>NC_037346.1:45130834-45743100 GCF_002263795.3 Bos taurus | reverse complement strand
AGTAAAAACCCAACATTTGCCAGAGATTTACGTTAAAGAAGGCTTCCCAGGTGGTGCAGGGGAAAAGAAACTGCCTGACAATAAAGGAGACACAAGAGACTCAGGTTCGGTCTCTGGGTTGGGAAGATCCCCTAGAACAGGAAATAGCAACCCACTCCAGTATTCTTGCCTGGGAAATTCCATGGACCAAGGAGCCTGGCAGGCCACAGTCCAGGGACTTGCAAAGAGCCAGACACGACTGAGTGACTAAACCACAACCACCTGCGTTTTGGGCCCTTGCAAAGTATGTCACCTGCTCTGATTTCAGACAAAGCCCTTGACCTTCGTCTGAAGGGGTCGGGCCAGCAGTATTACAACGGCAGGATGGCCACCCCAGGGCTTCTCTGGCAGCAGGGGCCTAAGCTCCCTTTCCTTCTCTTTCTCTCTGGCTCACTTTCGCTGTCCTTCCCACCGGCTGTGGATGAACCAGCAGGGCCACTCCCTCCATGCTCTGAGGTGACCACGCACCCTCAGGCTTCCTTGACAGCCTCCGGCTTCTCACTGACCTTGCAGGATTACAACTGAAGGCAACCCCTCTGGCTGTCCTGGGACAAGAAAAGACACAAGGAATTTCCAAGATCAGGCCAAACAGCATGAGAGACAGGCAGTGAAACACTGCATGTCAGATAAAGGGGTGACTTAATTAGATCTCAGATGTAAAATCTGGAGTTAAAACATCTTGCTTAAAGATATGACATTGTGACACTGTGTAAAATGAGGCATACACACACACTCACAAAATACTGTATATTTTCCATAGGCTCAAATATTTTTAAGTGTGGAAGGACCACACCAAATTCATATAGTAGTTGTTACCCCTGAAAGCGTGTGTGTGCTCATCGCTCAGTAGTTTCCGACTCTTTGCGACCCCATGAACTGTAGCCCCCCAGGTTCCTCTGTCCATGGGAAACTCCAAGCAGGAATACTGGAGTGAGTAGCCATTTCCTCCTCCAGGGGATCTTCCTGACCCAGGAATTGAACTGGTATTTCCTGTGACTCCTGCATTGGCAGGTAGATTCTTTTACCACCGAGAAGCCCTATCCTCGAAAGTAGAGCGTCAAAGGGGAGATGAGCTGTGACTATATAACAATGTACCAGGAGTTGGCCTGCGTGTATTTTTTTTAAAGGACAGACACTCCAAGTATGGGGGCCGAAGAGTGAGGTCAATTCCATCTTTCCTGCGGTTCTGTTAGCGCTACTCCCATGCTTCCAGTCACACAACACTATTACCTCTCTTATCGTAGATGGTGCCCACAGTAACGCCATGAGGGGTTGCGCAGGTGTAATTATTATTCCCATTTTACACATGAGGCAACAGAGTCAGAAAGCTTGAGGGACTTGCCCACAGTCACAAAGCCAGGAAGCAGCAAACCAGGACTCCTGGGTCCGCTGAACCGAGTCAGGTACCCCGTGAGGGTGAGCTGGTCCAAGCAGCCATTTATTCCCCGGGGCTATTCAGGCTTTGCAGGATTTAGAGAGTCCTTCCAGGCAAAGGCAGCTTCTCCTCGACTTGCTCAGAATCTCCAGAAAGACATGCATGGTGCTCCCCCTTGCCCTTCGGTCCCTGTCCTTCTCCTCCTGAACCCCAAACGTGATCCCCTTCTTACTGTTTCCTGATGCTAGATAGTCACACCACGACAGTAATAGGCAAAGTACTTCAGTTTCTCTTGACAGCAACTTCTCTTTCTGGGTGCCCAGCCAGGCTGTCCTTCCATCCAAATTAAATCTTTCTTTTCTCTCAAAAGATGAATCCTAGATCTGACACATCTGCTTCTCCTGATTGGCTCCCCCCTCTGGCTCCTCCTCCCTCCTGGTCAGTGATTGGCTTCCCTTTTCTGGCTCCTCCCACCTCTTTGGACAGCTTCCCTAACTTCTGCCAGATACTGCTTCAGGCTGGACTTCCTGGTCTACAGGGTCGTGGTTCTGGAGATGTTGGTGCCTAACTGGCCATGCCAAAACCCACCAGAAGAACCTTTAAACACCTGAAGTGCTGACTCATTACGTCTGGGGTGGGGCCCAGAAATCTGTAGTTTATTTTAAAAATCCCGGGTGATGGTGGTATTCAGTGAAATTTGGAAGTCACGGGAGTCCAAACCTTTGAATCAGAAGTTCAGGGAAACCAAGACCCAAAGAGGTTAAGTTACTTGTCTAAGGTCACACAACTAATAAACTGAAGGCAAATATTTGGAGGCTACTTGTCCCTCTCCCCTGCACCAGGACATTCTCCCATGCTGTAGATACATATCACAGACACACCTATACACCCCACACATCCTATCCAAAACCAAGTTTCTAGGCTCCTGCCCTGGGGCCTTGACTTAAATGTTGTCTCTTTTCTTCTAGGCCACAGGACCCAAAGTCAGGGCCGGAGTGGTCCCTGTGGAGCAGGGAAAGGATGGCGGTTTCTTGGTGAAAGGTATCACTCTGCAAGGGCCAGGGCCTGACATCATTCTGCTGCCTGGTCGGGGCCCAGGTAACACACTAAGCAGTGGTGAAACCTGAGCTGCCTCTCCCTGTCCCCAGCTGTCCTGGGAGGCTCCAGTGGCCTGGTCCCTAAGCCACCTTCTCCAAGATTCGGGTGTCACGCAGCTGGGCCCCAAGCCAGGCTTCTGGTTCCCAGGCGCCCTCCCCCTCCCTCTCAAGCCTGTGGGATCCCAGGAGATTTCCAGTTCTCTCTGTAGGAAATGGCTGGGAGGCAGGGAGGGCGTGGGAGGGTGCTGAGACAGTGGGGCCCTCCTCCAGGGCCCCAGGAGGCCTTTCTATCTACCAGCCAGCCCTGAGTGGACAGGCTGGGTGGTCTTCCTGATCCAGTCACTTTGAACTGCTGCCCCCAGGCCCTTCACTGCCCCTCCCACCTTGGCCCTTGTCCTGGTTCTCGTCTTGACATACCTGCCATCGGTCACAGCTTCCTAAAAACTGCAGTCCCTGTGGCCCAGTGGTTAAGACTCTATGCTTTCAATGCAGGGGTTCGATCCTTGGTTGGGGAACTAAGATCCCACGTGCTCTGCTGCTGCTGCTGCTGCTGCTAAGTCGCTTCAGTCGTGTCCAACCCTGTGCGACCCCATAGACGGCAGCCCACCAGGCTCCCCTGTCCCTGGGATTCTCCAGCCAAGAACACTGGAGTTGGTTGCCATTTCCTTCTCCAGTGCATGGAAGTGAAAAGTGAAAGTGAAGTCGCTCAGTCGTGTCCGACTCCTAGTGACCCCACGGACTGCGGCCTACCAGGCTCCTCGGTCTATGGGATTTTCCAGGCAAGAGTACTGAGAATGGGGTGCCATTGCCTTCTCTGGATGGCCAAAAAAAAAACACCTTGCCCTCCTGAACCTTCTGGTGTCCAGGGGAATTCTGAGATCTAGTCCTTCTGTTTCTCTGCATTGTGACCACACCTGTTCCTCAGTGGGACCCATGTAGGGGAGGTGGAGAGAGCAGGCAGCAGAGCAGAAAGAAGGGCTATAAAATTTTGAAACTCACAGCTTCCCATGTGGCACCAGTGGTAAAGAATCTACCTGCCAATGCAGGAAAGTCTGAGATTCACACAGAAAAAGAAAAGAATGGCTAAAATACCAACAATAATAATAATAACCTGACAATACCAAGGCCTGGCCGGGTGAACCAACTAGAACTCACATGCGTTGTTTGGAGGGGATGCAAAATGGGAAAGATTGAAGGCAGGAGAAGGGGACGACAGAGGATGAGATGGTTGGATGGTATCACCGACTCAATGGACATGAGTTTGAGCAAGCTCTGGGAGTTGGTAATGGAAGCTCTGCAGTTCATGGGGTCACAAAGAGTCAGACACGACTGAGCAACTGAACTGAACTGAAAATAGTAGAACTGAAAATTGAAAACAATTTGTCAGTTTCTTATGAAGTTAAACAGACACACACCATTCAACACATTGAACCAACTCATAGGTATTTATCCAAGAGAAATGAAAACTATGTAGATACAAAAACCTGTGTGTGAATGTTTATAGTGACGTTTTTCAAATAATCAAAAAGCCCCACTAAATGTCTTTCAATTGTAAATGGATAAACAAACTGGCATAACCATACAATGGGCTACCCATGCGTGTGTGCATGCTAAGTCGCTTCAGTCCTGTCTGCCTCTTTGCAACCTTATGGACTGTAGCCTGCCAGTCCATGAGATTCTCCAGTCAAGAACACTGGAGTGGGTGCCATGCCCTCCTCCAGAGGATCTTCCCGACCCAAGGATGGAACCCACTGTCCCTGTGGCTCCTGCATTGCAGGCAGATTCTTTACCACTGAGCCACCAGGGAAACCCTGGACTATCCATATTCCGCAATAAAAAGAAATGAAGCCTTGATTCATGCAACAACATGGATGAATCTCAAATGCATCTTACTAGATGAAAGAAGCCAGATCCCAAAAAAGTACGTGTCATGCGATTCTATTTATATGGCTTTCTGGGAAAGGCAAAACTCTGGGGATGGATCCATGCTTGCCTGGGCTGAAGATGGGGGAGGGATTGACTACCAAGGTGTGGGCGGGAATTGTGAGGAGAAGTGGAAATGTTCTGTGTCATGATTGTGCTGGCGATTACATGACTGTGTGCACTTATCAAAAATTTTTTTAAGTTTATTTTTGGCTGCGCTGGGTCTTTGTTGCTGTGCATGGGGTTTCTCTAGTTGCAGAGAGTAGGGGCTACTCTCTAGCTGCGGCATGCAGAATTCTCACCGCAGTGGCTTCTCCTTTTGCCGAGCGTGGGCTCAGTAGATGCGGCTCGCGGGCTTAGTTGCCTCACAGCATATGGAACTGTCCCGGACCAGGGATTGAAGTGTCCTCTGTATTGACAGGTGGGTTCTTAACCACTGGATCACCAGGGAAGTTCTGTGTGCATTTACCAGGATTCAAAGACATGTATACTATAAAGGCTGAATTTTGTTGTTGTTGTTTAGTTGCTAACTCGTGTCCAACTCTTTTGTGACCCCCATGGACTGCAGCCCGCCAGACTCCTCTGTCCATGGCATTCTCCAAGCAAGAATACTGGAGTGGGTTGCCTTTTCCTTCTCCAGGGGGTCTTCTTGATCCAGGGGTTGAACCCGTGTCTCCTGCATTGGCAGGAGAGTTTTTTTTTTTTTCCCCTTACCACTGAGCCACCAGGGAAGCCCAGCCTAAATTTTACTGGATGTAAATTACACCGTAGGTTTTTTTTTTTTTTTAATAGGCTCTCTCACTTCCCCACCTCACCTCCACAGTAGCTTTCTGCCACATGCCTGAGGCCATAGTGTAAAAACCATAAAACTAAACTATGACTAAATCCAGTGTGGGATCCAAGATTGGGTCCTGGACAGAAAGAAGGAAATTGAATGAGGAGCATAAGGAGACTATTAGTATTATCTTTGCAACTTTTCTGTAAATCTAAAATTCTTCCAACATAATTGAATAATTAAATTACACATCCAATATAAATTATATATTATACATATGTAATTTTTAATCATTTTGGAGTAATTAGTCCCAGCTTCTTTGCATAGAGAAATGAAGACATAGTCACACAAAAATCCATACACAGTTGTTCATAGTAACTTTAATTATAAGAAGCCCAAACTGGAAACCACCCTGTTGTCCTTCACAGGGGAACGGTTAAATAAACTGTGGCATATCCTACCATGAAATACTAAGCAATAAAAATGAATGAATTATTGATACACACAACAACCTGGATGAATCTTTAGAGAAATATGCTCAAGGAAAAAAACCATTCCTCAAAGATTACACACTATATGAAACCATTTATATAACATTATAGAGATGAAAACAGTGGTTGCCACCCATTAAAGAGAGACAAGGGTGGAAAGGGATGTAGGCGTGGTTATGAAATGACAACATGAGGATCCTCGTGGTAATGGAGATGCTCAGTGTCTTGACTGTAGCAATGTCAGTATCCTGGCTGTGATATTCTAATATGGTTTTGTAAGGTGTTACCATGGGGGGAACTGGATAAAGAGCACATGGGATTTCTCTGTATTCATTCTTACAATTGCATGGGAAGCTATGATTATCTCAAAATTTAAATTTAAGTAAATTTAAACTTGGGAAAGGGAGAAAAAGGAAAAACAGCTGCTGCTTTTCCAAGATGAAATAAGAATGGCCAAGGCGTCCAGACAGGCACCTGGACTGACCAAGGATGGACTCATTGAATCAGAAGAAAGATCTGCTTTCTCACTCTGCATCCGGTCTCTTCTTTCTCCAACACAGCCTAAAGCAAGTCCTCTCCCTCCTTTCCCCTTTTCCAAATGGGAAAAAGGGAATAAAGCCTCTAGTACTAAATCACAGATAATTGTTCACATGGTCAGTGCCTGCTCACAAGGGAATGTGCATTTTAATGGGAACAAGCTCTTTTAAGCTAAAAAGCAAATCTCCAATGGTGAAATTGCTGATGCAGCAAATAAAAGAGGGAAGACATTGAAGACAGTTGGAAGAAAGGGAGGACTCAGGAAAACCCATTAGGTTTGTCAGCTAGGCTGATTCATAAGGCTAGCTGTGCCCAGCGAGCTGCAAGCAGAGACCTAAGCATGAGGGTAGGAGACAGGAGATGGCAGAATGTAAATTTCATATACTGGTACTTCCGTATTGGATGGGAGTGATTAGCAGCAGAGAGAACTGGGATTTAAAAAAATAAAATACATTTATTAATTTGCCCAGAACCATCATCCGTTTTTGTTTTATTTTTTTGACCAAGCGTTGTCCCTTCCTGCTCTAGGTATGGGATCTAGAGGCGGGTGGCCATCTTGTTAAAAATGATTGGCCAAGGTGTGATCACCTGATCCAAGACTGGCCATTCATGGGAGTTTCTTACTTCTGGGTCTCAATGATTGGTTGAGAGGTGATGGCCAGTTAAACTCCTTCCTTGTTTGTGTGTTTGGAATTGGAGAGGAATTTTGTCCTCAGGTCTTGGAACAGCAGCATGGGAAGAGAAATAGAGGAGATGGAGATGAGCAGGAGGAGATACCCACAGGTTCAGAGATAGACCGTAGGAATGAGGCTGATGGCCCCAGAGGCCCTGGTTCTAGTTGCCCTTGAAGCTGGCTACATTTCCTACCCAGCCAGTGGTTGGGCTACTTGAGCTGTTAAGTGCCCTTCCTCCCCTTTTCCAGAAGCTGGAGCAAAGCTGGGTCTATACTGGGGGTGGTGTGTGGCTTGTGTGGATGTGTAGGTGGCTTCGCATCAGAGAGTTCTATCCCAGGCAATGAACTCTAACAAAAAAGTTGCCAGGAGCCACACTGAGGCTCTGAAAGCATGCACACTGAAGAAGAAGGTGCTGAGGAAGCCATAACATAGGGACAGCCTTAACATTTACTGAGTATCTGAGCTGAGCCAGATAGATATTATTAATCCATTTACAGACAAAAAGCAAAACAAAAAACTGAGGCTCACAAAAGTACAGCAGTTTGCTCAAGGTAACACAGTATAATAAGAGGCAATGCCAGACTGGTAATCAGTTTTTTCTGACTTCCAAGCTAGTTTCTTTCCAGTTTTCCATCCTGTTCTCCATAATTACCAGGATCACTATCTAAGCAAGTCTCATTTGCTTGGATTAAGCTTTTTTTTTTTTTTTTTTTTTTACTGTCTCAGACATCTTGGTTACTCTGAACCACAAAACCAGGGGGCTCCTGATAGCCCAGCAAGCCTTAGTGGGTAGTATTTGGTGTCAGATGGATACTAGATTGGGCTTTTCTGGCGGCTCAGATGGTAAAGAATCTCCCCGTAATGCAGGAGACACAGGCTCAATCCCAAGTTGGGAAGATCCCCTGAAGAAGGGAATGGCTACCCACTCCAGTATTCTTTCCTGGAGAATCCCCTGGACAGAGGAGCCTGGCAGGCTACAGTCCATGGGGTTGCAAAGAGTCATCAGATAGTGTCCAGCCTGAATATGGGGCCCTGGGAAAGTTCATTTACCTCCCGGAGTCTCAGTTTCCCTATCTTCCATTGAGTGAATAATAACACCATCTTAGGGTCATCATGTGGATTAAACGCGACGATGAATGTAAGGTTCTTAGCGCAGAGCAAGTGCTCTGGCGAGCTCCAGGAGCGACCTCTGATCATTATGAAAGAGGAACCCAGGGCTAGAATCGGCTGTCACCCTGTCAGCGGTCTGACATCCCTGTTCCCCCAGGCTCTGACCTTCTCCCTCCTCTCAAGCTCAGCCCTGCCCAACCCTTGTCTAAACTTTCCCAATGGCACCTTGCCTAAACTTTCCCAAATGTCACTCTTTGGGTTTTTTTTCTTCTTCATGCTCTGTGTCTTTATCTAGGTGACATTTTTCTTTCCTTCCACAGGGACTGTTATGAGAACAGGAGCGAAAATAACAGCAGAGCCTCTGGTCAGGCTGCCCCCAAAAGCCGGAGGGCAATTTGGCCCGGAGGCGCCCAGAGGGAGTCCCCAGGGACGGGAGGGATGGCGAGGGGAGAGATCGAGCTGAGGGAACCCCTCGGGCAGCTCCATAGCTGAGTCGCAGGGCAGACATCCCTCTCTAAGAGAAACTCCACTGACAGAATCTTTTGCTTTTTATTGGAGAATAACTGCTTTACGATATCGTGTTGGCTTTGCCATACAGTGCGAATCAGCCGCAAGTACACACACGTGCCCCCTCCTTCCTCAACCTCTCCCCCACACCGTCCCACCCTTCTGGCTGTCACACAGCACTGGGTCGCGTGCCCTGTGCCCTTACAGTAGCTCCCCACTGACTCTTTTAGACGTGACAGTGTATATATGTCAATGCCACTGGCTTAATTTGTCCCACCCTCTCCTTCCCCTGCTGTGTCCAAAGTCTGTTCTCTATGTCTGCATCCCTAGTCACGCCCTGCAAATGGGTTCATCAGAACCATTTTTCTAGTTTGCATATGTATGTGTTAATATACGAAAATTGTTTTTCTCTTTCTGACTTACTTCACTCAGTTTAACAGGATCTAGGTTCATCTACCTCACTAGAATTGACTCAAATGTGTTCCTTTTTATGGATGAGTAATATTCCATTGTCAGAGAAGGCAATGGCACCCCACTCCAGTACTCTTGCCTGGAAAATCCCATGGACGGAGGAGCCTGGTAGGCTGCTGTTCATGGGGTCGCTGATGGTTGGACACGACTGAGCGACTTCACTTTCACTTTTCACTTTCATGCATTGGAGAAGGAAATGGCAACCCACTCCAGTGTTCTTGCCTGGAGAATTCCAGGGACGGCGGAGCCTGGTGGGCTGCCGTCTATGGGGTCGCACAGAGTTGGACACAACTGAAGCAACTTAGTAGCAATATTCCATTGTACATATGTACCACAACTTCTTTATCCATTCATCTGTCGATGGACATCTAGGTTGCTTCCATGTCCTAGCTATTGTAAATAGTGCTGCTATGAACATTGGGGTATGTTTGTCTTTTTCAATTATGGTTTTCTCAGGGTGTATGCCCAGTACTGGGATTGCTGAGTCATATGTAGGTTTATTCTTAGTTTCTTAAGGAATCTTCATACTGTTCTCCACAGGGGCTGTATCAACTTACATTTTTGACCCTGCTGCAGTTTGCAGGATCTTGGTTCCCCAGCCAGGGATTGAACCTGTGTCCTCAGCAGTGAAGGAGCAGTGTCCTAAACACTGGACCACCTGGGAATTCCCTCCACTGACAGAATCCCAATATGGTGAGTCAATAAAATCCAGCTCTGGAATTTCTGATAAATCTGACACCTTCTACAGGAACTTGGGGAGCAGATGAAGATACCTTCCTGCACTTTCTGTCCACACATGACTGTGCTGGTTGGCTCAATGCTAGCCTCCCCTGGCTGGAGGAAGAGATCAAGATATGGAGCTGACAGTGGTGGGTCTCACCATAGCCAGATTCTCCCCAGGCTCCTATGTTGCTGTGGTTGGTGGACTCCCCGGTCTTCATGGCACTTGGTGCCCATGATTCATCAATTAGAACCTCCATGAAGGTTGAATGAAGTGACACAGACCCCTGCTCTCTGGGAAAATGAAGCGCAGGACCTTCTGAGAGGAGGTGTGACCAATGGCAGGCACCCGCACCTGCCCATCCTCCAGGAACTGGCCACCCTCAGGCTTGGCTCCAGAGTGCTCCCAGCTTCCTCCTCACTCCTGGCTTTAGCTAACTGAAGCAAAGGAGGACACCTGACTGGAGTTAGCCAGCCAGATTCTTTCTGCCAGGAAGTCGAACTTTCTACCTGAGGGAGTAGCAGGTGAGAGGCACCAGAGTGGCCCCTGGGTTTCTTACTCCTGCTGTCTGTCCACAGTCCGTCCAGTGGGGGCTCCACTTCTGGTTATCGGCACCCCAAGGCCTGGGATGACAGAGCAGCCATCCTCTGGGAAACTGCCAGTTGGCCGGTCAGTGGGTTGTCATGATGGCAGGAAAGGGGAACATGGCCTTCTAGAAATGGACCCAGAAACAAAGATGTGCATACCGAGAGTTTATTCGGGAGGTGCAAGGAACGCTAGTGTAGAGTGGGAAAATGCAACAGGGAAAGGAAGGCAATGGGTGAATGAGCTCAATCCCCAAAGAAAATCCCAGAAATGTGGTGAGCAACCTGCACACTAAGGGTGAGACCACCTGCGGGCTGAGAGAACTGGGGTATTTACATCTCAGCTCCCCAGTCATTGATGGAGACTAATGGGGCTGAAAAAGTGAAAGTGAAAGTGAAGTTGCTCAGTTCTGTCCCACTCTCTGCGACCCCATGGACTGTAGCCTACCAGGCTCCTTCATCCGTGGGATTCTCCAGGCAAGAACACTGGAGTGGGTTGCCATTTCCTTCTCCAATGCGTGAAAGTGAAAAATGAAAATGAAGTCGCTCAGTCATGTCTGACCCTCAGCGACCCCATGGATTGCAGCCTTCCAGGCTCCTCCATCCATGGGATTTTCCAGGCAATAATTGCCTAACACTTTGCAATTTTCAAACTGCATAGGCATCCTCTGTTTCTCCTCCTCATCTCATATGAGGGATTCTATCTTCAGTTCAACAGATAAGGAAACTGAGGCACAGAGGAAATAAATGACCTGCTCAAGGATCCAGAGTCCATTGCAGGCCTGGGTCCCCTGGCTCCTAGTCATGGCTTTTCTGAGGTCAGCTCCTGACTCTACCCACCATCCTGTTGTTCAGTCACTCAGTCATGTCCAATTCTGCGACCTCAGCAGCACACCAGCCTTCCCTGTCCTTCACCATTTTCCAGAGTTTGCTCAAACTCATTTCCATTGTGTTGATGATATCATCTACCCATGCACATCTGCTATATTTCAGAGGGTAAAGAATCTGCCTGCAATGCAGGAGATCTGAGTTCAATCCCTGGGTTGGGAAGATCCCCTGGAGAAGGAAATGGCAACCCACTCCAGTATTCTTGCCTGCAGAATTCCATGGACTGAGGAGCCTGGTGGGTTCCAGTCCATGGGGTCACAAGGAGTCAGGCACGACTGAGCAACTAACACTTTCACTTCCAACCAACAAGAGCCTATTCTATAGCACAGAGAACTCTGCTCAACGTTATGTAGCAACCTAAATGGGGAAAGAATTTTAAAAAGAGTAGATACATGTATGACTAGATCATTTTGCTGTATACCAGAAAATAAAACAACATCGTTAATCAACTGTATTCCAATATAAAATAAAAAGTTTAAAAAAGAATGTAAAGTTCACATTTTCATATGTTTATAGAAACACAATAATAAATAGCAGTTATGATAGTAAAATATTAAAAAATAAAAGAACAAAATAAATGGAAAGACACATATCTCATATTCTTGGATTAGAAAAGTTAATATTGTCAAGTTATCATCAAGGTGGCAATATTGCCCTGTCCTGGGGCCACCAGTGCTGCCTCCCTCCTGCCATCCTAACCAGCAAACACTCCATTATTCTGTTATTTCACGACTCCATGCCTTCGTGTGTGCTATTCTCTCTTTGAAAACCCATCTCCATCTCCAACAACCAGGGGGTAACCTTGAAGTTGTCATCTCCCTCAGGCCACAAATGCAAGAGGCCTGGGTCTCATCCCTGCAGGCTGGGAAGGCTGGCAGGTGAATTCCTTCCACCTGTGGCTACAGCTGCTCAGATTCCCAACTCCGTGGCTTATCGCCTAAAGTGCAGCCTAAACCTCCTCCTTCCCGTCCGCTTACTCCATTAGTTCAGTTACCTGCACTGGTGAATCCCCACATGCCTGTCAGCAGTGGCAGCTGGCAGCCAGCCCAAGGATCCCAAGCTTGCTGGCTCAGCCCCACTCCTTCTCTCTTGGGAGGGCCAGGACAGGAATCTTTCTGCCTAAAGAACCCTCCTTGGCCCTACTCCAGGTAGCCCCCTGTATGGGTCTGGGTCCCCTGCACTGGGTCTATCTGGATTCTCCATCCCCACCTCAAGGCTCCAGACTTCTGATAGCCACGCAGAGGTGGGGAGGGGACAAGACAGGGGTGCAGGTGGGCCTGAGTAAAAATTTGAGAGTCAAGGAGGAATTGGATATCCTGCTGCCATTGCACCATTCAAACCTTTCTATCTACAGCCTCCACCTTCTACATCCCTAAGGACACTAGAAACTGCACTTCCTGGGGTGTCTGTGCACAGATTCTGTGCCGCACACTTAACCTGCATCGTCTCCTAGCAACCTCAACACACAACCTCCATCCTATGGACAAGAAAACGGAGAATGAAATAGATAAAGAATCAGAGAGAAGAGAGTCCATGTATCCATTCAAAGTGAAAGTGTTAGTTGCTCAGTCATGTCCAACTCTTTGCGACTCCATGGACTGTAGCCCGGCAGGCTCCTCTGTCCATAGAATTCTCCAGGCAAGAATACTGGAGTGGGTTGCCATTTCCTTCTCCAGGGGATCTTCCCAACCCAGGGATCAAACCTGGGTCTTCTGCATTGCAAGCAGATTCTTTAGCATCTGAGCCACGAGGGAAGCCCCACTCATTCACAGACTATTGATTAAGTCATTATGATGTGCCAGTTGCTGTTCTAGGCATGAGGGATAGACAGGCACAGGAGGGGGATAGATAATAAATGTCAAGTGATGGTAACTGCTCTGGAGAAAAATAGAGCAGTCAGGAGATGGGGAGTGATGGCAGAACTGCTTTAAAAGGGTAGCCAGGTGTTCTCACGCTGAGGAAGTAATATTTGATCAGAAACCTGGAGAAAGACATCATGCAAAGCTTTGGGAGAACATTCCAGGAGAATGGAGCAATGGGTAACAAAGGCAGAGGGACTCAGCCATCGATATACATGTATCTATTCTCCCCCAAACTCCTCTCCCATCCAGGCTGCCACATAACATTGAGCAGAGTTCTGTGTTTCATACAGTATGTCCTTGTTGGTTATCCATTTTAAATATAGCAGTATGTGCATGTCATTCACAGTGGGAGTGATCTTGAAGTCTTTGAGGAGTGGCAGGAAGGCTGATGGCCAGGATAGAGTGAGGAAGAGGGAGAGAAGTGCAGAGGGTGGAAGGGGACAGGACGTACAGAGTCAGGGTTAGCCAGCTGCTACAACACATAGTCACCCAACTTAAAGATTTTTTGATGTGGACCATTTTTAAAGTCTTTAATGAATTTGTTACAATACTGCTTCTGTTTGTTTGTTTGTTTGTTTGTTTGTTTTGGCCCCAAGACATGTGGAATCTTAGCTCTCCAACCAGGGATTGAATCCACACCCCCTGCACCAGAAGGCCAAGTCTTAAGCACTGAACTGCCAGGGAAGTCCCTCACCCAAGTTTTAATGGTATAAAACAATAAAGGTTCATTTTTTGGCTTCTGTAACAACTCAGTTAGTATCGTCAGAGTTGGGGTAAATGGTGCTTGTTCCACACACCCAGGAACCCAAGCACCTCACATCTGGGGGTTCTGTCAACTCCTCAGACACCTCACCAGATACCCTACATCCAGCTGGCAGATGGAGAAAGTGGAGAGAGGGCACACCCCTCTCAAATGCCTCAGCCAAAAGGTACACGTGTCACCTCCACTGATTTCTATTAGCAAAAAGCAGTCTTACGTCCTCCCCATGACAGGAGGCTGAGGAAGGCTGCAGTGCTGAGTCTAGGATCAACAGAAGGATGGAGGCTTCCATGAGCGCTGGCAGCCTCTGCCATGAGCCCTGGGAAAGTGCTTGAATTTTATTTTTAAAGTGATGAGAAGCTGTTGGAAGATTGAGACCAGAGGAGTCAAATGATCTAGTTTGTGTTTCAAAGGCTCACTCTGGTTATTGGCAGGGACAGACTAAGGGAGGAGCTGGAGTAAAATTTATCCAAGTCACTTGGCTAGTTCAGAGCTTCGGCTGGCATTTAAACTCAACTGCTCTGACACCTGAGCCCTGGAGCTTCACCCCTGTGTCTGCTGCCTCCTAAAGGCTGGTGCACAGATGTCAGCTTTTACCTGCATGGTTGCAGGAGCCAACCTGCCCATCCATCTTTCGGCCTCTTGGAAACAGCTCAGCACGGAAGGAAGGGGCCAGGTTTTAGAGGAAGTCAGGAAGTGATGGGACCTTTATGACCTCACTCACTTTATGGTTTCCTATAAAATGATGATAATGTCATCTGTTCATATGAGCTTTAAATGCAGAGACATTGCATATGATGTGAAGTGCTGGGGCACAGTGACTGCAGTAAAGCATCCAGAATCCTGTAGGTCTAGTTCTAGTAGCCTTGGGAGGAGGGTCCTTGACCCCCACTGTTTGGCTTTCCTTGTCCTGGAAGTCTGGGATCCTGTCCCCTGGTGTAAGGCTTAGCCTATTACCATGCAAAGTCCCCTGAGAGAGGTGGCATGTTCCCAAGTTCCTGTCAGTTCCCCCTGGGGTAACAGCTTCAGCAAATCCTCCTGGAAGCCCGCTTGACTGAGGGTCTTCGGGCCCAGTCTTGGGGAGAGGGCTGCCAACCAGAAGGAAAATGACCCTCCAATGTGGGCCAAAGATTCTCTTTCCCTCTCAGGCAGTTTGCCTGGCTCTCCCACGCCAGGATTCACTTACATTCCTTGACTCCATTATGGGGAGGATAAGTTGGCCAAGTTCTGGCCCCTCTGGACCCATAGTTGGACCTCACAACCTAGGACCTTGCCCGTGAGATGAGCTGGGACTGAAGGCTTGGTGTTGATGTCTGGGGCTCTGAGCTCAAGACTTTTGAGTTTTTCGGATAGATAATGTTCACAGAGATTCAAAGGAGGAAAGCTCCAAACAGATTATAAAAAGCTCTAGCCAAAACCTGCTCCTGGCAGGGTGCATTTTGACATGTTGAATAGTGATGGGCTAAAGAGCTCTGGGTGAATAAAGAGAGATTCTGACAAGTCTGTGCAGAAGATAAAGCTGGAGGGCACCGATGGGGGTAGTGGTTGTTCACGGGCTACATTAAGGAGCTGCAGTTAGAAAACCAGAGGGAGGAGCAGGGGAGAGTCAACCAGGAGCATTGAAGACAACCTGCCAAAATGTCCCCTTAGGACATGCAAAGCTAACCATTGCGATCTAGCAGTCAAGCGTGCCTTCAGTGTGGACAGAACGAGCCAGAGACTAGAAGCAAGACCAGAGATAAAAAGGAAAAGAGCAAAGGAGAAGGGATTGCTTAAAAAAAGGGTGAAAGATGCAGCATTTGAGTCTGCTAGAAAGTGAAAGTGTTATTTGCTCAGTTGTGTCTGACTCTTTGCGAGTCCATGGGCTGTAGCCCACCAGGCTCCTCTGTCCAGGCAAGCATACTGGAGTGGGTTGCCATTCCCTCCTCCAGGGGGTCTTCTCAACCCAGGAATCGAACCCGAGTCTCCTGCATGGCAGGCAGATTCTTTACCATTTGATCCACCATGGAAATCTTCTGGCCATCATAAAAACTGCTCCCACTATACAGCAGTATGTGTGGGGCAAAATACCACAAATACTGTGTCAATGAAGCCTTGAATTCACAGGCAGGTGAGGGCATTCCTCAAAGGCCTCAAATGAAGACAAAATAGGAAGTAAGAACACTGAGATGAGATTGAAGGTGGCAGCTCCCCTCAGGGCATTAGCCCAACTCCTTAGCATAGGGTTCTTTTTTTTTTTTTTTTAAGCATAGGGTCTTGAGTTTTAAAATCCACATGAGGACCCAAGCAAGGTGGGAAATTTTAATTGAGATCCTAACATAAAACCTAGATCCTTGAAGGGCTAAATCTGAAGTGAAAAGGTGGCCCTATCAGTGAAGACAGAGAAGGCGATGGCAACCCACTCTAGTACTTTTGCCTGGAAAATCCCATGGACGGAGAAGCCTGATAGTCTGCAGTCCATGGGGTCGCTAAGAGTTGGACACGACTGAGCGACTGCACTTTCACTTTTCACTTTCATGCATTGGAGAAGGAAATGGCAACCCACTCCAGTGTTCTTGCCTGGAGAATCCCAGGGATGGGGGAGCCTGGTGGGCTGCCATCTATGGGGTCGCAGAGTTGGACACGACTGAAGCGACTTAGTAGTAGTAGTATCAGTGAAGACAGACTACAGGAAGCACATCTGTCTTAGCCTGGGCTCTGAGTTAAAAAAAATTAGTCTCTTCCAAGAATTTAGAATTGAAACTCCTCTCCTCTGCTGGTTGAGGTTCACATGTACACTGGTTATGTGATTTGGACGGCCCAAACCAAGTAATTTACTGGGACCAGATTAGTAGTACCTTGGGGATCCTCTTTGGAAATGACACTCTTAATCCAGACCTCCCAGGATTCCCACAGATAAGAAAAGCCCAGGTGAACATGAGCTCATAACCTGCAATTATAAGATACATAAGAAAATAAGCTGGTCCAGGTGAAAATCAGCAGATAAAACAAATAGCAGACTAGATGTCCAGAGGACCTCAGATGCTGGAATTGTCAAATTCAGACTATAAACAAGCATGTTTAATTTACTTAAAGAAATATACTTTAAAAGATATAAAGCTCTCACCCAAATATGATTTTGTGTTAGGCTCACAAAACCTCTTTGGGGTATGCATTTAGCTACTTTTTTTTTTTTTTTTTTTAATAAAGATTCAGAGCAGAGGCCAGGAGACCTGCTTAAGACCCCACAATTAGAACTGGCAGAATCGGGACATGAAATTCAGGTCTCCTGCCACAAAATCAGTACTTATTCCCCATATAGTCTACCTGTTTCTCAAATGCATCCTCAAGGGCCTTTTGCATCGGGGATGGCTAACCACAGGTGAAGTGGTCATGGGCAAGTGGGGGCAGGGATGTACACTGGCATCCTCTGCTCTGATCATCTGGGGCATGGTTGTGCAATCTGACCCTTGGTACCTGGAGCTCCATCCTACTTATTCTAGTTCTGTATCAAGTGAGGAAAGACTGAGGAGGAGAGGTGTGGTGAGGATGAGGAGAAGGAGAAGAAACAAGAGCCAGGAAGTGGGAAGGATAGTGGTAAACGGACAGATGATTCAAAAGGCAGAGCCTGACATGAAAAGGACTGTCAGAGGGAGAAAAAAGTTTAGCTTGACGTCACTTTCAGACATCAAAAATCTATTTGTGATCCATTGAATTGTATATCCCCTTCTTCCTTGGTAATAAAGTTGTATTTGAGCACATGAGAGCCTAGCTAGGAACCGCCATAACCAGCTTCTCTTACAGTTAGGTGTGACCTTGGGGCTGAGTTTTCATCAACAGAATGTGAGCAAAGAGAGGGCTTTAGTTCCCAGATGGAGCCTTAAGATGCAGGTGTTTCCAGGAAACCGAGTCTCAGTTTTTGACCCTAAGCCTATGGGTCAACGAAGGCACACCACAGAAGGAATCCGGGTTCCCATACGCTGTGTGAATAGAGCTGCCCACTGATCTGGACTGTTCAGCTCATTACAGGAGAGAGAATTAAGCTACTATCTTCTGAGTTGTTATTGGGTCTCTTTGTTACAGCAGCCTGCCTTACCTTAACTAATACACCCAGGCAAAAACACAGCCCATTACTGCTGCAAACAATTGAGGGCGAATCAGAAATGTGTGTGCTGAGTGATGCAAAGTTCTGCAACACTTTAACATGAACCAAAGTTCATGCAGGCAGCTGCAAGGTCTAGCAGAGATGCTATAACAAATGTTTTCATGTTTGTTATGCATGGTTTTTCTTAGTTTGGGTTTTCCTTGAATTTTTTTTTACACAGTTTCATTACAGATGGAAATTTGGCTTTTGTTTCAAAACTTACATAACTGATTGAATGTACTTCTGACAATGCTCACGTTTCTGTCATGAAGCATATTTTTCCCTCTGAGGAGTTGCAAGAGCAAAAGCTCTTTCTGGGGCACCCCATGCTACATTGATGGAGGGAAGTATGGGGGGCAGGAGGTACCCACCTGGCACTGGCCTGGCAGTGAGGAGTGTTTCTGCTCACTGGCAGTGTCCATCCTGGGCTGTCTCCCTCTGCTGGACTGTACCTCACACCTGGTCCCTGGGAACCTCATGAGCTGCTATGTTGCTTCTATTTTTTTTTTTTTTTTTTTGAGATTTTGACTTTTTTTTTTTTAAACTTTACATAATTGTATTAGTTTTGCAAAATATCAAAATGAATCCGCCACAGGTATACATGTGTTCCCCATCCTGAACCCTCCTCCCTCCTCCCTCCCCATACCATCCCTCTGGGTCGTCCCAGTGCACTAGCCCCAAGCATCCAGTATCGTGCATCGAACCTGGACTGGCATCTCATTTCATACATGACATTTTACATGTTTCAATGCCATTCTCCCAAATCTTCCCACCCTCTCCCTCCCCCATAGAGTCCATAAGACTGTTCTATACATCAGTGTCTCTTTTGCTGTCTCGTACACAGGGTTATTGTTACCATCTTTCTAAATTCCATATATATGCGTTATTATACTGTATTGGTGTTTTTCCTTCTGGCTTACTTCACTCTGTATAATAGGCTCCAGTTTCATCCACCTCACTAGAACTGATTCAAATGTTTTCTTTTTAATGGCTGAGTAATACACCATTGTGTATATGTACCATAGCTTTCTTATCCATTCATCTGCTGATGGACATCTAGGTTGCTTCCGTGTCCTGGCTATTATAAACAGTGCTGTGATGAACATTGGGGTACACGTGTCTCTTTCCCTTCTGGTTTCCTCAGTGTGTATGCCCAGCAGTGCGATTGCTGGATCATAAGGCAGTTCTATTTCCAGTTTTTTAAGGAATCTCCACACTGTTCTCCATAGTGGCTGTACTAGTTTGCATTCCCACCAACAGTGTAAGAGGGTTCCCTTTTCTCCACACCCTCTCCAGCATTTATTATTTGTAGACTTTTGGATCGAAGCCATTCTGACTGGTGTGAAATGGTACCTCATAGTGGTTTTGATTTGCATTTCTCTGATAATGAGTGATAAAAATATGGAACGCTTCACGAATTTGCGTGTCATCCTTGCACAGGGGCCACGCTAGTCTTCTCTGTATCGTTCCAATTTTAGTATATGTGCTGCCGAAGCGAGCACGCTATGTTGCTTCTAAAACTGAGTTGTGTGTGATGTGCCTGGTGAATAGACAGTAAGGCCCACTCCCATGACCTGCTGAGCAGAAGGTGCAGGAGTTGACCCCTAGGGAGGCCTGAGAGTGTCCCATGCAAATCATGCATGATTTGGCATGATTTGCAGTAGGGGGAAACTGAGGCCCAGAGGGAAGAAGTGATTTCCAGATGGAGCTTAAATCTCAGCTCGTCAGCAAGAATTTATGTTCTACTAAACCCCGCCACGGAGAAGGCACTGGCGACCCACTCCAGTACTCTTGCCTGGAAAATCCCATGGGCAGAGGAGCCTGGTAGGCTGAAGTCCATGGGGTCGCTAAGAGTCGGACACGACTGAGCGACTTCACTTTCACTTTTCACTTTCATGCATTGGAGAAGGAAATGGCAACCCACTCCAGTGTTGTTGCCTGGAGAATCCCAGGGACGGGAGCCTCATGAGCTGCCGTCTATGGGGTCACACAGAGTCGGACACGACTGAAGTGACTTAGCAGCAGCAGCAGCAAACCCCACCAGCTCCCTACAGGTTTGTATTGTTGGCCTCATATCCAGGGCATGTATTTTGCATTAAAAAAGCAAATTGCAAACAAACATTCTATCCATTCTAACTGAAAATAAGCACAGCCCCGCAAAACACTGAACCCTAAACTTTTTTTTTGCCATGCAGTATGTGGGATCTTAGTTCCCCAACCAGGGTTTGAACCCATGCATCCTGCACTGGAAGCACAGAGTCAACCACTGGACTTCCAGGGAAGTTCCAGAACCCTGAGGTTTTTGAAACCAAGGTGTCCCAGCCCTCTAGAAGGAAGACCACCCCCCTATGCCTAGTGCAGGTAGATTCCTCCAGGATGGGCTCCTGGGTGTGGGGCCCAGAGTAGGTGGGAGACCTGCAGCTAGAAACCAGTAGCCTGGATTCTGGCCACAACAACGATTTCGTTTGCTCTGTGGCTACAGGACTCTCACGTGCCTCCTCTGGGCGTCAGTGTTTCAGGTGGGGGGCTGTTGGATCTGAGGACATTCTGTGATTTGAGCTGCTGAGGAAAGAAAGGATCTTATTGTATCCTCGGGCAGGCAAGCAAGACTCTGCTCCCTGGCCAAACCAGCCTAGAAGGGAGAAGAGAGAAGAGTCGGCTTTAGGATGGAGAGCAGCAAGAGGTGGTCCCAGCCACCTTGGACAGGGGCTCTGAAGGTGGCCACTGTAGCAGGGCAAAAGCAGCTCATTGCACAAGTCTGCAGCAGTGACCAGGCTGCTGGGAGCCGAGAGGGTCCTCACCCAGAAAGGTCTTCCTGGAGTGAGAGTTCCCCCGGTTGGGGGTGAGCAAAGCCTTGAGCAGAGAGAGAGCCCTCTGGGCTCATTTCCAGCCATGCATTTATTTCCTTCCTCATCCAACCCCTTCCTGGAAGCTGATAAGGCTGTGAGGGAAGCCCAAGCTCAGATTCCCCCTGCCACCCTTCTTTCCCTGGCACCAGCCATCTCCCCATCGTGGGGGCATTTCCGGCTCCCAGGACTGAGCTCCTGCCGCCTACTTTGGTCTGGAGAATCACAGCTTCTCATAAAACTGCAACACCCCCTCGAAGTGCCTCTGTCATAGCCCAGGATTCACAACCCCATCACAGGTTCTCAAAATCCAGCTTCCGATTCCCCACCAAGAGCAAATGCACCCACTTGTTCACAGCAGTCAAGCCCAACCCCCATGTCTGGTTCCCCTGGAGGAAGGGACCCTGTGTCACCAGTAGGAATGGGAGGCAGGGCCCCTGGGAGACAGCGGGCCTGCAGGGGCCGCTGGGGTTTCTTGCTTCCCCCTTCTGTTTCTGCCCGTCGCCTCCATGCAGCCTGGGCAGCTGGCTCACTGAAGGCCTGCCCCGTGACTCAGAGGCTGATCATCTCTCTCTAACCATGTATTTCATCAATTCCAGGCCACCCCCGACCAGGCAAGAGCCTCCCAGCTGGCCTCCACCCCCTCGACCACCCACTCATTTCCAATCTCCCTGAAGCTTTGATTTTAGCTCCTCTTCCAAGAAGCCTCCTCTTGTTGTTTTCTTCTCCCCAGAAAGTAGTGCCAGGAGGCCTCTTTTTCCCCTTGCTCTGAGATTCCTCTTCCACCTTTCCTTTTCCTCCTGGTCCTCCTCTGCTTCCTTTTGCTCCTCTTCCTCCAGAAAGCCCTCCTCGATGAAGGGAGAGAAAGGAAAGAAGAGTCACCCATAACTGTCCAACACCATTGCATCGTCTCTGCTGGGCAGCATGCCCTGCCCACACACGCCACCACCAAGACACCTTCCTTTATGGAATCAGTGAAACTTGTTCTGAAGTTTATACAGAAAAATCACCAAGCAAGAATAGGCAGAAACCTAAAACAGTAGTGAGGGGGTTTAGGATATTTAAAATACGATAAAGCTACAATGGTTAAAACAACACAAACAGGTCAATGGAACAGAAAAAAAAAAAAAACTTTATAATGAAAACAAATTGCCACAGCAATTTGGTATGTGGTGAAGATCGTGTTTCAAATCACTGGGGATGAAATGGATTATTTATTTATTACATACCATGGAGCAGCTGGAAATAAAAGTTGGATCCCTGTCTCACACCTTATAGTAAAATAAATGTCAGGTGCATCAAAGGCTTAAACATAAAAAAAAAAAGAACAATAATATTAAAAGATAAAAAATTTAATTTGGAGGTTGTTATTGTTTAGTTGCTAAGTTGTGTCTGACTCTTACAACCCCATGGACTGTAGCCCGCCGGGCTCCTCTGTCCATGGGATTTCCCAGGCAAGAATACTGGAGGGGGTTGCCATTTTCTTCTCCAGGAGATCTTCCCGATCCAGGGACCAAACTCATGTCTCCTGCATTGGCAGGCAGGTTCTTTACCACTGAGCCACCTGCTGCTGCTAAGCTGCTTCAGTCGTGTCTGACTGTGTGCGACCCCATAGACATCAGCCCACCAGGCTCCCCCGTCCCTGGGATTCTCCAGGCAACAACACTGGAGTGGGTTGCCATTTCCTTCTCCAATGCATGAAAGTGAAAAGTGAAAGTGAAGTTGCTCAGTCGTGTCCAACCTTCAGCGACCCCATGGACTAGGAAGCCCAATTTGGAGGTAGGAAGACCTTTAAAAAATGTGATACAAAACCTAGAAGTCATAAAGAAAAGATCAGTGATTTTGACTACATAAAGTCCAGAATTTCTGCCTTGGAAAAAAATACCCTAAGCAGAGAACAAGCTGGCATCTCTTAGCCCCAGGCAAAGGGGTTGTTTTCTTGATATGTAAAGATTCCTCCAAATCCATAAGAGAAAAAAGCAACAATCCAGGTGCAAAACTAGCAGGTAAAGAACATAAACAGTTTTCAAGGAAGAACAAATGGCTCTCAGACGTGTGAAAAAAATGCTCAACTTCACTCATGAAAGACATGCAAATTAGGCTACAAGAAGATAGAAATTTTTTTTTCACCTATCAAATCAGCAAAGATAAAAAACATTTGCTAACACACTTTTGTATATCTCCAGGGAGAGTGTAAATTGGTAAGATCGTTGAAGAAGGCAATTTGACCCTATCAAAATTAAAAATTCTTACCACAGTATACAGAAGCTTGGAAATATTTGATTTGGTAATATCATCATATATTTATTTATAAGATACATGATTCTTGTATTTCATAACTTCAATTCAGCAAGATATGGTATATCGTTTATTTAAATGCAGTATGAAAGTGAAAGTGAAGTTGCTCAGTCCTGTCTGACTCTTTGCGACCCCATGGACTGTAGCCTATCAGGTTCCTCTGTCCATGGGATTTTCCAGGCAAGAGTGCTGGAGTGGATTGCCATTTCCTTCTCCAGGGGATCTTCCCGACCCAGGAATCGAACCCGGGTCTCCCACATTGCAGGCAGACGCTTTACCGTCTGAGCCACCATGGAAGCCCATAAATGCACTATGCCCCCCCAAAATTCACGTGCCCTCTGACATAGAAATTCTATTCCCAGATATTTATCTTGTAGATTAAGTATAGAAGTGCATACTTGCAGGACGACTGTATTGAAACACCTCTTATAAAACAAAAGGTTGGGAAATGATCCAAACGGCTAACAGAGGATTAACTAAATGAACTGTCCAGAATATGGAATACCAGCAACTGTTTAAATATGGTTTAAAACGTGTGGCTCCTGGGGGACTTCCCTGTGGTCCAGCAGTTAAGAATCCACCCTGCAATGCAGGGAACTCAAGTTTGATCCCTGCTAAGAGATCTAAGATCCCACATGCTGGAGCACTCTGGAATCCACATACTGCAAGATGCAACAAAGATCTCATGTACTACTAACTAAGACCCAACACAGCCGAGTAAATAATACACAAATATACATAGTACCATTATTTATTTATTTTTTTTAAATGTGATTACTCTGCCAATCTGGAAAACTGGAAAAATCAAGGGGCAGAAGAATATGTATAGTATGTTACCTTTTATGGAAGAACATGAGTTATCTTCCCCCTACCTGCACTGACTGGCCTAGATTGTCTCTAGAAGGTTCTGTAAGAAAATGGAGTGGTGATTGCCTCTGGGGTGGACCTGTGGATGTAAAGTGAAAGGAGCACTTTTTTTTTTCTTTTACAGGAGATCCTTTTTGTAAGTTCTGGATTTTTGTTCTGATTCTAACAAATAAAACACAGGTTTTTTTATACAGTCTAATAGCTTTCCTGTTATGGTTGACCCTTATTTCTTGATCATCTTGTGTTGTTCTCGTTTCAAAGGTCACTCTGGGACTTCCCTGCTGGTCCAGTGGTCAAGACTCCGTGCTCCCCATGCAGGAGGCATGGGTTCAACTCCTGATCAGGGAACTAGTATCCCTCATTCCCCCTCATGACACACAGCACAGCCAAAATTTTTTAAAAATAATTTTAAAAAACAAAAGGCCACTCTTATGGTCCATGTCCATCACTCTAAAAAACACATTTCCTGTGAGACGCCCACGGCCACCCCCATAACAGCTACAGGAAACCACACCTCTCAGGAAACTAATGAAGAAGTCTAGCTGCCCCTCCCCCCACCCAGCCCTGCTGCTGCTGCTAAGTCGCTTCAGTCGTGTCCGACTGTGTGCGACCCCAGAGACGGCAGCCCACCAGGCTCCCCCGTCCCTGGGATTCTCCAGGCAAGAACCCTGGAGTGGGTTGCCATTTCCTTCTCCAATGCATGAAAGTGAAAAGTGAAAGTGAAGTCGCTCAGTCGTGTCTGACTCTTAGCGACCCCATGGACTGCAGCCTACCAGCCCTAGCAAATTCCAAACGCCCAGCTGTTTCAAAGCATGGGTAAAGTCAAGGCCTGGACAGATGAGGTTCCTTGGTAGATGTGTCTGGGGTGGGATTGTCTGAGGAGAAATCGGAAAGGGAATCTAACCTCTTTGGCATGAATCGTCCCTTCCCATGGGATGAGGTACCTCATCCCAGTAAAAGTGGGAACAGTTCCCAGCGAGCTTGTGATTGCCCCAAGGCACATGGCAAGGTTCCTGTTTGATGTGGGAAGTCATTCCTGCTTCCAACCAGCATGTCCTAATCCCTTGCTTCACTATCTAGCCCAGGCTGGGGTGCAGGGTAGCCCCAGACGGTGGAGAACACACAGACAGAGACAGCACAGTCGCTACTTGGAACCACAGGGAGTTGAGAAACTAGGCTGATGATTCCCAAGCCTGACTGAGCAACAGAATCACTTGAGGACACATTTGAAAATACAGATTATAGGACTTCCCTGGTGGTCGAGTGGTTAACACTCTGTGCTTCCACTTCAAGAGGCCCAGTTTCCATCCCTGGTCAGGGAACTGGATCCCACATGCCGACACTGAAAAGATCCTGCCTATGAAGATCAGAGATCCCACGTGTTGCAACTAAGACCTGGAGCAGTCAAATAAATAAACATTTTTTAATACAGATTTCCAGGAACTATACTCAGTACTTTAGAATAACCCAAAAGGGAAAAGAATCTGAAAAAAAAGAAAAAGACACATATGATATATAACTGAATCACTTTGCTGTACACCTCAAACTAATACAATATTGTGAACCTACTATTTGTTGTCATTCAGTTGCTCAGTTGTATCTGACTCTTTGCGACCCCTGGACTGCAGCATGCCAGGCTTCCCTGTCCTTCACCATCTCCCAGAGCTTGCACAAACTCATGTCCACTGAGTCAGTGATGCCATCCAATCATCTCATCTTCTGTTGTCCCCTTCTTATCCTGCTTTCAATCTTTCCCAGCATCAGGGTCTTTCCTAATGAGTCAACTCTTCAAATCAGGTGTTGGAGCTTCAGCATCAGTCCCTCCAATGAATATTCAGGACTGATTTCCTTTAGGATTGACTGATTTGATCTCCTTGCAGTCCAAGGGACTCTCTAGACTCTTCTCCAAAACTACAGTTCAAAAGCATCAATTCTTTGGTGCTCAACCTTCTTTATGATCCAACTCTCACATCCATACATGACTACTGGAAAAATTATACTGTACTTCAAAGAAAAAAATCATACCCTTTCATCAGATAGCAAAGAATCTGCCTAAAGTGCAGGAGACCAGGATTTGATCTCTGGGTTGGAAGATCCCCTGGAGAAAAGAGTGGCTACCCACTCCAGTATTCCTGCCTGGAGAATCCCATGGACAGAGGAGCCTGCAGGCTGCGGTCCATGGGGTTGCAAGGAGTCAGACATGATTGACTGACTAACTCTCAATCTTAAAAAAAAAAATTTTTTTAATTTTAAAAGAAAAATACAGATCCCCAGCCTCCATTCCACCTACTGAAGCAGATCTTCTGAAGGATGGGGTCAGGAATTTGTATTTTAAAACATTTTTATAGATGATTCTGACGCGACCCACCATCTAAGACATGCTGACTGGGGCCCTTATCTATGCCAAGCCACTTATGGGACAGTTGGGGAAACTGAGTCCCGTACAGTAGTAATTCACCAAGGTTCCCCAGAGAGGTGGTAGGGTGTTACCCACAGTTGAGCTTGTGCTGTGTGAAGGTCCCACACAGAAGTGCCTGGGAACTGATCTCACTTAGAACCAGCACCAGGTATCAGCAGAGTGGGAGGTGTCCTGGGTGGGGTGTGACTGGAGGGACCTCCAACCCCAAAACCCTTTGTGGAGCAGAAAGGGGAGTTCACATTTCATGAGCACCCACTCAGTGACCTGCAGTGTTCGTGCAATGCTCATCACAGGCAGGCATTCACACCTGTTACACGGAGGAGGAAACGGGGGCTGAGTAATGCCAAGAACTTCTGAAGGCCCGGAGGCAGTAAGGCACGAAGCTGGTTGTCAACCCAAGCGGTATAGCTCTGAGCTCCATCTTTTCATGGCCCCACCGCTTCTCTCCAGATGGGGTTCCACCTTGGCCACCCAGGAGACATGTGTTCCTTCATTGACACAGAGCAGCTTTCCAGGGCTATGAGCTTTGAAGCCAAACAGAACTGGGCTCAGCACCTCTTCTTTGTTGTGTGACTTTGGGCAAGTGGCTTAACTTCCCTGAGTCTTTACTTCCTCATTTGTAAAAGAGGGATAAATGCAGCTATTTCTTAGGTTATTGGGAGAAGTGATTTCATCATCAAAGTAGAATGATATCTGACAATTCTTGAGCTCTTCTGATGGTCCAGTCACTGCATGGAGCACTCTATAAACATTTACCTCCTTCTGTCCTCACCATAGCCCTAAAAGCCGGTGCTACGACTGCCCCATTTTACTGATGAGAAAACTGAGACTCAGAAAGGTTAAGTAATTTGTCCAAGGTCACACAGCAGAGTTGGGACTCAAGCTCAGAAATGGAGTTTTTAATCTACCACACTTAGAACTACATTTCAGTGCCATGCCTGGCACAAATGAACATTTAGCCAATCCTAACTATTAGTAATATTAATATCCTGCTGCTGTCCTCGGAACAGAGAGAAAAGTCCAGGACGAGAGGATGAGGGCAGGTGAGGGCATGTGGGAACAGAGAGCATGTCCAAGCCCCTAGGAGGCTGATGTAGGTCACTGTGGCCCAGTTCCTCAGGTGAAAATATGAGATCTGTGCTAAAAATAAAAAAATAAAAATCTCATGGTCCTTACTTCAACAAAGCAGTCCTTTTGCCTTGTTTTGTTCCTGCCTGGTAGGAGATTCTATTTCCAGATGCCTTTTGAAGAGTGATTGAGTAACTTAAGTGAGAGCCTGGCCATGTTATAAACACCAGGTGTAGACACGCTGACCCAGCCTGGCCTCGGGGAGCGCAGGCAAGTGTGAAACTGGCAGAGGTCTGAGAAACCCAGGCCGTCACTCACTGCTGAGCACTAATTGCTTTAATTAAGGTGCAGGAGCAGCTCAAAGGAGCACATGATCATGGTGAAGGTGTATAAACAGGATCTTAAATCAATTTATGGTTAGGGCTTCTCTGTATTGACATCAGCTGTTGGGTCTTTAGCTTGTGAGGAATGCATTCCTAGAGGAGAGCTTTTTCCTAAAGGAGGGTTAGGAGCAGAGCTGGGGTGGGAGGGGTCTTTGGAAAGCTGTTTGGAGAAGGTGTGACTTGCACACAGTCATGAAGAAATGTTATATGGGGATGGCAAAGAAGAAAGAAGGGAGGGAGTTCTCTGGCAGTCCAGTGATTAAGACTCCATGCTCCCAAGGTAGGGGGCACTGGTTCTATTCCTGGTTGGGGAATTAAGATGCCACAAGGCACGGCTGAAAAGAAGAGAGGAGAAAACTATTTTTAGTACCTACTATGGCCCAGGTTCATTCAAATCCAGAACTCTGGATCATTCCTGAAACAATACTCTGAGATAAGTATGTGCTCGCATTCTGCAGGTGAGAAAACTGAAGCCAAGAGCCAGCTCTAAATCTCACCCAAGGTCACACGGCTAAATAAGGGCTAAATAAGCAGCAAGACAGAACAGAACGAAGGAGAGATTTAGCCAAGCACTTCCCATGTCTGCTAAGTGCTTTGCCACTATTTTCATAAACTTCATCCTTATGAAAACACCACAGCACAAGTATGTGTATCACCATTTTCCAGAAGAGAAAACTGAGATCTAGAGAGTTTAAGTGGCTTGCTGGAGAGTAGTCTGTGTTACAACAAAATTCACCTTCTTTACCCAGTACCTCAGAGTCTCAGACTGCAAGGAAGCTATGAATCTCTAGTCTATCACGCAATGACAGAATAAATACAGAATAAAACACGTTTTCTGTTTGTGTATTGCTTTTCAAATGTTCATAAACTGCTGTTACATTGGATTAAAAAAGTCAGTCCTAAAGGGTAACGAATTCATGGTTGCTTTTTAAGCACCGTGTCCCTCATCGCCACCTGGTCCCAATCGATGGCTACCAACATACAAGCACTGAACCTGGGGGTGGGGGCGGGGTGCAGTCTGAGACATGGGTTGATGCTGTGAAAGGGTTTTCATCATGGGAAAAGTTGGGAAGTTTGCTTTACTCTTTTCTGGGAGCATGTCTGAGAGGAAAGTGGGTACTCTTCAAAAGGAATGCATCTGACAACCGGGGGTGGGGATGCCAGGCAAAGAGGCAAGGAGATGTTTCTCCAACAAGGGTGGAGACAGAGGGGTGGAGAGGGTGTGTTCACTTTCCTGTGACGATGCTGATTCTGTGACAAACCACCCCCAGCTCTCAGTGTCTTATAACAATGAGCTCACAAACTTCCTGGTGGTCCAGTGGTTAAGAATCCGCCTGCCGGTGCAGTGCAGATTTCCATCCCTGGTCTGCGAAGATTCCACCTGCCCGGGAGGCAACTAAGCCCTTGTGCCACAACTACTGAGCCTGTGCTCTGGAGCCCACAAGCCGCAAATACTGAAGACTACGTGCCCTACAGCCCTTGCTCCGCAACAAGAGAAGCCACCGCAATGGGAAGGCTGTGCACCCCAATGAAGAATAGCCCCTGCTCGCTACAACTAGAGAAAGCCTGCATGCAGCAACAAAGACCCAGAGCAGCCAGAAATTAATAAAATTTTAAAACAAACAAACCAAAAAACCCCCAGTGAGCTCCTGAGTCAGCAGCCCAGCCATGGTGGCTGCTCCTGGCTGTGATGGGTTCAGCTCTGCCCCATCTGTTTCTTATCCCAGGACCTGGGTTGAAGGAGCAGTGGCTGCAGGAGGCGTGCTCTTCTCAGGCTGCAAGGCTGAAGCCGAGGAGGCCAAGTCATCCAAGCAAGCACATTTGAGACCTCTGCCTGGATGTGGACGAGCGACATTCCATCGGTAAAGCCACGGTCAGGGTGGCAGAGAGTGGTCAGCTGCACACTGACTTGGGGAGATAACACCTATTGAACATCACACTGTCTTCCATCCCACACCAGGGCTTCCCTGGTGGTTCAGATGGTAAAGAATCGCCTGTAATGCAGGAGACCCAGGTTTGATCCCTGGGTCGGGAAGATCCTGTGGAGAAGGGAATGGTTACCCACTCCAGTATTCTTGCCTGGAGAATTCCATGGACAGAGGAGCCTAGAGGGCTACAGTCCACGGGGTCACAAAGAGTCAGACACGACTGAACGACTAGTGAGAAGGCTGGGAGGGCCATTCCAGGGGAGCAGGTCCCAAGAAGCCAGAATTTAAAAACCACAGTAGAGGAACTTCCCTGGCTGTCCAGTAGCTAAGAATCCATGCTTCCAATGCAAGGGATGCAGGTTTGATCCCTGGTCAGGGAACTAAGATCCCACAAGCTGCGAGGTGTAGCCAAATGAATAAATAAATAAATAAAAATTAAATTAAAAATTTCAAATTCACAGTAGCTTTAGACCTGGACATGCGTAGCCTTCACCTAACAAGCAGCAGGGATGAAGGCAGTTTGGAGTCCTTTGCTGAGCCCCATTCTGAACCTGCTCTGCCCTTTGAATTATAGCTTCAGGTCTGGAGCCGCAGGACAGCTTAGTCAGCCCCAGTCCAACCCTGCCTCCTGCCTTGCCACATGCCCATCTCAGGAGACTGCTCCCCGCCACCCCGCCAACTCGAAAAACATTCATTTCCCCCAATTCAAATATTTTCACCCTCTAGAAGACTTGTTAATATTGTATCTTCAGGAGCATTAAAAAAAATCGCTCTCTGCTCTGGCTGGAGCGGTAGTTCATAAATTATTGATTTCTGCTGGCAGGAGATGAGGATTCTATTCCTTCTTGAACAGAAAAGATATTGCCCTGGCTGGGGTCTCAGGAGAGGCACGTGGGGGCTGGTGCAGGAAGAGGGTCTTCACCCCTACACAGGACAAGGGAAGGAAGAAACAGGCTCCATTTCATCCACCCTAAACTCCCATTCCTGGCTTTCTCACCCTGGTTTGGGTGATGGGTCTGGCAGAATTCCTGGCCATCTGTGTTGCTCTGGGCCAGTTGCTTGGCATCTCTGGGTTGTAGGCAATGTCCCTATAAATACACTAGTACTGCCTGCAGTTCGGGGATGTTGGGAAGCCAGGTAGGAATAAGATGATGCTTGAAGGAGTCGCCTTTACCCACCAGGTCCTAAGAAGAGTAATTTTCTTCCTTCTTCCCAGGGCTTTAAGCTCCATGGGAATGGAGTACCCTGCACTTGCATCCGCCACATTCAGGCTCTGAATTCAGGGCTGGATTGAGCTCAGGGCAAGAAAGATTTTCCACCTGGGTTCGCCAGGGAGGCCCCTCTGTGCTGCCGAGAGGCCCCCACAGGGCAAGCCAGCAGTGCCCCTGAGCTTGGCTTGCTCACACGAAAGCAGGAATGACCTCGATCATGGTGTCTCGGCAGTGTTGGAGCCGGCACGGCCTGCTGGGCTCAGCCTCAGGACGGGAGCTGCCATGCCGTCTGCCTTCTCCATGCCAGCCGTCACCCCAGTCTGTCATCCCCAGGGAATCTATTAGCATCTCTCGACTTGCACAAGGCTTGGTAAATCAGGCTCCCTGTGTGGCAGTATTCACTGGAGACCAGAGAAAGGGACCCGGAGACATGGGAAAAGGCAGCTCAGAGCCCCAGGGACGAGGGCTGGGGAGCACGATGAGCTCAATCTACCCGAGCCTGGCGGAGGAATCTGGACGTTTAACCCACTTTCCCTCCCTGAACGGTCTGGCGTTCATGCAGGGGGAGGTAGCAAGGAGGGACACAGCAGCCCCTGGTCAGTGAGGGGCTTGCACGATGGACACCCAGCCCTGGCCCAGCCTTGCCTCTCCCTGAGTGAACCAGTACTTGGGCACATCAAAAAGCCCAGAATCCGGGCATCTTAGCCCCCTGAGTAGAGAGACCTTGGAAGCCTGGAGTTTCTCAAGACAGTAACTCAGTGCTCAGTAAATCATTCCTAAATATCAAGTGCAAAAGCTTTGAATTTTGTGATGTAAATTAGGTCAGATGCAAGGATAACCCTGCAATGCCATTTTTGGTCATCGTTCTGATGAGCTTTGGGGGAAGGGGATGAGGGTTTACAACTACAGGCCCAGGAGTCATCCTGGAGCAACCAGAGGGAGAAGCAAGCATGTGTGCTCATGGGTGGAAAACCATAGACTGAAAGTCATTAATCTGGTTCGGTCTCCACCACTGAGTGAAGAAACCCACACAAGGTAAAAGGTTTGGACAAAATCACACAACGAGTTAGGACCCAAATTCTTACCCAGTTTCTTTTCTGCTTTGTCATTCTCTTCCCACCCATGCAGCCACTTCAGGCCTTACTCTTCCCACCTGCAAAATGGGGACAATCACTCATCCCTTTCCTGCCCTCAAGGTCATCCAGGAGAGGGCGGTCAGGGGATGGAGTGACTAAAGAAGTATTCTGGCAGGAGGTGGGGCAGAGCTGAGCTTCGAAGGATGGGTGGATTTCAGTCAATGGAGAAGAGCCAGTGGGGAGACAGCATGGCCAGAGGTGGGCATTAGAGAGTGAGTGAGTGAAGCAATAATGAAGGTAAATCTCAAAGTTCAGGCAGGGTCACTGTGGGAACTTCTCTGTTTCCTTTTCCCAGAATCCACAACTAAAGATTGTGGAAATCTTTGCAAAATGGTATTGAGGACTTGTCCTCAACCCCAGTCATTTGATGTTCCGTACCTGACTGCCTTTCTAGATTCCTGCCCCTTGACATTAAATGGGGAAAGCCATATCCCCTCTGCCATGCGCCGTGTGACTTTGTACCCCCTACAGGCCACAGGCACTTGGATGAGGGGTGGACAAGCGACTGCTTCATCCCTAGGCTGACTCAAGGTCACCAGAAATGCTCTCTCTTGACAACATCATGGAGACACATAAACTATAGTGAGGACTGAAACCAAAAGCTATAACAGAGAGAGAAGGCAGAAGCAGTTAAAATAGCTCTGTGCAAAGTGGGCAGCCACCAAGGCCTGAAGAAGGCTAGAGTCCCTGCCTTTCAGCTCAGCCTCTGAGGCCCATCTCTGCTACTCTGAGGCTGCCTGATTTTGTTTTTTTTTTTTTTTTAATATTTATTTGTATCTATTTGATTGCACTGGGTCTTATTTGCACACACAGAATCTTCCATCTTTATTGAGACATGTAATCTTTAGTTGCAGAATGTGGGATCTAGTTCCCCGACCAAGGACTGAACCCCGGCCCCCTGCATTGGGAGTGCAGAGACTTAGAGATTGCCTGCTTTCTTTGACAAACAGCAACATACCCAGGTAGTTGGTGGGTCACGGTTCCTTGTAACAAGCATGCTTTGAACAGAACACAGCTCAGCTAGGGCAACCGGTCTGTAAAGCTGTGGCCCTGGCAGGGAGAAGCTCCCCTAGTGCCCTGAGTCTTGAATTAACATCAGAAACAATCTCCACAGAGGCCCTGCTTGTCTCCCACCCCAAACGCCTTGCTCCTTTGGACCTTCGCCATTGTTGTTCCCTGTACATTTAGAGCCCAGATCAACACTCACTGCCTCCAAGAATCTCTGATTACACCAACCTCGCCTGACCACACCATCATTCAGCCCCAGATAAAAAGTTAACACCAGGTGAGAGGGACCATGAGAGGCAGCTCTTTATAACTGACTTTTACTTCCGTCAGCTGGCTTGAGTTCCGTGGCTACCCGGAGCAATGCGGAGGGCTACCTTGTGTGTGCTAAGTCTCTTCAGTCGTGTCTGACTCTTTACGAGCCCATGGGCTGTAGCCCGCCAGGCTCCTCTGTCCATGGGATTCTCCAGGCAAGAATACTGGAGAGGGCAGCCATGCCCTCCTCCAGGAGATCTTCCCGACCCAGGGGTTGAACCCATGTCTCTTGAAGCTCCTGCACTGCAGGTGGATTCTCTACTGCTGAACCATCCAGGAAACCCAGGGGTCTACCTTATCTCCCCCTTACTGCTGGGTGCGGACTCAAATCCAGCTCTCCCAAATCCCACTCTGAGACCTTGTCCACTTCATCCACTACAGTAGATAATTCATTGCTGGACATATAACTTCTCATAACAGCACTCAGAATTGTCTTCATTAATTCAACTGATTTATTTATTTTTAAAAAAATTATTTCTTTCTTTATTTTTTGGCTGTGCTGGGTCTTCATCGCTGCTCGGGCTTTTCTCTAGTTGGAGAGAGCAGGGCTACTCTCTAGCTGTGGCGCTTGGGCTTCTCATTGCAGTGGCTTCTCGTTGCTGAGCACAGGCTCTAGGGTTTGAAGGCTCCAGTAGTTGTGGCACTTCTTGGCCTTTCATATAATATTTATTGAACACCTACTATGTGCATGGCTGCCTACCAAAGAATGTTCACATTCTTGGCCTTGGAAAAAATATGACAATAAACAAAGAAGCGCACCCTAGTAGCAGTGGGGTGAGGTAGGAGGAACAGCAGTGGGCCTGGAGAGAGCCGACCTGTGTGAGTACCAGATCCGGTCCACTAAGAGCCTGCAGAACCACAACTGTGAGATACATTAAAGATAATATATTATTTACAGGATAAAGAGGCTCAGGAGGAAAATAATTTTGAAAAGCGCTATATAACAGGAGATATATTTAGACAGTTGGGGTTACATGTACCTATACACAGTTGATTGACAGTAAAAAGACTGTATCAAGCTATGATATCGGGGCTGTCACAGTTTAGGAGAGAAAAGAAATTGACTGAAATGCTGTTATATGGGGCTTACTATGCTGGGTACTTTCACCTGCGTTCGGCGATGTGTTATTTAGGCAGTGTATCAATTAGGATGGAACTTGGTGGGTTCCTGCAAGAAACCGCAAATAATAGTGGCCTAAACAGGATAGAAGGGCTTTCCAGGTAACTCTATCAGTAAAGAATCCTCCTGCCAATGCAGGAGATATAAGAGATGCAGGTTCAATCCCTGGGTTGGGACGATCCCCTGGAGGATTGTAGAAATCCACTCCAGTATTCTTGCCTGGAGAATCCCATGGACAGAGGAGCTTGGCGGGCTACAGAGTTGGGCATGACGGAAGTGACTTAGCATGCACACATGCAAAGAGAGAAGACAAGATACACAGAAAAGCAGCAAAGAATGCAGCTGGGACAAGATCAGGAAGACAATGCCATATGCCCGGGCGACCCAGAGAGAGCTGAGGATGCCAGATCATCAGGACAACACCCAACACAACATCAGTGGTACCAGCTATCCCCACTCCAAGATCCCTAGTTTCCATATTTCCTTGGGCAGGTAAGGAGGTGCAAACCCCTTGCCTTCACCCACATTGTATTCCCTTCACTGAGTCATAGTTTCTTTGTCATCTGCTCCCACTCAGAGTGACTCACCCATGTCAACAAATTCAACACACTTTCCCCACCCTTCCTGCCATTCCCAAGACTGGTTCTCAGTGCACTTGGGGTCGATGGGGGCAGAGAGTGGGGAGGACCTAGCTTTGGCTCCAGTGCTGACGTTGCTGGGGAGGGAGGAAGAAGGATACCTAGCAACAAAGCTTCTGGAGCTCCCGAAAGGGAAGACTCTTGGATTTCTGCTGAAGGCAGTGTAACATCTGGAAAGCAGTGTAGAAATTGGACTGGAGGCAAGAAATGAAGGAGGGTTGGATCTGCATGGTTGGCTTTCCTCTGTGAGGGCTTCCCTAGTAGCTCAACTGGTAAAGAATCTGCCTGCAATGTGGGGGACCTGGGTTTGATCCCTGGGTTGGCAAGATCCCCTAAAGAGGGAAAGAGCTACCCACTTCAGTATTCTGGCCTGGAGAATTCCATGGGCTGTATAGTCCATGGGGTCAGAAAGAGTCAGACACGACTGAGAGACTTTCACTTTTCCTCTGTGAAGGGCTAGACTCTCCCCCAGCTACTCCTCCCAGCACTTCTTCTTCTGTCCCCAGCCACACCAAATGTGACAGAGTTTTCAGGGATGTCTAGGGGATGCAGAATCCACAAGGACAGCAATTGAGAATAACAAAATTGATGGACTGAAGAGAAAAAAATTCCATTTCTCTTCCCCAACCCAATATTTACCAAACACTGAAGCCCCATTCTCCTTCCTCCCAGCAGGAAAGCAATTACACAACCTGACAGCCAGTCCCTGGGGCCTGGGCTGAGCTGGAGCTAATTACCAATTACTAATAAACATTGAATTAATACTCGACCAAATTAGAACTAATTTGGATCAAACCATAATGGCCCAAAGAAATTCCCTCTCCATGGTCTCCTCCATACATATTCACACATTCACATCAACTTATATCTGAGTCTTAAAGTCTTGGCAAATTCGGGAATCTCAGGACAAAAACCCAACCCTTCACTGGGGCCCTCTGGAGCCCCCTCAGCTCTACTGCTCCCCAAACACATTCGACTTACCAAGTTGAGATACATTGTAAAAAAAGATCTTCTGTCTTGACAATGTATGCGTATCCCCATCTCTCTGCAAATTCTGACTCAGTTCTGCTTCTGAAAGCACTTGTGAAAAAGCCTTCCTGGGGAATCCTTATCACACACAGAATCAGGGTTTATGTCTTATCCCACCTGCACCAGCCTTCTCTTGGCATCACTCAGGCCCTTCTTGAAGGCTTAAGTGTGAAACCTTTGTCTGGAGGAGTGAAAAATCTATTCTTTCTTCTCTCTTTTCTCCTTCCAAGGTAGTAAGGCTTTGGGGCTGGTCACACCTTTTCTCTTGAGAGTTAATATAAATTAAAGGAGGCTCTTGTTGGTGAGGCTGGCTCTGGTTAAGGTTTCGGGAAAGAGATGGTTGAAGGGTTCCTTTACAGTCCACATTGTCTAACCCAGTTCCACTGGTAGGAAACCAAATACAATTGAAAGCAACAGTCCCATGTGAGAATCAAGCATGCTCATGGATGGAGCATTTCCTGAGTATTTTCTCTCAGGAAGTTAAGACCAGGGAGTGAGGTGGATGAATGGGGTCCATATATGTCCAAGGTGAGTAAGGACCTAACCAAAACTTTTGATTCAGAGACTATGAGGATAAATATGCAGGAACTGTGCTCAACCATCCAGTCAATTCTAGTTTAAATGAGAAACTGAGACCAATAGACATGAGACCTCCTCCTCAAGTAGCAAGTTAGTCAGGGATCAGTGTATTGGTGTGATAAAATATTAACCTTTCTAATCCCCATGATTGTTGTTATTGTTCAGTCACTAACTCATTTCTGAATCTTTGCGACCCCATGGACTAAAGCACACCAGGCTTCCCTTCACTATCTCCCAGAGTTCGTTCAAACTCATGTCCATTGAGTCAGTGATACCATCCAATCATCTTATCCTCTGCCACCCGCTTCTCCTCCTGCCCTCAGTCTTTCCCAGCTTCAGGGTCATTTCCAATGAGTCAGCTCTTTGCATCTGGTGGCCAAAGTATTGGAGCTTCCAATTCCAGTGATGGAGCTAAAGCAATTCCTTTCCTCTGTGAGTAGAAGACCTTCACAAAGATACAGATGAAGGCACAGGCAAATTGCCTCCTCTTATCCCTCCTGCAAATGAATGGGGAAGGCAGAGAGATCTCTAGTTAAAGGGAGAGTCCCACTTGCAGCCTCTTCCCATTCAAGACAAAGAAGACACATGCTGAGAGCAGAGAAGGGGGGATGGGCATGGTCCCAACAGACCCAGGTCCTGAGAATGCAGAGGGCAGAGGAGGGACTGAGGAGGGACAGCACTTTCTCAGCAGTGACCTTCTGGAACCCCTGCTGAGGGGGCAGTTGGGTGTGACTATGACAAGTAAAAGTTGAGACCATGGCCATACAGTCTGGGGCTGGGCACTCAGACAAAAATTACTCACCAATCCTTTTTAAAGACACAAGTGAAAAACCAATCATATCCTTACATTTCAAACATGGCATTTGCACTTAAATTTAAACTGCACTGGTACAGTTAGGTTAACTGGTTTTTATGCAAGACCTTTAGGCTTTAAATAGTCTAGGGAAAGACATGGTGATTAAAGAAAAAAATTTTCATTATAAAGTGTTTTTTTCCTTAAAGGGCATAGATCTTAAAATGGGGCTTGTCTCAGGGACCCTTTTATCAAGGCAGCCAGAACCCTTTCCTCCTGTGCAGTTTTCTGAGACCCATCATTATACGGACTGTTTAGGATTATTCCTACGTGTCCTCACATGGGTGTTTTATTGTCTCCCATTTGATTAAAAGACACTTTATGGCAAGAACCGGGTTCCCTGTGTCCTTTGGGTTCTTCACAGTGCACAGCTGAACCGTGCTAAACCATGAATAGAAGCTCAGCAGCTAATTATTTCTGGGACTGTTGTTCAGCACCAAGGACAGAACCTCTCCCCCTCTTCCTCCTACTCCTGGGCCTTTTCCTGTTTCTCCTGTCTCCCTTCTGATTTCCTTCGAGACAAAGCTTCCAACTGCCTCACTGAGGGCTCAGCTCCATTCAAACCTACCTTTCTCCTGGGGGGACTGCATTAGGAGCCAGAAGCCACACCGTACCAGATGGGAGATCAGGTCGGAGAAGGACCCTGGAAAGGAAGCGATTTCACATTTCTTGCTGTGCTTGGAGTGAGAAGACTGGGCTTCCCTGGTGGTTCAGTGGTAAAGAATCTGCCTGTCAGTGCAGGAGATAACAGGTTTGATCCTGATCCAGGATGATCACACATGTCGAGGAGCAAGTAAGCCCCTGTGCCACAACTATTGACCCTGTGCTCTAGAGCCTGGGAACTGCAACTACTGAAGCCCTTGAACCCTAGAGCCCGTGCTCAGCAACAAGAGAAACCACTGCAATGAGAAGCCCATGCACCGCAACTAGAGAGTAGCCACCACTTGCCACAACTAGAGAAAAACCCGCAGAGCAACAAAGACCCAGCACAGCCATAAATAAATAGAATAAATAAACAAAATTTAAAAAAAAAAAAAAAAAACCAGCTTGGAGAAAAAAAGAAAAAGAAGAAGTCCCTGGATAATAAAAAAGATTAAAAAAAAGAGAGAGAGAATGAGAAGCCCACCTGAATTTTGTGCCCTAGACAGAGCCACAGTCCCCAAGCAGCCCTAAGAGCGGCAGCTACCCTTGCCAGTAATGCTGAGCATGTCTGTAGTCATGGGGTTATAGGCCAACAGGATACCTGGCCACTTGGGGTGATACTGGAATAGAGCCAGGACTGGTCTGAGCTGGGGAGACCCTTGACTTGGCAGGAGACAGATGGGATGAAGAATGTGTCTGGACTGCAAATGAGGACAGAGTCAAAGGCTGAAGATTTGGAAGGCAAACTCAGTCATGAGAGTCTGCAAAGCCCTGGACAGGGACAGGACAACAGCAGCCACTGAGACCTGCAGAGACAATTCAGAGAAGATTCAAAGTGAAAGAGGTGGTAGGTTCAAGATAAAGGTTGCTAGTAATACTATGGGACTGGGAATTTCCTCTGGCTTTCTGATACCGACTGTGCAGTAGAGGCGGGTCACCACTTTTTAAAGAGGGCGTGCCAATGGGTCACAGCGCATGGGAGGAGCAAGACAGAATTTTCAGTGGGCAATAATTCAGCACCCATTAGAGGTCAGACAGTATGACTCGAGACCTGGAATTAGTAAGTTGGTGCTCAATCACTAAGTCGTGTTCGACTCTGAGACCCCATGGACTGTAGCCCCGCCAGTCCCCTTGCCTGGATTTCTCAGGCAAGATTTTTGGAGCGGGTTGTCATTTTCTCCTCCAGGGGATCGTCCTGATCCAGGGATCAAACCCATGTCTCCTGCATTGCAGGTGGATTCTTTACCACCAAGCCACCTGGGAAGCCCCATGATAATTTCAAAAATCCATTTGCTTATTGTATCTCCATTGTGGTAGATGCCCCATGGGCTGAGATAAAACAATAACAACCAGCACAACACACACAATAATTCCATTAAATTTATTGCTTTTCCTCCTCCTTTCACATTCTGTCTGCCCTTCAGGCCCACTTGGAACCCTTCCTCATTCAGGAAGACTTCTAGGACTAAAGTTATCCTGGGTGCCAGACACTGGTTTGCTGAATGAATATATGGATGGCCCTGGTGCTCATCAAATCTACTGATCCTTAATTTTGTTTTGAACTGTATTGTCTTACGTTAGGTTACCTGGGAAACAGTCTGAAATGGAGATTTACATGCAGGAACTCTATAAAGGGTGCCTTTGGCATCAACAGGTGGGAATGAGGGCTGGGGAAGAGAGTGAAGGAAGTGGGATTGGGCAGAGAGAGGAGTTGAACTGGGCTGAAGTTTCAACAAAATTCTCTTCCAGTTCTACATGGGACCCAGGAGCTGGGATGAACTGATTTGTCCCATCCTGAGGCAAAAGGAATGGATATTTACACTCCCACACTCATAGCTGGATGCTGGCTGCCCTCAGGAAGCAGGAAGGTGGCATGACCTTGAGTGAGATGGCTGTTTCGGCTGAGAGCAAGTCCCAGAGAGGGATTCATCTAACAGTCATCATCTGCCAACACTGCCAACAGGTGGAAGAATGAAGGTCCTGAAGGTCACAACCACAGCACCCACTACAAAGACCAACAACTTAGATCACATAGGGTGAAAGGCACATGTCAAAATCCCAGGACGGGGGGATAGTTTAAAGAGTTGTCCAAGATGTTCTGTTACAGCCTCCTCCCCACCCCCACCCCCCATACGCAGAGGCCATGATGATTAGGAATTGTCGATCTATTCCAACCTGCCCTGAGACAAAGGAGGCGATTTGCCCAGAGACACACAGCAGTGTGTGAGAGCTAGTATGAAAGGAGCTCACATATTTGTGGGCTGCTCTCTGCTGTGGTATGAACCCCGTTTCCCAAGTGAATACAAAAAAGCAGCGTCTACGCTGCATCTGCTACCCATCCCCCATAAGGAACAAAGCCTAGCAGACACCTGGTCCAGAGAAGATGAGGAAGATGAGGATGTGGTTGGCAGGTGGAGGTCAGAGAGGGGGTGTGCGTGTCAATACATGCATGTGGAATTGGGTTGGTTTTTTAAAAGCATTTATCGTGTATAGATATGACCTTTGTGCTGTGTATAGGCTACTTAACATGGAGAACAAATCTTCTGATTCTTAATTAACCTTTTCACTTGAACCTCTTGACCAAGCAGCAAATGGAGCAGCTGGTGAATTGGAAATGACAGCCTCACCCCCCGCTCCCATGCCCCAACCTGGCCAGCCACCTAGGCTCTAATTACCTCGGCCAAAGCTGGCAACTTTTTACAGGCTGATGAACAAATAATCTCCCGCTAATAGCTGTGATAACCACAGAGCCCAGACCTAACCACCTTTCTTTCCTGATTACCTTCTGTGAAGCCAGAGGGCAGACTGTAATAATATTTCTCTCTCTCTCCCTGCCCTATTCCCTCCCCTTTACCTCGCCCTCTCTCCCATTTCCTCCTTTTAATAAAAAGGAGACCATGTGGACTGAGGATCAGAAAAAATGACATAAGGAAGGGAGGCACTTGCCTACAGAAGACTCTCCCCACGGGAAACACCAGATGCTCTGGCCACATCCTTTAGCAGACCTGGTGAACAGCTGATATTTCTGGAGAGTGCACCTCAGCGGATTTCAAAGCATTTTGCAAGGCTGGCTCTTGGCCCACAGTCACGTGAATGGGTGGGAAGGTGTCATCTAGGTCTTTAGCCCCAAGGGCTCCCGGTAGAACTGAGCAAGGAGCTCCCTGCAGGGGAGAAAGGGAAACATGAGGGGACAAAGAAAGGGAGAAGAGAAGGATGGCAGAGGGATGCAGGAGAGGAAGCAAAGGTTAGGTAAGGGAATTTTTTATAGGGAGTCTGGACATAGGAAAGAGGTTCTTACAGTGCCCAGGTCTCTGCTCATCCCCCTGGGTTGGCTCATTGTTTCTGCACAAACTCTCTTCCCTGTGTCACTCACCTCAAAGTACAATAGTAACTGTAAAATCATTTAGCGAGTGCTTACTTTAGGCTGAGCACTTGAAATGCAGTATCATAAATGAACCTCAGGAAGCCCTATGAGGACTTTCCGTGGTCCAGTGGTTAGGGATCCTCCTGCCAATGTAAGGGACAAGATTCAATCTCTGATCCAGGAAGATTTCACATGCTGATGAGCAGCTAAGCCCACACGCCTCAACTACTGAAGTCCATGCGCCTAGAGCCTGTGCTCTGCAACAAGAGAAGCCACCACAATGAGAAGTCCACTTGCCGCAAGTAGAGAGTAGCCCCCACTCGCCAGAACTAGAGAAAGACTGAGCACAGCAACAAAGACCCAGTGCAGCCAATAACAAATAAACCCTACAAGGTAGGCATCATTCTTACCATTTTACAAGGAGCTAAAGCACAGAGCAGAGACATTACTTTGCCAACAAAGATCCGTCTAGTCAAGGCTATGGTTTTTCCAGTGGTCACACATGGATGTGAGAGTTGGACTGTAAAGAAAGCTGAGCACCAAAGAATTGATGCTTTTGAACTGTGGTGTTGGAGAAGACTCTTGAGAGTCCCTTGGACTGCAAGGAGATCCAACCAGTCCATCCTAAAGGAGACCAGTCCTGGGTGTTCATTGGAAGGACTGATGCTGAAGCTGAAACTCCAATACTTTGGCCACCTCATGCGAAGAGTTGACTCATTGGAAAAGACCCTGATGCTGGGAGGGATTGGGGGCAGGAGGAGAAGGGGATGACAGAGGACCAGATGGCTGGATGGCATCACTGACTCGATGGACATGAGTTTGAATAAACTCCCGGAGTTAGTGATGGCAGGGAGGCCTGGCATGCTGCAGTCCATGGGGTCACAATGAGTCAGACACGATTGAGCTGAACTGACTGAAAACACAGAGAGGTTTAGAAACTTGCCCATGGTTCATACAGCTCATTGGAGATGGAGCTGGGCTTTGGAGCCGGACAGTCTGACTTTAGAACCTAGTCCTTAACCATTCTGCCCAATTCTGCATCCCCCAGAGCTCTGGGTACCTCTTCTGTATACAGTTGATGTAACAGAAAGAGCACTGAATTTGAGTCCCAGCTCTATCTGACCCAACTGTGCAGCTGTGAGTCAGTTAACCTGCTTGTGTCTTGGCTTTCTTATCTTTGAAATGGGTATGAGAATACGTGTCCCACTTAATACACAGAGCAGGTACAGGGATCAAATAAGATCATATTGGTGAAGGCTCTTCATAAGCCCCAAAGGGCCCTGCACATGTCCACTGGCACCCTCCTCCCTTCCACTTTGTGAGGTCCTGCCAGGCCCATGGGTGGTCTTTACATGTGAGAGACCCACTCACATGTAGTAGGTGATCAGAAATTGCGTGCTTCCTGTTGAGCAAATGAAGAAAGAAATGGAGCACCCAGGGGCTTCCCTGGTGGTCCAGTGGTTAAGAATCTGCCTTGCAATATAGGGGACGTGTGTTTGTTCCCTGGTTGGGGAACTAAGATGTCACATGCTGTGGGGCCTGTGTCACAACTACAGAATCTGTGCCACAATGAAAGACCCCAGCATGACACAGTGAAGATCCTAAATGCCACAACTAAGATCTGACGCAGCCAAATAAGCAAAGAAATATTAAAAGAAAGAAAGCACCCAAATCCTGTCTCCCTCCTCTGTCTCCCGACTCCCTGGTGCCCTCTACAGGATCTTTGCTCTCTTCCCCTCCACCTTCCTCCTGCTCTTCCTGCTCCTCTTTTTCTCCTCCCCAAATCCCAGCCCTGCCCAGGATTCACATTCTAATTTGAAGACACATGCCCTCTCTCTCCGACCCATCCCACACTTTGCTTTGAGATCAGATTTTCAAAAGCGCAATTGAGACCGCATCACAATCTGCTCAATAATCCTTCAAAGTGCCCAGAGGAGATGGTCTGAGCTTCTTAGCTTGGCTCTAAAGCCTCTGCAATCTGGCCCCACCTCTCTTTCCTGGCCTCATTTCTCATGACTTTTTTTTCTCCAGGATATTCCAGTCCTTGCTGACTTCTATTGTCAGTTTCTTTACTTGTAACACCCTCATGCTGCTGCTGCTGCTAAGTCGTTTCAGTCGTGTCCGACTCTGTGAGACCCCATAGACGGCAGCCTACCAGGCTCCTCCGTCCTTGGGATTCTCCAGGCAAGAACGCTGGAGGTAATGGCTAATGGCGCCTGCCATGTGGCTAATGCTCAATAAATGTAACCTATTGGACAGGATGTTCAGTGAGGACTTGCCCTGCTCTTGTGGAATCTCACCTGAGGCCCCAAGGCTCAGGACTTCAGGTGTGAAGTATCCACACGTTCTGAAGGGAAATGCCGGGCCATCTAAGACGGGCTTATAAAGAACAGCCACACATCTCGGTCCATGTGGAAGAGAAGGCTAGATAGAAACAGAGATGATGGAAGGAAGACAGGTCATTTGAGACTCCTCAGCTAGTGGTAGGGGTTGGGGTAACCCCCACCTGTCTCTGTTTCCCCAAGCCAAGGAAGGGCATTCCACTGGCCAGACACCACTGTGGAGCTGGAATGAGAGAGATCTTGGGAAAACTTGACCTGTGAACCACATGGCAAGAAAATACAGAGACTCGGGATCAATTCACCTCTGAAGATGTCTAAAGTCAAGAGACCAGCTGGAGCAGGGTGTGTGGACAGCAGAGAAAAGACAGACGGTTGAGCAGAGAACAGTCCCCACCTGCAGGTTGGGTGGGGGAAAGACGCCAAGTTTCTCCGAGGATCAGGAGGTTGCAGTGGGAGATGGATGGGCTAGAGCTGTGTTGAGATGACCCACCCAAAGGCCCCGAGGACCATGTCCAGCGGAGGGCAGCCCTGGCAGGAGGAGTTCACGTGGGTGACAAATTGAAGGAAGGGGAGCACAGGGGAGGAGCTTCTGAGGGGTCACAAAGTGGTCAAGGGGCCATACTTCACCCAAGGTGGTAGGGTCCCTTCCTGACTGGTTACTGTTTATTTTTATTATCTTTTCCAGCACTAACTCTCAAACCCCCTCCAGAGGAGGGCTCCAGGCCGATTTCCCACTATCTTCCCCCACACTGAGTGTATTTCCCTCTGCTTATATTCTTTCCCCTTCCTGGAATGCCCATTCCATTCATGTCAACCACTTAAAACACAATCAATTTCTTCAAGGCCAGGCTCAGTCCTTCTCCCTTGATGAAGCCCTCCCTGATCTGACCACCCAGACACCTGACCTTTCTGTGAATTTGCTACTTACAGCAACCATAGGTAGTTGATTCATTGTCTTCTTCTTTAAAAAAGTGGAACCTCTTAGTTTTAGCTGGGCTCATGGCCACTCAGGATAAAGATTGAATTTCATAGCCTCCTTTGCTGCTAGGTATGGCCTAGCAATAAACATACTAATGTTTACAATTAGATGTAAACATCAGTATTTAGAACCAGTTTGTAAGAAAGTTTCTTAAAAGTCTACTGATTTTTGTTCTTTGGCCCTCTTCTTCTTTGTTCCTTCCTCCTTTAAGATGCCTGGAATGCAGATAGAATGGTCGGGGGCTTAGCAGCCATTTTGGACCATGAGGTGACCTTGCAGATTGGGAGCTACATGCAAGGATAATGAATCCGATGGAGAAGTATGGGTTCTTGACACCGTGGGGCTACCCTACAAGTTCTGGGCCACCTACCTGTTCATTTTAAAAGAGAGAGAGACATACTTCCATCCCGTTTGCATGGGTGCTCTGTTGCTTCAGTCGTGTCTGACTCTTTGTGACCCCATGGAGTGTAGCCCACCCGGGTCCTCTGTCCGTGGGATTCTCCAGGCAACAATACTGGAGTGGGTTGCCATGCCCTCATTGAGGGGATCTTCCCGACCCAGGGATCAAAACTTCATCTCTTACATCTCCTGCATTGTCAGGCAGATTCTGCACCACCAGTGCCACCTGGGAAGATCTTCTATCATGTTTAGGCCGCTGTTATTTTTGGTTTCTTGTAGGAACCCGCCAAGTCCAATCCTCATTGATCCACTGCCTAAATATTACACACTCTAACACAGGTGAAAGTACCCAGCATACTAAGTCCCATATGACAGAATTTCAGTCAGTTTCTTTTCTCTCCTAACCTGTGACATCTCTGATATAATAGCTTTATACAGTCTTTATACTGTCAATCAACTATGCATAGGTACATATAACCCAACTGTCTAAATATAGCTCCTATTATATAGTGCTTTTCACAATTATTTTCCTCCTGAGCTTCTTTAATCCTGCAAAGAATGTATTATCTTTAACGTATCTCACAGTTGTGGTTATGCAGGCTCTTAGGGGCAACAGGTCAGGTACCCACCCAGGTCTGCTCTCTCTAGGCCCCCTGCTGTTTCTCCTCTCTCACCCCACTGCAACTAGAATGAGCTCCTTCATTTATTGTCATGTTCTTTTCATGGCCAAAAACGTGAACGTTTTCTGGTAGGTGGGTATGCACACAGTAGGTGTTCAATAAATATATGAAAAACTCCAAGAAGTAATGCATCAAAGTGAGTTTCTGAGATTCATCTCCACCAGGGACTGGCAAACTGGCCTGTAGGCAAATCTGGCCCACAGTCTGTTTTTGTAAAGCCCATGAGCTAAGAATGGTTTTTATATTTTTAAATGGTTAAGGAAGAAGGAGAAGAAGAAAAGAGGGGCAGGGGAAAGGGAAGGAAGAGGACAGAAACGTGACAGAAACCAGCTGTGTGTCTTTAGCTAAAGCATTTAACCCCTCTGAGTCTTGGTTTCCACATCTATAAAATAAGAATGTTAACATTTACCTTGTAGGATATACAAAGTACTCAGCACAGTACCTAGCCCTGAAGTGCTTACTAAATGGAAGGCATGGATTTGATATGATTACACTGACCCCATGGACTGTAGACCATCAGGCTCCTCTATTCTAGCTGGGATTTTTCCAGCAAGAATACTGGAGTGGGTTACCATTTCCTCCTCCAGGGGATCTTCCCGACCCAGAGATGGAACCTGAGTCTCTTGTGTCTCTTACATTTGCAGGCAGATTCTTTATCACTGAGCCACCTGGGAAACCCAGAGTTACCATATGACCCAGCAATTATATTCCTAGGGCTATATCCGAAGAAATAAAAACATACGCCCATACAAAAACCTGCACACAATTGGTAGATGCGAGGGGCTGGGGGTGGGGTGGGGTGTGGAATGGGGAGTTAGTGTTTAACCGGAACAGAGTTTCAGTTTAGGAAGGTTAAAAATTCAGGAGATGGATGATGGTGAGAGTTACACAACCATGTGAGTGTACGTAATGCCTCTGAACTGTGCAGTTAAATATGGTTAAAATAACATGCTTTATATTATGTGACTTTTAACACAATAAAAAATTTTTTTAAACTTGTACACAAATGTTCATTAGCAGCGTGATTCGTAATAGCCAAAAAAAAAGGAAACAATTCAAATGTCCATCAACTGATAAATAAACACAATGTGGCACACCCAAATAATGGAATATTATTCGGCCATAAAAAGGAATGGAGCACTAGCGCTACAGCATGGATGAGCCTTGAAAACATCATGCTAAGTGAAAGAAGCCAGACAAAAAGATCACATACTGCTTGAATCTATTTATATGAAATGTCCAGAATAGACAAATCCATAGAGACAGAGAGTAGATCAGTGGTTGCCAGGGGCTGGGGGAAGGCGCGTAAAGTAGGAGTGATGAAAATGTTCTTTTTTGCAAGGGGTGATGAAATGTTCTAAAATTATGTAGTAGTGACGGCTGCACAAGTCTGGGAATATACTGTAAACCATTGGCTCGTGCATTTCAAAAGGGCGAATCACATGGTATGTGAGTCTGAGTTCAATAAGGACATTATTTTTTTTACATGGGGTGGGCAAGACCTCCCCACCCACCTCGCAGGGTCACTGTGAGGCTCAGAGAAAGACGTTGTGTGGGGTTTTGGACATACAGTCATGTTAGTATAAACAGGAAGGCTGGGGCCATGGCTCTTCTTTACAGATGCAGCCGTTTTCTGCCCTCCCTTCTTTTCTGCTCTGACTTGGGACCCCTCAGGGAGAGAGTTGCTGGGGAGTTACATGCCATCTGGCAATGACAATATGTCTATCCACCCCAGAGCTGGGGAGGCAAGAAGGGTCTCCACTCGGGTCTCAAACTGGGAGGGACCTGACCCCTCCAGGATATTCTTTGGCGACCCTGTGCTGCCTTTCTCGCAGCAGAGGCCCTCGGGGCTCAGATTCCTGCTGGGGGAGGAAGGGGCCCATGTAACTTCAGGTTTGGGAGTAACTGGAAGCAAGCTAGGGGAGAAGAGGAGGGCAGCGGGTGACAGACCATACTTTTGTTGTTGTTCTTGGCTGCACTGTGAGGCTTGTGGGATCCTAGTTCCACAATCAGGGATTGAACCCAGACCCTTGGCAATGAGCGCACAGAGTCCTGACCGCTGGACCACCAGGGAATTCCCAACAGATCATACTTTAAAGAAAAGTGACTTCAGCCCTTCCAAACCTTTGTGCTATGCTGTGCTTAGCTGCTCAGTCGTATCTGACTCTTTGCAACCCCATGGACTGTAGCCCACCAGGCTCCTCTGTCCATGGGAATTTTCCAGGCAAGAATACTGGAGTGGGTTGCCATGCCCTCCTCCAGGGGATCTTCCCAACCCAGGGATCAAACTCAGGTCTCCCACATTGCAGGCAGATTCTTTACCATCTGAGCCACCAGGGAAAACTTTAGCAAACACCAAATGCTAAAATAAAATGATGACAGGGGACTTCCCTGGTGGTCAAGTGCCTAAGATTTTGTTATTCAAATGCAGGGGCTCAGGTTCGATCCCTGGTTGATCCCACATGCGGCAATTAAAGATCCCACACGCTGCAACTAAGACCTGGCACAGCCAAATAAATAAAAATTTTCAGAATGATGATGACTAATAGCTATCATGTCAGCATTTGCTAACCGCCAGGTACCATGCCAAGCATATAAACATATATGTAATTATCACAAAGATCACAAAGACCTTATGAGGCAGGAAAATTGTCAATTCCCTTTTATAGAGGAAAGGATTGAGGCACAGAAATTTCAAGTAAACTGCCTAAGCTTGTGGAAAAAATGACAGAACCTGGATTTGAACCTAGCAGTTTGGCTCTACTGCCTGTCCACTCAATCACTCTGTTATACTGTGTTAAACCCTACGGGTTACCCACAGTGGGAGACCAGGGTTATTACTAAGCCTGTTCCATGGCTCTCCCCTCCAGGAAGTAGGTTTCAAATGTAACCAAGCATCAGAATCATCTTGGAGGAAGAGGGGTGATGTGAATGTATAGAGTCTTGGGCCCACCCCTCTGAAACTGATTCACTGAGTCTGGACAGCTCAGGAATCTGCATTTGTGACCAGTATCCTTGATGAAAGCTGTTCGGGACACACTCAGAGACACTTGGCCTCCCTGAATCAAGAACCAACTTTGGGGCCAGCTAGGTATCACCCAGAACGTGGAGCCTCCCTAATGGGGCCATGCCACACTTAACCCAACTCCACTGTCCTCATCCAAGTCCCACCCGCCTTGAAAGGCCCAGGTCAAGTTCTGCACTGTGTCCTTAGCCCTCTCCCGGAGTAGGAGACCACTCTGATTTTCCCATCCTGAAGCCCCTAACCCCTTATAGAGGAACCTGCTCTGTTTCCCAACCTCATTCTAAGCTGCCTGATGTTTCTACCTCGGCATCCTGTGGCTGCAAGGCCTTTTCTGGTGAACCAGATCATTGCGCATACCTTAAATGTAGAAGCTTTTCTTTTCCTTGTGTGTGTCCCCCACAGCTCACAGTAGGTTAGCATTTAGTAGTGATCTGTGGATTTGGTTGCAGACCACACGTGCCAATGTGCTCCCATGGCAATGATCAGCGTGACCACGTGCATAGCTGGCCAGTTCAATGTCTGACTGCCCATGGGCCCAGTCCAGGGGTCTGCATTCTCCCTCCACCGGATCCAGGTGCCTTTTCCATACCAGGCACCACTCTAGCACCGAGGATCCAGAGGATGTACCCTCTCTAAGGGCTGACGCACCCAAACAGCTCATTCTGTTACAGCATCTTTAGGTTCAATTTTGCTCCCTGGGGACATTTAACAGTGGTTGGAGACATTTTCAGTTGTCACAACTGGGGTGGTGGGGATACTGGCATCTAGCAGGTAGAGGCGAGGGACAATATTAAACATCCTACAGTGCACAGGAAAGCCCCTCAACAGAGCAACCCCCAGCCCCAAATAACAATTCCAAGGTTCAGTCTGTTTGAACAGTATGTGCCAAGACCGCAGCGTAGCAACACTGATAATAATGATGAGAACCCAGAGGAAGGAACGATTAACTCCCAAGGAGCAGACGGTGGTTGGAAACGGATTCCCAGAGGAGATGCTCAGTACATATGAATTGCTTGATGATCAATGGATGAGAAGACTTTACCAGGCAGAGGCAGGGAAGAAGGAGACGGTGTTCCTGGTAGCAAGGAGTGAAGGTGGCCGGCAGGTTTGGGAAGCTGTTGCTGAGTACGATGTGGCCAGAGTAGCTGGTGCTCATCACTCCCCAAGCACATCTGCTTCTGTCTTATTTTCTCACTCATTCGATCAGCCAGCATGGCCCAGAGTGGCACAAGCAGCTCTGGCCCTGGTAGAATCATACCTTATTCCAAATTAGGGATTTCTGGGCAAGCGAGTACAATGTCGAGCTGAGACTGACCATTTAGGCGCAGACCATTTAGTCACATTGAGAGGTGAGACCCCCTATGTCTGAAGCTGTGGCATCATCTGAGGTGGAAGACTTCCACCTAAGCTTCCCTGGTGGCTCAGTGGTAAAGAATCTGCCTGCCAATGCGAGAGACACGGGTTCAATCCCTGGTCTGGGAAGATTCTGCATGCCGTGGAGCAACTAACCCCAGGAGCCATGACTATTAAGCCCATGACTGCTGCTGCTGCTGCTGCTGCTTCTAAGTCGCTTCTACTGAGTTGCAGCTACTGAAGCTGGAGTGCCTAGAGCCCATGCTCTACAACGAGAGAAGCCACCGCAATGAGAAGCCCGCCCACCACAACTACAGAGTAGCCCCCACTTGCCACAACTAGAGAAAAAGCTCGTGGAGCAATGAAGACCCAACACTGCCCCCAAAATAAAGTAAAAATAAATTAAAACAAACAAAAAATAAAAAGGCTACCACCTGAGGCTGCTGTCTTCTTTCCAAGAACAATGAACGAGGGGTTTCCTGCTAAGACATGTGATGGGCTTCAAAGAAACTTCATGCTTTTCAAAGTTAGGTAAGAATGAAAATGCATTACAAAGAATTTCTGAAAAAAGAAAAAGAAGCTATTCTGGTCATGTTTGTCTCTTTAGAGACAATAAGCAAAATAATAACCAATCTCGATGACCTTGTTTATTTTAAATAGATGGTTTTCCCGAATAAACTCAATCTTTGCTGTCTCCTCTCATATCTCTCTGTAGATGTCTCTCTCTTCCTCTGCCTCTCCATCTCTGTCTCTCTTCAAATTGTCTGTGTGATCTGAATTTTTGTGTTTCTTTGAATGTGAATCTGTTGCTTGCCCTCTCTCTGCCTCTCTCTCTCTGTTTCAGTATTTTCCTGCAGTCCCATTTCTGATCCTGTTTCTCTCCCCATGCCTTGAGCCGCTTTCTCCACCTCTGCCTTCAGCCTCTCTCAGTAACTGGCCACAGTTGATAACTAAAGTGTATTCTTATTATTGGTTATATTTACCAGCTAGAGCTACATGTTCCCCATTCTTGATTTTTAAAAGTAAATTGATGGAAATGCTTTCTATTTCTCTCCCCCTAAAGCTCCCTGAACGAAGCTGCATTTTATTTTCATCTCCCTCTGATTGATTTATTTTTCAGTTCTGTAGGTCACTCCTTTGAAAGGAAAAAAAAAAAAAGCTTTCCACCGTCCTTTTACTGTATTTCAGAGATGGGCTGGCCCAGGCAGTGTGGGGGCATGGAGGTGGGTGGTGCTGGGGAGACAGCAGTGAGGTTCTGGGTTGGGGATGCCCCAGTGCTCTGCCATCAAAGGTTTTCTTGGTTGAATTTATTTTATCAGAGCCAAAACCTGCTTTGAGTTTAATAGGCAGCTCAAGAGGAATATCTATGGATTCCTAATTCATCAACACGGATTTCTTCTCCTTCAGCATTGTCTGCAGTGGCTGGAAAGGGACAGAATATGATTGAAGACCGTCTCAGAGAGCAAATCTTTTACATCTTTAAAGGAGAGAGATTTTCAGCCTGGCAGGAACATTGAAATAGATCCAGAAACTCTTTGAAGCTCTGTACTTTCCTGCTTGGCTCAGACCTTGGATAACGCGGAACGCATTTTTTGCTTGATTATCAGGTTCGGCACTCCGACCTCTTGATGGAGGTGACTCTCAATCTTTTTGCCCTGGCCCTCATCCTGCCACTCCTGGACCCTCCCAGGGGTCATGATAAATAGAGTCACAGGACATGGAATGTCGGGGATCAAAGGGTCTAGTTTAATTGTTTTGCTCGATAAAGGAGAAAATGAATCTCAGAGGATGGAAATGATTCACCCAAAAACACAAGGCTATTTGGTGGTGGTCAATGTCCCCAGACCCATGCCAGGCCTGTTTGAACATCTATTAAAGACAATGCTACCTGACTGGGGTCTGTGGACTAGTTCATCTCTGCTGACAGCTCTAGGATCTGGGGCACGCGGCCAGCCTGGCAGCATGAGTGGGTCCATATGGCAGCCCTCGGGGACCATCCTAAGGCACACAGGACATCACCCCCCTGCCCAGAGGGATCACAGATGAACACCTGCCAGAGTGAAGGGGCAGCAGGAGGGGGAACCACTGAAGCAATCACACCTGTGTCCACTTTCAGTCTCACTGAATTCAATTTCCTTTATTGACCTGTCAGTGTAAGCCATGACATTTGCTGGAGCTGGGGACAATAGGAAGTTCAGAGCTTTAGGCTATAATACTGAGCTATGTGTGGGGCGACAGAGGGGCAGAGAACAAGTCCTTCCTCCCAACTGAGCTGAGCGGGGGAAGGGGGGTGAGTCCAGGAATGTTTCCTGGAGGAGGTGATGTCAGGAGAAATAACTGGACTAACATTCCATTGGACCCTTCTTCCCTGAGCTCCCAGTCAGGGACTTCTGAGGAATGCCATGGAAATGAAAGTCATTTTGATATATTAGCAGTTCAGATCAAAGCACTCAGTGTTTTCATCTCAGACTCCTGACTCACTCACCAGCTGGCTGCTGGAGGAGTCACGTGACCTCTTGAGTCTCCCTAGAGAGGAGACTGGGGCTGGGGGAGTGTCCAGTGATTTGTGATCCGGGAACACAATTTGCACACTTTAAAGTGCTCCAACATTGTGGGCCATTACAGCCCTTAGGATTCCATTCAAGTCCTCTGCACTTGGAATACAGCTGAGATCAAAGCCATACCCTCTTCCTCGAGGGCACAACAAAGGATAGAAGCAGTAGGTCCTCAGATGATGTTCTCAGGCTCACACTGAGCCTCTCTTGGCCTCAGTTTCCCCACCTGAGAAATGGTAGTATGGGCCTTTTCCTCTAAGTTTTCTTCCTGCACGGATGCTCCTCAGGCCTGTGATGTTAAAACAGCAGCCAAGGGACTTCTGTGGCAGGCCAATGATTAAGAAACCTCCCTGCAATTCAGGGGATGCGGGTTCAATCCCTGGTTGGGGAACCAAGATTCCCACATGCCTCAAGGCAACGAAGCCCACGAACCACAAGGAAAGATCCTGCAAAAGATCCTTCCTGGCGCAACTAAGACCTGTCATGGCCAAAAATATAAATATGAAAAAAAGAGAAAGAAAAAGACAGCAGGTCAGGGGCTGAGCCTGTCAAATGGCCAGTGCTCAACCCGGACAAGTACAGGCAGATTTTACTTCTTTGCACGAACACCTTCTGTATTTTGCCTGGCCTAGGTTGCCCTCAGGCAGGGACTGGTATGACCTCTGACCCCGTCTGCCACCTCAAGCTAAGCCCCTTGTTCTACCTCTCCGGTGCACCACAGCAGAGGTGGAGCCTTGCTCCATACAAGAACCGAGATGCTGGAAATGAGCTTCATCCCCAAAAAGAGAGAGCTAAGAAAAAAAAAAAGGTCTGCCATCTCCCTCAAAATAAAAACAGAGGCAGATGGCTGGGAGGGTTTCCATAGTTAATTAAATATGCTTTAGTCTCTAAGTTAATTATGAAATGATTCCTGCAGGGGGAAGCTCTGCTTTGCATGGAGTGAGTTCAGGTAAGTAGCCTAGGGAGGCTTCCGGTGGGACCCCTTTGCATTTCTCCCCAGCATGAATAAAAGATCCTCATTCTCCCATCCTGGTCTGAGAGGCGACAATAAAGGCCACCAGTTCAGGAGTTAACAGGAGCCACTTACTTCTCCAGAGCATCTGTAAGGCGAGAGGTAGCAAACAGCAGAGCTGAGACTCCGTAATTTCCCGGCTGTGGATTTCTTCTAGGGACATTGTCAGAAACCCAGATAAAGATTTCCTGGACAAGGATATTCATCGCAGCATCATTTATAATCATGAAAACTAGGAAACCGCCTCGATGCCTGCAAATAGAGAACTGGCTACATAAATTCTGTACAACTAGACAATGAAATGCCATGTAGTCATTAAAATGCCATTTTTGAAGACTAGATAATGACATGGGGGAAAAGCTCCAGTTGTATAAAATGAAAAATGCAAAATTATATATAACACACTACCTAATCTTATAAATAGTTGTGCACGGGGCGGGGGGTGGGGCAGAGGCAGAAAGATGGCATGTTAAACGCTAATAATGATTATTGCTGAGAGAGAAGATTCTAGGGCATTTTATTTATTTCCATGAATACCTTTCTGTATTTTCTTAATTCTTCTCAATGAGTATGTATTACTCTCATAATAGGGAAAATAATAAAATGTTGTAAATGCCAAAACCCCTTCTAATGGATTTCTGGGTGGACCTGAAAAATTTTTCACACCTCCTTAGGAGTAAATTAGCTTTACAAAAATGTGAGTTTCCAGGATCGATAAAGCCAGGCAAGAGTTTGTTTTCTAGAACTCTTGAGGGCAGGTGCCTTTCCAGTGGTGGAAAGAATGTGACGTGGCATCCGGCTCTGTCAGCCATGACAACTGTTCAGGGGTCTGGGAGAGAGGAGGCATGCAGGAGTTCCTGGAACCACCTAATCTACGCACCAGATGAGCCCTTGGGGCTGATGAGATTGACAAGGACACAGCTGAGATATTCCGAGGTAGGAGAAACCTTCATAGTCTGGAGAAGCATAACAAAGTGAAAGTGTTAGCTGCTCAGTCATGTCTAACTCTGAGACGCCATGGACTGTAGCCCGGCAGGCTCCTCTTTCCATGGAATTCTCCAGACAAAAATACTGGAGTGGGTAGCCATTCTCTTCTCCAGGGGACCTTCCCGACCCAGGGATCAAACCCAAGTGTCCTTCATTGCAGGCAGATTCTTTACCGTCTGAGTCACCAGGGAAGCCCTGAGTCAATAGTGAAATCCCAGTCTGGCCTCGTGACTAGACTCTGCTTGGTCTCTGGGACCTCCTTGGAAGCTTCAGAATCTTATAAGGACAGTGGTAGCCAGGCTGACCTGTAGAAGCTGAGATGGTATGATTGACCTCACATGCCCACTGGCAAGACAGATGTAGGGATGGACATAGAAAGAGCATTCACAAGTGTTCACAGGATCCAAACACCACTTGACACAGCAGTTGCCATCCCCTATCAATTTTGCAAGTTCCTGTGACCAAAACAACTCCCATCCCAGAATTAATAAGTAGGGGCCATGACCACGAGAGAGTAAGGAAGGAATTTAGGGATTTGTCCCTATGAAGTGCTGTCTGGTGATGGTATTATGTTGGCCCAAAAACTTGTTCAGGTGTTTATATGAGCGTATGGAAACCTGAATGAACTTTTTGGCCAACCCAAAACTCCCTCTCTGTGGGCCATGGTTGCTTCTATATACAGAGCCACCCCATGAACAGGTGATAGTCTCCATCAGCGTCAGGCCTCTCTTGATGCTTCACTGTCAGACATGCTGCTCAGAGTTACATGTGTCCTCTCCAACCGCTAGAATCTAACCCGCAAATTAAGGAGAACACCAAGATTCCATAAACACTAATTGTAAGGAGAATGAAGAACTCCAATTCTATCTAACTAACCACAATCACAAAAGGAATCAAAGAGGGACTTCCCTAGCCATTCAGTGGTTAAGACTTCACTTTCCAGTTTAGAGGGTGGGGTTCACTCCCTGGTTGGAGAGTTAAGATCCCACTGGCCTCCCAGCCAAAACACCAAAACATAAAACAGAAGCAATACTGTAACAAATTAAAGAAAGACATTTTTTTTTTAAAAAATTGAAAAAAAAAAAACCCAAAAGGAGTCAAAGAAATGTGAGATTAAAAAAATTGGGGATGTTCATGAGAGTTATCAGCTATAATGCAAGACTCTCTCCAGAGGAACAAAAGAAGGGAGAGATTCAGGCAATATTGAGGAGGCAGCCTTGAGAACCTGATGCTCCCTGTAACTTCTTAAGCAGGGTACACAGCAGAATTCACTGCAATTCCATTTAAGAATCACCTTTGAAGCTTCTGCTACAGGAAGGAACAGCAATTACTAAAAGCACTCTCAAATCTCTCTCTCCCCAAACGCAGCATGACATAGTCCTGGCCCCATCACCAAAACTTCAAAACCATCTTTTCCTGTGAAGGCCATCTTAATTTTAAAAGCGAATTTAAGGAAAATATGACTCACGTTATGAATGGCTTCTTTATAGCTAGCTCTCTTGGAATGGGTCTGTTATTAATGTGAAGCATGCCTCTCTCCAACTTCATGGTAACAAACTGAACTGTCCTTCCAACAAGCAGATTGTGACCTGAATCCAAAAATATGTGCCAACCTCAAAGGCCTTTGGCTTTCGACCCATTCCATCACCATACACTGGATGTTGGCATTCCTAAATTGATATTCCTTCACCAGACTTAGACTTTTGCACATATATTGGCAAACATGTTGAGGTGTTGTAAGGTGATACAGACCACCAGCCAACAATCGCATTCTTAGAGCATCGCCATTCCATTTGACCTGCCCCGTATGACACGTTGGTGCAGTTGTTTGATGCACCAATTGGTTGCATTTATTGATGTAGAAAGTGAAAACAAAAGTCCCTCAGTCATGTCTGACTCTTTGAGACCCCATGGACTATACAGTCCATGGAATTCTCTAGGCCAGAATACTGGGGTGGATAACCTTTCCCTTCTCCAGGGGATCTTCCCAACCCAGGGATCAAACATTGCAGGTGGATTCTTTACCAGCTAAGCCACAAGGGAAGCCCAAGAATACTGGAGTGGGTAACCGATCCCTTCTGCAGCAGATCTTCCCCACCCAGGAATCGAACTGGGGTCTCTTGCATTGCAGGCAGATTCTTTACCAACTGAGATATCAGGGAAGCTGAAGGGAAGCAAAACCAGGAAAGTAAAAGTGCAAGTATTATTAATAAAAAACAGAAGTTTTCACAAACTTCATACAGTTGAAACTAAAATGAAAATCATCAGGATGCTGAAAGCAGCAAATCTCTAGCTTCAGTGAGGGTTCATTGGTCCAGAGCCCATTAACTGAACTCACACATACGGGAAAGAAAACAGAGTCTTGGGAATTCCCCGGTGGTGCAGAAATTAGAGCTCCACATTTTCACTGCCAGGGCCTAGGTTCGATCCCTGGTTAGGGAAATAAGATCCTGCAAGCTGCTTGGCATAGCCCCAAAAAGCGGTGGGGGGGGGGGGGGGCGCGGAAATCCAAAAATAAATTGTCATGAATTGTGTCTAAGAGGCAAGATATATTATTTAGGGAGTCCATCATTATTTTCAGCTCTCTGAAGTAAAGAACCACCTTAAAACATACAACAACAATCATTAACACATACAATGCAATAAGATTTTGTTCTAGGACTTTAAATGTATTCAGTCACTTAATTTGCCCAAGAATCCTACAAGGTAGTTACTATAAATCATTCTCATTTTCATGTCTCAGGAAACCGAGACACAGAGAGCTCTTAGCCGTATACCAAGAAGCGGGCAATTTATGCCCATGAGACCAGGGTGGCCGTCTACATTCTTAACCACTAGGCCACACTGTCTCTTGTATAAAATAAGGGCATCATTCAATTTGGATACATTTGATATTCATAGATGCTTTCAGAAATGTGCTACATGTGAAAAAATAATAAGGCAAAGTTCTATCGGCACAGTGCAATCCTTGAGGAAATCTTTGCTGCACTTGGCTTTCCTAAGAATGCTGTGGTCAACTTTCAGACCTCACATTAAAGCAGAATCGAGGAAGAATTTAGACAAGACCAAGACAAAAATCATTTCTGCCATGATCAAGGCCATGAGCCAATGGACAATCCTGTTTACACTTCAAGCTGAGTTCAGGTCCAGGAAATATGCAAACACTCCAACACAGGGCAGAACCCATGTGTTTAAATTAAATCTCTGAAAAAGTCTTCGGGAGGGGGCTGCTGGGAGGCAGGATGCCTGCCTGGGGCAGATGACTTCCCCGTTGCCGGGAGCATTTCCTGAAGCCTGAGGTGTGGCTGGAACATGAGGCTGGTCCACTTTGAGGATCAGGGAAGCCTGTCTACCCAGGAGGGTGAGAAGGATGAAGGATGTATCCGCGCCCCCAGAAGGTCTGATCTCAGATCTCCTGAAACAGGTGTTAGGGCCTCAGAGTGAACAGGTGATCCCTTCTTGAATATGAATCCTAACAGCCCTTCAACTTGGAAAGCAGATTGGCTAATAGTAAATACACATGGGGCTTCCCCGGTGGCTCAGCGGTAAAGAATCCGCCTGCCAAGGCAGGATATGCTGGCTTGATCCCTGGTCTCAGAAGGAGACCTCCTCCAGATCCCTGGAGGAGGAAATGGCAACCCACTCCAGTATTCTTGCCCAGAGAATCCCACGGACAGAGGAGCCTGGTGGGCTGTAGTTCGTGGGGTTGCAAAGAGTCAGACACGACTTAGCAACTAAACAACAACAAAACATACATGGGTGCCCAGTCTGGATAGCCTGGTACCAAGGTGGGTTCTTTCATGGGTCACAGACCCCTTTGAGAAGCTGCAGACACTCTGAGGGGAATACATTTGCATAGGTTTCCCATGTACCATCCATCCCAGAACCAGCACCCCCTTGCCAGGCAAATCCATGTCACTCCCCCGGACTGAAGAGTCCCTGCAGAGTGAAAGGGTATTTGGGACGTAAGCCAGGACAGCCAAAGGTGCGGAGCAACTTGGGTCACATGACCTGTACACTGGCTCAACGCCAGGTCCGGAAGGTTACAAAAGGTCTCCTCACCAGGCCTGTCCGTCAGAGCCCCTCGCAAGCTGTTCTCATTCACACTCTCAGCATCTTGTGCGAGGCCTGGGGCGGCAACCTCATTCCTCCTGTGGCCATTCAGGAAAGGGGAAAGCTGGAGGCCTTGTCCATCTGTCCATCCTGGGGCCCGCCCTACCTGCTTGTCTCCGCACCTTGCCCCCCAAGCTGTGCAGACACCCCTCTCCATCTGCCTTTCCTCTACCCCTAGTGTGGGGGGTGGGAGCAGGGGAGCGGGGGTGTCCACAGAAGGGGTTTCAGTCCTAGGAGGGACCCCCGACTCAAACCACTTGGAGAGAAGACGGGGAAGCGGACAGTAGGGCCAGGGAAGAGTCTGGAGGGCCTGGAAGAGCAGGAGAAGAAGCCTGGGGGGAGGTCTTCAGGAAGAGGGTGGGGTAAGGTGAGGGTGGGGCTTCAGGAAGCCCCCTGGGGGAGCTCCACTACCTGTGCACTCAGTAGCTCAGGGGGGCTGTCAGCTGAGGCCATGGGAATGTGAACTGTGACAAGAGCACAGAGGTAGGGCCTGGGGTCATGGCCAGGATGGAAGCTGTGGATCCGAGAGATGTGGCTGAGGAGGGTCCCACAAAGGCCTGAATGGAGCTGTGGAGAATGGGTCCTGGAGTGGTATCTGTCCTGGCCTGCAGAAGGAAGTGTGGAAGAAAGAAGTCACATCCTGGGACTTCCCTGGTGGTTCAGTGCTTAAGAATCCGCCTTGTAGTGCAGTGGACACAGGCTCGATCCCAGGTTGGGGAACTAAGATCCCACAGGCCTTGGAGCAACTGAAGCCCTTGCACTGCAACTACTGAAACCTACATCCCGCAACTGGAGAGTCCATGCAGCTAGAAAATCTGTGTGCTGCAATGAAAAACGCCAGTGATGCAAGGAAGGTCCTGCATGCCACAACTAAGACCCCAGGCAGCCAAATAAATAAATATTTTTTTAAAAAAGGGCAGATGCCGAGGGTGATGGCCAAGGCCCCAGGAGATGGATGGGAACTTCTGCTAAGCGGTCAACTTCCTAACTCTGCTCCAGACGCGTGTGCTTCTTCATCTGACTCCTGGGGAAAGCACCGCCCCTGGGGGCTGGGTTTGCCCCTTGGCCGCTGTATCTGCCAAGTCCTTGTAAGTGGTGAGCACCTCACAGCTGAGGCTCCAGGTGATGGGATGGCCCCAAGGTTCATCACCCCAAGAACATGTTTCTTTATATATATATATATATATATATATATATATATATATACTTTTTCTTTTTTTACTATGCTGGATCCTTGTTGCCACACAGGCTTTCTCTAGTTGTGGCGAGCAGGGGCTACTCTTAGTTGTGGTGCATGGGCTTCTCACTGCAGCGGCTTCTCTTGTTGCAGAGCGTGGACTCTAGAGTGTGGGTTTCAGTCGCTGTGGCTCACGGGCTTAGCTGCTCTGAGGCATATGGGATCTTCCCGGCCCAGGGATCAAACCCAAGTTCCCTGCATTAGCAGGCTGACTCCCATCCACTGTACCACCAGGGAGGTCTCACGTGTTTCTTGAACAAGTGTCTGCTGTGGACTTCTGTGTGGGTGAAGATGACCAGAGGAGCTAGGCCAAGGGCAGGGCATGATGACAGCATAATTGTAAACAGGCCTGGATGTGTGTGTCTGTGTGTCCAGCAGGGGCATTTGTGGGGTGGGTAGAGTGCTGCCCAGCTTTCTGCACATTTGCACAGGGGCCCCCAAAACCAAGGGGCCACAACCTCATCCTTAGCTCACTTGGGCTCCAGCCCACAGGGTCACCCTCCTCCAGAGCATCTTCTAGAGCAAAGACTGTGGGAGCCACGCTCACACACCTTATATCAAAGCATTGAGAGCCAGGGATCACTAGCTTAAATCTTCTCCTGGATGTGCTAGGGGCCTGCCTGCTCAAATTCTGTGCAAAGCCCTCAGAAAGGCAGGCACTTGGACTTTCCTGGTGGTCCATGGATAAGAACCCACCTGCCAATGCAAGGAACACAGGTTCGGTCCCTGCTCCGGGAAGATTCCACATGCCGTGGAGGAACTAAGCCCGTGTCCCACAGCTGAGTCCACACTCTATAGCCCTCAAGCCACAACTACTGAGCCCAAGTGCTGCAACTACTGAAGCCTTGGCCCCTAGAACCTGTTCTCCACAACAAGAGAAGCCACCGCAACGAGAAGCTTGCTCACCGCAACGAAGAGTAGCCCCACTTGCAGCAACTAGAGAAAGCCGGTGAGCACTAGGATGACCCAGTGCAACCAAACAAATAAATAAATAACTAAAAAAAAATAGGGAGGCACTTGCCCAACGTCACCAAGATCATGGAGGTAGTGGGAAAACATGGCCAAAGGCAGACAACAGACCGCTCTTAAGTCCTGGCTTCCTCCTGGAAAGTCTCTGATTGTCCTCAGCAAACATCCCCCTCCCTCCTCAGGACACAGCAGAACTAGTGAGGGCGGGGGCGGCGGTGGGGTGGGGGGGGGGTGGGGGTGGAGTGGAGGGGGTAGGGTAGAGACCCCACCCCACCATCCTTCCCTGCTTCTTCCTGATTTCCTGAGTGGGACTGGGAGGGAAAATGTTGCTACATGAGTAGCAAAGCTCAGGAAACTCATCCAAGTTCCAGGGTGCAGTTATTACAATTTGCATAGCTGAGGCAGCCAGTCAGCATTTTGCACCTGAAAGGAAGGAGAATCCTTGTACTCTATAGGGGTCTGTCTTTGCCATCATTCTTGATAATGAGAACCACCCGGGTCCCAGCTCTAACTTCCTGTTTCAGGATTTTCAGAGCAGAGGACTAGTGATCCAGAGAGTTGACAAGCGCGCCGAGTGACTCATTTAGCTGCACCAGGGCTTAGTTGTGGCACACAAGATCTCCGCTGTGGCATGCGGGATCTTTAGCTGTGGAATGTGAACTCTTAGTTGCTGCATGCGGGATCTAGTTCCCTGACCAGGAATTGAATCCCAGTCCCCTGCATTGCGAGTGCGGAGTCTTAGCCATTGGACCACCAGGGAAGTCCCAAGTGATACCCTTTGGGAAATTATAGCACTGATGTAAAGAGGACAATCCAATTAGGAGGCACAGCTAGCTTCAGTGACGGAATCTGTGAAATGGGAATCACCAGGATTATGTCAGTTGCCTAGAGGCAAACCTGGAAGAAATGGTTTTTTGAGGTTCTTTTCAGCTCTGGACCAGAACAGAGAGGAAGTGAGAGAGGGGTTTTGGCAACTGGAACCAGTACACTCCCTCGGGGGAAGAGACTGTAGTGAAGGCAGATGAAACAGGCATGCTCGTCTTTCCCTTGAGTGCTGAAACTCATCTGGGGACTTGGTGTCATGAGGCCCCTGGGGCTCCTGGGGGCTGCCCACCCACTCAGCAGCTCTGGCAGGGGGAAATCTGTCAGCTGGGTTTGGCAGCTCTCCCAGCATCAACCCAAGAATGCTCTGAACTGAAATAAAATCTGCCTCCTCACTCCAGAGGATGGGCTCGCCTCTCCCCCGTGAGTCAGCCACACACGTGCAAAACCAGAATATGCAGGGTGGGCAGATGAAGGGAAGATGGGAGGGAACCCACCCCTGCCTGTGGAGCAAACTGGCTAATCCAAAGGCTTTAGTGGCAGAGAGACCTGAATCCTACCTCTATCACCTCCTGGCTCCATGACATTGAGCCAGTTTTATGGCCTCAGTTTCTTCATCTATGAAATGGGAAGAATAGTATCATTGTGGCTATTCTGAAGAGAGGTAACAGAGCATAGCAGCCAGCAGCTCAGCTCTGGAACTAGACTTCCTGGGTTGAATCCCAGCTGTACTGCTTACTACCTATGTAATCTTGTGTGGATCACTTCACCTCTTAAAGACTCAGTCTCGCCACCTATAAAATGGGGGTAGTGATAACTCCTACCCGAGATGGTTACTGTGAGGATCCATGTAAAGCAGTCGGAGTACAGGCACACAGGAAGCGCCATGCACGTGCTCTCCATACAGAGGAAGGCTTGGGGGCACATAGAACTGTTCTTTGTCACCCTAGAGCAGGGGTGGGGAAGGGAAGTGGCTTCCCCCAAGCCCCAGCGAGAGGCCACTGTGCTGGTGCTTCCATGTCCAAGTCCTCCTCCTGCGGTCACCTCCCTCCTCTTCCGGTTGCTTTCCGTTCCCCACGAATTCATCCCCTCCTCCTGCTGCCCCACTCCTGCCAGAGATGAATTAGTTTGACAAGTCTGAACCAAGGTCCTCCCATACCATGAAACCCCATACAGAGTCCCCAGGAGGGGCCTTGGGAGGTAGGACAAAGGAAGAGGCTGAAACCCAGACCTCAGGGAGCACGGGGCACCTCTCTGGAGCAAGGCAGGTGCGGTAGCAGGCCAGGTGGCAAGCCAGTGACCATGCAGATGGTAACAGCACTTCTCCATGCTGGCTGCACCTTAGCCTCGGCCGGAGAGCTTTAAAAGTGCTAGTACCAGACCTTCCCCGGTGGTCCAGTGGTTAAGAGTCCACCTTGCAATGCAGGAGACACTAGTTCAATCCCTGGTCCAGGAACTAAGATCCTACATGTCCCAAAACAACTAAGCCTGCAAATCTGAGCATTGCAACAAAGATCCCATGTGCCTCAACTAAGACCTGATGCAGTGAAATAAATAAATCTTTTTTAAAATACTGATGCCTGACTATGTATAAAATAGATAACTAATGAAAACCTATTGTGTGGCACAGGGAACACTACGCAATGCTCTGTGATGACCTGAATGGGAAAGAAATCCAAAAAAGAGGGGATATATGTATTTGTATAGCTGATTCACTTTGCTGTACAGTAGAAACTAATGGATGTGAGAGTTAGACTGTGAAGAAGGCTGAGCGCCGAAGAATTGATGCTTTTGAACTGTGGTGTTGGAGAAGACTCTTGAGAGTCCCTTGGACTGCAAGGAGATCCAACCAGTCTATTCTGAAGGAAATCAGCCCTGGGATTTCTTTGGAGGGAATGATGCTGAAGCTGAAACTCCAGTACTTCGGCCAGCTCATGCGAAGAGTTGACTCATTGGAAAAGACTCTGATGCTGGGAGCGACTGGGGGCAGGAGGAGAAGGGGATGACAGAGGATGAGATGGCTGGATGGCATCACTGACTCGATGGACGTGAGTCTGAGTGAACTCCAGGAGTTGGTGATGGACAGGGAGGCCTGGCGTGCTGCGATTCATGGGGTCACAAAGAGTCAGACACGACTGAGTGACTGAACTGAACTGAAAGCAACTACAATAAAAATTAAAAAGAAAAAAATGCTGATGCCTGGGCCCTAATCCACAAGGTCTAATGTAATTGCCCTGGGATATACCTGGGCATTGAAAACTTCAAGAGCTCCCCAGATGATGCTCCCTTGGAGCCGGGGCTGGGAGTCAGAACTCTGGAACAGAGGTTCTTACAGTTCAAGACATATAAAAATCACCTAGAGGGCTTGTTAAAATGTAGACCACTGGGCACTACCCCCGAAGTTTCTAATTCGGTAGGTCTAGGGACTGGCTTAAGAAATTGCATTTCTGGGCTTCCTTGATGGCTTAGTGGTGAAGAACCTGCCTGCCAATGCAGGAAACATGGGTTTGATCCCTGGTCCAGGAGGTTCCCACATGCCGCAGAGCAACTAAGCCCAGGTGCCGCAACTACTGAGGCTGAGCTCGACAGCCCGTGCCCTGCAACAAGAGAAGCCACTTCAATGAGAAGCCCGCGCACTACAAGGATGACAGCCCCCCGCTCACAACTGGAGAAAGGAAACCCATGCATGCAGCAACCGGGCCTAACCAGGAATAAACAAATAAAATTATTAAAAAAGAAGCAGCTTTTTAAAAAATGCTGCATTTCTAACAAGTTTCCAGATGCTGCTGGGTCCCTGGGACTACATTTTGAGAAAACGTCTATGCTGGCGTGTCTGTGCATGCTCAGTCGTTCAGTCAAGTTCGACTCTCTGTGGCCCCATGGACTACAGCCTGCAAGACTCCTCTGTCCATGTTATTCCCCAGGCAAGAATACTGGAGTGGGTTGCCATGCTCTCCTCCAGGGGATCTTCCCGACCCAGGGATCAAACCTGAATCTCTTACATCACCTGCATTGGCAGCAGGGTTTTATTACCACTAGCACCACCTGGGAAGCCCCTATTCTAGGGCAGAGGTCAGCAAACTAAGGCCCTTGGGCCAAATGCACCCCGAGGCCTGATTTTTAATAAAGTTTTATTGAAACACAGCTATACCCATTAATTCACATATTGTCTGTGGCTGTTCTCATGATACATGTATATATATATATCAGATATATATCAGAGTTGAGTAGTATAACAGAGTAGTTGAGTATAATATCATATAATATATGTATGTATATATATAAAACAGAGTTAAGTAGTAAGGACAGACTCCATATGCCTTGCACAGTCCAAAATGTTCATTATCTACCTTTTTAAAGAAAACGATTTGCCAACTCCAGCTGGCTGGATCTATGAAATCACAGGTGGGATCCTTGACCCATGAGTGGCTGCCTGGAGGACAGCTTTCCCACTAACATTAAGCTGTTGCATGAGAAAGAAAGAATATCACCATTCTTAAAGCCACTGTATGCTGAGGTCTCTTTTTACAGTGGGTTCAGTTACATTCTAACTCCTGGTTCCAGCATTTCCTGGCTGTTCTAGAGCCTCTCTGAGCCTTAGTTTCCCCATCTGTAAAATAAGAATGGCTTCCCTTGTGGTTCAGTGGTAAAGAACCCACCTGCCAATGCAGGAGAGGTGGGTTTGATCCCTGGGTCGAGAAGATCCCCTGGAGAAGGAAATGACAACCCACTCCAGTATTCTTGCCTGAGAAATTCCATGGACAGAGGAGCCCGGGGGGCTATAGTCCCACGGGGTCACAAAAGGGCCAGACACGACTTAGAGACTGAACAACAACAAAAATAAAAATGATAATATCAATCATATGGGTTTTTGGAAGAATTTAAAATATGAATCCCTGGTTCATAGAAAGGGTTCAGCAGATTCTAGTTTCCTTCTCTGGTGCCCAATCTGCATGGGGGGAGGAGCGCACAATCTGACACGTCAGAGAAAAATTGCTAAAACCTCTACAGGCTTGTTTTGCTTTTAAACCAAAACCCACTCCATTTCCCCACCTCCTGCTGCAGATGAATACAGTTTTCTTTTATTTGGAGGCTGGCACAGCTGTTCACTTGGAGAAGTGTCCCTCTCCACTCCAATGAGCTGGTCTTGGAGCTACTTTACAATAACAGCCTCTCCAGGTGGGGAACCCCCTGATTGGGCTGGAGGTGGAGGAAACTGGCTTTTTAAGTGCCCACCCACAGCTCGGGAAGGGGCTGCACAGGAACACTTCACACCAAGGTCAGTAATTACACAATTTCTGCTTGGTTCCACTTAGTCAGTCATCAAGTGGGGTTGCCTCTCCCCATGACTGGTGGAGACTAGGCTGGTTAGTTCAAAAGCATGCTTCGATCATCTGCTGAATGTTGAATACCATGCCTCGGAACTAGGAAGGAACAGGCAGGGACACAGTAAGGAAGAGATCAAGAAACATCACCATCAGCAGCTCTTCTCAGGACCCAGCGAGAAGCCAGGAAGTAGTCATCGTGAAGACTCAAGGATGCCAGGGGCCCCGATTTAAGTCCATTTCACACCTGGCTGACCACCTAGTCACCTGGAGAGTTGTTGAAAATACAGATTGCCAGGTCTACCGCAGACCACTGAGGCAGCATCCCTCAGTGAGGACCCCGGACTTATTTTTATCACACTCCCAGGGTGATTCTGGTGGTGCCAACATGACACTGGTCTGAGGATAGATTTTTGAGGAAACACTACACTGAATGTAATAATAAGAAGGACATTGATGCCCACAGATCTGGCTTCAAATTCTGGGTCCAAGGCACGAAAAAAAAAAGACCTAGCATAAAAGAAAAAAATTGATAAATTGAACTATATAAAATGTCTTAAACTTCTACCATTCAAGGGATGCCATTATGAAAATGAAGAGACCAACCACAGACTGATATCTGTAACAGCATCTGCTCTGTGCCAGGCCCTCTTCTACAGGCTTATTCAATCATCACAACAAGATGGGGTGGGGTAGATACACTTATTGTCTCCACTTTGAGGAAACTAAGTTCCAAACAAGGTTAAGACATGTGTTTGAGGGTGACAGCTAGAAAATGGCAGAGCTCGGGACTTCCCTAGGGGTCTAATGGTCTGAGCTCTCAATGCAGGGAGCCCGGGTTCGATCCCTGGTCAGGGAACTAGATCCTACATGCCACAGATAAAAATCCTGCATGCCACAATTTTAAAAAGATCCTGTGCACTACAACTAAGACCCAGTGCAGTGAAATAAAAATAAATATTTTTTAAAAAGAACGAAAAGAGGCAGATTTCATCACCAGTACTATACACTGCCTTCCAACTCAAGCATAATTAATAACCAGAGCAGCTCATAAGAAACCTCTGGTCAGGATTGGCTGACACTACACTCCAGTGCTTTCTTTGACTGAAGTAGAATTTGCTGTTTAGTTTGCAGACCTCGGAACTCCTCTGGGGCCCCCAAGTCGCCTTCATCACACAGGAAATTTGGGGTTCAGCATGGTCTCCAGCCCTTTGTTGCTATTTGCAGACATTCTCACCTTCTGTTTGCAGCTGCTCAAAGTTCACCTGAGTGACAGATTCTTTAGCAACAATGTTCCTGAGAGGCTGGTGCCCTCTGAGATAGAGTCTGCAAGACACCAGCTCCTGGTGAATGCCGAGGCGGTGGCCCCGTTCCTGATGCCCACATGGTGCCCTGTGCCTGTTCTTCCTTCAGCAGTAAGTCATCACGGGGGGACTGGCCGGCTTCCTTGGGCAGCAAGAGTAGCTCTGATAGAAATAGATTCTCCACTGGACAGAAATGCGAATGTCTCACTCTTCCTAAGTAGCATCATTAATCATCCTCCAGTGTCAACAACCCAGAAATGTTCAACAGCCTGAGAACATCCTTTCTCAGCCAAGAGTTCCACACTTGGAGAGGAGTGCTGTCAGTCAGGTTAAGACTACGATACCACTGCCAGCAGGGGTCTGGGTTTGATCTCCGGCCTGGGAAGTTCTGCCTGCCGCAAGGTTCGGCCAAAAACAAACCAAGAAGGGCAGAGAGGGGTGGGTATATCTGAAGTCCTCTGAAACCTTCATAACAGCATGAGCAGCAGCCAGCTGAGAGTGATCCAAGGCACTGAGCAAGGGAAGCAGGCTGGATAAGAGGGTGGTACTGTGGAGGGGCAGTTTGGAGCCACTGCCTCCAGAACCTTCTCTGGCCCTATGAAAAGTAGAAAGGAAGGGGGAAGAAGCCTGCTCAGGGAAGGTTCAGAGATTTGATTGTGCCCTCACCATGGCTGATGCTGACGTTGAAGCTCCAATACTTTGGCCACCTGATGCAAAGATCTGGCTCACTGAAAAAGATGCTGATGCTAGGAAAGATTGAGGGCAGGAGGAGAAGGGGACTGCAGAGGATGAGATGGTTGAATGGTATCACCAACTCAATGGGCGTGAGTCTGAGCAAATTCCAGGAAATAGTGAAGACAGGGAAGCCTGATGTGCTGCAGTCCACAGGGTCGCAAGGAGTCGGACACGACTGATTGACCTATGAAGGTTGGACACTGCTTTTGATAGGTTGGGCACTGTTTTATGTCCTCAGGATACAAAGGTTTACTGGCTGTGACCTCTCTTCTTGAGCAGGGCCAGGTCTAGGGGGAGAGAGGCAGACAGCAAGAAGGCAAAATAAGAAGTTAATCACTCTCAGGGCCAGCCCCACTTTCTTATGACTCTGAGCACAAGTGCCTCCTGAAATTTTGCTCCCTGGGTACTTTACTCATCTAATCCCATCTGGTCCTGCTCCTTGAGGTCTCATAGTCTAGGATGAGCAAAAGCCTGAAGGTGGGGTGCTGTGACCTCCCTAGCATGACATTCAAGGCCCTCAGGATTTAGCCCCATTTACCTGGTGGCTCAGTGGTAAAGAATCCACCTGTCAGTGCAGGAGATGCAGATTTGATCTTTGGGTCAGGAAGAACCCCTGGAGGAAGAAATGGCAACCCACTCCAGTTTTCTTGCCTGGGAGATCCCATGGAGAGAGGAGCCTGGAGACCTACAGTCCATGGGGTCACAAACAGTCGGATACGACCGAGCACCTGAGAACACGATTTAAGGACCATCTCTTGCCCTCTCTCCTTTAAGCCCTTGCCCAGATAAACCATGTTTATCTTATGAATAGTGTGCGCTTTCATGCCTTCATCCCCCACCTGGGCACCCTCCCCTCCCCCACCATCCTAGCCAGGTTCCCCAGCTAGCCTCCAAGATTCAGCTCAAGCAGCACCAGCTCTCTGGTGTCCTCTCCACCACCAGACCATAACTGGCTACCATGATGCCCAAGGCAAGGACAAAGATCAGCTTGGTAGTGCCAAGTATGGCTCGGGGGTGGGGAACAGATTATTGTTAAGTATGCACCTGGAAATTTCCTATTTTAAATAACCATTCTTCCTATCAGGTGTCTCACTGTGTAGGAGGCATGTCCTGTCATCAGGTAAATGTAGCAACATTTTTCATTACAAAATCTAAAATCTTTTTTTTCCTCCCAAATGTCATAGTCTCTATATTTGACCAGTCGGGAGTTCCAGGTCTGCCAATCACTCCCCACGAGAGATGAGGGTTTCCCTTTCTGAACCCTGAAGCCCTCTGTGCATTGCACCATTAGCCCCAGCATCCTGGGTCAGGCTTGGAGTTTTCCCTCCCACCCAGGGCAGCCAGCTACCTGAGGGCACAGTGTATCCCTGTGATCTGTGGATCTCCAGACAGCTAGGGCTGACTCAGGGTCACAGTGGGGATTGAGGGAAGGTCAGGGTGGCATCAAGGAGACCTCCACCCTCCCCCCGGCTCAGACCATGTCTTGTGACCAAGACAAGCATGCTAAGTCATTTCAGTTTTGTCCAACTCTTTGCTCCTCCTTGGACTGTATGCAGCTAGGCTCCTCTGTCCACGGGATTCTCCAGGCAAGAATACTGGAGTGGGATGCCATGCCCCCCTCCAGGGGATCTTCCAGATTTAGGATCTCCTGAATTCCAGGCAGATTCTCTTCAGCGGAGCCACCAAGGAGGCCCATGACCAAGACACAGGCAGGTGCCATTCAGAATGGAAAGGGCTGGAGGCTGCATGTGAATCAGCCAGAGAGGGAGGGAGAGAAAGACAACAGGCCCCTGAAGGGCTCCCCTGATGCAGAGCAAAGTCAAGTGCCTCCGGAAGGCGGAAGGGGCCATGAGGCTCAGGCACGCCCTCCAGGATGGCTCCAGACACAAGCCCTGTCTGCTCAGATGAGCATCTCCTCAAAGCATGCCAACAGATGTTTCGTTGAGGAGAGGAATTGCAGAGAAATTACAACCCCTGCTGTGACTTCTCCCACGGAACCAAAAACAGCGCATCAATCCTACGCTCTCTGTCTCCAGATGGATTTCCCCTCCGCCCTGAGGGGGCTGGAGATGGGATGGACACTCGCCTGGGGAGGGGTCCCTGGGGGAGGACAAGCCCAGGAACTCCTGAGAAAGAGGCTCACCCCCAGACTGGATCTGCGGCTTTGGGGGAGAATCACAGTGTGTTTCCTCTACTGCCCCTATGACACTTCAACCCCAGGGGGTGGAGCACAGGAGACCCAGGGCAGGGGGTCCTTCTGCCCCCTTTATTCGGATGGGGAAAGTCAAGCAGGGGGAGGTTAGGGGTCATCAGCATCAGCTGAAAAGCCAACACTTCTTTCCCAGGGGCGCACCTGGAAAAACATCTCCGAGCCCCCATAATAGAAGTAGAGAGGCTAAGACATGACTTGAGAAGCCTAAAGGAGAAAGCATTTTGTCAACACAATTATACTTTACAGATGCAAGGGCGACAGCAGGATTCTAAATACAGCTATGATCACTTTGGCTTTGGTGGACCCAAATCGCCTGTAGCTGGCTCCCTTCCAGATCCACTGGCTCTCCCATTGCTGAGACTTGTCTGTGAGGACACAGAGGACCCCTTGCCTCTCCCCAGCCTGTCCCCTCCTCCTCTGCCCTCCTCCCAGGGCTGTGGGCAGGCTGCCCAGCACTGTCAGGCAGGGTGGCTGCTGCGGGCTCAGACACCCTGGGCCCAGGCTTGGCAGTGGGCGAGGGCACAGATTGCAAGTTCTGGGGGAGGGGTGGTTGCATTCAACACATGTGGAAGGGTGTGACCCTGATGGGCAAAGGATGCTCCCAGCCCAGGCCAGGACCGAGACACCACTCCACCCAGAGCAGCTGGCCTGAGGAACTGAGCAGCACAGGGTCCCCAGGATCCCCCAAGGGGCTCCTGTATACAAGTCCCAGCTTGGTCAACCACGGCTTCTTGTTTCCCACGGCATTGGATGGAAGCTCTTTAGCCTTCTCGCCATGGCCCTCACTGCGTCTCTGATGTTTATCAGTCACTTTCTGACGGTCCAATAGTTAAGACTTTGCCTTCCAGGGCAAGGGGTGTGGTTCAGTCCCTGGTGGGCAAGCTAAGATCCCACATGCCTCAAGGCCAAAAGAACCCCAAACAAACCATAAAACAGAAGCAATATTGTAACAAATTTAATAAAGACTTAAAAAGAAGACGACACATTCTTTTCAGCCTGACTGACTGTACCTACTGTGTCCATGCAGGGGACTAGGCACCTAGTGGGTTACCAGTGTAAACAGTACACCTGCCCTCACGCAAGCAACAGGATGCTGCGAGAACGCCACCTGCAGTGGAACAGAGCTTGGGAGCTGGGATGGGGAAGAGGTTCTAGGAGGCAGAGACTGGAGACCGGCAGGGCCGGTGACATCTGTGTGGTCCTCAGAGCCAGATCCCATCACAGCTCAATCACTCCCACCTCAATCACTCCTTTCCTCACTCATTCACCGTGGCTGAAATGCCCTCTATCTTCCAGTCGCTGCTTGCCTCTTGCTTTGCCAAGAATACCACCCACACGATTCTATGGAAGGCTCAGAAGATGAGAAAAGAATATTGTAAAAGCACCTGTTGATGAGCACTGGTTCTGTGCCAGGAATAAGGTGAAACATTTACATGCCTAATCTCTTCTAATTCTACAACAGTCTCACCAGGAAGGTATTTTTGTCCCCACCCTATAAATAAAGGAAGTGTGTCTCAGAGAGGTAAAGTAACTTGCTCGACGTCACACAGCTGGTCAGTGGAGTTCTGTTTCCCTCTAAAGCCTACATTTACAACCGTTGCTTATGCTGTGTCCCCAAACAGGTAAGCTCAAAACTCTGCTCCCCTATAGAGACCTCAGGATGTCCCCTACATCAGGAGCCCCCAACTTCTGGGATCTAATGCCTGATGATCTGAGGTGGAGCTGATGTAATAATAGAAATAGAGTGAACAATAAACGTAATGAGTTTAAATCATCCCCAAACCATCCTCCTAAGCCCCTGCTCCATGGAAAGATTGTCTTCCACAAAACTGGTCCCTGGTGCCAAAAATGCTGGGGACCACTCACATCTTCAACTTAGTTCATAGATGGGCCATCTAAACCATAGCAGTTACCAGAGAAAGATGCCAGATAGCAGGTGCCCTCTTTCCAGCCCTGAGAGGCACCCCAGGTCATGAACAGAGGGCTGACTAGAGTCAGAAGACCAGATCCTGATGCTATTCCATCATCTGGGATGAGGCCGCCTACTCAGACTGATGGTGTGGATTTGGACAACTTGTTTATTCTCCCTGGGCTCTGGTTTCCAAACCACAAAATTCTGTAAAACAATTATCATTCAACTAAAAACAATAAAGTGGCAAAAAAAAAAAAAAATGATGCTGTTGGTTTGGGGCAGCGGTTCTCAGGCAACACTGCTTCACACACACACCCCATGGGGCCCAGACAAAGAAAGGTGCCTTGGTCCCCAGCCTGCCTCCCTCCAGAGCCCCCAGTATCCCCATCTGTAAAATCATGAAAATGTGAGCAATTCTCTCAGCAAGGCAATTTCTTTCCACATTTTGCACCATAGGGTTTTTCTCCACTGAATGTGCTTCCCAAGCCCCAGCTCAGTGGGCGGGATGGGGTTTGGAGAGGAAGCTGTACTGGAAGGGGTCCCTTCTCTCAGTGGGATCAACGAATGACAGTGATGGGGGAAGGGCACCCACCGAGTTTCTTCCCCTCCCGCTGGGGACAGTGAGAAGCATACAGTCAGGCAAAAGGGTGAAGGCCTTCCTTGTGACCACCACCCCCTCCCATATATATTCATAAGAGTTTTTCTATTTTAAGGACTCACTATGAAGTTGACGTTAGTGGTAAAGAACCTGCCTGCCAATGCAGGAGACACAAGAGACAGGTTCCATCAAATTCCCTGCAGGGGAAAATGGCAACCCATTCCAGCATGGTTGCCTGGAGAATCCCATGCACAGAAGAGCCTGGTGGGCTACAGTCTCATTTCAGTTCAGTTCAGTCGCTCAGTCATGTCCGACTCTTTGCGACCCCATGAATCACAGCACACCAGGCCTCCCTGTCCATCACCAACTCCCGGAGTTCACTCAAATTCATGTCCATCGAGTCAGTGATGTCATGCAGCCATCTCAATCTCTGTCATCCCCTTCTCCTCCTGCCCCCAATCCCTCCCGGCATCAGAGTCTTCTCCAATGAGTCAACTCTTCGCATGAGCTGGCCGAAGTACTGGAGTTTCAGCTTCAGCATCATTCCTTCCAAAGAAATCCCAGGGCTGATCTCCTTCAGAATGGACTGGTTGGATCTCCTTGCAGTCCAAGGGACTCTCAAGAGTCTTCTCCAACACCACAGTTCAAAAGCATCAATTCTTCGGCGCTCAGCCTTCTTTACAGTCCCAACTCTCACATCCATACATGACCACAGGAAAAACCATAGCCTTGACTAGACAGACCTTTGTTGGCAAAGTAATGTCTCTGCTTTTGAATATGCTATCTAGGTTGGTCATAACTTTCCTTCCAAGGAGGCTACAGTCTATGGGGTTGCGAAAGTCAGATATGACTGAAGCTACTTAGCATAATAGAATAGGGTGAAAAAGTATCCACTTGATCCCTGTAAAACTACGCCCCTCGCCACAGCAGAGTCACTGATTAAAAGTGGGAGTTCTGAAGTCAACCTGTCCAGTTGCCCAACTACCCAACTCTCTGACCTAGCTGTGTGACCTCAGGCAAATGACTTTACCTCTCTGAGCCTCACTGTCCTCACCTGTAAAGGGTGATAATTGTACAGCTTGGCAGAATGGCTCAATGAATGGTAGCCTCAGCGATTGTCTCACTGAGGGGGACACAGAGACGTGCTGCCCACATCCCCCTTCGAGAAGGGGTTTGCCACCAAGATTCAGGGGGCTAGGAGGGAGGGGCTGTGCAGGGTCAGCACACAGCCTCTCTCAGTTACAGAGAGCCCCTTTGCCAGGTCAAGCCCTCCCAGGGCAGCCATCGTTGGGTGGCTGAGCAAGAAGGAATAAAGGTTTCATGGTGTGCAGGGCATGCTATTTGCTCCTAAACCCCCCATCCCCAGGGTTGGCTGAGCTTTAGTTGGGACTCACAGTTCCACTTCTCCCTCTGTCCAGCCCCACTGCTTCTCCTTCCCTCCACTGTTGAACTGAAGTGAAAGTCATGTCTGACTCTTTTCAACCCCATGGACTATAGTCCATGGAATTCTCCAGGCTGGAATGCTGGAGTGGGTAGCCTTTCCCTTCTCCAGGGGGTGTTACCAACCCAGGGATTGAACCCAGGTCTCCCACATAGCAGGAAGATTCTTTACCAGCTGAGCCACAAGGAAAGCCCAGGAATACTGGAGTGGGTAGCTTATCCCTTCTCCAGTGGATCTTCCTGACCCAGGAATCAAACCAGGGTCTTTTGCATTGCAGGCAGATTCTTTATCAACTGAGCTATGACAGAAGCCCTCCCCCCACTGTTGATCCCCAGTAAAACCTGTTCCAACCTCTGTTTCTGGAGACCCCAACCCATGACACATTTTTCATTATTTTATGTGACTATAACCAGTGTAATAGGCTCTGGGTCCAGACATGGCCATGGCTCCCAGTTCCCCTGGGTTATCCCAGCAGATCCAAGATGTCTGCAAGCCACAGTGTTGGGGCTGAGGGGACCAAGGCAATGCCAGGGTTTGGTCAGCACTCCAGGTGGTCATTGCCTGCCCCAGAAATGGGCACCATGTGCCAGGTTCACCATCCCTTGAGCAGGGTTCAGTGGGATCCTTCCTGCCCTCTCTCCCTCCTTCCCTTTCCCTTCTCTCTTCTTTCCTCCTTCCTTCCTCCCTCTCTCCCCTCTCTGGCCAGGTGTTGTGCCCGATGTCAGGGCTCTGGGATTATCAGGACAGGAAACCTACAGTCTAACATGAAAACAATGCAATTCACCATGGTAAGTGTTCAGCTGGAGGGTGCCACCAATGCTCACAGGGGCACCCAGAGCACGAGGGAGGCCTTCTGAGGAAGAAAATGTCTTGTTTTCCTCAAGACCTGAAGGGCAGGTGGCAGTTGGGCAGCCAAAAGGTGTAGAGCGAGATGTTCTAAAGAAAAGGGGGAGCTCACATCAGCCTGAACCAGGAAACCACGCACTTACTGGCATGCGGCAGGCAGCTGCCAGTGTCCTTGAAAACAGCTTTGCTTCCCAAGGATTCAAGTTCAAGGACTTAACAAAGAGCAGCCTTTGGACATGGCCCCTTGTTTCCTGAAGACAGTATTGAGTTGCCACCCCCTTTTTTTATTTGGCTGTGCCATGTAGTATTTGGGATCCTAGTTCCCTGACCAAGGATTGAACCCATGCCCCCTGCATTGGGAGTGTGCAGTCTCAACCACTGGACAGCCAGGGAAGTCCTAAGGCTCCTTTTGAGCTCACCTTCTCCAGCTCATAACCCAGTGCCTTTCATCTTTCCCTATAGGTACAGCCCCCATAGGTCCACTTTCATGGTCTAGCCTGTCCTCTTTCCACACATTCTGCCCCTCAAAACACAACAGAACAGAAGCCCTTAATGCCCCTTTCAGCTGGGGTGGCAGGTGATGGGTCCAGGACTTTGCTCCAAAATATGGCACCTTGGCATATCGAATATTAAAAGAGCTTGAGAAAATGTCAGAAGCAGGCAAAGCTCTCCAATCTTCCCCTGTCCTTCTCCCCTGAATCAGGTCCTAAGACTCTCACACAAGAGGAAGGGTCTATACCTCTGTACGCAGAGGAAAGGAACATCCTTGTCTCCAATACAGAGGGACACTGAGAAGAATCTGGAAAAATGGGCCTCGCTAAGTTTCCCCCAGTTTACAACTCTCGTTCATACTCTTTGATTATATTTCAATATGGCTGTCCACTCTTCAGCAAACCTAGCATGAGAACACCCAGGCTTAAATTTCTATTATTATTATTATTTATTTCATTTTATGTTTATTTTTGGCTGCTCTGGGTCTTTGTTGCTGCGCAAGGGCTCTCCCTAGTTGCGGTGAGTGGGAGCTAGTCTTCACTGAGGTGCTCAAGCTTCTCATTGCAGTGGCTTCTCTTGTTGCAGAGCACAGGCTCTAGAACTCCGGCTCAGTAGTTTTGGTGCAAGGGCTTAGCTTCCCTGTGGCATGTGGAATCTTCTCTGACCAGGACCAGGAATCCAACTGTGTCTCCTGCATTGCAAGGCAGATTCTTAACCACTGGACCACCAGGGAAGTCCACGACTTCCTTATGAAGGCACAGGTATCATGTAAAATGTAGGTTAAATAATCCGTGTGCTTTTCTCCTGTTGTCACCTTTGTTGGTTGCATTTTCAGATCCAGTCAGGAACCCTAAGAGTTTTAAAGACTTTTTCCACCCTCCACAGTGTGTGTGTGTGTGTGTTAGTCGTTCAGTCGTGTCCAACTCTTTGCAACACCACAGACTATAGCCCACCAGGCTCCTCTGTCCATGGAATTCTCCAGGCAAGAATACTGGAGTGGGTTGTCATTCCCTTCATGAGATCTTCCCAACTCAGGGACCAGACCTGGGTCTCCTGCATTGCAGATGGATTCTTTACTGTTTGAGCCACCAGGGAAGCCCTCCACAGACCTGGGGCTAATGTTCCCACACTTCACATGGTGCCTATAAAAAGCCACATCTCACATGACCTGAGACATCCCACCCCTCTGCCCCAGTCCCTCTTCAGGCTTAGGGGGCTTGCTGTCCTAAAGCTGGCCAGGCAGTGACTTGCTATAAACAGAATCTTAACTTTCCACACAAAATTAAATATAAAGTCAGAGATTATTTCCAAGGATGGTAAAGAAAACCTTAACAAGTTGGTTTTTCAATGGTTACCCATGGTGGTGCCCTGGTAGCTTTACAGGAAGTGGGAGACTCAGCCCACCTAGTGATTCCTGGCTCCTCTTCATAATCCAAGGATCATCCCTCCTTTTTTCCCCCCTTTTAAAACAGCTTTCTTGAGATATAATTCACATACTTTACAATTCACCCATTTAAGCTGTATGGTTCAATGGCCTTCAGTGTGTTGACAAAGTTATGTGCCCATCACCACAATCCAGTTTAGAACATTTTGGGGGAGTTCTCTGGAGGTCTAGTGATTATGATTTGGAACTTTCACTGCCGTAGCTAGGGTTCAATCCCTGGCTGGAGAACTGAGATCCCACAAGTAGTGCAGCAACCCCCCAAAAAACTTTTAGAACCTTTTCATGACCCCCAAAAGAAACCCTGCACACCTTAGCTGTCAACCCACCAAAGACCACGCTTCCAATCCTAGGTAACCACTAACCTATTTTTTGTCTCTATTTGATTTGCCTATTCTGGACTTTTCATATAACATTCCTCTTTCTTTGGCCATTGTCTAAATCACCATCCTCATTATCATGGTCTTCTGTAGAGCCCTCTACAAAGTCCTTTCATGTATATTGTTGTTGTAGACTAATTGCCAGAAAGGAAAACAAAGACAAAAAGCTGGCCCAATTGTTACCCCTTCCCTTTGTTATGCAAAATAGGCTCCGTTGTAGGCGTGGTGTCCTCATTCTGCCCCACCCCCTCGTACTGGCTACAGCGAAGCTGCTTGCTTTAGTCAATGGGATGTTAGGAAACAGGAAGGAAGTAGAGGCTTGAGAATTGCTGCGTGCTTCCACCTCCTCCTGTGCCTCTAGCACCTCTACTGCTATAACTGCGCTACCCTGTACAGAAAGAGGTACGTGGTCCAGCTGCCCCATCACCTCAGCCAGCCAACCACCAGCCCTGTGAAGGAGCCAGTTTACATCACAAAGGCACAATCTTGGGAACTAAAGAAATGTTTATTGTGGTTTAACACTGAGGTTTTGCGGTTATCTCTTGCTACAGCGTTATTGTGGCAATAAATAACAATTATCTCATTTGTTTCTTACCACAATCCTGAGAGGATGGTAGAGAAGGAAAAAAAAAAAAGTCTAAAATTAAGACGTGAAAATACAGAAGAGGGAGGAAACTAATACGCACTGAACACCTACTCTGAGCCAAGTCCTAGGCTTGGAGTTTCCCCATATATTATTATCTTATTTGATTCTGACAACAACCCTGAGATCCCTGTGTTATTGGAAAGAATGCTGGGACTGTAGGTTACAGGGTGTGTGCTAATGTCTTATGTAATAAAACTTCTTCACCAGATCAGAAAAAAAGTCTGGAGGGATCTTAGGGTTGATGCAACAGCTCAACAAAGTCATCAAAAACCCAGTCTCCTATCTTTCTGCCCCACAACCCACGGGGTGTTAGCCTTTCTTTCCCAGGCTTATTACTTTACGGTTGCAGGATGTCTGCCACAGCTCCAAGCATCACATCAGCACTCAACCTCATTCATGGCAGGAAGATGGGAACACGACTTCTTGGCATGTAAAGAAAAACATATCCTCCCAGAAGTCCCCCAAGAGCCTCCCCTTTATAGCCTATTGCCTGAAGCTGGGTCACAGGTGCACCCTGAAACTAATCAGTAACAAAAAGAAATTACATGATCATGCTTAAATTAGACCACCTGTACTTTATTCACTGAGGTTTCAGGAGGGGCCCTCCCTCCCAGATCACGTTTCATCTAAACAAAATTGTTAGATGAGGCGTCCTGCACAGGCTGCTACTGGTGGTTGGGTGATGCTGGGTTTTGTATTCAAGTGGTTTTCTTTGTGTGAGTTCTCACTATCTGATACTCCCTAGGGTTAGTTCTCTGGTAGTCCAGGGTCTTGGAGTCAATGCTCCCACTCCAAAGGCTCAGGGTTTGATCTCTGGTAAGTGGTTTGTTATGGCATTAAGGGAGAGTAAAACAAATATCCAAAAACAAGAAATCAAAGATGAATCCCAGACAAATGGCAGTTACAAAATCAGGCAAATAATAATTAAAATAATGGAATATACACATAAACACCCATGAGCAAATGGAAAACAGTCCAACAAAAATAAAGTACAGTAGATTGATCCGGTGAACAAAGGAAATCAAAAATTATATTTACCAATTAAGAACAAAACTAACTTAAGCACAAACTGGAAAACAAAACTAAAGCAAGGTGCCAAGTGGGGAATAAAGCAATAAAAACAAAACTAACAAATATGTTGAGAGGAAAGGAAAGAAAAGAAAGAATAGATATGCAAAGTTAAATAGAGGTAGATGAAGAAGATTTATATAAAGATTAACTGCAAGGGGAAAAGAATAGCAGGAAGAGCAAACAAAGGAATAAATGTAGAAAAAATATAATTGGTTTAAAACAATTAAAAATTAAAATTATTTAAAAAAAGAGGAAAAATTGGAAGAAGAAAGAAAAAAGGGGGAGGGGGGAGGAAAACTCCACAGAACTGCAAAAGCCCAATGTAGAGGCAGAGGTTTGTAACAACAATAGAAAGTGTGACAATATACACATATACATATACACCCACAAGCAAAATCAAAACAGTCCAGCAAAAATTAAGTACAATGGATTGACCTGGCAAACGAAGGAAACCAAAAACTACATCTACCAGAACAAAACTAATTAAAGCACAAACTGGAAAACAAAACTAAAGCAACGTGCCAGCTGGGGAATAAAGCAATGAAAATAAAACTAACAAATATGTTGAGAGGAAACAAGAGAAAGAAAAGAATAGATGTTAAATAGAGGTAGATAAAGAAGATTTATATACGTTAAAATTAACTGCAAGGGGAAAAGAACAGTAGGAAAAGCAAAGGAATAAATGTAGAAAAAATAATAATAGGTTTAAGAAATTAAAAATTTAAAAAGAGCAAAGAAAAAAAGAGGAAAACTCCACAGAACTCCAAAAGCCCAATGTAGAGGCAGAGGTTTATGATAACAATAAAAAATGTGACTGAGGGGAAAAGAAAAGCTCAAAAACTTAATTGGATTTCTTAGTGCCAATAAAATCGACAACTACAACAGAGCGGGGGATAAAGGGAGGAAAAAAGGGGGAAAAAATCCAAAAGAATCTACAGAACAAGTAAAAACATAAGACTAATACATGTTTTTCTTGAGTCTCTGCTGTCAGAGTCCTTTCCCCCACTGAGAATCACAGTCCACCTTAGCTCCCTAGGATGCCCTCCAACAATGTACTAATGTCTGGACCTGCTGTGGGGGCAGCTCAGATTCGAATCTGGTCCTACTCCTGTGTGTTCTTGCCTCCAACGTCCACAGCCATCAGAGTAGCGCTTTTTCTTTTGTGGGAGCTCTCAGTGGCCTTTTGTATGTTCTATAGACACAGTCTGCTTAGTTGATCATGTGGATTTAATCTGCCGCCTGTACAGCTGGTGGGAAGGCTCTGGGTCTTCTTCCTTAGCCACACTGCCCCCTGGGTTTCAATTGTGGTTTTATTTCCACCTCTATATGTGGGTCGTCCGTTGGGGTTTAGCTCCTGAGGCTGCCCTGGAGGGCTTGGGTTTGCCCCCATGAGGGCCAGGTGTGGAGGTGGTGCAGCTGCTTGGGTCGCAGGGGTTCTGGCAGCACCAGGTACTCAGGGGGGTTGGTGGCTGGGGCAGCAGAAAATACAGTGCTCTAGAAGGGTATGGCAACCAGTATTGGTCAATATGCTCCAGTATTCTTGCCTGGAGAACCCCCTCTCTGACAGAAAAGCCTGGCAGGCCACAGTCTGCAGGGTCGCAAGGAGTTGGACCGAAGCGACCCTATGCGCATAAACATAAGACTTTTTTCTTTTTGCCTGTGGCAGCTCTGCCTCAATGAGAGTTGAACATGAAGATGTTGCAGCTGCTTGGCTTGCAGGGACCCTGGCAGCGCCAAGTGTTCAGGGAGTTATGGCTCGTTTTTCGAGCCTCTCGTAGCTGGTGATCAGAAGACCTCTTTGGCCAGTGTTTCTCTGTAGCTTTGCCGGTTCAGGCACTTAGAGGGCTCCCTTGCCTGGGGTCCTTCTTGTTCGGCAGGTCAGGCACTTAAAGGAGCTCCCTGGGTGGGATCCTACTCTGTAGTTCAGTGCGTCTGGTGTTTGATGGGCCAGTCTCTCTGTTGTTCAGCTGCCAATGCTGGTGTGTGGGAAGATAGAGGCTATGGTGATGGCTCCACCCCCTACACATGACTCAGCAGTATCGCCTGGCTTCCATGGCTGCCTGGCTTTCCTCCACAGGCATCTCCCACCACAATCTCCTAGCTTACACCGCTGATCCGTCTTTGTGCAGTCAACAGCAGCCCTCGCACTGGGATTGTCACAATCTGTAAACTCCAGGTCCCACCCGTTGCCCCTTCCAGGAGACCCCCGTTGCTGTCCGGGGTCTGTATGGCTGTGGCAAGGACTGTCTGATCCTCATTCCATTTAGGCTGCCACTGATCAGCTGTTTCACTCTTAGCCTTAAATGTTTCTCCTCTGACTCAGACAATTGCCCCAATGTGGGGATCGGACCCCTGCTTCAGTTCCCCCGCCCACCAAGGGTAGTTCCTGTCCTACTAATACTCCTGTTTTTCCCCCCTAGTTCCTTTGTCCTCCCGAGTTTTGTGTGGTTCTATATATTCTTTTCCACTGGTCAGGCCCTCCTGTCTACTCTCAGCTGATGTTCTGCATGCACTTCTGTGTCTGAAGGTGTATTCCTGATGTATCCGTGGAGAGAGATGTACTCCACGTCCACCTACTCCTCTGCCATCTTGTTCTCCCGCATCGAAACAAAATTGAAGGAGAAAGGAGAGATTAGCTTTTGGCTAATCTAACAAGAGCAACGTCCACTTGTATTATTATTTCCCACTTTACAGATAATGAAACTGAGACTTGGGAGTTCAGATAACATGCCTGGGGTCACCCAGCTGAGAACTGGTAGAAATAAGATTCACGGGGCTTCCCTAGTGGTTCAGTGGCTAAGACACCTCTTTTCCAATGCAGGGGGCCCGGGTCTGATCCCTGGTCAGGGAATTAGATCCTGCAAGCTGCAACTAAGACCCAGGGCAGCCAAATAAATATGGGGGAAAAAAAAAAAAATCAAATCCAGCTCTGGCTGCAGAGCACTTTCTTTTACATGGTAAGGGCCTTTGACCAAATGGCCATGGAATTTGGGAATGCCAGGGCAGGGCTAGAACCTGGGTCCCAGCCAGGAGTGTTATTGTTACCGCAGCTGCCTGGTTCTCCCTTGCCTGGGCACATGACATGCACATTTCTGTCATCCAACTCCCTTCCTCCTTTTCCCTTTAAATATTTCCAGTGTCTCCAGAGTGGCCATGGTGCCACGATTTATGGCAAATCACAGGAGGTGCTCCCTTCCGTAATATATTCCAGCCTGAGAAGCCTCCAGTCACGGCTTCAGGGTCTGTAAAATGATTGAGAGTCCTGCCTCTCTCTTTCTCACCGTAAATCCAGAAGCCCGTGCATCACATGCCCAGGAGTAAGGATATGTGTACCTGAGCCTGGTAACAGATAGCCCCCATCTACCCACCCCAACCCCTGCCTACTCATCTCCAGGAGAAATGGCCTGAGCTCCTCCAAGTCAGCCAATTTTACCCTCTTCCTACCACCTTCCTGGCTCTTGGAGAAGTATTCCATGGATGTTTTTCTGTCCTGATGGCAGCTCATTAATCATGCTTACTGGTTGCCCTGGACCAACTTCAGTCGAAGGAGGTCAATTTGGTATCGAGAAAATACCCTCATGGGTGGCTCCCTCTTGACCTTCATTCTCATCATCCCTGGACCTGGGAATTGGTCAGTTTTCCAAGCGCCTGTCTCAGGGACCATGAAATGGGGTCCTACTCTTTGCCAATGGCTTCATCTCAGCAGAAAACACACACATACACACACACACACACACACACACACACACACACCCTGATAGGTTCTTGGTGTCCACTCTAACCTCCTTCCCAGCTACCCCAGCCCTACTCACCGGGCCTGGAGAACTCCTCCCCTACCCTGCTGCTGCTGCTAAGTCGCTTCAGTCCTATCCAACTCTGTGTGACCCCATAGATGGCAGCCCACCAGGCTCCCCCGTCCCTGGGATTCTCCAGGCAAGAACACTGGAGTGGGTTGCCATTTCCTTCTCCAATGCATGAAAGTGAAAAGTGAAAGTGAAGTCGTTCAGTCGTGTCTGACCCTCAGCAACCCCATGGACTGCAGCCTACCAGGCCCCTCTGTCCATGGGATTTTCCAGGCAAGAGTACTGGAGTGGGTTGCCATTACCTTCTCCGCCTCCCCTCCCCTACCCCACCCTAAACAGATGAGCCGACTGCAACAGCGGCCAACCTGCTGGGCCTTCCTCCCACCTCCGTCCCAGAAGAAACCCACATCCTGAGTGCTGAATTTCAGAAGTTCTAGGAAAATTTCAAGGCTGAGACACACAGTTTGGACTTGAAAAAGACACAGAGACCAAAGAATTACAGAATGTAGAAGATAAAACCAGAATCGGGAGAATCTTTAAGGTCATCTAAACCAGTGATTTTCAAGCTACTTTACAGCAGCAGAAACCTGGTCTTCTGGGTGAGATTGAGGCAGGAGATAGACGGGCCCCAGGCTGAGCAGCTGGAGTTTGCTCCCTGTGAACAGACACTCCAAAATGAAGATAATGTAATAGCAGGAGCCCTGCCCAGGTAACAGACCGTGTATTTCTTATTCTCAAGGTCAAGGAGACCTTCACGACTATATATGCATAGAGAGCCTCCTCAGAGGTCAAAAGGGAGACGCTGTCTCCCCATAGTAAGTGATGTCAATCTACCCAAAGACCTCTTTCTAGAATCCACCTTGGCTAAGAGATGCGTGTGCACGCATGGGAGGACCCTCTGAGAAAAACCAAATACTGATTCGGAACTAGGCAAAGCAAGATAACTGGCCAGAGAAAGCTGGGAAGAAATGCCTCATATAAGTGATTCAAACTGTTAGGACAAGCACAATGACTGGAACCGCCCACCCTGGCCAGGCACCATAGTAACCATTTGCATGAGTTGTTTTAGGACAGGAGGTCCTGGTAAGGAACGTGGAACTAATAAGCCACCACCAACCGGAAGCGTTTTGGAAAGGTCAAAAGAGATACTACATGTGCAACCACCTCCCAGAATCCTTCTCGCTGGCATCCATCTTGGTTGAGCAAGGCGTGCACCATCAGGAAGGACTCTGAGTCAGAATGATTGGCTAAAGACAACCTAGAAACTAGTCCCATCACCATAAATCCCGAGACTGCGAGCCAGTGGCAGAGCAGTTCTCCTGCGTTCCCGTACCCTACTGCTCTCCGCCCGGGCGCCCTTTCCCAATAAAATCTCTTGCTCTGTCAGCACATGTGCCTCTTCGGACAATTCATTTCTGAGTGTTAGACAAGAGTCCAGTTTCGGGCCCTGGAAGTGGTCCCCGAAGGAAAGCTACATGGCTCAAAACAGTCTGGAGTTAAAGCCCCCCTCCAGGTCCTCCCCACCATTCTACACAGAAAAAAGAACTTTCTCCCCTAAAGAAAGAAATGGACATTAAGATTGATTACATTCAGCCCCCAGCCGATGCCAGTCTCCGGCCGGTCTCAGGAAATCCTTACCCCAGTTGTTGAAAACTAATCAAAAATAATCTTGAGGAAAAACAGACCCCCTCAAAACAATGTATCTCCGCATACATATGTTTTCTATACATACCTACTCTCTTGACTTGGTGCAGCAGCCCACTGATCTGACTGCTGCCCCTTCTTGCCTCACTAAAGGTGATCTGTTCCTGTAAAGTGCCAGTCTTATTCTTTTTCGGAACCTCGCCTTCTCTAACTCCCTTACCCTACAGTCCCCCTTCCTGCAACAAAACTACTACAAGGGCACAACGCTCTCTGAGTTGTGTGAGTTTATTCACACATACCCTTTTTCCTCCCAATAAACACTTTACTTGTTTCGGTACTAGCTGTCTCTTTGTGAGAATGGCTTTCAGGGCCTTATCACGGGTCAGCGTGGTCTAGTTGCTGGGTCTCAGTGCTCTCACTGACCTGACTTCAATCTCTGGCCAGGAACGAAAATCCTGCTTCAAGTCACTGCAGGCTGAGGCCATCTGAGATCAAGATGTTTAGATAGGGGACTTTCCTGGTGGTCCAGTGGTTAAGAATCTGCCTTGCAAGGCAGGGGGCAAGGGTTTGAGCCCTGCTTAGGGAACTAAGATCCTCTATGCCTCATGTGAAATGAAAATATCTCCTGCCATATTAATAAACAAGAAATGTCCCAGCCATCAGCAATTTCTGGCCTCCTAATGTGAATAAGGGCTCCCAAACCTGCGATCCAGCAGATGCTGCCACCCCCCCACGGTGATTGCTGAGGAGCTGAGAAATGCAAGAAGCAAGATGAACAAGGAAACAGGATTGGCCCCAGATAGTTGAGGTGCACAAGAAAGGAATGAATTCAGTGAGCCCAGAGGCTTGCAGCTTCCGAAACATAGAATGCGAAATTCCTTAACTTGATATCAGATCTTTGATGTTCAGAGTGCCTGCTCCCTTTGCCCCAAACTTGTAAATAGTCTGACTTCCCGTCCTACCTCCTTGGAGCAGTTTTCTCTGAGTTACTGAGTGAGATGCTGTCTCCTGGGCTCAGAGTCTTAAACATTCCCACTAAATAAAACAACTCTCTACTTTAAAGTTGTGGCTATATTTTTCAGTTGACACTCAGAGCAACTAAGCCTGCTTGTCACAACTAAACAGCCACAATCCCATGTGTCGCAACTAAGACCCAACACAGCCAAATAAAAATTCTTTTTTAAAAAACAGGTGTTTAGATAGATAGAACCCAAAGACCTCAAGGCAAGCGAGACCACTGTAACGAAGCAGAGGTGATAGTTTTGGTGGACACCTTCGGAGAAGGCAATGGCACCCCACTCCAGTACTCTTGCCTGGAAAATCCCATGGACAGAGGAGCCTGGTGGGCTGCAGTCCATGGGGTCGCTAGAAGTCGGACATCACTGAGCGACTTCACTTTCACTTTTCACTTTCATGCACTGGAGAAGGAAATGGCAACCCACTCCAGTGTTCTTGCCTGGAGAATCCCAGGGACGGGGGAGCCTGGTGGGCTGCCGTCTATGGGGTCGCACAGAGTCAGACACGACTGAAGTGACTTAGCTTAGCTTAGCTTAGCTTGATCCTCAGCAGAATGCTGGACTCTGTGGGACACACTTTGAAAACCATTGCTGTAGTTGAGTCTTTCATTTTACCAGTGGGGAAATTGAGGCCCAGATAAAGGAAGTGACTTGTTGTGCAAAGGAGACAGTCAAGCTGGAGCTGAGATGTTGAGCTCTGTTAGCCAAATTCAGGAGCCAAGGGTTGGTCAAGATCTCCATGCTAGAGTTGGGAGGAGGGGAAAGGGACAGACAGTTGGCAATTGGCTACCTTGAATAGAGCTTCAGTGGAAGGTTCTAGAGCCCAAAGGAGAGGTCAGGCTTTCCTTCTTTTTGCCTCACACCAGGCCTTGAAACAGTATTCCCAGGGCAATCTTTTAGCACATTTAACTCCCATCAGCCATTTCACACACTGAATAAAATATCAGTCTCTCACCAAGAATAGCTCCAAAGTGGAAAGTCAATCAAAGCTGATCCAAGGCGACATGAGGGCCTCGTTGCTATGATGCTGTCAGCCAGGGTACACTCACTTCCCAGAAGGAGCAGCTCAGATGGGCTGAGGGTCTGAGAACTGAGGAAGAGAAAGAATCATTGTCCTTCGGTCTCCCTACACCCAGCCTCAGGAGGTTTAGGGGAGGGAGAGTTTAAATTGAGGTGGTGTGGGGTGCTATTGTTATGCAAATGAGGAAGGGAAAGACCCACACAAGGGACCTCCTAAGGGCAAAGCCTACAGCATCTCAAAGCCAAGTTCTCAGATTGGTCTCCAGACTGTAGCTTGGGCACCCATTGGGAATTTGTTAGAAAAGTGTTTTCCAGGGCTGCTCCCAGACCAACTGAATCAGAAACTGTGGGGGTGGGGCCCAAAGGCCTGTGTTTCAACAGCCCTCCAGGGGCTTCTGATGTGCAAAGTGTGAGAACTGCTGCCTTAACACCTTGTTCCTGAGTTACTGCTGTGGCACTTGGGCTGAGGAGCCTCGCAAGTGAGAACGGGCTCATCATTTGTGATCAGGTCCTAAAGAGAACAGAATGAGCTGGTGAGGGTGAGGCTGCCAGCAGAGAGGGAAAAGACTCTTGTTTTCAAAAGAACAGAAGTTGGCCAGGATGTGAAGAAATTGGAACCCTTGTACTTTGCGGGTAGGCATGTTAGATGGTGCAGCCTCTGTAGAAGACAGCTTAGCAGTGTCTCCAAAAAGCAGACCTAGAGTTACCCTCCGATCAGCAATTCCATGGGCGTCCCTGGTGGCTCAGGCAGTAAAGAATCTGCCTGCAATGCTGGAGACCTGGCTTCAGTCCCTGGGTTGGAAAGATCCCCTGGAGAAGGGAATGGCAACCTACTCCAGTATTCTTGCCTGGAGAATTCCATGGACAGAGGAGCCTGGTGGGCTACAGCCCATGAGGTCACAAAGAGACACGACTGAGCAACTAAGCACTCTTCAGTGCTAATATGGAATTGCATAGCTATATCACTGCTAGGTTCATCCCCAAAGGATCAGAGGCTAGATGCAGGAGGGTGGGAATTTGGTCCCTCACACAGGGCTGCAGTTTCCATCACTTCACACATCACCGTTGCCATGGCACCCGACCTCGTATTCTGCACCCCCAAGACCTGAGGTGGAGCCCTGGAGAGGCCTGGGCCTCCCACGTCAGCCGCCTGATCTAAGGGGAAACCGGGTGGCCTGGGACACTGAGGACAAGGACCACTCGAAAAGAGAGTGACCCAGATATGAATCTGGGGAGCCTGTGGACACCCAGAGTATCACCAGTCTGACCTTACCTGGAAGACCCCCACCCCAGATCATGAGGACAGAAAATACAGGTTGACCCAGGCCCTCTGCCTGGATCCATCCAGCACCAGCTAGGCTCAGAGACCTTTCCCTCTGGTCTAGAAAACATGTCCCTTCCTTTCAGGGGCTTTAGTTTCCTACTCTATATATAAAATGAGGTGCTGACATGGGGCGTTTCCAAAGCCCCTCCTGGCTCTGACCTAGTGTTTGGAACCTGCTTGCCACTCAAAAGTTGTTAAAGAGGCCATGTGGGTGGAAAGGAAATTTGCTTCCTTTTGCATGCTGGCAACCAAGTGTGTGTGTGGTGGGGGAGGGTAGACGCCTGTCCAAAGGCCAACTCCCCACCCCTCAACCCTACAATCAGGGGGCAAGAGCTGTTATAGACAAAGGGAGGGGGCTACATGCAGAAACAGCAGAGTCAGCTTTGACAGTCATTTTGAAATTGGACATGCAATGGTCTGACCAGTGTCATCTTGATTGTTTTAGGTACAATTTATCTTCAGTTCCATGGTCAGTTTATTCCTATTTCCTTGAGGACAATTCTCAGAATATTCCTTGAGGCCAGTTCTCAGAATGGTGGCAGCCCATGTCATGGCTATGGTGTGGTCATCATACAGCTAACTTCTCCACCTGGTGCAAGTTTCAGGATGTATAAGACAGCTCAAAGCCTGGTTTGGAATATTATCTATAACCCCTGAGAAGGAAATAAAAGTCCTTAGCTGTGCTTAATGTCTCAGTTCAGATCAGTTGCTCAGTCATGTCCAACTCTGTGACCCCATCGACTGCAGCCTGGACCTGATGGACAAGCTTCCCTGTCTATCATCAATGCCCAGAGCTTGCTCAAACTCATGTCCATTGAGTTGGTGATGCCATCCAACCATCTCATCCTCTGTCATCCCCTTCTTCCACCTTCAATCTTTCCCAGCATCAGGGTCTTTCTCAGTGAGTCAGTTCTTCACATCAGGTGGCCAAAGTATTGGAGTTTCAGCTTCAGCATCAGTTCTTCCAATGAATATTCAGGATTGATCTGCTTTAGGATGGACTGGTTGGATCTCCTTGCAGTCCAAGGGACTCTCAAGAGTCTTTTCCAACACCACAGTTCAAAAGCATCAATTCTTTGGCACTCAGCTTTCTTTATAGTCCAACTCTGACATCCATACATGATTACTGGAAAACCATAGCTTTGACCAAACGAACCTTTGTTGGCAAAGTAATGTCTTTGCTTTTTAAATATGCTCTCTGGTCATAGCTTTTCTTCCAAGGAGCAAGCGTCTTTTAATTTCAAGGCTGCAGTCACCATCTACAGTGATTTTTGAGCCAAAAAAAAAAAAAAAAGTCAGCCGCTGTTTCCATTGTTTCCCCATATATTTGCCATGAAGTGATGGGACCGGATGCCATGATCTTAGTTTTCTGAATGTTGAACTTTAAGCCAACTTTTTCAGTCTCCTGTTTCACTTTCATCAAGAGGCTCTTTAGTTCCTCTTTGCTTTCTGCCATAAGGGTGGTATCATCTGCATATCTGAGGTTATTGATATTTCTTCCAGCAACCTTGATTACAGCTGTGCTTCATCCACCCCAGCACTTTGCATGATGTACTCTGCATATAATTTAAATAAGCAAAGTAACAATATACAGCCTTGATGTACTCCTTTCCCAATTTGGAACCAGTCTGTTGTTCCATGTCCAGTTCTAACTGTTGCTTCCTGACCTGCATACAGATTTCTCAGGAGACAGGTCAGGTGGTCTGGTATTGCCATCTCTTTCAGAATTTTCCACAGGTTGCTATGATCCACACAGTTAAGGGCTTTGGTGTAGTCAATAAAGCAGAAGTAGATATTTTTTTGGAACTCTCTTACTTTTTTGATGATCCAGCGGATATTGGCAATTTGATCTCTGCTTCCTCTGCCTTTTCTAAATCCAGCTTGAACATCTGGAAGTTCACGGTTCACATACCGTTGAAGTCTGGCTTGGAAAATTTTGAGCATTACTTTGCTAGCATGTGAGATGAGTGCAATTGTGTTGTAACTTGAACATTCTTTGGCATTGCTTTTCTTTGGGATTGGAATGAAAACTGACTTTTTCCAGTCCTGTGGCCACTGCTGAGTTTTCCAAATTTCCTGGCATGTTGAGTGCAGCACTTTCACAGCATCATCTTTTAGGATTTGAAATAGCTCAACTAGAATTCTATCACCTCCACTAGCTTTGTTCGTAGTGATACTTCCTAGGGCCCACTAGACTTCGCATTCCAGGATGTCTGGGTCTAGGTGAGTGATCACACCATCGTGGTTATCTGGGTCATGAAGTTCTTTTCTGTATAGTTCTTCTGTGTATTCTTGCCACCTCTTCTTAATACCTTCTGCTTCTGTTAGGTCCATACCATTTCTGTCCTTTGTTGTGCCCATCTTTGCATGAAATGTACCCTTGGTATCTCTAAGTTTCTTGAAGAGATCTCTAGACTTTCCCATTCTATTGTTTTCCTCTATTTCTTTGCATTGATCACTGAGGAAGGCTTTCTTATCTCTCCTTGCTATTCTTTGGAACTCTGCATTCAAATGTATATATCTTTCCTTTTCTCCTTTGCCTTTTGCTTCTCTTCTTTTCTCAGCTATTTGTAAGGCCTCTTCAGACAACTATTTTGCCTTTTTGCATTTCTTCTTCTTGGGGATGGTCTTGATCACTCCTGTACAATGTCATGAACCTCTGTCCATAGTTCTTCAGGCACTCTGTCTATCAGATCTAATTCCTTAAATCTGTTTGTCACTTCCACTGTATAATCGTAAGGGATTTGATTTAGGTCATACCTGAATGGTCTAGTGGTTTTCCCTACTTTCCTCAATTTAAGTCTGGATTTGGCAATAAAGAGTTGATGATCTGAACCACAGTCCGCTCCTGGTCTTGTTTTTGCTGACTGTATTGAGCTTCTCCACCTTTGGCTGCAAAGAATATAATCAGTCTGATTTTGGTGTTGACTATCTGGTGAAATCCATGTGTAGAGTCTTTTCTTGTGTTGTTGGAAGAGAGTGTTTGCTATGACCAGTGTGTTCTCTTGGCAAAACTCTGTTAGCCTCTGCCCTCCTTGCTTCATTTTGTACTCCAAGGCCAAATTTGCCTGTTAGTCCAGATGTCTCTTGACTTCCTTACTTTTGCTTTCCCGTCCCCTATAATAAAAAGGACATCTTTTTTGGGTGTTAGTTCTAGAAGATCTTGTAGGTCTTCATAGAACCATTTAACTTCAATTTCTTCAGCATTACTGGTTGGGGCCTAGGCTTGGATTACTGTGATATTGAATGGTTTGCCTTGGAAATGAACAGAGATCATTCTGTCATTTTTGAGATTGCATCCAAGTACAGCATTTTGGACTCTTATGTTGACTACTCCATTTCTTCTAAGGGATTCCTGCCCACAGTAGTAGATATAAGGGTCATCTGAGTTAAATTCACCCATTCCAGTCCATTTTAGTTTGCTGATTCCTAAAATGTCGATGTTCACTCTTGCCATCTCCTGTTTGACCACTTCCAAGTTACCTTGATTCATGGACCTAACATTCCAGGTTCCTATGCAACATTGTTTTTACAGCATCGGACTTTACTTCTATCACCAATCACATTCACAGCTGGGTGTTGTTTTTTTCTTTGGCTCCTCTTCTTTCTTTCTGGAGTTATTTCTCCACTGATCTCTGGTAGCATATTGGGCACCTACTGACCTGGGGAATTCATCTTTCAATGTCCTATCTTTTTGTCTTATCATACTGTTCATGGGATTCTCAAGGCAAGAATACTGAAGTGGTTTGCCATTCCCTCCTCCAGCGGACCACATTTTGTCAGAACTCTCCACCGTGACCCATACGTCTTGGGTGGCCCTACACGGCATGGCTCATGGTTTCATTGAGTTAGACAAGGCTGTGGTACTAAAACTAACGTGATTAGTTTTCTGTGATTGTGGTTTTCAACATCTGCCCTCTGATGGATAAGGATAAATAAGAGGCTTATGGAAGCTTCCTGTGGGAGAGACTGACTGAGGATGAAACTGGGTCTTGTTCTGATGGGCAGGGCCATGTTAAGTAAATCTTTAATCCAGATTTCTGTTGATGGGCAGGGCTGTGTTCCCTCCCTGTTGTTTGACCTGAGGCCAAACTATGGTGGAGGTAGTGAAGATAATGGTGACCTCCTTCAAAAGACCCCAAGCATGCACTGCCACACCCAGTGCCCCCAACCCTGGAGCAGGTCACTGCTAACTCATGCCTCCATCCGAGACTCGTGGACACTCATGGCCAAGTCTGGGTCAGTCTCTTGTGGGGTCACAGCTCCTTTCTCCTGGGTCCTGGTGCACACAAGGTTTTGTTTGTGCCCTCCAAGTGTCTGTTCCCCAGTCCTATGTAAGTTCTGGCAGCTCTATGGTGGGGTTAATAGCGACCTCCTCCAAGAGGGCTTATGCTATACCCAGGTCTGCAGCACCCAGAGCCCCTGCCCCTGTGGCAGTCCACTGCTGACCCATACCTCCACAGGAGACACTCAAACACTCAAAGGCAAGTCTGGTTCAGTCTCTGTGGGGACTCCTAGTACACACAAGGCTTTGTTTGAGCCCTCGAATTGTCTCTGGCAGGTATGGGGTTTGATTCTAAATGCAATTTCACCCCTCCTACCATCTTGCTGGGGCTTCTCCTTTGCCCTTGGACATGGAGTATCTTTTTTTGGTGGGATCCAACATTCTCCTGTCGACAGTTGTTCAGCAGTGAGCTGTACTTTTGGAGTTCTTACAGGAGATGAGTGTACATCCTTCTACTTTGCCATCTTGTAGACTTCTGCTAGTCTCCTGGAGACATGGTAGTCGCCAGTGGCTCACACTGGGGACATGGACGCTGGCAGCTGCCCATCTTGGGAGCTCAAGCTGGTGTGGACACTTAATGTCTACACTATTATTATTTGATCTGCTTTGACTATTTTCTTTTGTTTCAGCATGTCCTCACTTCTGTGATTAAACTTGTTGGTTGCTCAGTCGTGTCCGACTCTTTGTGACCCCATGGACTACAGCCTGTAAGGCTCCTTTGTCCATGTAATTCTCCAGGCAAGAATACTGGAGTGGGTTGCCATTCCCTTCTTCAAGGGCTCTTCCCAACCCAGGGACTGAACCCAGGTTTTCTGCATTGCAGGCATGTTCTTTACCATCTGAGCCACCAGGAAAGCCCTTGATTAAACTTATTCTTTGGCTAACATTTTTCCACAGACAAAAGGCAGGCAGAGGACATGGGAGACAAGGTCTCACTCACTTTCACCAGGACTTTCAAGAGAGGATCAAGGCTTATGGGGGGCAGGGCTGTGGAGGGCTGAGTGAGAACAGAGGCAGGGCAGGAATGAACTGGAACTGAGGGTGACAGGAGGCCTCCCGTCCCCATAAGGGGATTGTCCCAGTTTCCTCCCTTTGCATGTTCAAAGAATGGCGAGTCTATCCACAAATACCATGGGAGGCCTGGCATATAGGAAACTCTCAATTATTGTTAAGGACGATCATTAATGATTGTCAGCAGCCCTATATTATAAGTAGTCATTTTGCTTAACCATCAGGATGTGATGAGATGTTTCAAGTGCCACATCATCAAATCAAGAATTGCTGAGTCACTGAATCTACCTGGGACAGGACCATCCAAATGGAGCAGTCTGGGACTTCCCTGGCTATCCAGTAGCCAAGACTTCATGCTTCCAATGCAGGGGACCTGGGTTCAATCCCCGGTTGGGGAACTAGATGCACATGCCAGAACTAAGACCTGACAGAGCCTAAATAAATAAGTAAATAAATAATTTTTTTTAAAAAAAGGAGGGACTTCGCTGGTGATCCAGTGGATAAGACTCTGCACTTCCACTGCAGGAGTGAGGGTTCAATCCCTGTTCAGGGAATTAAGATCTCACATGCTATGCAGTGTGCCCCCCCCCCAAAAAAAAGGGTGGGGAGCAGTCTCCCTTAATCACTGAGTCAGTACAATGTACCCTCCCGAGTCATGCCTTTACCCATGCTCCCCTTGCAGTTTCTAGATTTTTCCAAAAGTCAGATCTAAGGTCCAATCCATGGAGATGCTGTGTGACCATTATTTCATCTGCCTCTCCTAACAACTCTATGAGTAGTTCTCAGCATATTGTATAGAAGAGAAAACTGAGGTTCCCGGAGGTCACACAGCCTGGTCTCACACCCCAGTCTTTTAGGTCCTAGGGGCCCATACTGCTCACCTTCTGGGGTAGCCTTCCAGTTTTCAGATCAGTGCAACTTCCCTCCCTCAGTGCAACCTGACCTTCTTTCACCGTCCTTGATAGCACATGCCACACTGCATTGTCATTTCTCAGGGCACCTAGACTCTTAGACTTGGGAGTCCCACAGACAGAGATGAGCCATGTCTAATCTTCTTCCTGCATCCTGCACCCACTGCAGGGCCAGGCTTACCTTGGGTGCCAATCAGGGGCTCCACATGGGTCCATCTATTGGAGGCACTTGCTACTTGCCGGGGATCATAACTGCCACAGAGACAGACTTCATAAAGGAAAGTGCATTCTGAGGTTCAAGTTTCCATCTTCCTTTGGGTACCCAGCTGTCTCTAAAGTTGGGAGTGGTCTATTTTCCACCCTCCCAGTGATTCAGCTGCCCATCTTCTCCTGTCCCCCAGCATGGTCTAGAAGAGCAGTCCCCAACACTTTTGACACCAGGGACTGGATTTGTGGAAGACAAGTCCCCGTCCCCACCAGGGATGGGGGTGGGGTGGGGGATGTTTTGGGGATCATTCAAGTGCATTGCATTTATTGAGTGCTTTATTTCTATTATGATTACAGCAGCTCCACCTCAGATCATCAGGTATTAGATCCCGGAAGTTGGGGACCCTGGTCTAGAGTGAGGGCTTCTGTCCCGGGTCCTGAACCCATGGGAGAATCAGGAGAAAACTCAGGCCCATCTTCAACTTTTTCACACACAAACAGTGTTGCCTATATCAACAGTTTGGCATCTACAAAAGTTCATGCTGCTGCTGCTGCTGCTGCTAAGTCGCTTCAGTCATGTCCGACTCTGTGTGACCCCATAGACGGCAGCCCACCAGGCTCCACCGTCCCTGGGATTCTCCAGGCAAGAACACTGGAGTGGGTTGCCATTTCCTTCTCCAATGCATGAAAGTGAAAAGTGGAAGTGAAGTTGCTCAGACGTGTCCGACTCTTCGCGATCCCATGGACTGCAGCCTACCAGGTTCCTCTGTCCATGGGGTTTTCCAGGCAAGAGTACTGGAGTGGGACCATGAAGAAAGCCTAAAAAGGCATTTAGACCCCAAATTAGGTATCACCCAAGAAGTTTGGGAAGCAACTAGTGTGAAGAGCAGAGGGCAGGGCTCTGGGGTTTCTTGGTAGAAATCAGGGTCATAGTGAATCCTGGAGGGGACCCCAAACCAGCCCTCCCCAGGCCTTCCCTGGCCACCCTGATATCACCCCTTTCACCCCAGGGTCTTCTTCAGCCTACTTTTTTTGTTTGAGGCAACCTCTGTTGCCCCCTAATAGTCTTCTCTGCCATGGAGGTATATCTCATATGAGTTGTTTTCCATTTGCCTCATTAGAAAGCCTTTTAAAATGTGTTTTCAGGCCTGTGTTCAGTACAATATGTCTCCATATAAAAATTTTCAGGAAAATCACTGCGATGTTGATTATTTTTATTCCCTCCATCCAGCCTTACCAGGCCTGGCCCAATGCAAATCATGCAAGAACATCACAAACCATAAAGCAAATTCGGAGCTTCCAAGAACCCTACCTGCCCAATTATCTCCATTCTTCCTCACTGACTGGGACCCCTGGCTAGCAACTGTGTGGCTGGACCAGCGGATAGACTGTGAGATATCAGTGTGGCTCAGACGGTTAAGCGTCTGTCTATAATGCGGGAGACCCGGGTTTGATCCCTGGGTTGGGAAGATCCCCTGGAAAAGGAAATGGCAATCCACTCCAGTACTATTGCCTGGAAAATCCCATGGACAGAGGAGCCTGGTAGGCTACAGTCCATGGGGTCGCAAAGAGTCGGACACCACTGAGCGACTTCACTTTCACTTTCTCCCCTCTCCTAGACCCATACTGACCTTGACCACAGTGAAGGTCACCCTTCAGAGGGGTTATTTTCTCAATTTTACAGATGAGGAAAAAGAGGCCTGGAGAGACCAAAGTGTCCATCAGGGTTGCCCAGCGCATCCATGACCTGGACTCTGGACTAGAGAAGGGGCTTCAGAAACCACTGTTGGTGTGTGACTCTCTTCCATTAAAAAAAAAAAAAAAATCCAAGAGAAAAAAAAAAAGAACTCTTGGAAGATGTATACAGGACTTAACATTGCTGTGGAGTTTTCCAGATGCTGCAGTTCGATCAGCTCAAAAAGTTTCCCAGAGGACAGAGCCAGGGACAGCGACGAGGACAGGGCTGACAGCTGGGCTCCAGATCAAGTGTCTGAGCTCAGACTGCTGACTCTTTGCAGTGACTCCAGCCCCCGGAGAGGAGTGATGCATCTGACGGAGGGGTCGCAGGAAACAGCCGAGCCTCCCGATGCACAGCAGGCTTCTGCAGGAACCTTTCCTTTTAGAAGCAAGACAGACAGCAGCAGGGATTTTTTCCTCTGCACATAGGAGCTTGACGTCCACAGATGACTGCCCCCCATCCCCCAGCCATGTCCTCAGGTCATACGTGGCCCTGTTCTCCCCTTGGGCTTTCTCTGCCCATCCTCCTCCTCTGCCCTGATGCTGCCTGCACAAACTCAAGAGCATTTCAAATCAGGACTGACAACCCCTGGGCTGGTCCCCAGCTCAGTCCTGTGACAGAGGCAGGTACCAATGTGCCCAGGCCAGTGCCTTGTTTGTAGTAGGCATTCAGAAGCTTTTTGCTGAGTTAAATCATGATTGGCATTCAACAAGTTTTTGGCTGAGAAAAAAATCTTGAGGGTGATCTCAAATCTGGAAGAGCAAGTCTGTTGGAAGAAGATGTGTTGGAATCTGTTTGTTCCAATGAGCAATGGACCTTTCCCAGCAGAGGAAAACTTATCAGAAAGCTAAGACGTTTATACTTGAGGCCCTCTACTTGCAAGGGCCCCTTCCAGGTCCTGCATCTAGTTTTGTGTCCATAAGTTTGCATTATGTTTCTTACAGAAGCCATCCAAAGTAGTGTAAACTTCAGGCTTCACAACACCTGGATCCACCCCTGGTCCTTGTCCTCCATCTTTACAAACTCTGCCTATTTGAGAGCAGAATCCAAGAATTGGGTGGAATCCTAAAAGAGTATCTGGTACATCCCTCAAGCAGGTAGATCCATCAACTCCCAGGAAGTCTTTTCTAAGGGATCTGCAAGGGGAGATGTCACCTTCCCATTGCCCATTCTAATGTCTGACTCCCATAAAACCAAGCAAGTTCTCTTTATGCTGCCTCCTCCTTTAAAAAAAAAAATTTTTTTTTAATTTGTATGTGTCTGGTCTCAGTTGCAAAATGTGAGATCTTTTGTTGCCATGTGTGGGCTCCTCACTGTGGCATAAGGGCTCCAGAGCACATGGGTTTAGCAGCTGTGGTATCTGGCTCTGCAGCTGTGGCACGCAGGCTTAGTCCCCCTGCAGCACGTGGGATCCCAGTTCACCAACCAGGGAATGAAGCCATGTCTCCTGTATTGGCAGACTGATTCTTAACCACTGACCACCAGGAAGTCCCCACCTCCTACTGTAACTGAACATCATTTCCTCTTTTCAGGCACTGTGGATATAGAAACCGTATCTTCCTTTCCCCTGAGAATACTGGCATCTCCCTCAGAAAACCTAGAAGACAGATGGCAGAGACAATGCAACATCCTTATCACACTGCATTCTCCTCCAGGAAGACTGTCCTTCCTATCCTCCCTTAAAGGTAATTTGGGACCATGTGACAGAGTTCTGGCCAATGGGTGGGTAAGAAGTGATATAAACCTCTTCCAGTCTTGGCCTTTACAAACATCTCGTGTGATCTTCCAGTCCTTCTCCTCTCCTGCAGAACCTTGAAAACGATGTGTTCCAAATGACATAGCCATGAGATGGATGTAGCCTGGGTCCCTGAGCCACTTTTGCAGGAAGCTACCAAGCAGGGACAAGATGGTGAAATGAAAGAGGAATGAACCTTTATGGTGTTAAGATACCGAAATTCCACCATTTTGTTGTTACTGCAGCATAGCCTAACCTACCCTGATTAATACGGTCTTGGTCTCTCCCCTATCCACCTCTCTCTCAAGTGTAGGATGCCTCTTCCACGGTAATTTTTTGTGTTTGTTTGTTTTACATACCATGGTAATTTAGAAGTTCATATTGGGACTTTCCTGGTGGTCCAATGGTTAAGACTCCATGCTTCCAATGTAGGGGAGGAAGGTTCGATCCCTTGGTTGAAGAACTAAGATCCCACATGCCTTGTGGCTTTAAAAAAAAAAAAAAAGAATTCTTGTGAACACAATAGGAGAGTGGGGAATGGGGCATAAATCACTTTAAGGAAAATTAATTCAGATGAATCACTAAACCATCCCTGAGTCTCCTCTCCCAGCTAAACATCACCAACACCTTCCAACTTTTCCCTGGATTCAAAGTCCATCCCTCTGATTAGCTCAGGCTCCTTTCTCAGGATTTCCCTGTTTCCCAGTTTCTCTTTAAGAACACGTGACCCAGATTAGAACGATCACTCTGATAAGAAAAGAATCCATAACATATTTGGTATAGCATACAGGAGACCTCCTCTTGTTTTTCCTTATGTTTATAGCTGAAAAAACACCATATTGCATGAAAAAATCTTTAACCCCACAGGTTAAACTTGGCAAATTGAACAGATGGATTTATCATTGTTTCTGAAACTCCACTAAAATGTGCGTCAAGGTACTAAAAAAGTTATAAGGCCACAAGAAGGAAAAGAATGAGAGAAAAAAAAATAAAAGATGTCAACAGAGTTTTGGAAGATGGAAAGCAGGTGGAGGAATTATCAGAACTGAGAAATCTGAATACCATGTGCCTACACAGGGGGATGCTAATAAGAACAGAGCCAATTCAAGCTGTGGAATTTTGGCAAGACACAGGAGTTGTAGCACTGACTGGGAACTGCAGAAGACAAGGATGAGCTGTAGAACTGGAAACAGGGATTCAGGCCACCTGGAAACTGGGGAGTCAGTAGAAAGATGCCCCAGGTCCCCACACCCATTTGGTACAGCCAAGTGATACCTTTCCCCACCCCAGAAGGGGGTTTATTCAGTAGAGAAATGGAGAGTCTAAAGCCCAAATCAACAGGAACAGTAGAAGAGCACCAGAGGGAAAATAGGAGAATTAAATGAAAGCCTATCTACAAATGGTTTTACCCCCTCCAGCCCCCAGCGGCACACAGCTCCAGGGATATTGGCAACTGACCTGCATGACCCCACCCATTCATCCACCTCCACCCCACAGAGGCTGTTGCTGGATTCTTCTTTGAAGAAAGTCAATAGCCCCTAGAAAAGACTGGCTCCTGACATTTGGGGAGCCCCCCAAAAATGGCCCCTATATAGCTCCTATGGTGAAACTCATCAAGTGACAAATGACATCCATACAGAATGGCTTCTTAAGACTTTACTCTTAAATATTAGTGGACTGCAAAGGACAACCAAGAACTTGAGAAATGTCTCCAACATGAAAGATAGGAATTGAAACCAGCGGATCCACAACCGAAGAGAGGAAAGTGGAGGAAATAAAACATCAAAGGATTGGCCATGCATATCTTTAGAGAGATGAGAGATTTCACTAGTGAAACTAGAACAAAAGATAATACGAAAAGGAAAAATCCAAAGCAGACAGTGGTGATGGCTACACATCTCTGTCAATTTACCAAAAATCACTGCATGATACACTTAAAATGGATGAATGTTATGTTATGTAAATTGTACTCCCAAAATACTGTTATAAAAAAGGGAATAATCAGGGACTTCCCTTATGGTCCAGTCGCTAAAACTCCATGCTCCCAATGCAGGGGGCTCGGGTTTGATCCCTGGTCACAGAGCTAGATCCCACATGCTGCAACTAAGACCTATCATAGCCAAATAAATAAATAAAAACATTTTCTTAAGGGAATCATCAGAAACAAAAGGAGAAAACCTTCAGATATTGGAAATATGATAGCAGAAATAAAATAGTCAATGGAAGGGTTTGGAAGATAAAGACAAGGAAACCTTTCAGAAAGTGGGAAAAAAAAGTATGGAAAATAATGGAGAGGAAAAAAATAGAGAAAATAGAAGCTCTACCTAGAAGGCACGACACAAGAAAGACAGAATAGAGAGAGTGGAGGGGAATTTATTATCAAAGACATAATACCACAAAATTTCCCAGGATTGAAGGACTTGCATTTCCAGGTTTAAAGCCCATTGAGCATCTAACACATGAATGGATGGAGGCCAACACTGCTTTCATGGTGATGCGCATGAAGATAAAAGAAAATATTAAGAGTTTCCAGAGTTGGGAAAAGATGAGATTTTAAGAAAAGGAGATCAATACAATGAATAGCATCAGACTTCTCACTGACAACTTTTCACTCTAGAGGTCAGAAAACAACAGAGAAATAAGTCCCAAATTGCCTCCTTCAATGGTAAAAACAACAAACAACAAATTTTAGACAGTCTGTCCTTGATGAGATCAAGCATTGTGCATGTGTGTGTGGGTCTGTGTGTCTATGTGTCTGTATATCTGTGTATGTCCGCGTCTTTGTATCTGTGTCTATCTGTGTCTGAATTCTGTGTGTATGTCTGTGTGTGTGTCTATGTGTTTGTATGTGTGTTTGTGTTTGTATGTCTGTGTGTGTATGTCTGTCTGTGTATGTGTCTGTGTATCTATATGTATGTGTCTGTCTGTGTGTCTATTTGTGTGTCTGTATTCTGTGTGTGTGTGTCTGTGTGTTTGTATATGTCTCTGTGTGTGTAGGTATGTGTGTTTTTATGTTCATCTCTTCCGGTGTTCTCAAAGACCCTCTCTCTCTAGGCCCCTCTCTTCTTTCATGTCATGATTTCTGCACTCTCCCCTCCTTTCTTTCCTCTTCCTGCAGAATGAGAGGGATCTTTTTCCTAATTGCTTCCTTCATTTATTGTCATTTTCTGTTCTCTCTTCTCCATCTTAAGAGCAAACATGTGGAACACTTTGTGTCTCCGATTACAAAATTGAAATGAAACTGATTTCTGTTTTCCCCCTCTGTGGTCTGTGGGAGGCCTCCCTAGATCTCTGTCTGGGAAACCCTGTCTCGTTTCCCTGTTTGGTGGGTGCAGTTTACGTTTTGCGGGTCACCTCAGAAGGGAATAAGAGGTTTAGCTAGCTCAGAGCTCAAATCCATCGTGCACATTTGGAGATAATTCCAAACAGTCTCTCCTGGTTCATTAGGAAAAGAAGAGCTTAGAGTGGGTCCTCACTAGGAAAATGCCCCCTCATTCTAGATCCTTCTATCCAGCAGGCCTTCGAAACCCCAGCCCTTCGCTAGAGCGGTCTGTGGCCATAGGCCAGGCGTGAGGCAGGAACTGGATCCTGTTCAGGGTCGAGACTGTGCCGGTGGGTGATGGCAGCAGCAATCCACTCCTCAGCACACGTTTGTGGGGCGCTGACACAGAGAGAGGGGAGGCCTAGCCTTTAGTCTGTGTATGGCAGGAGGAACAGACACCTAAACCAATAACCATCACTCACTGTGACCACTGTGGACGTCACAGCAGCGTGGAGGAGGTCGGAATGCCTTCCATCCTGGGGCCCTGAAGAAGGCATCCCAGAAGAGGGGTCCCGGGAACTGAGTCTTGAAGGACGCCTGAGATGTCGTCCAATGGAGAAGGCCCAAGGCAGGGGAGAGCAGGCTCGGCAGAGGGAATGGCCTGTGCAAGGGTGCTGGGCTGTGTCAGGACATTTCTGTGTGACCCTGGGAGTTCACACAACTGTGTGAACCTGAGTTGGGGGAGGGTAACCCAGCTCTCCCCTCAGAGCTCCCCAGGCCCCCGTGGCAAATGTCACCCTGTCAGAGAAGAGACAGCCGTGTCTGGTCCTGCAGGTTCCATGGTGTCCTGTGAGTGACAGCTCTGTCATCAGCAGAGCAGAGGCTCACGGTCCCTGGATGAAGGACTCCTGAGCTGACAGCCATGCTGTCAGCCACCAGCCCCAGTGACTCCCAGACAGACTCCCAGCTTTCCTCTGCAGCCCCTCTCCCTTCCCTAGAACTGCCAGCTCTCCCTGGAGGCTGAGGGCTGAGGCAGCTCTGTCTCTGTGGGGGCTGGGTTGGGCTAGTCTTCAAGGCCTGAACCACTGTCTCCATCATCACGATGGCGCAAAGAGCAGCAGGGTGGACAAATCACAGCTTTGGAGAATCCCATCCAGGGCTCACCGTATATCCCAACTCTGTGTCCCCAACACTTTCCTCTCCCCAGTGCCTGGCATGTGGCAGGCCCTTCATAACATATTCATTTAATGAAAACTATGCCAAGAAAAGTAACAGAGAAAGAGAGACAGGGAGATTGATTTTCAAATGGGAGATGAGATGTTGGGGCCCGGAGGACCCCAGGCACACACAGTGGTCCCAGATCACACCTATAGGCACGTGGTAAACCCCAGGCCCTGTTGCAACACCTCATATATTAACTTCGTGGACCCTCATAACTCCATTTTGCAGTTTAGGAAACTGAAAGAAAAAGGGCTCAGAAACTTGCTCAAAGTTAATGTGCTAATGCACATGGCAGCTGGCTGTGAACCCAGAAGAACCTGCTCCTCTAACCATGCAGGGTGGGAAATCCCACAGCCGGGGGAGGGAATATCTTCAAGGGACACAGAGGAGACAGAGTCCCTGGGGGACAGGGATCGCTGACCAGGAGGGTGAGACGGAGCCCATCCCCTCATGATCTGCTTAGCGCAGGCTCTGGCCCTCCAGACTTTGCATGGGCTTTCTGCAGACGAGACCCTGCGCCCACAGGCTCCTGCAGTGTGCTGGCCGGAGAGCTGTCCATATGGAGGGTGTCAGTTTCCAGGGGGCCTTGGTCTCTGCTGTCTGCTACAAGTCAAAGGAGCTCAGCTCTCAAAGGCTCTGACACCATCTCTTTTTTGTTGCAAAAACAGCTGGACAGACAGTTGGCTCACCATGCCCCGTGCCCAGATCCCAGCCATTGGCCCCCTACTCCCAGAGGGTCAGCTGAATGAGGGTGGGTCCCCACAGTGGCTTTCAAAGGCCACCAAGGACTTGCCTCTCCAGAACCTATCGTAACTTTCCTCCCAGTCCTTGCTCACTAGCTAGCCTTGTCTTCTCCCTGGTCAGAGGTCCCCAACCCATCACCTCTACTCTATACTGAATAGTAATCACCCTCATGTGAATATCGCCTTGTGCCTGACACCCTGCCAAGCCCACTGCTCAGCTCACCCTATTGAGTCTTTGTTACTGCATCCTAGAGGGCAGGTCTTATTCTCTTCTGTGTGTGGGAGGGAAGGGAGGCTGAGGGCATCCCCCGGTCACACAGCGCTAGCTGGTGGGCTGGGATTCTGGTCTGACCTCCCCTGTTGGAGCCAAGCCATGTCCTTCAGCCTTTGTCTTCTTAGTGACACACGAAGCCTGGAGCCCCTCTCTTTTGGCCCTGGCTTAGATGCTTTCTCAGACTGCATAGCTCCATCTCATATGAGAAACAAGATCAAAATAAGGACGTTTCCAAGAGCAGAGATGGCAGCCTCCATCACAAGGGAAGAGGCCTGGGGAGTGACCTGAGTGCTAATATGCCCCAAAGGGATTGAAGGAGCTGCAGAGGCACTGCCTGCTGCAGGGGTCAAAGGGCATGGGCAGGCAGGAGAGGCCTGGGCAGAGGAAGTGGTGAGACCCACTGCTCCGTCCACTGGAAAGGGCAGAAAAGGCAAAAAGGAGGATTCCTGATTTAGTAGGGAATTGGTCCTACGAGAGGGCTTCCCAGGTGGCTCTGTGGTAAAGACTCTGCCTGCCAATGTAGGAGCCACAGGAGATGCGGATTCGATCCCTGGGTCGGGAAGATCCCCTGGAGAAGGAAATGGCAACCCACCGCACTGTTCCTGCCAGGATAACCCATGGACAGAGGAGCCTGGCGGGCTACAGTCCATGGGGTCACAAAGAGTCAGACACGACTGAGCAACTGAGCGCGCACACACGGTCCTATGAAAAACCAAATGCGTCGGTGGGAGGCCTTTTGTGGGGCACGCACTCAGTACGCACAGGAAGTGGAAACTCAGGACATACAGGAAGTGGAAACTCAGGCTGGACCCACCGACTGTCAAACTCCCAGTGTGGTCCCACCTGCCCCGTTTATCACAAGCAGGATTCTGCGGGCCAGAGCGCCATCTACAGGGAACACGGCTTCAACGTGGAGGCTTCTGGGGCTGGTCCTAATGGCTGTCAATCATCAGTTAGTGTCTGGTAATGGCTGTGGGCTCCACACCAGCACCCAGACTGCTCTATAAAGCTTAGGTGAGTCACATAGGCACCGCCCTTTCCAGAAGCCTTCTGAGTGCTTTGGGAGGACATTGTTGTACCCATTTTGTAGACAGAGAAACTGAGCCTCAGAAAACTAAAACCTAACTAATTGGCAGTGGAGCCAGATGAGATTCCAGCTCAGGCCCTTTGACAAAAAACTCTGTGTACTTTCCTCTCCTGTCACGGAAGAAACAGAAGAAGTGTGGTGGATGGGATGGAATGAATGAGGTGAAAATCTGCTGGTTGGAGGGGTCAAAGAGCAAGAATTCGTGGCTGTCACAGGCAGAGAGGACCTTGAACCTGTCAAACCATATCCATCCCAACCAGGGAGAGCAGACACCCCCAGACAGCCCGTCCTTCTGGATCTGTCAGCAGATTAAAACACAGGAAATTGAGCTATTTAAATGGAATTGTTGGAGTGAGGTGGGTTTAAAAAAAAATTTCAATAACTGGCAAGATAATTGAGCATCTTATTTTTTCAGTCCCTTTGGTGCCGGTCTTCACAGCAAGTCCTTGTCAGCCAGAACTTGGAGGCTGAGGCTGTCTGCCCTAATGAGGCAGAAGACACTTGAGCTGCCTGAAATCACTGATTTTTCTGAAATTGAGAACTTCTCATTTCCTGAGCGCTGTTCTGTTAATTGGCCATCCAGATTCTCCAGCTTGTGTTTAAGTGTCATTGATACAAAACAAAGTAACCCAATCAAGTGTACAAAGACGGTTGGCTTCTATTAGCCACGCGGGGAGGGTTCACTCAGAAGTGGTTCCTAGTGAATTTATTTATTCCTGGGACAACTTGTTTTTACCACCCAACCTAAAATCCCCCAGGAGTTTGTTCTAAGAATAGAAGATACCTGCTCTAATATCCGAGGCTAATTGCAATATTATCCTAATTGAAGTCTAATTACTAGGAAGATCTGCCTTGCCAGCCAATGTTTCCTCTTCAATACCCAGAGCTCAGGTAGATCCTACCATCCTGAATAACTTCATTATTTGATTATCTATAATGCAACTCTCTTCCTTTCTAATTTACATTTTACATATTTATACTGCCTAAGTAGTCACCAAATATTTATCTGCTGCCTTCTGCATACTCATCCCTACAATGTTTGCTTTGCATTGGGAAGCCTTAAAAAGAGTAATATTTGCTTCTTTGGAGTGTATTAGTCTCTTCTGGAGTCTCTGTTTAGATGAGCAAGTAACATATATTGAGCAGTCTTTGTGTGTAAATCATTTGCCTGGAAATCCACATATCTGAGACCAGATGAATCATGGAGAATTCCTAAGATCAGTGAAAGGAGAAAGAACTAGACATGGTATTGCCCTGGGACTTTTCTCTACATGACCCAGCCAGAAAAGCAGAAGGGGAGCATTTTGATTTCATTCACGAACTCAACACATATTTGTTAAACACCTACCCAGCATTAGGTCCTAGGAGGCAATTTTGAAAAAAAAAAAAAAAAAAACACCCCTATCTTCAAGAGTTGACAGCACAGTGAGGAGGCTATATATATATATATATATATGTATATATTTATTTTTTTTTTTAATGCAAATCACAGCATGGAACAGAGTCAAGGTTCAGGAGTGAGGAGAAAGTTGGCTGTCAGGAAATCATAAGAAAGAACCATTCTGCTAAAAGAAGAGTGTCCTGTCAGGTCCTACCTGTTTGGTGCTGGCCTCAGTCCTCAGCAGGTTGAGAAAGTGGTGGAGATAGGCCACTCCTCTGGACTCATTTCTGACCCTCGTTGAGAAAAAGAAAAGATGGTACCTTGGGGTTCTCCAGAGGAACAGATTCAGTAGGATACAAAGTGATGTATGAGAGGAGATTTATTGTGAGAAATGGTTTACTTGATGATGGAGGTTGGGATAGGCCATGTTCTGCTGTCTGCAAGCTGGAGGACCAGGGCCTGGCAGCATACAGGAGGCCAAAGGAGGGACAGCTTGGTTTAAGTCCTGGAGGCCAAGGTCAAGGACCAGGAGCTCCAATTCCGATGTCTGAGGGCAGGAGAGATGGATGTCTCAGCTCAAGAAGAGAAAGAATCCGCCCTTCCTCCACCTTTTTGCCCTGTTATACCCCTTGTCGGGTTGGATGATGCCAGCAAGCCCATGTGGGTGAGGATGAATCTATTTTACTCAGTCTACTGAGTCAAGCACGAATCCTTTCTGGAAATACCCTCAACAGACATGCCCAGAAATACCATTTTATCAGTTAGCTGGGCATTCCTTAGCCCAGAGAAACTGACTCTTAAAATGAACTTTCGTAGATCAGTTCATACTGGTACAGCCCCCACCTGGAAGGACTTCCTTCCCTCGGCTTCCTGACCAGATCCAAGCTTCCCAGACTTTAACCGTCAGACTCCTTTCCCCTGCATTCTCGGTCTTGATGCTCAGTCTGCCTGTCCACCTTTGGCACCCTTCCTTGGTTAATTTTTAGCTTCTTCCTTCCCTTACAAAGCTAGTCAAAGCTATGGTTTTTCCGTAGTCATGTATGGATATGAGAGTTGGACTGTAAAGAAAGCTGAGTGCCAAAGAATTGATGCTTTTGAACTGTGGCATTGGAAAAGACTCTTAAGAGTCCCTTGGACTGCAAGGAGATCCAACCAGTCCATCCTAAAGGAGATCAGTCCTGAATATTCATTGGAAGGACTGATGCTGAAGCTGAAACTCCAATACTTTGGCCACCTGATGTGAAGAACTGACTCATTAGAAAAGACCCTGATGCTAGGAAAGATTGAAGGCAGGAGGAGAAGGGGACGACAGAGGATGAGATGGTTGGATGGCATCACTGACTCGATGGACGTGAGTTTGCATAAGCTTTGGGAATTGGTGATGGACAGAGAAGCCTGGCATGCTGCAGTCCGTGGGGTCACAAAGAGTCGGACAGGACTGAGTGATTGAACTGGACTTCCCATACAAAGGCATCAGTTACCCTAAGTCAAGACTTTGCATCATCCATCCAGCCCCAGGGAACCACCCCTGCTGCAGGCAGGTCTTGGAAGGCAGGACTCCTTTGTACCTGGGTCATCCCAGCTTCAGAGGCAGGACCCACCCACCCAGAAGAAAATAAGGAGGTACAGCTTTTTAATAAATGCAAGGGTTGCACCAGGAGCTTGTGACTAGACTCAGATTTTAAGAGGATGTGAATGAACAAAACTAAAGGACAAAGTATAAGAATGGATCATTTCAAAAATGTTTATTAATGAGATGAATATGTGTAAGACATTTAGCACAGTGCCTAGAACACAGTTATATATTCAACAAACATTAATTCATATTATTATCAGTAGTAAGTAGTATTGTATCTCAGAATGTTGAGAGCTTGTAATAAAATGTAAATGTAGCAAAGGCAGGCTTTCAAAGCTAAATTTTGTCAGGGCAAGAATAATAGTTCAAGGCAGATGACGTGATGGTAATAAAAGACTGAAAAAAGTTAAAGCCTTATTTCTCCTAATTTTCTTCCATTTCCTTTGTTAAAGAGAATAATATTCAACCTGGAAAGGTTAACAAACATGACTATGGAATAATTGGGACCAAAGACAGACAATGCAGTACCCAAGGAGAGCTCTACTGCTTGGCATGAGCTCTTGATGCCAACTAAATGTTTCTGAAAATTTTCCAGTCTGATTGTAGAACCTCTACTGGTAAATATTGAGAAATCATAAAGCTGAGAGGGAGGGGAAAAAAACTGGAGATGGGGGAACATTGCTCAGATTTGACAGAGAATGGATTCTGGAAATCACAGATTGGTATGTCTGCTGTTGACCTGTAGTCAGCTAGGTTTTGAAAAAAAGAGTAAAAAGTATTAGTCACTCAGTCATGTCCAACTCTTTACAACCCTATGGACTGTAACCTGCCAGGCTCCTCTGTCCATAGAGGTCTCCAGGCAAGAATACTGGAGTGGGTAGCCTTTCCCTTCTCCAGGGGATCTTCTAACCCAGGGATCGAACCCAGATTTCCCGCATTGCAGCTGGATTCTTCACCATTTGAGCCACCAGTTTTGCATCCTTATCAAAGATAGCAGATGTTACTCATGGCCAATGTGGCTTATTAAGGATAATTGGTCAAATTGACCTCATTTCCATATTGACAGAGTGGTACATGAAGACATTGCTATACAAACTGTCTACTTAATTTTAGCAAAGCATCTGACAGAATTTGTCAGGATTCCTGATGGGTGAGATGAAGGAAAAGGGCTAGATTTAAAGTGTGACTAGCCAAAGTGTGGGTGGCTGAATATCCACATCTAAAAAATCAAATGGTGCCCTCTCCAGGGCACATTATAGGAGCTCAGGAAATATTTGTTTGTACAAATAAGTCAAGCCAGAAGGAGGTTTCTGATGGCAGGAAGCTAGTCTCATGCAATAGGTCTAATAATCAATTGAGATGGTGACTCCCAAGTCCTGATACGAAATTTGCAGAAATCCAAACTTGGCAGGAGAATTGATACATTCAATGACAAGATTCAAAATGAAGCCAACAGTTTAGAGCGATGGGCCAAGGCTTAGATGAAATAAAGAGACAAACGTCAGTTATTAGTAATAGGGTCCACATGGGGTCTCACTGATAAGACAGCTCATTATGCCAACCTCGCAAACAAAGAATAAATCACAGTGATCCTTGAGACTGACCAAATTGCCCAAATGGCATCCTGTTATCTCACTGGTGCCTATCTTCTCAGAGCTGTGAGACCACCAGATTCCAGACCTCTGGCTACATAACCATCCCTTCAGAGAATTTTTCACTGGTAGGGTATAAGAAGGACTCTGTCAGAAAGGGAGGACGCTGGTTCTCCTTAAGTGCCAGTTACCCTCTCTTTTCCCTCTAATAAATTTCCCTTTCCTTGCCTGACTGCCTGGCTAGCTCTCTTTTTCTTTGCACTCGCCTTACATTCAGGTTCCTAAAAGTAGCTGCACAGATAATGTAGAAGAGGGACACGGCTTCACCACAGTTCATGGAAGAGATCTGACAAAGAGACTGGAAATGTCAGAAGCTAATGAGCCTTATTAGCATGAAGTGGCTGCCAAAGCACAGTGACAACCTTCAGCTACACAGGAGGATGGAGGAAGAAGTGTCCCCATGCTGCATCAACAATAGTTCATACTTACCGAGTGCTTACTGTATGCCAGTACTGTGCTGTGCTCCCATGTTTTCTTGATGCTTCTTGTGTCGTTTTGATCAAAAAGGATGTCTACTGTACCGGAAGAGGGAAAAGTACGTATGTAAGATTGAGTGGAAATATAATGTGTGGAGTCAGTGAAATGAAGGAAATATCGTAAGACACAAACAGCGCTGGTGGGAGAATCTGCAGGGTGTTTACATTCCTGGGACCTGAAGGGAGAGATGAGCAGTGAATCAGGTTAAATTTCAACCCAATGAAGCCTTTGACCTGACTAAGGCTGAATTATGTAGACCAGCTAGGCTGTCTCAGTGTCTCTTTCTCAAGAGAATGGATTGCAAATGAAAATGGCTGGAATAACAGTAGCTAGATTGTGGAGTCACAAGACATCCAGTGAGACCTGCCCTGGGGGTTGTTTGACGGAGGGGTTTGTGCTGTGAATAAAGGGTGAGATTAAGAGTCTACTCTTGAAAAAAATGCCCTGGGGAATTCCCTAGTGGTCCAGTAGTCAGGACTCTGTGCTTCCACAGCAAGGGGGCACAGGTTCAATCCCTGGTAGGGGAACTAATATCCTGTATGCTGTGCAATGTGGCCAAAAGAACGAAAGAAAAAAAAAAAAGCCATTAAAAAAATAGGTGTATACGATTAAAGAAACATGAACAAATATTGTGATACAATTTTGGGGTTAAAAAAAAAAACTGCTATAAAAGATGATTGATAGATATCCCTGACCAGGGTTCAAATCCATGGCCCCTGCATTGGAAACACCTGCTTAACCACTGGGCCACCGGTAAAGTCCCAGTTGAGGACATTTAAATATGAACTAGCAAGGAGACGATATCAGGAAATGAGTCCAGCTTTTCTCAGATGTGATGATAATCTCCTGTTTATGTTCAGAATGTCTTCACATGTAGGAGATCTGGGCTGAAGTTCTTGGGGGTAAAGGGTCATGATGACTGCATTTCATTTTCAAAGGACTCAACAAAAGAAGTATATATAGAAAGATCTAAAGAGCCAGTGGAACAAAGTGAACAACTGTGGCATCTAGGTGAAGATTTTCTAAATAGTGCTTTCAACTGTGTGTTTAAAATTTTTCAAATAAAAATGTTGAAGGAAGGAAGCAGAGACTTGGGCATGAGCCCATCAAGCTGATGTTGGCTGCCACCCCATTCCCATTACCACACCCCCTCTGCCAGGGACCAAAGCTCCATGAGGAAAGCCCTGTAGGCAGAGATGGCAGAGACCCTTCCTCTGAGGGTTTGTGTGTATCTGCTAGGCTGACTGGGCTTCCCTGGTGGCTCAACGATAAAGAATCCACCTGAGATGCAGAAGACTCAGGAGACCTGGGTTCGATCCCTGGGTGGGGAAGATCCCCTGGAGAAGGGAATGGCTACCCACTCCAGTATTCTTGCTTGGAGAATCCTATGGACAGAGGAGCCTGGCGGGCTACAGTCCATGGGGCTGCAAAGAGTCGGACATGACTGAAGCAACTGAGCATGCACACACTAGACTGATTAGCAGTTGTGACAGCTTGCTATTTCCGATTGTTTTCCTGTGCTCTAGCCAACGCCAAGCCCACCTAAAGAGGTTGGACAGCAGAGCCCCTCCAAAGGTGAGACTCAGTACAACCCTGACGATAACTCAGACAGAGATATGCTGCTGCTGCTACTGCTAAGTCGCTTCAGTCGTGTCCGACTCCGTTTGACCCCATAGACGGAAGCCCACCAGTCTCCGCCCTCCCTGGGATTCTCCAGGCAAGAGTACTGGAGAGGGGTGCCATTGCCTTCTCCACAGACAGAGATATAGAGGCCCAGAAAAGTTTGTACTTTAAGCATGGTTACACAGCTGATCTGTAACAGCAAGGATTTGAATCCAAAGGGCCTTAATTCTAGGATCCAATCTGTTAACTATAACATTGGGCTGCCATCTGACAGAATATTGGGCCCACTGCTGGTCCCCACGTTTTAGGAAGGATGCTGAACAGATCAAAACGAATATGGCAGGGAAAGACCAGGAGAACAGGAACACTGGAAATCTTGTCCTGTGAAAAAGGGGGATTTCTATATGGAATAACAATGACTTAGGGAGAATGCAGTGACTGTCCTTGAGTGGTGAGAGATGGCACATGGTAAAGTAGAGAGATTTATTCTGCATGACAGGATAAAGACAAAGACAGATTTCAACTTTCAAGGGGTTAGAGTCATCCCAAGCTAGAATGGGCTGCTTTATGAGGTACTGAGCTCCCTGACACCCAAAGCATTCAGACAGACCCTGGACAGCCATCGGTGAGCCTTTCTACTCTGAGACGCTACTCACCCTCTCCTCTCAGTGCCTAGAGCACTGCTGAGCCCCACGGAGTCGGCACCCTCATCGCTACTGGTTTCATGATTATAAACTTCATAGCTTTACTGAATATGCACACATCCCACAATTCACCCATTGTAAGTGAACAATTTGCTGGTTCTCAGTAAATTTATGGTTATGCAACCATTGCCACAATCCCGTTTTAGAACACTGTGATTATCTCTTTTACTTCCCAGGAACATTCATCATCAGCCTCCAGGGTAAGTCCAGGTCTCCACTGGCCTCAGCGCATCTCAGTGCCCTGGCTCTTCCCCTCCATCCACTCCTTATTCCCAGGGCGTGTCAGCTGACACGGTTCTTTGAGTGCTGCTGTGTCCCTCCCCAGTGTCTCCACTGGGCACTTTTGCTGCCTTCCCTCCCCCTCCCCTGACCTCTGGAGGCCAGAGCCTATGGCAGTAGCGTGGACTGGAAGGACAGGACCCTGGAGCCCCAGACCTGCATTTGAATCACGACCATGCGGCCACCATCAAGTCACTTTGTATCCTTGAACCTTGGTTTCCTGCTTTGCTGGGTATGACAGTTAGAGATGATGTGTGCACAGTGTCTAGAACAGGACCCACCATGCTCAGTAAATAGAGATTAATTCTTCACAATCAACAACTGTTGCTGCCACCTTTATTATTATTGGCACTCACAATTCCTGTTTCATCTTTCTCTTCCAGGCATATTCCTAGCCGTAGTTTTCTGGGTCATTCTTGGTGACCAGGCAAGAAAATGATTCGCCCACGCTTGGAAACCCGCGTGGCCCACTCCAGGGCTGTGTGTCAGTCAGGTGGAGCAGCAGCACCACCTAGCGGCGACGGGTGCAGTAGCAGGCCGCATGCATGCACGCTCAGGGGTGTCCAACTCTTTGTGACCACATGGACTGTAGTCCACCAGGTTCCTCTGTCCTTGGAATTCTCCAGGCAAGAATACTGCAGTGGGTAGCCATTCCCTTCTCCAAGGGATCTTCCTGACCCAGGGATCGAAGCTGGGTCTCTTGCATTGCAGGCAGATTCTTCCACCGTCTGAGCCACCAGGGAAACCCTCCTATGCTGTCTATTACAGTAACATAATGAAAAACAAAATAGGAGGAAAGTTCTTAGAGTGATACACCTCAAAGACCAGCTGGTGGTTAAAAAGTAAAGTTTAAAGTGTCCAGTGCTCTTGCCTGGAGAACCCCAGGGACGGGGGAGCCTGGTGGGCTGCCGCCTATGGGGTCGCACAGAGATGGACACGACTGAAGCGACTTAACAGCAGCAACAACAGCAGCAAATCTAGATAGAAAGGAGACCAGTGGTTAGTAATGGCCTAGGGTTGACAGGTATGAAAAAATGGGAGTGACTGCTACAGGCTGCAGGGTCTCTTTTCAGAGTGATGAAAATGTTCTAAAGTTGATTGCAGGACTTCCGTGACGGTCCAGTTGTTAAGACTCTGTGTTTCCAGTGTATGGGGCGTGGGTTCCACTCCTGGTCAGGGAACTGGGACCCCATGTGCTGCATGGTATGGCTAAAGAAATAAAATAGGACTTCCCTAAACCATACTCACAGAAAACTAGTCAATCTAATCACACTAGGACCACAGCCTTGTCTAACTCAATGAAACTAAGCCATACCCGTGGGGCAACCCAAGATGGGCGGGTCATGGTGGAGAGATCTGACAGAATGTGGTCCACTGGAGAAGGGAATGGCAAACCACTTCAGTATTCTTGCCTTGAGAACCCCATGAACAGTATGAAAAGGCAAAATGATAGGATACTGAAAGAGGAACTCCCCAGGTCAGTAGGTGCCCAATATGCTACCAGAGATCAGTGGAGAAATAATTCCAGAAAGAATGAAGGGATGGAGCCAAAGCAAAAACAATACCCAGCTGTGGATGTGACTGGTGATAAAAGCAAGGTCCGATGCTGTAAAGAGCAATATTGCATAGGAACCTGGAATGTCAAGTGCATGAATCAAGGCAAATTGGAAGTGGTCAAACAAGAGATGGCAAGAGTGAATGTCGACATTCTAGGAATCAGCAAGCTGAAATGGACTGGAATGGGTGAATTTAACTCAGATGACCATTATATCTACTACTGTGGGCAGGAATCCCTCAGAAGAAATGCAGTAGCCATCATGGTCAACAAGAGAGTCCGAAATGCAGTACTTGGATGCAATCTCAAAAACGACAGAATGATCTCTGTTCGTTTCCAAGGCAAAGCATTCAATATCACAATAATCCAAGTCTATGTCCGAACCAGTAACGCTGAAGAAGCTGAAGTTGAACGGTTCTATGAAGACCTACAAGACCTTTCAGAACTAACAGCCAAAAAAGATGTCCTTTTCATTATAGGGGACTGGAATGCAAAAGTAGGAAGTCAAGAAACACCTGGAGTAACAGGCAAATTTGGCCTTGGAATATGGAATGAAGCAGGGCAAAGACTAATAGAGTTTTGCCAAGAAAATGCATTGGTCATAACAAACACCCTCTTCCAACAACACTAGAGAAGACTCTATACATGGACATCACCAGATGGTCAACACCGAAATCAGATTGATTATATTCTTTGCAGCCAAAGATGGAGAAGCTCTATACAGACAGCAAAAACAAGACCAGGAGCTGACTGTGGCTCAGAACATGAACTCCTTATTGCCAAATTCAGACTTAAATTGAAGAAAGTAGGGAAAACCACTAGGCCATTCAGGTATGACCTAAATCAAATCCCTTATGACTATACAGTGGAAGTGAGAAATAGATTTAAGGGCCTAGATCTGATAGATAGAGTGCCTGATGAGCTATGGAATGAGGTTCATGACATTGTACAGGAGACAGGGATCAAGACCATCCCCATGGAAAAGAAATACAAAAAAGCAAAATGGCTGTCTGGGGAGGCCTTACAAATAGCTGTGAAAAGAAGAGACGTGAAAAGCAAAGGAGAAAAGGAAAGATAAAAACATCTGAATGCAGAGTTCCAAAGAATAGCAAGAAGAGATAAGAAAGCCTTCTTCAGCGATCAATGCAAAGAAATAGAGGAAAACAACAGAATGGGAAAGACTAGAGATCTCTTCAAGAAAACTAGAGATACCAAAGGAACATTTCATGCAAAGATGGGCTCGATAAAGGACAGAAATGGTATGGACCTAACAGAAGCAGAAGATATTAAGAAGAGGTGCAAGAATACACAGAACTGTACAAAAAAGATCTTCACGACCCAGATAATCATGATGGTGTGATCACTGACCTAGAGCCAGACATCCTGGAATGTGAAGTCAAGTGGGCCTTAGAAAGCATCACTACGAACAAAGCTAGTGGAGGTGATAGAATTCCAGTTGAGCTCTTCCAAATTCTAAAAGATGATGCTGTGAAAGTGCTGCACTCAATATGCCAGCAAATTTGGAAAACTCAGCAGTGGCCACAGGACTGGAAAAGGTCAGTTTTCATTCCAATCCCAAAGAAAGGCAATGCCAAAGAATGCTCAAACTACCGCACAATTGCACTCATCTCACACGCTAGTAAAGTAATGCTTAAAATTCTCCAAGCCAGGCTTCAGCAACATGTGAACCGTGAACTTCCTCATGTTCAAGCTGGTTTTAGAAAAGGCAGAGGAACCAGAGATCAAATTGCCAACATCTGCTGGATCATGGAAAAAGCAAGAGAGTTCCAGAAAAACATACATTTCTGCTTTATTGACTATGCCAAAGCCTTTGACTGTGTGGATCACAATAAACTGTGGAAAATTCTGAAAGAGATGGGAATACCAGACCACCTGATTTGCCTCTTGAGAAATTTGTATGCAGGTCAGGAAGCAACAGTTAGAACTGGACATGGAACAATAGACTGGTTCCAAATAGGAAAAGGAGTACATCAAGGCTGTATATTGTCACCCTGCTTATTTAACTTATATGCAGAGTACATCATGAGAAACACTGGACTGGAAGAAACACAAGCTGGAATCAAGATTGCCGGGAGAAATATCAATAACCTCAGATATGCAGATGACACCACCCTTATGGCAGAAAGTGAAGAGGAACTAAAAAGCCTCTTGATGAAGGTGAAAGTGGAGAGTGAAAAAGTTGGCTTAAAGCTCAACATTCAGAAAACGAAGATCATGCCATCGGTCCCATCACTTCATGGCAAATAGATGGGGAAACAGTGGAAATAGTGTCAGACTTTATTTTTCTGGGCTCCAAAATCACTGCAGATGGTGACTGTAGCCATGAAATTAAAAGACGCTTACTCCTTGGAAGGAAAGTTATGTCCAACCTAGATAGCATATTCAAAAGCAGAGACATTACTTTGCCAACAAAGGTCTGTCTAACCAAGGCTATGGTTTTTCCTGTGGTCATGTATGGATGTGAGAGTTGGACTGTTTAGAAGGCTGAGAGCTGAAGAATTGATGCTTTTGAACTGTGGTGTTGGAGAAGACTCTTGAGAGTCCCTTGGACTGCAAGGAGATCCAACCAGTCCATTCTGAAGGAGATCAGCCCTGGGATTTCTTTGGAAGGAATGATGCTAAAGCTGAAACTCCAGTACTTTGGCCACCTCATGTGAAGAATTGACTCATTGGAAAAGACTCTGATGCCGGGAGGGATTGGGGGCAGGAGGAGAAGGGGACGACAGAGGATGAGATGGCTGGATGGCATCATTGACTCGATGGACATGAGCCTCAGTGAACTCCGGGAGTTGGTGATGGACAGGGAGGCCTGGCGTGCTGCGATTCATGGGGTCGCAAAGAGTCGGACACGACTGAGCGACTGATCTGATCTGATCTGGTTGTCCGGTGGTTAACAGTCTGCCTGGCAATGTTGGGGACAAGGGTTCGATCCCTGGTTGGGGAACTAAGATCCCACATGCTGTGGAGTAACTAAGCCCTTGCACCGCAACTACTGAGTCCGTAAGCCTGTGGCCACAACAGAAGATACTACATCTTGGAAGCAAAGATCCAAGTGCTGTGACTAAGACCTGACACAGCCAAATAAGTGAATAAAATTGATTGCAGCGATGGTTGCACAATAGGATATGACTGAAGAAAATCTGTGAATTCATGGAAATGTATCTCAATAAAGCTGCTGCCAAAAAGGGTGAAGAGTATCAAAAATTTCAAAGGAAAAGTCTCCAGAGCACATTGTCAGATTTTCTGTGTACGGTTTGACAGCCTCCAGATACCTGTGGATAAAGAACTCAGGTCTTCTCAAGTTATTACGCTTCATGTCACTTGAAACTGACCTCCACAGGAGTAAAAAGCCACCTGTCTCGATCAACTCACATGTGAATATTCTCAGCTCTGTTAAGGTATTGTTTCAAATAGATCAAATCACATATATAGAATTGACTCATGGATCCCCCAATTACCCCTGTATTCTTGGTACCCACACAGAGCTGTCCCCCAGGTAAGCCCAGGAACTTCCTTACAGGTGCAGATATTGGGGGCGGGGCGGGGGGGGTGGCAGTGACTTTGATTCCAGATTCAAAGCTCTCTCCATTCTGAGAGGGTAACCATACATCCCCGGGTATGCCTTGTGCCCCTGCATAATTATTAGAAGCACCCCTTTCCGTCTCAAGGTAATAAATTTCAGGGTCACCTGTGAGGCAGTCTCTTCCCTGGGGCTCTGCCTCACCTGTCTACAGGTTGATGCCTCAGGACTGATACTGTGTTCAAGCCAACAGCACCTCAGGGCTTCAGGAAGCAACTGCCTAGGACCCACACCTGCCCAGAATAGGCGAATCCACAGACACAGGAAGTAGATAATGGTGGCCAGGGGCCATAGGAAAGGGAGGATTAGGGAATAGATCCAGGTTTTCTTTGAGGGGTGATGAACATAGTCTAAAATTAGTAGTGCTGGTCACAGAACTCTGAATATGCTAAAAATAAGAAAATTTTTAAAAAAAGTAAGTGTGGAACATAGCAACATGCTTTTTTAAACAAGCATCCCAAGTGATCTTATTATCACTTCCCAAGTTAGAAAAGGACAGGGGATTCAATGGGATTAGAAGGTGAACAGAGTGGGAGAGATTAAATATAGCCCTATCCCATCTCACTTCACTGCTCCTATAAATAATGCTGATCAGGCAATTTCCTGGAGGTCTGGTGGTTAGGACTGTGTTCTCACTGCCATGGGCCTGGGTTCAATTCCTGGTTGGGGAACTAAAATCCCACAAGCCACACAGCACAGCCAAAAAAAAAATGCTCATCAGTTTGTGGCCAGCACTGCTGTTCAGACTTGAGACATCAAAATATCCTCAGGGAAACACCAGGCAAGGAAAACAAAGGTCTGAGACATTTCGTCCTCACAGCCCTATGAGATAGGCATTATTATGCCCATTTAACAGTTAAGCAAACGGAGGCTCAGGGATAGGGAGGCAAAGAATGACAAGCCTGCTGCCAGGCAGGAGTGAGGACACAGGTGGGATGTGAATATGGCTTTCAGGGACCCAAGCCTTTGCTCAAAGGCACTGCACTGAAGTGCCTCCACTGATCCACTAACCATAAATCATCAGCTCCAGATTCAGAGAAAGACCTCAGTACTTCCAAGAATCATGGAAGGTAAGAATGAGGAGCACTGCTGAAGGCAGGAGGGCCCAGACAGCACCCTGGGATGTTTTGCCTCTTGTACAAGTGCCCTGGGGGTTTTTAACAGCAAGTCTGCTGAGATGGAGAGGGGAAGGAATTTTAAAGACGCTCAAGACATCCGCAAGCACATGGCTGTCCTCTCCTCCTTCCAAAGCAAGTCTTTATTGTCCAACCAATCAACAAGTATTTGATGAGGCCCAGCACGGTACCGGGCACACGCACTAAGCATAAATACAAAAGTGTAAGACACACTCCCTGCCAATTCGAGGCGCACAATCTAAATATTTCTCAGGACTTAATTGCATGGTTTAAAAAATCAAATCTGGACTTTGTTGCCAGTACTGCAAGGAACATTCTTTAAAGTCAATGTCTTAAGGAAAAACATTACACTCACATTGATCACATCATGACATTTCTTCCGAGTCATAGCAACTTGGTGGTTATCAACAAGGTTTACTTTTGTTAAAATTCATTTTACACTCTCCTCCTCTGTAATTTAAAACGAAGAGTTTTTTTTTTTTTTGAAAAAGCAACTTTAAAAGGTAGTAGTGGAAGAGCTTAGGTACAAATTTGGACAACAGCTGTCTGGACAAAACAGCTCTAGACTACTGAGCAAACCCAGCTCGTTTCCGGGCCGTTGTTACCTCTATTTTGAGGATAACATAGAGCACGTTTCCACGTTTGCCATGATTCCATGGCATGGAAAATTCCATGATTGCCAACCAGAAGAGGGAGTCCCAGTGCCACGGAGAGTGGCCTGGATGAGACATCCTTCATGGCAAAATTTAGCACCAACCAACTTGGCTGCCGGGCGTCTAGTTGCCCAAATTTAACGCCTTGATTCTCTCACAAACACTCAGAACTCCCGGGTGTGTGGTTCTACGAAGAGCAGCTAACCCAAACTGCAAGTTGGACTGACATACTGTACATGGTTCTGCTTCCATCTGGGGAGCCAAGCTCCTGCTTCAGGCGGAGAACATTCGGTGCAGAGCAGAGGAGTCTGGGCAGCAGCCTCAGAGAGGTGACGAGGAACACGAAGGCATCGCCCCTCCTTAACCCAGCCTGGGGCGTGGCGGGGCATCCCTGGCAAAGAGCCTTGCCACGCGCTGGGTGCCCACACCAGAGGGTCTCCATTTGGCAAATAAGAGTCAAAGGAAGGATTCAATGATTTTCTAGTGTTACAGGGTCTAGTGTTACGGGTTTTTTTTTTCCTTCTCATAGAATAAGATCACTGATTTCTCTCAGTAACGTACATTAAACCAAGACCTCTGGGCTAGAAAATAAGTTCAGATCTGAACTTTGTATCTGTGGTAAGCAAGGGCCTTTTTAATTTGAGCCGCCTTTTTTTTTTTTAACAAAAGGATGCCAGAGTCTAACAGGATCCCCAGGTGTGCAGAGACCCCAGGCTTGAGCCAAGATCACACAAGTGAAGGCAGTCCACAGCCCACCCTCCCCCAACTTTCCCGTCACAAAGACCAGTCCGGCTCTCGGGCATGGGGGAGCCCTTGGGACGCCCCCATGGATTCCCCCATGAACTGCAAAACTGGTCATCAAAGCTACTGAAATGGAAGGTAGTGTAGAAAATGTAACACTGGTTGTTCTTAACATGTAAGACTGGTTTCTTTAGAGCGTGTATAAGGCACTATGTGAGAAAGCTGCTCCCACGCCCGCCACACACCCACACTCGGCTCCTCACACGCACACACGCACACACAAGAGGCCAGCTGACTTTGCCACGACGCAGGGGAGCGCAGCACCTCCCGTCACTTCTGGTTTTTGAGCTGGTTGGAGAGCCAGTCCAGGCCTTCATAAAGCCCATCTCCACTGGTGGCGCAAGTAGCCTGAATGTACCAGTTTCTCTGGCGGAGGGAATGTAAGCCAAGCTTGTCTGTTATCTCTGCTGCGTTCATAGCATTGGGAAGATCCTTGGAAGAGAATATTCAGAAGTCAGTTCAGCAATGTTCCGTCCACGTAATGAAATACCATGCTCTTCCCCAACACCTGCCCTTAACCCACAGTCTTATCTCTGGCCGCCTAGAAGCTCAGGCCTCAAACCTTCAAATCGCCCTTAATTTTTCCTTCCCTCTCTTTCTCTCCACTCTCACAGTTCCACGCTGGGAAAGACCATTGGCTCTACCTGCAAAACATATTTAGAGTCTGACTGCTTCTCACTTGGAGTACTGAAATTACTTCTGAGTTGGTCTCCTCGCTTCTGCTCTTCCTCCCTGAAAAGTCTATCCTCAACCTGGCAGTCCGTGAAGTCAGATCAAGTCCTTCCTTCTATTAACACCCTTCGACAGCTTTGTCTCTCTCAGTGTAAAGAGCCCAAGTTCTCAGGACGCTCTGCAAGGTCTTTGTGCCCCCGTGACCCCTCCTGATGGTCCTGCTTCATTGTTTTAAATATAGCCCTCACCGCAAGTTTACTGTATTACAAAACTGACTGACTTAGTATGTTTATTACCTGCCTCCTGTAACTAGAATGCAAGTTTTACCGTGGAAGCAATCTCTGTCTATCTTGTTCTCTGACGTATTCCTAGTGCCTAGAACTGTGTCTAGCATGTAGTAAGCTGAAACCGAATTTTAATAAATTAGCATGAAAGAACAAGGTAGATCTGAGGACTTTCCTGGCAGTCCAGTGGTTAAGACTCCAAGCTTCCAATGCAGGGGCTACAGGTTTTGATCCCTGATGAGGGAAATACGATCCCACATGCCACGAGGCGCGGCCAAAAAAAAAAGAACAAAGTAGATCTAGACAATGATTTGGAAGGACATCAAAGATATGCTAAGAAGCAGGTTGCAAAACAGAATGCAGAATAAGCTCTGGAGAGAGATGTAAGGAATTTAACAATGGTTTTATCCTGAAAAGCTGGGCTAGAATGTTTCACTCGATATTGTGAGTTGTCTGTGGATCTATACCCTGAACGTGTCCTGGTTCTATAATTAAAAAGAACAAACGTTTTCTTTTATCAAAGTCCACGTGCACTAATGAACCTCAAACTGACATCCAGTCTAACGGTGGGGTAATGGCCAAGTGAATGATGATGCGCCCACCATTTAAAATAGTGCTTACAAAGAGCTAGATGAGAGAACATGCCTCTGATAAATCTGAAATGATGAAACAGGACGCAACACTGTCAAATGGTAAGATCTCAATTACATAACGAATGTATTAGTGAAGGAGAAAGTAGGGGGAAATGCATCAAAACCTGACTGTTTATCTCAGGCTGGCAACTTCCACAGGATTCCACCTTCTTCTCCACCCTTACTTCAGCTTCTTGTCCTGAGGCTGGATGGTTCCACATCTTCCTCCTACCCCCTTTTACTGCTTTGTGTTATTTACATGGAAGCCGAGTTTCCTCAAGGACTGGCCCCATATCATCCAATTTCATCCCCCCCTTTGCTGACCCCCAACCCCACACCACTCTACCCCAGCTGCACTGGCTGCCTTGCTCTTCCTAGAACAGTCTGGCTCCCTTCCTGAGCGCCTTCAGGGGTCATCTTTTTTTTTTATTAAAATATAGTTGATGTACAATATTATATAGCTTGCTGCTGCTGCTGCTAAGTCGCTTCAGTCGTGTCTGACTCTGTGCAACCCCATAGACAGCAGCCCACCAGGCCCTGCCATCCCTGGGATTCTCCAGGCAAGAACACTGGAGTGGGTTACCATTTCCTCCTCCAATGCATGAAAGTGAAAAGTGAAAGTGAAGTTGCTCAGTCGTGTCCGACTCTTAGCGACCCCATGGACTGCAGCCTACCAGGCTCCTCCATCCATGGGATTTTCCAGGCAAGAGTACTGGAGTGGGTTGCCATTGCCTTCTCCGATTATATAGCTTGCTGCTGCTAAGTCGCTTCAGTCGTGCCCGACTCTGTGCGACCCCACAGATGGCAGCCCACCAGGCTCCCCCGTCCCTGGGATTCTCCAGGCAAGAACACTGGAGTGGGTTGCCATTTCCTTCTTCAATGCATGAAAGTAAAAAGTCAAAATGAAGTCGCTCAGTCATGTCTGACTCTTAGTGACCCCATGGACTGCAGTCTACCAGGCTCCTCCGTCCATAGGATTTTCCAGGCAAGAACACTGGAGTGGGTTGCCATTGCCTTCTCCGATTATATAGCTTACAGGTATACAATAATTCACAATTTTAAAAGTTATACTCCATTTATACTTATTATAAAATATAGGCTGTATTCCTTGTGTTGTACAACATATGCTTATAGCTTATTTATTTTTTAAATGGAGTGTAATTGCTTTACAATGTGGTGTTAGTTTCTGCTGTACAATGATATGAATCAGCTGTATGTATACATATATGCCCTCCCTCTCACCCCACCCCCACCCCACTCCACCTTCCTAAGTCATCACAGAGTGCTGACCTGAGCTCAGCTCCCTGTGCTATATGGCAGCTAGGTGTCATCTGATCAGACGTCCTCTTATCAGAGGGGCCCTCTGATCCTTCTCCACACCTGCCCCTTCTCCCTTGACTCCCCCCCAGACATAGGACATATCTGTTACTGACTGACGCTCTACCCACTAGGAATGCAAACTCCATGAGCTCAGGGATTTCTGTCTGTCTGGTTCACTGCTGAATCACCAATACCCCAAACAATGCCTGGATCTTAGTGAATGCTCAGTGGATGTTTGCTGAGCGAGTGAACGAATGTAAGACCCAAACTAAAAAGGAGGTGAAGGGGAAGGTTATGGGCGGGACTGGCGAGAGGAAGGCAGGCAGCTAATTAAATATCTATTTTTAAAGCGAGCAGCTGGTAGTACTTTTCAGTCCCAGGATTCAGAAAGCTAGTGACATACCTGTTTATTTACAAACACCAATAAGACCGCATCTCTGAGCTCGTCTTCAGCTAACATTCTGGTTAGTTCTTCTCGGGCTTCATTGACCCGCTCTCTGTCATTACTGTCGACCACGAAAATCAGACCTGAATGGAAAGCAGCAGCGTGTTAGTAATCTGAACCTGGGGAGGGTAGCTGTTCACACGTCCTGACAGCCTCTGCCTTCTTACGTGTGTGGTTTCACTGAAAGCAATCAATACAGAAGCATATATAGAAACTCCAGAGTTGGGGAGCCTGCTGGACACCCCACCAGCCTTTTTCAGAGGCACCATGGCCCCTCAACAGATCAACAATAACAAGAGTAGACAGAGAATACAGCCACTATGGAAAACAGCATGGAGATCCCTTAAAAAACTAAAAACAGAACTACGATATGACCCAGCAATCTCACTACTGGGCATATACCCAGGGAAAACCGTAATTCAAAAAGACACACGTACCCCAGTGTTGACTGCAGCACTATTTACAATAGCCAGGACATGGAAACAGCCTAAATGCTCATTAACACAGAAAGGGATAAAGAAGATGCGATATATACATACAATGGAATATTACTCAGCCATAAAAAGGAATAAAACGGGCTCATTTGTAGAAACATGGACCTGGAGGTTGTCATATAGAATGAAGTAAGTCAGAAAGAAAAACAAATACTGTACATTAACGTACATATGTGGAATTTAGAAAAATGGTATAGACGATCCTATTGGCAAGGCAGACATAGACACACAGATATAAAAAACAAATATATGGATACCAAGGCGGGAGAAGGGGCAGGAATTGGGAGGTGGGGGTTGACACATAGACACTACTGATACTATGTGTAAGAGAGAACTATCGAGAACCTACTCTATAGCGCAGCCAACTACTTAACGCATTGCGGTCACCCGAACGGAAGGAAGTCCAGAAGGGAGGGGATGCAAGTCTATGTACACATTTTGCTGTACAGCAAAAACTAATACAAGGTTGTGAAGCAACTACACGCCAATAAAAATGTTTAAAAGAATAAAGAGAGAAAAGGTTAGGCTCATGTTTAGTTACTTCGTTTCTACATCATTTATCGGGTGATAAAGACCCAATAAAAATCTATGAACATCCAAGTTCAGACAGTCTTCCCTGGCTGGCAACGCTCTGTGTATGTGGCACCTCTATGGGCCACAGGGTAACAGCCCTGACCCCACAAAAAGAGGAGACACAAGCCCTGTGAACCTTGTGCGCCTCCCACATCCATCTCTTCCTTTGGCTGGTTCATCTGTATCCTTCTGCTATGTAATAAAACTGGAGCTGTAAGTGTAGCGATCTGAGTCCTGTGAGTTGTTTTAATGAAGACCAAATCTGAAGGGGGACTTCCCTGATAGTTAAGACTCCAGGCTTCCAATGCAGGGGGCCTGGTTTCGATCCTGGTCTGGGAACTAGATCCCACATGCTGAAACTAAGACCCAGTGCAGCTAATTAACAAACAAACAAAAGAACCTAAGGGACACTGCTGCTGCTGCTGCTGCTGCTAAGTCACTTCAGTTGTGTTCGACCCTGTGTGACCCCATAGAGGGCAGCCCACCAGGCTCCCCCGTCCCTGGGATTCTCCAGGCAAGAACACTGGAGTGGGTTGCCATTTCCTTCTCCAATGCATGAAAGTGAAAAGTGAAAGTGAAGTTCCTCAGTCGTGTCCTGGGAACTGCCATATTTGTGAACAGCTGAAATAAAGTGAGGGTGGTCTGGGGAGCCCTGAATTTGCAGCTGGCGTCTGCACTGAGGGCGTCTTCTGCCCTTAACCTGTAAAGTATGGCCCAACCCCAGGCAATTGGATTCAGAAATCTTTGCAGCATCCCACACTACAGCCCAGAGAAATCCCAGGAAGCAAGAGATGGGTCAAAGAACGGGACTGCCGCATCATATCTGAGCAAAGGTGGCTGAAGCCTGCACAGACCTGGTCACTGCCACACTGGCTGGCGGAAGAGCTGGGGCCACGGGGTCTCCAGAGGCGGTGCCCAGGAGGAACTCAGCACACAATCCACATATAGGAAGGGGAAGACGCTCTGAGCAGTGGTCCATGTGACATTAATGGCTGTGAGAACTGGGTGGTTGGCTAACAATAAGCCCTTTGGCAGACAAAAACAGGAAGTGGCTGCCAGAAGAACTATTTAATAATAGTGACCCTAGGCTGTATCAACAGAAGAGAGAGCAGCTCAGTCTCTAAAATATGGGCAAAAAAAGCCTAGGCTACAGTGTATCAGTCAGAACATCCTGGGCGTGTTACGTGGTCAGTGCTGACCCCACACTCTAAGACACAGACGAACTGGAAGGGTAAAGACTGACGAGGATGGCAAAGGAATTAGATACTATGTTATATGAAAAACAACTTATATAACTGGGAGTACTTTGCCTAGAGCAAAGACTCACCGAGGGGACTGACGGCTGTCTTCAAATATCTAAAAGCTATGACATAGAGAGGTTCAAGTTGTTGGAAGTAGATGGAAGATCAGTGGGTACAACTCCAGGAGGTTGAGGTGATAAAGAGTCAACAGGGGACTTGCCTAGTGGTGTCACGGTGAAGAATCTGCCTTGCAATGCAGGGGACTCAGGTTCAATCCCTGGTTGAGGAACCAAGATCCCACATGCCACGGAGCAACGAAGCCCTCGCGCCATGACTAGAGAGAATGAAAGACCCACGTGACGTAACGAAGATCCCGTAAGCGACAACTAAGACCTGATGCAGCCAAAGAAGTAAATACATTTTTAAAAATTAAAAAAGTTTAAAAAAAAAGAGTTAACAGAACTGCAGGTGCCGTGGGCTGCCTCAAGAGGCCTGCCCCTCACTGGAGATACTTGTGAGCAGCTTCAGTGGCCACTTGCAGGAGCCCACAGAAGGGACTCCGCTGGTGCGAAAAGGGTAGTGGAATGAGATGACCTCCGGGTTCCTTTTCACACTGAGACCTCACCACTGTGTCTAGGAGGGAAAACTTGTGCTGGCCCTCGGCCCTTTCCACACACCCCTTCCCCAACCCCTGACACCCCCACGCTTCCCAGGCCCACCCAACAGCTGCCTGACCAGCTGCCCGGAACAGCCCATTCCAGCAGACGGGAGTGCCCACAGCTTTTGACTGCCTGGGGCTTACGTGAGAGTCAAAGTCATGTCTGTTACATCACATCAGACCCCAAAAATGCAGAATGTTCAAAACTCCCCCCAAAGACTTGATAGGCTGCCAGTAAGTCTCTGGACTCTGATCACAGCTGAGCAAAGGCGGTTTTCCTGAATTCTTAGGAGACCCTTAGTCTCCCATGCAAAACCGCAGGGGAGAAGCTGACATATGATTCATTGGCCATTCCCAATAAAAAATAAAGGTTTATAAATATTAGGTCCCATTTTATATTCTTTTTATTTAGATCCTTGTGTGAGAAACAAAAGAACCAGCACCAGACTCACTACACATCTGAACTAAGAAAACCTAAAAAAAGGTAAAATTACCAATGAATAGTGTGCTGTGATTTGTTTTTAGAAGTGGGTAGAAATATGTATCCACAACTGGCTGTATATGCATAAAATATCTTTGGACAGATAAACAAGAAATAAAAATGGGAAGAGGAACCGGGTGGTTTGGGGGCAGGAATGAGGTGGTGACTCTGCACTGTGTATTTTCACTTCTTTGAATTTTAAACCATATAAATACATTGCTATTTAGCAAATTCAAATACCTGAACCTAAATCAAGGAGAAAAATCTTTCCACATCACAACTAATGGCCTATCGAATGCACTATTTTATGCCTTCTCTAAGAAAATCCACCTGCCAACGCAGGAGACACAAGTGACACGGGTTCAATCCCTGTGTCGGAAGATCCCCTGGAGCAGGAAATGGCAACCCACTCCAGCATTCTTGCCTGGGGATTTCCATGGACAAGGAAGCTGGTGGGCTAGTGTCCACGGGGTCACAGAGTTGGACACAACTGAGCGACTGAGCACACGTGATAAATCAACTAAGAAATCCCGTAAATAGTTCACATTCCAATCTACACCTACTTAACTATCTTAATTGAGAGCTAAGCTATCATTAAGTCTGTTCTGCTCAACATACTGATGAAGAAGAAAATTTTAAATAAAAAAGACAGCCTCTTGCAAAGGTGCAGGAAAAATAAGGGCAACATCTAAGGTTACTAGTGGCTGCAATGTTTGAACTCACCCAACAGAAAATCCATTCTTCAAAGAGGCCCCATTTGCTTATTTCATCAAGAGTCCAAACCACCCACTGGAAGGTTCTAGAATATAGCCAGTTCCCTACCATCAAAGCAATGGCTATTGAAACTCAATAAAATTAGACTTGCTATAAATAGAAGACTGAAAATGAAAAGGCATTTCTACTTGTTGACTGAGTGTGACAACTTTTAAAAGGGTGGGAGAAGGGAACCCTTCAGAGAATGAGGACATGAAACCTCTAGTATTTTGGACTCTGGATAGTTAATTTTATGTGTCGACTGGACTGGGCTACAGGGTGCCCAGACATTTGGTCAAACGGTATTCTGGGTGTGTCTGTGAGTGTGTTTCTGGATGAGATTAACATTTGAATCAGTACACTGAGTGGGCTTCCCAGGTGGCTCAGTAGTAAAGAACCTGCCTGCCAACGTAGGTTCAATCCCTAGGTCAGGGGTTGAACCATGGGTTCAATCCCTAGGTCAGGAAGATCCCCTGGAGAGGCAAACCGCTTCAGTATTCTTGCCTGGGAAATCTCACGGATAAAGAAGCCTGGCAGGCTACAGTCCATGGGGGTTGCAGAAGAGTTGGACACAATTCAGTGATTCAACAGCAACAACTAAGTGTCAAAACGTATACCGTCTGCAACAGATTGAAGCGTAAAACATAAAAATCTAAGCGTCATCAGGGAAGAATTCCATGCCTGGAGAATTCCATGCACAGAGGAGCTTGGCAGGCCACAGACCACGTAGTCACAAAGACTTGGACACTACTGACTAACACTAACATCATGGAAGGCTGCTACGGTCATCAAACTGTTTCTCCGAAAATCAATAAAGGGAAAGAATTATATCTTTTTTCTGCCTTTCTTATATAAACTATATTTCAGAGAAACCAAATATTTGATAAAAGAATTCTTTATTTAGAAGGATTTCAGCTAATAAATGCAGATGGAAAGACAGAAAACAGTGGAGGGATAAACTGCTGTAGAATAAGAGACTAAAGAGATATGACAATGAAATGCAATGTGTAAACTTTGATTCCCGATGCAAACAAGTCATATGTGAACTGGAGAAACCTGAACAAGGACTGGGTAAAAGTGAAGTCGCTCAGGCGTGTCCCTCTGTGACCCCATGGACTACAGCCTGCCAGGCTCCTCCACCCATGGGATTTTCCAGGCAAGAATACTGGCGTGGGTTGCCATTTCCTTCTCCAGCAGAATCTTCCCGACCCAGGGATTGAATCCTGGTCTCCTGCGTTGCAGGCAGACCAGACTCTTTACTGTCTGAGCCACCAGGGAATCCCCCAAGAGCTGGGTACCAGACAGTAAAGAAAGGATATTAATTTTGGAAGTGGGATAATGCATGGAGATTAAGTTTTTTTAAAAAAAGCTTTAGGGACTTCTATGGTGGGTCAGTAGCTAAGATTCCATGCTCCCAATGCAGGGGGACTGGGTTTGATCCCTGGTCATGGAACTAGATCCCATGTGCCACAATTAACAGTTTGCATGCTGCAACTGAAGATCCTGTGGGCCACAGGAAGACCTGGCTCAGCCAAATAAATATTGAAATCAAAAACTTTTATCAGTTTAAAATAAACACTGAAGGACGATGAGTAAGAGACATCATTTGCTATCACGCACTCTGGGCAAAATGCTGATAACTTTTGAAGCTGGGTGTAATGGGTACATGGGGATGTGTTATGTATCTTCTTTGTTTTTTATTTTCAACTTCCCACTAACAAAAGTGAAAAAAGAAAAGATAAATGCACTATTCTGAGGAAAGATGTTCTAAATCTACAGGTTGAGACAATAACTACAAACAGACTTAAGTGTTAAAGGCCATCACTAAAATAATGATATACAATATAAAGGGGTGGTCGACCTGGGTATTTGGACTGAAAAGACCAACAAATATGGGTCATTACTATGAAACATATGCACTGAAAACACCCACCATCAGTAGTAGAATTTTCAAAATGAAAAGACTCCAAGTAAATTCTGAAATGAGTATGTGGATGCCAGATGGTTTGAGAATGAGGGTGTAAAAACTATCTGAACAGCTTATGGATCTCTGGATAGGCAATATCTATAAGGTTATCCAAAATATAATCAATGGAAAAACTCAGAGAGACTGGCATGGGACACATTAAAACTCCAACGTTTAAAAATCCAGTAATAAGGAAACAAGGCATTGATATTCATGCCTGTTCATGTACTTGTGGGATAACAGGGAAGCTGGGAGGGACTATGGCCACACAGGATGCTGGGTTTGGGGGTTCCAACCATCACTGTCTATCTCTTTCTCTCCTTAGGCATGATTTTTCAGATATGCTCAACTGGCTTTAAGGAGTTTACAGAATTCAAATCCTTTAAAAATTGGTACTTCATCTAAGGCACTTTCAATTAACCAAAAGATGGAACTCGTCAGGACAACCATTTTATAACTGTTCTGGATTAAGAGGAGACACCTGTGTAAAGCATTAAAGCCCAAGTATTTTTCCAAAGAAGGCAGGGACCACTTCTCAAAAAAAAAACCCCCCAGTAAATTTAAGTGGGTCATCGAAAGAGAAGGAATGACTGAAAGTCCAGATAGAGCAGACTGCCCCAAGGTTTTGCTTCAAGTACCCATCTTTAGGTGCGTTTAACAGAAATGGTTGCAAGGCAAGAAACTGGATAATCTCTACCTTGTGTGTTCTGGAAATAATGTCGCCACAGAGGTCTGATTTTGTCCTGGCCGCCGACATCCCAGACTGTGAAGCTGATGTTTTTATATTCTACTGTCTCCACGTTGAAACCTACACGGGGAAGATGGGGAAAGTGTTTAATGCAGACTTTTGCTGGTTCAACAATTCAAAATAACTTCAGCTAACATTTGGACAGTATTTTTCCTTTATGAAGCAGCTTGCCAGTCAAAGATCTACAGCTTACACAACACACCATCTTAAGTCAGCTTGCTCTCTGTGCATCTTGACAGGTGTCTCCCACCTGATGCCTCCTCTCCCTCTCCCAGCAGACTTCAGAGCAAACAGAAGCCATCGATAGGGCTGCTTTCTGCCTGCCACCACACACCACAGAAACCCACTTACCGCTTCATCCACACTTCTCTCCCTCCCTCTTGGAACAAGGAAGCAGCTAATGCTGATTCCATCCACCCATGTGCTGGATCTGGTCCACCCGTGCTGTCTGGAACCTTCTACTACTGCTCTTCTCTGCCCCATATGAAATCTCCAACCTGTTCTCCTCAGCAGGCTTAGGATGTAAAAGTACATTCTTCAAAGAAACCCTTCCTTGACTCCACGTCATCACCTGCAACCACCCCTTTCTCCCTTTTAAAGTCAAACTTTGTTACCTCTCAGCCGTTACACCTTAGTTCTGCTTCACCATGCTTTATGGTTTCACTGAGGTCAGCAAGGTTGAGAAATCCATCAACAGCTCTCCGGTGCTTACATAATTTGATTTTATATCTGACACTACTGTTCATTCCCTCCTTGAAACTCTTCCCTGGCTTCCCATTTTCCTTATGTTTCTCTGGCTGTACCTTTTCAATCTCCTTAGTGAGCTCAGCCACGTTTGACTGGTCTTCGAATGATCAGGATCGTTTACAGAGAACTGTTGCACATAACCTAATCATCCATCAGTGGAAATTTGTTAAACACAGAGCCACATACTATCTAGTTACTAAAACTGGAGGTTGATCTGTATTGGTTATTATTTAGAACAATGATTTATTTAGAACACGGCTTAGAACAATGCTTCTCACCCCTCCCCAATTCAGTAGGTTGCCTGGGCTTCCTCTTGCAGAGTCCTCTGGGGGGTAGGCTGGACTTCTCTTCTCCAGGTGATCTTTTTATTTTCAAGGAGCACTGAGCTCCCTCATGTGGTGGTGGTAGTGTTCCAAAAGGGCAAACCCCAAGGCACGAGCTCTTATCCAATCTCTGTGTGAATCACATTTGCTGATGTGCCCTTGGCCAAAGCATGTCATATGGCCGTGCCCAGTATCACTGTGGAAGGGGACTGTGAAGGCTGTGGCTACTGAGGGGCATGATTCATTGGGGGCCATTAGTTCAATGATGGACCACAAGACCGGTATTCAATCCATTCACCAAATGTTTACCGGACATCCACCATGTGCCAGGCAATTTGCTAGGCACTTGAGAACAGTGGTGAGCAAGGCAGACATGATTCCTGCTCTTATTTACACTTTTGGAAGAGAGGCAGTGAGTGAGCAATGACAAATATGCTGAGAGTTACTCAGAAGTTCAGGTTGCTATGGAAACTTACAACAGGGGAAAACCATCCAAGGGACCAGAAAAGGGATCCCTGAGAAATGCTGCTTAAACTGAGACTGAAAGAATAAGCTGACATTTAGCTACATAAGCGGTGGGGTCGGGGTGGGCGGGGGTGGGGGGGGTGGGGGTTGTGGGTGTGGTAAGGAAGGAGGTAGGAAAGCATTCCACAGAGAGGTAAAGACATAGAAGAGAACCAAAGATGCTGTGTAATGCAGAGGAAGCTGGAAAACAGCACACATATGACTTCACAGAGATATTCACCAGGACTTCCCTGGTGAGAGGGTAACAGGTAGGGAGGCCAGAGGTTCCCGTGCGGCAGGAGGAAATAAACTGCAAGTGGCAGACTTTTTTTTTCCTTCTCTGTTGATGAAACTGGTTCTGCCTAAGACTAACCTTTTTTTTCTTTTCTCAAACCTTGGGTTGATAATGGCTCAACAAACCAGTATTCATGTCAGTTATTTATGATTGGGGATGACATACCTTTTGCCATTCTATCTCAAATATGCATACTGCGGGACAGGGGCCTGGTGAAACTCCCTCAGCCTTGAGGTGTCTCTCTTATCGGATTAGAAGCTTGCCAACAGACATAAAATGCCTTGCTAAAAACTAGCAAGGGGGCACTCTTTCTGTCCCCTTCTGATATCTATGTCAGAAGCTTTCCCTGTCTCTGTTATACCTTAATGAAACTTTGCTACACAAAAGGCTCCAAGTAGTCAAGCCTTGTCTCTGATCCCGGATTGAAATCCTCTCCTCTGGAGGTCAGGAATCCTGGCATAACACACGGCTTACAGTAGCAAACTTTCAGTGGTCTAGAGGTTAAGACTCCACCTGCCAATGCAAGGGTCATGGGTTTGTTCCTTGGTCTGGGACGATCCCACATGCCTTGGAGCAACTAAGCCCACGTGCCACAACTACGAAGCCCATGCTCCAGAGCCCGTGCTCCGCGACAAGAGAAGCCGCTGTAGTAAGTCCGAGCACCACAACCAGAGAGCAGCCCCCGCTTGTTGCAACTAGAATGTGCTCAGCAATGAAGACCCAGTGCAGCCAAAAATAAATTAAAACAAAAAAAGATATTCACCAAAATCACAGGTGTTTTGTTTTTTTTTTAACATTTGTTTAAATTTTTTCTGTATGTATGACATTACAGAAGGATGAATTATTTTTATGAAAGGAGAAAAACAAGTAATTATCCTATTTTCTTTTTGGACTAATAACATTTTTTACAGCTATGGGTATGAGCATTTTCTCTGTTTGGTTTCCTCCTCATTTAAATGTTGCAATCTCTGAAGTTGCTCAGTTGGTTCCTGTGCCTAATCCAACTTTCAGAACACTAATGACATTCACATGCCCCCCTGGGGAGCCCACTCTCACTCAGGAGTTTGGATTTAGAGGCAGCTCAGGAGGCACAGACTAAGTTCTGCCAAAACTGCCTTTGCAAAAGCTGTAAATGGCCGACAAAACACAGAGCTGGTTTGCAGGAATAACTACACCGTCAGATTGTCCTCCAGCAATGGAACAAATCCGATTCATCAGTGGACCACCACCTCAAGTAGCTGGTGTGAGCCAAAGTGAAGGAGAAAAAAAAAAACCATGCCATGTCCTTCTCTTTTTTCCACACTACATCTTTAAATGCCAGGAACATACTTGGCATGGAGAGACGCTTCCACTTGGAAAGGCTCCTGGAAGAAAGATTGATTTTAATCATCATTATCTTTTCCTTTTTTTTTTTTTTGGTCAAGTCGACAGGGTTAAATTTGTTCCACCTAAATCTGTTTGTATGACTCTCCTATAAACCTAGCAATGTGCCAGAGATACCAGGAAGCAATTAGGAAATCGTATATTACCCGGTTTTGGCCTCAAGAAGTTTATGAGGCGGACAAGATTCTCTAAAGTAAGAATTCAGCAACACAAGAAGCTTGTAAAAGCACAACAAACTGCAGTGAACACTGGTCCTGTCTCAGGCCATTAACATACCTATCGTGGGGATGGTAGTCACAATCTCTCCCAGCTTCAGTTTGTACAAGATGGTGGTTTTTCCAGCGGCATCCAAACCCACCATAAGAATCCGCATCTCCTTTTTCCCAAAGAGACTTTTAAACAATTTTTCAAAAACGTTCCCCATTGTTACTGAATTCTGTGACCTGAAGGAAAAGAAAGGCAAGTCAAGGAATGGTTCTTTGCAGAGATATGGACACACAAATACGAGACATACACACGAAATACGAGCCTCCACTGGAGGTGGCTCCTAGCAAAACTTCAACAATTTCAAGTATAGTTTGGCTAGGAAGGAGCTGAGTATCTTGGTTTCATAGGGGAAACTCAACTAAGCCGTTTGATGCCTTGCCAAAAAATTCACTTTTCCACTGCAGCATCCAAGTGGGGTATGGGAAGCCCAGTCTCAATGGTGGCAGGCTTTTGTCACCCTAAGTATGGAAGCAATGCCACCACAGATACAACTAATACTTCTGAAATGAGAACTTATGAAGCAGAGAACCAGTCTATTCTACACACAGTGAAGCAAACTCGTTAAGGCAGGTTAGATATCAAAACCTCTTAGAAATCTAATAGTTGCCTTTGGCCAGTAGACAGTATCAAGACCCAAAAAAGAACCTAAAAAATTTCAGAGGTGAGGAAATAACAGCACTGGGAAACTGCATGGCTAACAAAGAAATTAATCAGGTAAAGACTGGGGGAGAGGCCACAGCACCCAGTGTTGACCATCGCCTCACTTTTTAAAAAACTACATTTTCTTTTTTTAGTAGAGTATAGTCGCTTAACAATGTTGCATTAGTTCCTGCTGTACATATATATTCCCTCCTCTAGGGCCTCCCCTCCATCCCCCATCCCATCCCTCTCCATCATCACACAGCACCAAGCTAAGCTCCCTGTGCTTTACAGCAACTTCCCACTAGCTAGCTATCTTACACATGGTACATATGTCATTTCAGCCTCCCAACTGGCTCTACCCTCCCCTTCCCCATGTGCATGTCCATTCTCTAAATCTGTGTCTCTATTCCTGCCCTGCAAACAGATTCATCTGCACCATTTTTCTAGATTCGACATATATGCATTAATTTACAATATTTGTCTTTTTTTTCCAATATTTGTTTTTTTGCTCCTTCTGACTTACATCACTCTGTATAACACTCCAGGTCCATCCATATCACTAGAAATGACCCAATTTCGTTCACTTTTATGGCTGAGTGATATTCCATTGTATACATGTACCATAGCTTCTTTATCTATTCATCTGTCAATGGACATTTAGGTTGCTTCCACGTCCTAGCTATTGTAAACAGGGCTGCAATGAACATCGAGGGAAGATGTGTCTTTTTCAATTATGGTTTTCTCAGGGTATATGCCCAGCAGTAGGATTACTAGATCATATGGTAGCTTTGTTTTTAGTTTTTTAAGGAACCTCCATACTGTTCTTCATAGTGGCTGTAGCAATTTATATTCCCACCAACAGGATCACCTTACTGTTAATTATTAGCTTTTGAAACATAATTTACATAGATATAAACATACATGATAACATAGAGTTCAGTGAAATGTCATGAACCAAATCAAAAAAAGATGATTATCATCGACCCAGATCTCCTTGTGCATCTTCCCAATTATCACTCCTCCAAAGATAATTGCAATAATCAACCCTGGTTATTCAAAGGAAGGACTGATGCTGAAGTTGAAGTTCCAATACTTTAGCCACCTGATGCAAAGAGGTGACTGGTTGGAAAAGACCCTGATGCTGGGAAAGATTGAGGGCAGGAGGAGAAGGGGGCAACAGAGCATGAGATGGTTGGATGGCATCAGGGACTCAGTGGACATGAGTTTGAGCAAACTCTGGGAGACACTGAAAGACAGGGAAGCCTAGCGTGCTGCAGTCCATGGGTTCAAAAAGAATCAAGACATGACTTAGCTACTGAACAACAACATATTGACATATAACTGTAAAAATGTTCAATATTTTATTTTTCAGTAGAATACATGAGAGACTCTATAAAGGAAGGCAACAGTCAAGACAAATTTGTTGTTCAGATTAGCTTTGCAGAAATTTACATCTTTAATCTCAACAGATCAGCCTATTTGAAGTGTGGGCTTGACATTCTAATTACAGACTTAAAAGTAGTACTGTCCAATACTGTAGAGCAATTATCCTCCACTAAAAAGTAGTACTGACTACAACTCTAACCTTGTTACTGAAGTCTACAAAGATTCTTCAAAGAAAAATAAAAAATCCTGTTTCCCTTTAAACTGCTAATTATGGGGAAATTTTACTCCTTGGCAGAGCAGAGGTGAGAGGGAACAAGGACAGTCCATCTCCCATTCATCAGTTCCCTAGGGACCTTAGAGGTGAGGTCACCAAATTCCAGAAGCCCCACCTCTGAAATTTAGTCGTGTCCTACAGTTGCTAAACTTCATGGATGATGTCCAAGCACACATTTAATCCTAAGACATGAGAAAAGGAGCACAGCATTTAACCTGAACAAAAATTAGATACAGGGAAGCTGCTACAACCAAAGAATGATAATAAATGCTTTAGTTATTCATAGGAGGCCATACAGAAAGCATACAGAAGTCCAATGCATTGCAGCACTCAAAATCCTGTGGGCGACAAAGTTAAAGATTCCTTGTCTTTGTTTTAGAGAAAAAGACAAATCTCACAGATGAGAAAAACCGTGAGGAACATTTTGCGGAAGGGGAGGTACATTTAAGATGTCCTATGAAGCAAACACTCGATTCCTCCTCCCAACAGCACAGTACACATCCTAGCTTCAGACGCCCAAAGCCCGCTGGGCTGCTAGAGACCCTCTGGAAGACGCCGCCGACCCCGGCGCCTCTCTGGCACGCTCGCCTTCCTCTAACACAAGCACCAACTGTCCATCAGGGAGAACTGCGGGGAGATCTCCAGGACGCGAACCAGCGCGGGTGACCAAGTGGGCGTGCGCAGCCGGCGGGCACGCGCGCTGGGTCCCCCCGGGGAACGCGCCCGAGTGTCCTTTCTGCCCAGCTGCTAGGCCGCTTCCTCTCGACCTGCGGGCCCTCGAGAAAGCGAAGGCGCCTCCTCACCACGACCCCCCAAACCCCATAGCGGACTAGCCAAGCCTCTAGAGTCCCCCAGCCCCTGCCCTACAGAGTGCGAAGAGACAGGGAGACCCACCCGTTTCTGCAGGCAACCCGCTGCTCTCCAGCCTCCCTTTCTCTGAAGCTGCGAGAACCCACCCAGCCCTTGAGTGCCACAGCCCTCTCGCCCGAGCCCACGACTCACCAATCGCCCAACTGACCACCGGTACCAATACCACTCCCTTTAAGGTTTCTGAGCCCCTATGTAAAATGGCGACAGGATCGGGGCGGGAACAGTAGCCAACCAATCACCCACCGCTTCTTGGAGCTTTTGTACCAATGAGTTCCAGGTTCCATGAGTGACAACAAGTCTGGCCAATGTAAAGGACAATAAAAGCCTGGGAGGGAGGAGGCCCGCCCCTTGCGACCTAGGCGACGGCACGAAGCTCTGGAAATGCCGGTTTCATCTTCCAATGACAGTTCACCGCGTCCCGGCGAGACACGCCCATGTGCCCCGCCCCAAGGCTGCGTGCGACCAATCAAAAAAGCAAAAAGATTTCCGATTTGCTCCGCCAATCAGCTCGAAAAAATTCCACGGATTGAATTAACCCCGGGAGCATTCAGACCAACTGGGTGGGGCATGTGGGCGGGACCACGCTCACAGAGATATTTAAGGAAATTTGCCCGGGTTGAGCTAAAAGTAGAAACTAGCTTGAGGCGGACTTCTGTGTGGGAAACGTCCAGTCATCGGCACCGAAATTAGGCATAAGGAAGATTTCCTGTTCAGTCTGAAGCTAAACAGTCGCCTTGATTTTGAACAGATTTTCAACAGTTGGGGAAAATACTAGCCACCTGCACCTTCCTTCAGACGCACAGAACCAGAGTCCTCACTTCCTGAGAAATCCAGTCGATAACTCAGCCCCCAATGCCATCTTGTTTCACTAATGCCCGTAAATAGTTGTACCTAATGGTACATAATCTGGAAAACTAACATCTACTGAACACGTGAAATTTGTCAGGAAATATATCAAGGACTTGACATGTGTGACCAAAACGCCCCAGTGTGTTAGTTGGAGTCTACTATTATTTCTATTTTATAAAGGAGCTGGGCAGAGTTTTAAGCCTAGGTCTGTATAACATCTTAATCTTTTTAACCTAATACTTTCCTGGTCACAAAGTATGTGCATGTGTGCTAAGTCGGTTCAGTCGTGTCTGACTCTGCGACCCTATGGACAGCCCGCTAGGCTCCTCTGTCCAAGGAATTCTCCAGGCAAAAATACTTGAGTGGGTTGCCATTTCCTCCTTCAGGGGATTTTCCCAACCCAGGGATCGAACCCACATTTCTTATGTCTTTTGCACAGGTGGGTGGGTTCTTTGCCACTAGCACTACCGGGGAAGCCCTAATGACTGTATGCTGTGCTGTGCTGTGCTTAGTCGCTCAGTTAGTCCTCCCTACTCTTTGGAACCCCTTGGACTGTAGCTAACCAGGCTCCTCTGTTCATGAGGATTTTCCAGGCAAGAATACTAGAATAGGTTGCTATGTTCTCCTCCAGGGGATCTTCCCAACCCAGGGATCAAACCCAGGTCTCCTGCATTGCAGGCAGATACTTTACTGGCCTGAGCCATCAGGGAAGCCCAATGACTGTATTCAGTTCAGTTCAGTCGCTCAGTTGTGTCCAACTCTTCGTGACCCCATGAATTGCAGCACGCCAGGCCTCCCTGTCCATCATCAACTCCTGAGTTCACTCAGACTCACGTCCATCGAGTCAGTGATGCCATCCAGCCATCTCATCCTCTGTCGTCCCCTTCTCCTCCTGCCCCCAATCCCTCCCAGCATCAGAGTCTTCCAATTAGTCAACTCTTCACATCAGGTAGCCAAAGTATTGGAGTTTCAGCTTTAGCATCATTCCTTCCAATGAACACCCAGGACTGCTCTCCATTGGAAAGGACTGGTTGGATCTCCCTGCAGTCCAAGAGACTCTCAAGAGTCTTCTCCAACACCACAGTTCAAAACCATCAATTCTTCAGCACTCAGCTTTCTTCACAGTCCAACTCTCACATCCATACATGACCACTGGAAAAACTATAGCCTTGACTAGATGGACCTTTGTTAGCAAAGTAATGTCTCTGCTTTTTAATATGCTGTCTAGAAGGCAATGGCAACCCACTCCAGTACTCTTGCCTGGAAAATCCCATGGATGGAGGAGCCTGGTAGGCTGTAGTCCATGGGGTCATGAAGAGTCAGACACTTACTGAGCGACTTCACTTTCATGCATTGGAGAAGGAAATGGCAACCCACTCCAGTGTTCTTGCCTGGAGAATCCCAGGGACAGCGGGATGGTGTCCCTGGTGGGCTGCCATCTGTGGGGTCCCACAGAGTCAGACACGACTGAAGCGACTTAGCAGCAGCAGCAGGTAGGTCATAACTTTCCTTCCAAGGAGTAAGCGTCTTTTAATTTCATGGCTGCAGTCACCATCTGCAGTGATTTTGGAGCCCAGAAAAATAAAGTCAGCCACTGTTTCCACTGTTTCCGCATCTATTTGCCATGAAGTGATGGGTCCTGATGCCATGATCTTAGTTTTCTGAATGTTGAGCTTTAAGCCAACTTTTTCACTCTCCTCTTTCATTTTCATCAAGAGGCTCTTTAGTTCTTCTTCACTTTCTGCCATAAGGGTGGTGTCATCTGCATATCTGAGGTTATTGATATTTCTCCCGGCAATCTTGATTCCAGCTTGTGTTTCTTCCAGTCCAGTGTTTCTCATGATGTACTCTGCATATAAGTTAAATAAGCAGGGTGACAGTATACAGCCTTGACATACTCCTTTTCCTATTTGGAACCAGTCTATTGTTCCATGTCCAGTTCTAACTGTTGCTTCCTGACCTGCATACAGGTCTCTCAAGAGGTCAGGTGGTCTGGTATTCCCATCTCTTTCAGAATTTTCCACAGTTTATTGTGATCCACACAGTCAAAGGCTTTGGCATAGTCAATAAAGCAGAAATAGATGTTTTTCGGGAACTCTCGTTTTTTTGATGATCCAGCGGATGTTGGCAATTTGATCTCTGATTCCTCTGCCTTTTCTAAAACCAGCTTGAACATCTGGAAGTTCACGGTTCACGTATTGCTGAAGCCTGGCTTGGAGAATTTTGAGCATTACTTTACTAGCATGTGAGATAAGTGCAATTGTGTGGTAGTTTGAGCATTCTTTGGCATTGCCTTTCTTTGGGATTGGAATGAAAACTTTTCCAGTCCTGTGGCCACTGCTGAGTTTTCCAAATTTGCTGACATGTCGATTGCAGCACTTTCACAGCATCATCTTTTAAGATTTGGAAGAGCTCAACTGGAATTCTATCACCTCCACTAGCTTTGTTCGTAGTAATGCTTTCTAAGGCCCACTTGACTTCACATTCCAGGATGTCTGGCTCTAGGTGAGTGATCACACCATTGGGATTGTATCAGTCGTGAAGATCTTTTTTGTACAGTTCTTCTGTGTATTCTTGGCACCTCTTCTTAATATCTTCTGCTAGGTCCAACCATTTCTGTCCTATATTGAGCCCATCTTTGCATGAAATGTTCCCTTGGTATCTCTAATTTTCTTGAAGAGATCTCTAGTCTTTCCCATTCTGTTGTTTTCCTCTATTTCTTTGCATTGATCACTGAGGAAGGCTTTCTTATCTCTCCTTGCTATTCTTGGGAACTCTGCATTCAAATGGGTATATCTTTCCTTTTCTCCTTTGCTTTTGGCTTCTCTTCTTTTCACAGCTGTTTGTAAGGCCTCCTCAGAGAGCCATTTTGCTTTTTTGCATTTCTTTTTCTTGGGGATTGTCTTGATCCCTGTCTCCTGTACAATGTCACGAACCTCCATCCATAGTTCATCAGGCACTGTCTATCAGATTTATCAGATTTAGTCCCTTAAATCTATTTCTCACTTCCACTGTATAATCATAAGGGATTTGATTTAGGTCATACCTGAATGGTCTAGTGGTTTTCCCTACTTTCTTCAATTTCAGTCTGAATTTGGCAATAAGGAGTTCATGATCTGAGCCACAGTCAGCTCCCAGTCTTGCTTTTGCTGACTGTAATGAGCTTCTCCATCTTTGACTAAGAATATAATCAATCTGATTTCGGTGTTGGCCATCTGGTGACGTCCATGTGTAGAGTCTTCTCTTGTGTTGTTGGAAGAGGGCGTTTGCCATGACCAGTGTGTTTTGGTAAAACTCTGTTAGCGTTTTGCCCTGCTTCATTCTGTATTCCAAGGCCAAATTTGCCTGTTACTCCAGGTGTTTCTTGACTTCCTACTTTTGCATTCCAGTCCCCTATAAAGAAAAGGACATCTTTTTTGGGTGTTAGTTCTGAAAGGTCTTGTAGGTCTTCATAGAACCATTCAACTTCAGCTTCTTCAGCGTTACTGGTCCGGGCATAGACTTGGATTACCGTAATAATGAATGCTTTGCCTTGGAAACGAACAGAGATCATTCTGTCATTTTTGAAATTGCATCCAAGCACTGCATTTAGGACTCTTTTGTTGACTCTGATGGCTACTCAATTTCTTCTAAGTGATTCTTGCCCACAGTAGTAGATATGATAGTCATCTGAGTTAAATTCATCCATTCCAGTCCATTTGAGTTCGCTGATTCCTAGAATGTTGATGTTCATTCTTGCCATCTCCTGTTTGACCACTTCCAATTTACCTTGATTCATGGACCTAACATTCCAGGTTCCTATGCAATATTGCTCTTTACAGCGTCGGACCTTGCTTCTATCAGCAGTCACATCTACATCTGGGTGTTGTTTTTGCTTTGGCTCCATCCCTTCATTCTTTCTGGAGTAATTTCTCCACTGATCTCCAGTAGCATATTGGGCACCTACCGACTTGGGGAGTTCATCTTTCAGTGTCCTATCTTTTTGCCTTTTCATGCTGTTCATGGGGTTCTCAAGGCAAGAATACTGAAGTGGTTTGCCATTCCCTTCTCCAGTGGGCCACATTCTGTCAGACCTCTCCACTATGACCCATCTGTCTTGGGTAGCCCCACAAAGCATGGCTTAGTTTCATTGAGTTAGACAAGGCTGTGGTCCATGTGATCAGATTGGCTAGTTGTCTGTGATTGTGGTTTCAGTCTGTCTGCCCTCTGATGACCTCTCTCAGCGCCTACCATCTTACTTGGGTTTCTCTTACCTTGGACGTGGGGTATCTCTTTATGGCTGCTCCAGCAAAGCGCAGCCGCTGCTCCTTACCTTGGAGGTGGGGTACCTCCTCTCAACCGCGCAGCTGCCATTCCTGTGCCAGCCTTTCCCTTCTCCAGGGGATCTTACCAACCCAGGGATCGAACCCAGGTCTCCGACATTGCAGGCGGATTCTTTACCAGCTGAGCCACAAGGGAAGCCCAAGAATACTGGAGTGGGTAGCCTATCCCTTCTCCAGGGGATTTTCCTGACCCAGGAATTGAACTGGGGTCTCCTGCATTGCAGGCGGATTCTTTACCAACTGAGCTATCAGGGAAGCCCTGATACTTGAGACAGAGACAGAGGGCTGTACATTAAATGATATTAAAAGTTTACACAACCCAGGTTTACATGGACAAAGGAATTAGCGGGTCATGGGTCACCGTCACCCGTTACTAAATTAGTAGACAGGTTATCTTCTAAGGCATAGTCTTGGTGATGCTAGGAGACTGTTGCTATTTATGGTCGAGCAGGTATTTCTGTTAATAAGGAGGTTTGATGCATGCCTAATCCCTGGTAGCTCAGACGGTAAAGCGTCTGCCTACAATGCTGGAGACCTAGGTTCGATCCATGGGTCAGGAAGATCCCCTGGAGAAGGAAATGGCAACCCACTTCAGTATTCTTGCCTGGAAAATCCCATGGACTGAGGAGCCTGGTAGGCTACAGTCCATGGGGTCACAAAAAGTCAGACACGACTGAGCAACTTCACTTTCACTTTACTTTAATGCAGCTACACAATCCACAGTAAAGGGGAGAGAGGAGGCGAAAGGGCAGAGAAAATTTTCTATGCTTAAATTTCCTTTGACTTGCCTTAGAACTACAAATTTTTATTTCATCATAGTTCAATATTTAGATTTTTTAAAGCTTTTCTCTTATGGATTATGCTGTAGTGAACATCTTTTTTTCCCTTTTCTACATTTTTTCCTAGTTAAAAAAAAATTTCCAACAGTGAAATCACTACATCAAAACATTAAGATTTTTAAGGATCTTGATATATATTACTTGCCAAACTATTCTGAATAGATTATACAAATTTCCATTCCCATCAACCAAGTGAAAGCCAAACTTGCTTTATTATCTGGTAAGTTCTTTTTAAAAGGAGGGGTTTTAGTGTCTTTGTTTTCTTTTCCAATTTGATAACCAAAAAAGGTGTCTTATGTTGGTTTAATTTTCAGTTCTTTGGTTACTTGGTTTATTTCCCCACAAATGTTTACTAATATTTTTATTTCCTGTACTAAGAATGAGCAACTTGTGTCCTGATAACTTGCAAGAAAAGATGTAAAGTGGTTTTGCCATCAACTGTTCAGTTTGTTTATTTGAATGGAATTATCATAAGCTGAAAAAATGATGAAATAGCAAAGATTAGATTTTTTTACCTACCACTGTTTGTGCCTATGGAAGGAATGTTTAGGCTGGTAGCTTTTTGCCTCCAGTGCTCACAACTGGAGAAAATGCATTATTTTCACAAGAGCTGCATCCAGAGTCCTAGCCTGTATGGCACTCAATTGCTAAAGGTCTACAACTATATAGATACATATATACACATATCTTTATATATATTATATATATGCTTCATACATATCTATATGCTTCATATATGTAAGTAGGCAGTCCCCAGTTTACAATGGTCTGACAATGTTTTGACTTTATATGATAGGGAATCAGTATTCATTCAGAAGAACCATACCTAAAATTTTGGGTTTTGATCTTTTCCTGGGCCAGTGATATGTTATCCATTTGGGCAAATTCATCTAACATCAATCCCCCCAGGTCTCACAAGTTCTATGGTCAGCCACACATTCACGAGGGTAAGCAGCTGTACACCTAAAACCATTCTGTACCCATACAACCATTTTATTTTTCACTTCTAGTGCAGTAGCCAATAAATTCCATGAGATAGTCAACACCTTATTTCAAAACAGGTTTTGTGTTATATGTTTTTGCCCAAATGTAGGCTAATGTAAGTATTCTGAGCATGTTTAAAGTAAGCTGTTGTTGTTCAGTCGCTCAGTCATGTCCATTTCTTCCATCTCATGGACTGCAGCATGCCAGGCTTCCCTATCCTTCACTACCTCGCAGAGTTTGTTCAAACTCATGTCCATTGAGTCAGTGATGCCATTCAACCATCTCATCCTCTGTCGTCCCCTTCTCCTCCTGCCCCCAATCTTTCCCAGCATCAGGATGTTTTCCAGTGAGTCAGCATTTCGTATCAGGTGGCCAAAGTATTGGAGCTTCAATATTAGCATCGGTGCCTCCAGTGAATATTCAAGGTTGATTTCCTTTAGGATTGATTGGTTTGATCTCCTTGCTCAAGGGACTCTCAAGAGTCTTCTCCAGCAGCACAATTCGAAAACACCAATTCTTTGGTGCTCAGCCTTCTTTATGGTCCAATTCTCACATCTGTACATGACTACTGGAAAAACCATAGCTTTGACTATACGGACTTTTGTCAGCAAAGTGATGTATCTGCCTTTTAATACCTTGTCTAGGTTTGTCGTAGCTTTTCTTCCAAGGAGCAAGTGTCTTTTGATTTCATTAAAAGCATCTTTTCAAATTAAAAGCATCTTTTAATTTAAAGTAGGCTAGGCTAAGCTATGATGTTTGGTAGGCAAGGCATATTATTAATAAATCCTTTTTTAACTTATGATATGTTCAATGTATGATGAGTTTATTGGAATATAACCCCATTGTTGGGCAAGGAAGAGCTATATATATATTTTTTTAAATAAGAATACATATGGGGCAAGTCCCCTGGTGGTCTAGTGGTTAGGATTCAGCACTTTCACTGCCATAGCCTGGTTGGGTTCAATCCCTGGTTGGGGAAGTGAAATCCTGCAAGAAAATATATGGGAAGAGGCTAGAAGGGAAAGAGACCCAACGTACTAGTGATTGTATTCACGAGTTGAGGTTATGACATTTTAAGATTGAGAGAAAATGTTGTGCTAACTTTATGATGCAAAACTCAACTTACTTTTTAAAAAAATACAAAATTTTGACAATTAGGAAGAAAGTATAATAGAAATCATGATTGCTGCTCAGGGAAATTTAATAAACACAAACTGTGGCAACTCCATAAATTGCTTATGACAGTAATGGTTGAGTGGGGTTTTTTTCCTTAATAGAATACACGTCTCTCTTCAGTGTTATTTGTACAGCATGGAAAAGTACAAAGTGCTCTTGGGAGAAGCAGAGGGATAATTTCACCCAGAGAAATATCTTATTTGGAGATAGCTCCCCACGCCACCCCCGTTAGACTTTAAAATTGGTTAATAGTGTGATTAGTATTAGTTCCAGCACTCTTGGTAGTGGTAGTTCACATCTGCCGTATAACTGCTGGGTCAGGTGCTTGAATGTATTCGGTACTATGTGAAAGTTATTTAATTCTCACATGAAAAAATTTCCGTTTAGAGAGTTTAAATGTAACACAGTATTCCTGGACCACCTTCCCCCAGTATCACTAGACTTATCCCTCTGTTCTGGTCATGATCCTGCTCAAGAGATGTCTTCTCCCTCCCTTGAAAAGCCCTGCTATACATATTCCTTACCCTGGAAACAAACTTCTCCAGAAACTCTCCCTTAGATGAAATCTTAAGACACACCTTCAGTTTTTCTCAGGAGCCCTCTGGAGACAATACAGTCATCTCCAATGTAATTTGTGGGGTTTCTCCAGTGGCTCAGTGGTAAAGAACCCATCTGCAATACAGGAAATTTGGGTTCGATCCCTGGGTCAGGAAGATCCCTGGAGAAGGAAGTGGCAATCCACTCCAGTATTCCTGCCTAGAAAAATCTGATAAATAGAAGAGCCTGGAGGGCTACAGTCTATGGGGTCACAAAAGAGTCGGACACGACTCAGTACTAAACAACAACAATATGGTTTGTGGGTCTTGGGTCTTTGGCGTCTCAAGGTTCTAGGCAACTCAGCTCCGCCCAGGAGACTGTAAGTTCCTTTTCTTCAAGATGCATAAAAACTCATCAGACCCCAGTGTCTGAATGATTCCTTCTCCGAGAGATGCAGGCACCTCTCTGGACCCATGTTGTTATTATGCAGGGTTAGGCAGCCTGGCAAGTGCACTGGGGCTTGCAATGAAGGATGGCTGGTTTCCATAGCAACGTTCATCCCTTTCCAAGGAGGATCCTATCATCTCTCCTGCCCACTCAGACTTTCCAGAATGAATTGATTTTTTGTGACTCTAGGTGTTTGTCCTTGATCCTCCAAAGAGAAAAGACTTATCCATCAAAAAAAAAAAAAAAGAAACCAGCAATAAAAAACACCTGACTGCAGTTAAAATGCTGCATTGCATCAGCTGGTCTTCCTTTCTCTGAAAACTCTGTATCCTTTCTCCATTTTGTTCTGTTCTCTAGCCTTATCCATCATTTTGAGAAATAGGTTTCTCTGACAGAAAACAAACAGATGGCGACTTCATCTTCCTAAAATTGGCTATGATGGGGCCATAATAGGAAGTTTTCAACAAGGCTTCCTGAAAGCCTGGACTGAGGACATGGGGGGCTGACTGATGGGCTATGATTGGGCAAGAATAAGGATCACTATCCACATGAAGATGTTACAGTCTCCGAAATTTTGCCCTTAGAGATTTGTTTCTTTATTGCTTTCCTGGCAATATTCTCTTAAACTGCATACAGTCCTGAAAAGAGGAATGTTATTATGTTACTAATACTGAAAGTACTTGGGAAAGAAAGGAGGAGCTGTAGAGGGAAGGGTATCAAAAGTTTTATGAAATTCACCTTTGTCTGCTTCACAAGGATCTTTTTCTTGTGCAAGGGGGCAGTGTAGGTCCTTCTTTCTGTCACACACACACACACAAACACACACACACCCTGAAGATAGCTTCTGACAGTCACATTGCACAGCGCTGTTCCCCAAAACACCTGCATACAGTCCTGTTGGAAGATCTCTGAAACCCACACCTTGATGTGACTAAAAACTCCTTTCTGTCCCCAGTGCCATTTGTTTAGCCCCAGGATTCCAGACTAAAGTTAGTTTTCCCTTAACTAATGTGGAAATCAGCAAAACATCACATTCTTTGTTAAAGAAACTGGATAACAGAGCATCAGTTCACTTTATGTAGCTCACTATTGCTCTCATTCCTCAAAACACAGAACATGTTTATTTCCCCCTGGTTAAGTTGTTAGCATCACTGCTACAACCACAATGTCCGAAAGTTACTCAGTCCCATTCTAAGGAAGCAATTATTAAGTGTTGTTTAACTGGACATAATTTGAACATAGAATTATATCCATGGAGGGGCTTCCCTGGTGGCTCAGTGGTAAAGAATCCACCTGCCAATGCAGGAGACACAGGTTCGATCGCTGGTCCGGGATGATCCCACATGCCATGAAGCAATGATGCCCATGTACTCTAGAGCTTGGGAACCTCGACTATCGAGCCTGAGTGCTGCAACCACTGAAGCCTGAGTGCCCTAGAGCCTATGCTCTGCAACAAGAGAAGCCACCGAGAAGCCCTCACACGACAACTAGAGAGCAGCATGCCATCTCCACAACTAGAGAAAAGCCCATGCAACAATGAAGACCCAGCACAGCGCCCCCACGCCCACGTCAAAATCCAGAAAATTAAATATGTATATATATTCATGGAGTCTCCAAAACTTTGAATCAGGCCTCCACCTCTAAATGCTGGTTACCTATCAGGGAGCAATGAGTAATACCAAGTTTACAGCGTAAGAGTTTGGAATCACTTTCTCGTTATCAGCAGGAAACATGGTGTATTAGTCAGGCTTCTCCAGAGAAACAGAACCAACAGGCTGTGTATATATAGGGAGATTTATTTTAAGAAATTGACTCATGTGATGCCAGAGGCTTGGCAAGTCCAAAAATCTGATGGGAGACACTGGAAAACTGGAGATTCAGGAAAGAGCTGCCATTCAAGTCCAAAGGCATTCCACTGGAGAATTCTTTTTAAGTGGATATGAGCCTTTTGTTCTATTCAGGCTTTTAGTTGATTAGATGAGGTCCATCCACAGTATGGAGAGCTACCTTACTCAAAGTCCACTGATTTAAATGTAGATCTCGTCACCAAGTACCCTCATGGAAACATTTAGAATGACGTTTGACCAAGTATCCGGGCACCATGGCCCAGCCAAGTTAATATGTAAAATTAACCATCACGGTGGGCCAGAGAGTAGCTGATCAGCAAGAGCTGACCTTCTCCCCACTTACCTCACTGTTCTCTATCTTGGGTATCGCTACCTGCACTTCAGCATGACATCTTCTCTTCTCACCCTTCAGGTACCTGGTCCCCCTTTCCTCTCTGAGCCTATCCCTAGTCCTCTCTCCCACCTCCTCTCACCTGAAAAAGCCCCCTAGACCTTAGAAATTTACCTTAGTTATTTACATTGTAGGTTAAATTTAAATCATTGTAAGCTGTCATACCTAGTTTCTCATTGAAAGGAAAGCATATTAAAAGAGTTTCAGGCATCAATGACAAGCTGATGGAGATTTTGTTTTTTGCTTTTGAGGAGAGGAAAGACTAAGTAACAGAAATCAAGACAAAGAGAGACAAACAGATTTTACCAAAGACAGAAATCAGGTGGGATGTCACTGGTGGTCACATGATTAAGAATTTGCCTGCCAGTGCAGGGTACACATGTTTGATCCCTGGTCCAAGAAGATCCCACATGTCATGGAGCAATTACTGAAGCCCGAGCACCTAGTGCCCGTTCTCCACAAGAGAAGCCATCGCAATGAGAAGCCGGAACACTGCAATGAAGAGTAGCCTCCACTTGCTGCAACTAGAGAAAGCCTGCTAGCTGCAACAAAGACCCAGCACAGCCAAAAATAAAAATAAATTAAAACATAAAATAAGAGACTGGTGCTTTATTAAAAAAAAAAAAATAGAAATCAGGTAAATTCCAGGGGGCTAGATAATCAAGCAGATGGCCTTTTCAGGATATCACCATTGGGGTAAATCAGCTCTTGCTTTTTTCTGTCTTTCTTCCTCAGGATGGTCAAGATTCTAGTTGGTTGGGAGAGAGAGCATCTGACTGACTGAGTCTGGGTTTTGTGATCCTTCCCAGGCCAGGGGAATGCTGGGTACTTTGTCTGACAATGCTTTTGAGGCTACGTGAACCCAAGTACCTGTGACCAGAAAAAAAGGGGAATGGATTTGGGGCAGAAAAAATGTGTGCTGCCTATCAACCCTGATTGCAAGGATTGCTCAGAAGGTGACGCAGAATCACCAACAGTCCCACTGTTTCTAGGATGACCCTGGAATATTAGAGCAAGGCACAGATGGAATGCACAGACATGTGACAACCTGGAGTGATATCTCAGAACCCTCACTCCCCTGCTGGAGGCTAAGCACCTCAAGGACAGGAGCTCATGTCTGCCTGTTATTTCTTTGGTGGACCCTGCAGAGAGCTGTGCACTTGAGTCCCGTGAATTGATACCCTTTGTGAGAGGATACAAAGAACCCCCTATCATGGGTACATATGCTTGCAAGCTGACACACAGGAACCTTTCCAAGCATCCAGCAAGACTATCTTTCCTAGATGAGAAACACTGCTCCTTGTTGGAGAGACTGAAGACATTTTCACTTGTAATCTAGCTTACCCAGCAAAACAACACAGCAGTGGCGTATATAAATACAGTTGCTTATTCTCCCGCCTTGAAAATAACACCAGATCAGTGTACTGACAGCCAATGTCATCTTTTGGATCTGGTAATCATTTTGGCAAAATGTCTTTGATTTATACATTCAAAGTATCAAAAAATGCAAAACAACCTGTTAAGCTCATTGAATTATACCTCTCACTTCCTAAATAAGGAACATGGGGCTCAAAGACGGGGAGAGAGTAGCAGAGCAAGGAAAAGTACGAGAATCTAAGACTTCTGACTCCCGAGTCAATTCTAACTATTTTTATAGTTTTTCCAAGTTAATAGGTCAGAGTTCAACCAGTTCCCTGTGTTTCTTGATGAACTCTCTGATCTACCGATGATTAGTTAACATCTAATTTGTCCAAGAGCACAGTCTGGTTCTCAAGTGCAGTGTGAAAGTTTATAACACTCACCTGATTTTTTTCTTCTGCCCTCCCATCCCCCACAAACTTATTGTTATTGGTTCTCTGTTTCAAGTCGCTAAAGCATGGCCAGCTCTTATAATTCTTTCCTTTCCTCAAGTTGGAAAAAACTATTTATTCTAATTAACTATGAAGGGAGGTAGCAGGGCGCAGTGGTCTAATTAACTGTGAAAAAGTTAAGACATCATTTCTTATTGTCTTGTGTAAATATAAAGAGAAATATAGTGGAGACATAAAAGCATCAGAGTCCCTATTTGGGAGAATCTCTCTTCTTACAGAGCGCTGTTATTATTACCTGTTCTGAGGAAATATTGTGGTAGACAGAAGACGTTCAAGGTTTAAAAAAAAAAGACCGAATTTCAGGCACAATTCATTCAAATTCCATATTTATACTGTCTAAAATGAACACCGGGTAAATGACAAAAGGTTGTTAAGAGATAAACTTACCTTTATACATAAACATACTTAATAATAAAATTATATAAAGACATAGAAACTATCACAATTCACTATACATTTGAATGAAATCTTAAATCTGAGCTTTCCAGGCAAAACAAATTAAATGTAAACATCAAGGTCGATCATTTCCAGGTGCTAGGAAACAAGTGCGCCCATAATGAAAAGCCTGAATTCACAAAGAACTTGAACTCAGAACCCGCTACACATCACTGATCTTCCCAGGGGGAAGGCCAGTACCTGCGCTGGGGGCTCTTCTGTACGTTTTCACCCAAGCGGGTCTGGAAGCATAAAGTTAAAAGGTCATTAAAGGGTAGAGATAAGCAGGAGCTCAATGGTTAAAAGTATCAAAATCTTTGCTACATAGTCCAGAGCAAACAGCCAGCTGTGATGAGATTCGCAAAAGGAGCCCTGCTGAAAGTCACCAGCAGACACGTGCTACATGGACAGTCACTGGCCCCCACCGCCCCCGGCAGCTCGAGTCCAAAATGGCGCCCCGCCCGCCCCTGACAGCCGCCGAACCCGCGCGCGTCCGGCGGAGCGGGGGCGCCGGCGCCGGGGACGCGGCCGGGCGCGCGCGCGCGCGTCAAGGCGGCTGCGCGCCTGCGCGAGGGCGGGCAGCGGGCGCGCGCGGCGGGGGCGGGCTCTGCCTAGTGCCGAGCTGCGGCGAAGGAGCCGGACGTGTCCGCGAAGATGGCGGGCCGGGTGAGTGCCGGCCCAGGAGCCGTGGCTCGAGGCGGGGGTGCCAGGCTCGCGGGCAACGGGAGGTCCAGACGGCCTCAGGGGAGGGGAGTGAGTCTGAGCAAATGGGGTGTTGGAGGGGGCGGCAGGCCAGAGAAGGTGGGAAGTGGGGAGTGGTGGCAGGGGACTAGCCCTCCTCAGAAACTCCTTCCCCCTTAGGAAGCTCGAGGGGAGGAGACCCCCTAGCAACCCAGGTCTCCCGGGTCTCCTTTAATTCTCCCATTCCATCCCTTGGGGCTTGTCCCCTTAGCTTCTCAGGGTAGTCTCAGGCTCGTGGCCGTCCCAGCCCGGGTCGGAGGGCTCGAGGGGTTTCTCCGCACCCTTTTACGAGGAGGGCTTGTTAGGTGCCTTCTCTGGAACAACTGCGGGGCATCTGTCCGCTCCACTGGGTCAGGGGCTGTGACAGGGACCATTAGGAACCCCATTCCTGGTTGTTCACAATCAGAGGTCTCGGGAAAGGAGGAGGGGGGTGCAAATGACTTTGGCTGTTAACCCTCGGCCATCAGGGGGACGTGTCACTGCCGGCTGAGGCAGAAATGCCTTGAGCTTGGAGTGGGGATGGATTTGAGGTGTCACGTTTTGCTTTTATGAATGACAGTCGTTTTGAATGCAGCAGGGTATGTTGTAGTTTCAGGGTTTTAAATTTTACTTCCTCCTTTAGCCTCTGAGATCGCGGTGTAGTATGGGTCTGGCTAGGGGAGATAGGACCGGTTCTGTGCTGTACTGCAGTGTGCGTTGAGCAAAAACCTCTCTGAGGGATGGATCCTGCCTAGAGATTACTGGTCATAAACCTGGGGACGTTAACTGCGTCATTAGGGGATAAGGATGTGTTTGATTTATTTCTACTGGAATATTTGAATAAGTTTGCATAGGTTATGCATACATGCAAATAGACTCCCTGAACACAGTTGTAAGTCAGGAGATTCTAGAGTGCGAAGAGACGTTAAAGGTCATTTAATTAGGTCTCTTTCTCTTCTTTTCCCCACAGCCTTATCTTTTATCTGCAGCTACTTCCTTCACAACAACTCCCTCCACCTGTGCTTCAGAGTCTGTCTCTCCCCATCTTCTAAGGAACCCCATTCCTGTGTGTTCACCTGCTCCCTTTTAACAACAAACTCAGGCTTTTTCCATCTCACCCCCACAGCTGTCACCTTTTCTCTTCCCGCCTTACAGCCAGGAATCTTGACAAGAATTGTCTTATGTATTTGTCTCCCATTTGCCTTTCTCCCACTCATTCCTCAACCCACTGCAGTCTGATTTCTGGTCCCATCATCCCAGTGAAACATGCCTCTAAACTTAATTGATGTTTTTCATTCCTTGTCTTGCTGGATGTCTCAACAGCGTTTGACATTGTTGACCGTTGCCTCCTTCATGGAAAACGCTCTTCCCTTGGCTTCAGCCTCCCTCCAGTTTTTAGTCAGACCACTCTTTTGCAGACTCACCCTCCTCTACTCTGTTATTCAATGCAGATGTTCCTCAGGGCTGTCTCCTCAGTCTGTGCTTTCTCCCTAGGCAGTCTCTTCTAAGCCCAGTTTCAACTACTGTCTATATGCCAGTGATACTCAGTGTTTTACTCCCAGTCCAAACCCGTTCTTTAAATTCCGGATCAATATGCCAAACTATTTAAAACCAAGACACCTCACACTCATCTTGTTCAAATAAACCCATGGTCTTATCCCACCTAATATTTTTACAGTTTCCTATATCAGTGAATGGCATCACAATCCATCCATGTATATAGGTTAGAAGCCTGGCAGATGGGGAGTGGGTCATTCCTTATACTTCTCCGTCACCATATCCTTTGTCCCCAAGTAAAATTCATCACTGAGTTCTGTCCCCACCCCACGCCCCACCCCCCCAAAAAAAAAGGGAATTAATTATTAGAGCCAAAGAATCTGGCTTGGGCATTGCTGCTTTAAACCGTATCCAAACACCCACTAGACTAGTTACATGGGTTCTGTCATTTTAACATCCTAAAAATCTCTCCAATCTATCCATCCACCTCTTTACATCTTCATTTCCACCTGCTTTTCCCGAAGCACTATCATTTCTGGCCTGGACTACTGCAGGAAGCTCCCAAGTGGTCTCCTTATGCCATTCACCACATTGATTATTCTCTCTGATGCAAATTGCTACTTAATCCCCCCTTTAGTAGCATCTCATTACTTTTGGGAGAAGACCAAATCCTTAACTGGGCCTTTAAGGCCCTTTGTGGTTCTGCTCCTACATCTCTACTCACTGCCTTACTCTCTATGCTTGGGTTATATAAGCCTTTCCAATCCTTGAACCTCTTATCACAAGGACTTTGCGTGTGCTGTTTCTTTCTTTATGATGTTCTGCTCGCAACCGTTTACCTCCTACTCACAGATCACTCAGCTACTCAAGGGAGGCCTGTTCTGATCCCATACCAAGTCAGATCCCGTGTTAATATGCTCTTCTCTCTCTTTTTAAACTTTTTATTTTATATTGGAGTATAGCCTATTAACAATGTTGTGATAGTTTCAGGTAGACAGCAAGGGGACTCAGCCTCACATATACATGTATCCATTCTCCCCCAAACTCCCCTCTCCATACGTTCTTGAAGAACTGTATTCCTTTCCTTAGAGATTTATCTGACATTTAAAACTTTTTAGCGTGATTACTTGTCTCCACTGCTAGACTTTGCTCTCCACGAAAGCAGAGACCATATTAGTTTTGTATTCACTGTCGTCATCAGTGCTTTGTATCTGCCTGGGACCAAGGTGCTCAATACATTTTTGTTGGAAATGAATCTAATCTCTGTCTTAATACTTTAGTGATAGAGGATGCTACACCATAAAGCTAGCCCATTTTAGTGTCATATTAGAAAAGTCTTTTTTGTATGGGGTTCCATGTAATTTTTATACATATGATTTCTGCTGTTTGAAACTGTAAAACTAAACAATTCCTTTTTCATATGATAACTCCCTCGCTGTTTGAAAACAGGTTACATATTCCCTTAGATTTTTCTCTTTTGCAAATTAAACATCCCCAATTTCTCAAATATCCTCTATTCTAAATCCTTCATGATTTAGGTGACTTTGCTTCGGAAATGTTCTTTTTTGTCAGTGTTTCTTCTATTGATAAAATGTGCTCAAGAGTCTAACATGGTGATCAGTGAAGAATCTCCTTGAACTATTATTCTCTGATGCTGGACAATACCATTACTAATCCAGGCTAATTTGCTTTTTTTCCTGCAGTAAATCACACTCTTGGCCCATACTGAGTGCTCAGTGCTCAGTAGTGTCTGACTCTCTGCAACTCTATGGACTGTAACCCACCAGGCTTATCTGTCCATGGGATTTTTCAGGCAAGAATACTGGAGTGGACTGCTATTTCCTCCTCCAGGGGATCTTCCCTACCTAGGAATTGAACCCGTATCTCCTGCATTGGCAGGCAGATTCTTTACCATCGAGCCATCTGGGAAGCCTGGCCCACCCATACTGAACTTAGAATCAGTTACAGCTCCAGTGTTCTTTTAAAATCAGCACCTCCCCCCCCGCCCCCACCATACCCCTACATTCTAGGTATTGTGCAGTTGTTTTATTGAACCTAAGTGTGAGACCTTACATTTATCCCCTTTGCAGTTCACTTTTTTGGGGTCCGTTTCTGCTGCCTATTGAAGGTTTCTTTGATTCTTTCATTTTATGCAACACATTTGTGCTCTGTTCCAGTGTTGTTTCATCCATAGATCAGTAGGTTTAATGACCCTGCTTTCTGTGCCTCCATTCTAGCCACTGATAAAAGGTAGGGTACAATGGGGTCAGAAGCAGGCCTTGAGCATGCTGCTAGAGACCCTCTTCTAGGCTGGCACATGTCAGTACATTTCAGGTACCATTGCTTAACTACAAATGTATCTCCTTTAATCCGGACAAAACCTCCCTGCGAAGTAAATAGTATTAACTTTGTTTTACTCCGAGAGAGGGGCTTAGTAACTTGCAGGTTCACAGCCGGCAAAAGGCAAGGTTAGGATTTGAACTCAGGTCACTTCCCCAATTTACTTGACAGGGTATAAAGAGTAGATTTACCTTCTTACCTAAAACATTTTAGAGCCTCTGTAAAAGTTTAATTTTTTAAAACTACTTTCTACCTTTTGGAAAATCTAAACCCCTTTGGCCCATCTCAGATTGTCTTGTCTTCTCTTCCTGTAGCCATAACTTAACAACCACCCATCCATGTTTAACAAATAGGGTGAGCCTTGTAATTCTCTTAAAATGGGTTCTGTATTTCCTCTTTGTGGGAGAAAAGCTATCTTGAGTTATTACTGCTTTGGGTTGGTTTAGTTAATTTTGGCATTCTGACATCATCTTGTAAACGGTATTTATGTTTGCTCTATAACTGAAGATTTGTTGTATCACTGTTGCTGATGTTAGCATTAGTAATCTGTATTTCTTTTCCTTTGCTTTTGCTGTCCAAAAAGAAAGCATCATATTTAGTCCATCTGGCTCCAAGGTCATCAGAACTTGGTTAATCCCTAAATTACTTTGAAGCCCCTAATCTTAAAAGTAAAGAACCTGAAAGAAAATAATTTTTGTCTTTGTTGTTTTACTGTATTTGTCATATGAGAAAAATATGGAATGACAAGTTGGATACATTTTATAATACAATCAATTTAAACATATCTGGTTCCTTTTGGCTTTTCGAAAGATTCAATTAGGTAATAGATTTTCTCAGCTCTTTTAAATTTTTGCTCGTAATGAATCAAGATGCTAACGTTGTAATTCTTATTACTGACATTGACTGTAGACTCTTATTTATAAATGACCTCCATGTACAAATGGCTGCCACTGCCTCCGGCCCCCACACTGATTTTCAGAACTCTCATGCTGCAACTGCTCTGGAATCATGGAATGAGAAGCAGAGAAAAGAATCTGAAATTGTAGCCTTTATAGCTAAGGAGAGCTGACTCTAGGTAGGGGGAGACTCCTTAGTGACGTTCCTCTCATGTTACATGCCAGGTCCCTTAAACTACCACTCAAACCACTCCTGAAGAAAAAGGAAAGGGAGGAAGATAGGCTTTCCACATTGCCTGAACTTTTCTGTACTCTTCTTCTTTTTTTTTTAGATTTTATTTATTTATTTAGCTGAACTGAGTTTTAGCTGTGGCATGCAGGAGCTTTCAGTTGCGACTTGTGGGGTCTAGTTCCCTGGCCGGGGATCGAACTCGGGCCCCCTGCTTTGGGAGCACCGAGTCTTAGACCCTGGACCACCAGGGAAGTCCCCTGTACTCTTATCTTTTAAAATTACTAGACATCTCTCATATTGGAGATTTAGCAGTCCCATTCTGAAAATATACATGCGTTAAGGAGAATAAAACCAATGGATTGTCTTCTTCATGAATCCTTATATCTGGTGGAGGTAATTTGTTTTAAGAAATAGGAGCAAGACGACGTTAAATAGGAATTGAAGGGAGAGAACACTCTTAGGTGTTGAAAAGGGTTTAGAAAGATGTTAGAAGTGAAATTTACCTCATCTGGCTGTTGGTCTGGGTCAGGCTAGCATATTGAAAAAGCTCTTGTAGTCTAGTCCAGAAACCTAACCATTTATAGCATTTTATGGGTGAATGACATCTTTACTAAAGACCAGCCTTCAGATTAGAACACAGTGGTAAATTAGGGACAGTTCACGGGCAGTACCACAAGTCAAAACAAATAATTTTAAAAGTCTCCTAGTTCCATTTCTAAGTCAGGGTTTTGCAATCTTGTGTGCAACAGTTACTGTTTTTGTGTGTCACTCCTGTGATTTTATTAAGTATTTTCAAAGGCAGTACATTTTAGAAAACAGAATTGAACTCTTTACAGCACTATCAGATAGCTTCTTTCTTTTTTTTTTTTTTTAAATTACTGGTTTACTTTTATTTGTATAAAACAATGATTTGTGAAAATAATATGGTAGAAATTGAACCTCATGATTTTTAATGAAAAATTAATGCTGAAAGGAGAAATTCCATCTTTTGGCTCTTACTTCAGCTCAAAAATCGCTCTTAATAGGCCGATTTCACACCCTTGGACAGTATTTTAGAAGACATTTAAAATGCCAATAAAACTGATTGACAGTTTTAAAATTATATATATGTATGATGGCTGGATGGCATCACTGACTCGATGGACCCGAGTCTGGGTGAACTCCGGGAGCCGGTGATGGACAGGAAGGCCGTGAAACCCAGAGGAACTGATGATTAAGGTATTCTTTATAAGTGTTTAAGTCAGACTTCAAAGGTGTAAGGTGAAAGTATATTATTTTACTGTTGGAAATTCCTGAATTGGTGGAACAGTGAACTCTTGGAAACAGGCTGTGTTGGCAGTGCACTAGGTGCTTGCTGTAATGCTATTCTGAAAGGTCCATACTCTGGTTACGGTGTATCAGGGAAAAATCTCGTAATGAAGTCCTTGATCATTCAGTGTTAATGCCCTTGAATGGGCTCTGAGACCCACCTTACATTGCCTTCAATTTCCTAGTGATTCAAAGTCATGATTTCCTACTTATTTTTTTTATGATGCAAACTAGATAGTCCTTGTATGACTGTAACTATTTCTAGCTCTGTGCATTTTAAACAAGAATAAGTCATATATATCTTAAGAGATTTCAAGTATGCTATATACTTATATCCATGTGCTCACTGCCCAGGTTGTAAAAGTATTTACATATTGTGATATTTGCTTTATATCTTTTAATCCCCCAGAAATAACCACTGGTCTAAAGCTGGTATAAATCCTTTCTGTTCACGTCTATGTAGGTTTGTGTCCCTAACCAATATATTGTTTTGTGTGTCTTAAAAATGTATATAATGGTGTTATATTGTGTATCTCCTTCTGCAACCTGAATTTTTTCATTTGAGATTGTCATGTTGGAATTATATAGAGTTAGTTAAGTCTGTTTATTGTGTAGTAGTCTATTTTGTAAATATACCGCAATTATCTGTTTTCTTAGAGGACAATTTAGGTGGTTTTCAAATTTTATTTCTTCTGGTATGCACAGGAGAAAATACTCATACATACAGAAATATACTTTTTTGTCTATATCTCCTTGCATATGTATGTTGAATTTCTTTAGGATATGTCTAGAGATATGGATCTATACCCTGTTTGTAGAATTGCTACATAGAATTGCTGGGTAATCAGTTACCTTTATCTTTACCTAGTTATACAAGTTTGTGTTCTTACCAACAGTGTATGATTACCTGTTCCTTGTGTCCTCTCCAGCACTTAATATTGAGATATTTTAAATTTTACAGTATGATAGGTATAAAATAATACTGTTGTTTAAATTTGCAATTTTCCCTAATTACTAGTGAGACTGAGCATTTTTCATATTGATTATTGGAGTTTCCTCTTCTGTGAATTACCTTTGCATATCCTTTGCCCATTTTGTTGTTGTTGTTGAGCTGTTTAGTGATGATCTTTTCATGTATGTAGAGTTTTAGATTTAAATTTTATTGTAGTTATAACTCCCCATTTTTAACCTCTGTGTATTAGTGTGCTTATATGTTTTAAGATCTTTTCCCACTTTGAAGTCAGAAAGATTTTCTTTGAAAAGGTTTAATGGTTTGCTTTTCATATTTTGGTGTTTGATTCATCTGGAATTTATTTTTGTGTTTGGTGTGAATTAAGCTAATTTTATCTTTCCCATATATATAACCAGTTGTCTGAATATCATGTATTGAGTCCATCCTTTTTCCCACTGATCTGTAATGCTACCTCTGTTTTATATCCGTTCTAAGTCCGAACTCTTTTCTGTTTCATCGTTCTATTTGTCTGTATGTGCACCACTACCAGTGTCTTAATTGCCATAGCTTAAAAATTATTCTTGCTATCTCGTAGGGTTAGCCACTCATTTTTCTTCATTTGGCATTTCTTGGCCCTTTTCCATATGAATTTTAGGAGCAACTCAGTCTCTCCTCCTTTAAATTGTTTTATGTTTAAGTTTATTGCCATTGATTTTGACTTATATTTTTTCCTTATATATCCACGGGGCAGATATAAAGATCATTTCAGTAAAACTGAGCTGAATTACTCTAAGAATCTGATAAGCTGATTTCTTTCCTCCCTCTCTTCCTCTTTCCTTCCTTTTTTTAAACCATGAAGCCAAAAAGTGCTAATAATTTATTGCAACTTTGTGCTCTATAGATTTGAAATCAAGTGAATTAGCATCAGCTGTTTATGAGTAATGCAGAGTGTTTTGGTCCTTTGCTAAATTCGGAATGAAGTGTTAAGTTCTGATGTATTTTGCACTATCTGCCATGGGGTCCCTGAGTGGGACACAACTGAGCGACTTCACTTTCACTTTTCACTTTCTTGCACTGGAGAAGGAAATGGCAACCCACTCCAGTGTTCTTGCCTGGAGAATCCCAGGGACAGGGCAGCCTGGTGGGCTGCCGTGTATGGGGTCACACAGAGTCGGACACGACTGAAGTGACTTAGCAGCAGCAGCATGTAGATCTTTGGTAAGAGAAAATGGGAAAATTATTAAAGTAACAAATATGTTGTCATTTTTGAAATCCAACATTCACTTTTTTTTTAATTTAAAAATTATTATTGTTATTTTTTGGCCAAGCAACTTGCAGGATCTTGTTCCCCCATCAGGAATTGAACCTGTGCCCTGAGCAGTGAAAGTGGGGTGTCCTTATCACTGGACTGCCAGGGAATTCCCATCACTGGTGGATTTTTTTTTAGTGTGAAGTATTTTTTAGTGTTATGTGCATATGAACGAACGTTTTCTTACTTAGACAAACAATTAAACTAGAAATTATCATTCTGGGTCTTCCAAAAAATATCAGTTTTGGGGAGATTAAAACATTTTGGTTATCCTAGTTACTTTTCTCCTGGAGAATAGTACCGACAAAATTTTGTGAGATGATAGCAAACTTAGATCCTACTGTTTAGAACAGAGCCTGGCATGGAATGATTGTTGAATGGATGAATGACTATTTCTGATTAACCTAGTAACTTATAATTTTGGACAAGGTGTGTAGTTGTATTTTAATGTTATGTTCTCTGCCAGGCTACTGAAGTCATTAGTAATATAGCATAGATCTAATTTTAAAGAGCTACTGGCCTCCAATACAGTCCTTTTTCTTGATCTTCATTTATGAAGTCTAAGTTTTTTGTTTATATAGACTTTGAATCAGTTTACTACTTATCAAGCATCAAAATAAACTTAATTATAAACTTTTATCAAGGTAAAGGATGAAATGGACCAAGAGCATTATTGAAGCCTTCTTTCCTATATTTTCTTCTCTTCTATTGTAGAAGGAAATGAACCTTTTTTTTTTTAAGTTTGCTTCTCTTAGTGCATTGATTCTCAAAGTAGAATCTGTAGACCAGCTAATGAGCATCACCTGAGAACTTGTTAAAAGTACAGATTCTCCCTCCACTTGATTTAATTAGAAACTCTGGGGGTGGGGCCCCTGCAATCCCTTAAGAGTTCTGTACCTGATTCTGGTGAATGCTTAAGTTGAGGACCATGGACTTAGGATTGTAAGCTCTTGGATTCAATTTCTTACAAATTGTTGACGATCCCCCCCAGATTTCCTTCCAAATGTATACTCAGACTTGTTATTTCTACATTTCAGGGTTATTGAATTGTCTTTCCTTTAATACCTTCACCAATATCCAATTTTCAAACATTTAAGAAAACACAAGTTATTTCCTGCAGTATCAAGAATCAGGTACCCTGACTGACTTTGATATACTAGATAGCATAGTAACTACAGTTAATTTTAAAAATATTGTATTCTTGAGATTTGCTAAGACAGTAAATCTTAAGCGTTCTTACCACACACACAGTGGTAACTCTGTGAGGTGATGGGTCTGTTAATTAGCTTGTTACCATAATCATTACAAAGGTATACTTGTATCAGAACACCACATTGTATACCTTAGGCACAATTCCCATAAACCTGAACTTGTGCATGTATGCCTGTGATCCAGCTGTTCTACTGGAGAGGGTAGGTGTAGGGGTAGAGGAGTGTGTGTATACATGTATATACGTGTGTATATACGTGTGTGTGTGTATAGTATAGATATCCAATAGAAATGCATAGACATGTTATTCAAAAGACATGTATGAACATATTGTTAGCAGCAGTATTCATGATTAAGAACTGGAAACAACTCATGGATAAATAGTAGTAGCATATTCATATAATTATACACTATAAATAAAAAGCAAAGAAAATGAGCTATTGCTACATGCCAAAACTTGGATGAGTCTTGTAATCATAATATTGAAGGGTAGAAGTCAGACATGGAATAATACATGGTATGCTAAGTTGCTTCAGTTGTGTCCAACTCTGCGACCCTGTGGACCGTAGCCCACCAGGCTCTTTTGTCCATGGGATACTCCAGGCATGAATACTGAAGTGATTCCATTTATATAAAATTTTCAGCAGGCTAAACTCATCTGTTTGATTTCTGTCTCTGGTGGTAGAAACAAGAGAGTGATTTTTTTTAGATAAATTGAACTTCATCAAAATTTAAAATTTTCATATATCAAGGGATACTACCAAGACATGAAGAGAGAGCCAACAAAATGTGAGAAAATATTTAATAATCATATGTCTGATAAAAGTCTAGCATCCAGAATGTATAAAGAACCGTTACAATTCAACAATAAAAAGAAACCTGATTTTTAAATGGGCAGAGGATTTAAATAGATACTTCTCCAAAAAAATATGTGAAAATAACCAACAAGCACATGAAAGATACGTGTTCACCATCATAGTCATTAGAGAAATAAAAATCAAAACCACAGTGAAATGCTACCTCACACCCACTAGGATGGCTATAGTTTAAAAAAGGTGACGATGTAGAGAATTTGGGATGCTCATATACTGCTGGTGGGAATGTGAAATGGTGCAGCCCTTGTGGGAAACAGTTTGGCAGTTCTTCAAAAAGTTAAACACAGAATGATCCAGCAAGTCCAGCAAGTGACTGAAAATGTATGTTCATAGATAAACTTGTACATGAATGTTCATAGCAGCATTATTCGTAATAGCCAAAAAGTGGAAATTATCCATCAGCTAGTATAGATAAAACAAATGTGGGTTATCCATGCGATGCACCGTGATCCAGCCCTGGAAAGGGATGGCGTGCTGTCACGAGCAACAGCATCGATGATCTTGCGAACATTATGCTGAGTGAAAGAAGCCAGTCACAAAGATGACAGATTGTATGATTCTATTTATATGAAATGTTCAGAAGAGGCACGTCCATAGAGATAGAAAATAGATTAGTGGTTGCCAAGGGATGAGGGAGGCGAGCATCGGGACTAACTGATAATGGGTATAGGGTTTCTTTTTGGAGGGCTGGAAGTGTCCTGGAATTAGAGAGTGGTGATGATTACACGGCATAGCGGATATACTAAAAACCACTGAAGTGAGGGTTTCTACCTCCTTATACATTTGAGATGTATGCCTTAAGATGCTTCTGTAAGCTTAAGAATAGGATGCTGTGATCCTTAAACAGGACCAAATGGAGCTCCAGTATGTACTTGAGTCAAATTCGAGGTAGCTGTGGGATTAAAACACAGTCTTTTAGTTTATTCACCTAGAAATCAGACTTTTTTTTCCTCTTCTAAGTGTACAAAATTCAGAATGAGTCATGTTTAAAAAATCATTTAGAGAGAAGTAATATTCTTGTGTTATGAGAAAACAAAAATGTTAGCTAGAGTGAGGCAAATAATGTTCTTTAGATTTTGGCAGTAGGAAAGAGAATTGTGAGCTAGGGTGTTTGCAGGTGTGTAAAGCTTTTAAAACAGTGCCTCGCAGGAAATAAGCTCTCAAAACACATTAGCTACTACTATTGACACTGTCCCCCGCCCCCAGCCACCAAGTGGATAATCAGTTGTCTCAATGCCTTTTATTGAATTGTTCAGCTTTCCTCTACTGTTTCTAAATTTTACCTATTAAGTTCTTGCCTGGTTCTGTTTCTGGATTGCTTTTTCTACTTCATTGAACTGTTTCTGTACTAGTACTATGTCGTTTTTTGTGTGTTTTTTTGAACTGTACCAGGCAGCCTGTGGGATCTCAGTTTCCTAACCAGGGAGGGAACCCAAGCTCTCAGTGAAAGCCCAGAACCCTAACCACTGGACTGCCAGGGGATTCCACTACATTGGTTTAATTACTGTGTGTGGTGTGTCTAGTAGGGCCAGTCTCATTCTTTCTGAAATTTTGCTTGGCTGCTTTCACAAATTAGAAAAGACTTTGTTCCCCTCTCATTTTGCCTACTACGTTTACTTTGCCGGTTACAGTTTAGATTGAGTTTGCTAAAGTCCCATTGGGATTTTCTTATAATTACATTAAATATATAGGTTAATTTGGAGTTGATGATATCCTTACAGTATGTGCTTCTGTTGGTTTTCCTCATATGGATCTTATATTGATTAACTTTCTAGATATATTTCTCAAACTATTTTTTTAATTCCACAAATATTTATTGAGTGCCTGTTATATTGTTCCAGGTACTTCTCCAAATTTTAAAGTAATGTATTTTGAGGCATTAATGAACTTTCCCAAATTAATGCAGTCATGGAGAGGAAATTATTCACAAAGCCAAGGACTCAGTTAACTAGTTTATGATTTGGTGTTCATTTTAATGCTGAATCATTGGTTAATCCACCCAGTATAAACAAAATTTTAACTCTTTGTATATTTATCAAAAGATTCTGTGCTTCAGAGCATATTTTGTAATTTCTTACTGAGCTTATTAATAAAAAGTATGTTTTCTTAATTTATGGACAAAAATCCTTGTCACACTGTCACACTGTAGTCAAAGAAAACTAGATTTAACCAACATGGTTTAATTATGAAGAAAAAACACAATAAGCAAATTATGAGACCTTGTCTTATATTTTCGTGAATAATGACAGTATCCTTACAGTTATTTTCCTGATGTGTGTGAGGTCATCACTGTTTGTGCAGAAACAAAGATCTGAAATGACATATACCATCAATTAACTTTAATACAAAACTTTTAATTTGGCTAGTAAGGTAACACCTATTTATTTTTTAAGTTGGAAAATGCAGAAAAGAGGAAAATTAATTAAATCACTCATAGTCCCATTTTCCAGTCACAGTTGTTTTTTACATTTTGGTGTGTTTTTATTTAATTGCTTTGCTATACTTAAAAAATCAAACTGTAAAGTAAAATTTATATACATGTGTATATATACACACACACACACGTATATGTATACTGTCCTGTGATTTGAATATTGTGAACATGTATGAAGTAGACATGTTTTACGTAGCTATCATTTTGAAATAGGACTTTTAATTTGCTTCTAATTCATCACTGTAAAGTAATGACATAGAGGACGACTTTGTACATAAAAGTTCTCTATATTTTAAATTATTTTCCTAAGATAAGGGTTATTTATTGTAAAAATAGTTCCAACCATTCAGAACTCTGAAAAGTGAGGATGTTTCACTTATACCTTCTTGTTTCACCTCAATGATAACTACTGTTAACAATTTACTATGTCTTTTGTAATTAAAAACCGTGCTCTACATACTATTTTTAATACTGTTTTATACCTTTTTAAAACTTAGCACTATATTGTGAATATTCCCCTTGTCAGTATGTACAGAGGTACCTTGACCTTTTAGATTGCTGCATACTTGTAATGCTTTTAACCATGGTGCTATTCACGGCATTTATTTAGCTTTAGGTTGTGAATTTTTTTTTCTATTACAAACGATTATTGCATATCTCTATGATGGTCATAATAGCTGAGGTTTATTGAGTATTTACTCAGTACCAGGTAAATCATAGTATCTCCTTTAATCCTCTTGTGTATGTTTGGGTAGGTGTGGATTTTTTCCCATGTCCTCATGTTTCTGTTCCTGTCCAGGGGGAGAGTAGAACTTTAGATCAAATTTCTTGCCTCTTAAGGAAGAATTATTACAGAGGAAAAAAAAAGTCTTAACTCTTCTCCAGAGGAAGAATCGCCAATCTTAGTATGAGACACACACAGGAGTGTAGGTTTTATAGTTCCTTGTTTTACATTCTGGGCCCAGGACTAGCAGGCCAGTATGGTCAGTAACCTTAGACTGGCCTTTTAGAGGTAGATCTGGCCATTCTCCTAGTTTGTGATTCCTACAGTTGAGATGAGACCTTGTTGGAAAGTGAGCTGTCTGTCCTGGAAACCTAGCTCTCTCTCTTTCAGTAGGCAAGAGATTGGGTCTCTTGATTAGGTCTTTGTTGCATGAGTGTAGGTACCTTATGGGAGAAGGCAATGGCACCCCACTCCAGTACTCTTGCCTGGAAAATCCATGGACGGAGGAGCCTGGTAGGCTGAAGTCCATGGGGTCGCTAAGAGTCGGGCACAACTGAGCGACTTCACTTTCACTTTTCACTTCATGCATTGGAGGAGGAAATGACAACCCACTCCAGTGTTCTTGCCTGGAGAATCCCAGGGATGGGGGGGCCTGGTGGGCTGCCGTCTATGGGGTCGCACAGAGTCGGACATGACTGAAGCGACTTAGCAGCAGCAGCAGCAGGTACCTTATATCCAAACTATATTTTGTAGTTTGAACATTTATACTATCTTTTCAATGGGAATTATTGGAGATTGCCCAACCATTAAAAAAACCAGACTGTCATTTCTCAACTTCACTGAGGTATAACCTCTGCACAATAAAATCTGATCAAGACATAGAACTATCTCAGAAAATTACTTCTTGCTTTTTTGCTGTCCATTTCACCCCCATCCCAGTTGATCACTGATTCTGTGTGTATGTGGTTATTCTAGATTAATTTTGCCTCTTCTGAGATTTCATCTGATTATAAGATGAGGCTTAAATAACTTAAGCACCTGGCTTTACTCAGCATTATGTTTTGAGGTTTACGCATGCCGTTACGTATATCAGGACGTGGTTTCTTTTTAATTGCTGGGTGGTGTCTATTGTATGCCTGTGCAACAGTTTGTTTATCCATCGACTGTTGGCAGATCTTTGTGTTGTTTCCATTTTTGATTTATGAATAAAGTTGCTGTGGACATTTGTGTACAAGTCATCGTTTTCATTTCTCTTGACTTAAAACCTAGGGATAGATCTGCTGGGGCACACTGGCCTTTTAAGAAACTGCCTCACACCTTTGCCAGTATTTAGTGCTGTCAGCTTTTTACATTTTCCTTTGTGTGTTTGTGTGTGTTTCTTTTGAATACCAAAACGGGAAGTCTTTTCTTTTTTTTTCCCAATATAATTTTGTAAAGGAATTGTAAGGCCTTACAGGGTGTCAGGAGGTTCATCTATGTGAATAGTTACTAGTCTGAGATGCATAATGTGAAGGGTATTCTTACAGGCTCTCCTCAAGATTACTATAGGACATACAAGTTTGACTTATTTCTACCTATCACTTTTAGTCCTGCAGAACTTCAGAATTTTAATAGAAATTATTATTTCAGGAGTCATAGCAGAGTGATTCCGTAGGCCTGAAGACAGGTTATTACTGATGGCCTTTCTCTCACTGCTTTAGACTAGCAACGTCCAATAAAACTGTATGCAGTGATCCCTAATAGCCACGTGTGGCTCTCGAAATGTGACTAGTGCACCTGAAGAACTGAGTTTTAAAATTTTAACTAGTTTTAATTTTAATAACGTGTCTAGTGGTTATTTTATTGCACAGTACATTTCTAAAATATTATTTTTCAGGAAACACATAGTTGAGCGAGACTTGTTAGTTGAGCTGTCTCTGGAGCAGGTTCATATAGGTTGTCCTACTTCCCTTTCCTGTGGAGGAATTTGTGTCTCTGGAGACATGTAACCTAGGCCTGAAGCACCACAGAGAAGACCAGTGGATTCATGAGTGTTGCAGTTATTTGTAATGAGGTCTTTTAATTAGGTACTGCACGCTTTGTTTTTGTTTTTTTTAATTTTGCCCTACTAATTCTTCAGTAAAAAATAAAGCATATACTTAAAAATCTAATTTTTAAAGTGAACCTTTGAATGAAAGTATGTTATTTAAATTTGAAAAACGGCAGTGTTGTCCAGAGGAGTCCTGGTTACACCCCTCTCCCATTTTTTGGGGGATGAGAAGAAGCCAGTTCTCTTCCTATACTTTAAAGGCTCTCACATAAGTAATGATGTAATTAGTTAGTCACTCAGTTGTGTCCGACTCTCTGCGACTTGATGGACTGTAGCCCTCCAGGCTCCTCTGTCCATGGAATTCTCCAGGCAAGAGTATTGGCATGAGTTGTGTGTCCTTCTCTAGAGGATCTTCCTGATGCAGGGATTGAACCTGGGTCCCATGCATTGCAGGCAGATTCTTTACCATCTGAGCCACCAGGGAAGCTCAATGATACAATTACTTCTGCTAAAGTTTCCTTTAAAGGTTTGTTGAGATTTTCATGCTTTAGAGAAGCAATGAATTAATTTTTTACATTTCAAGTTATTAAGGAAAACATTTTATAGTCTTTAGACAGTTAATTGTTCTAGTAACTCAAATAGTTAAACCTATAACTAAAATTTCTTGTCAGTTTCAATCTGTTCATTTCATAGTAGTTATGTGGACATTGTGGCTGGGCTTTTGTCATTGTTTCCTAGAGGCAAGGTCAGTATTAGAAAAACTGTGGAATTTTCCTTTGCCATTATTGTGATAAGTAAACAGCATTTATTTATAGGGACTTATATTCTGATGAGAAAATGAGATATTCTGCTTGGCTTGCCATAAAAACACAGATGCTTCTAGATTCCAGTAGGGAGGCCTTTTGCTCATAGCATCTGTTTCAGTTACCCAGCCAGATGACTTCTACAGACTTTTTCGCTCTTTTAAAGGACACCAAATCTTTGACAAGAAAGCAAGTTCACAAAGGAAAAGGTTAAGTTAGCGTTTTGTAAATTTTTAAATAACTTTGGGTGTATCGATTCTGTGTTAGTTAAATTGTATCACTTCCTAAATAACCTTGAAATGTCCTTTGCATCCATGTTCTTTGAATTGTTTATTCTGCTGTTGAGGTAGATTGTATTGATCCATAAGTTCTTCTGTTCAACAAATGTTTGATGAGCGCTGACTGTATCCAGGCCCTGTCTTAGCCTTGAGAACCGTAGACATGAACAGGTACAGTCTCAGTCCTTGAGAGTCTTATGTCTTTCATGCAGTATAAACAGACAGTGAAAATATTCTTCCATTTGACATTTGTCTTTTCAGGAGGGGAAGGTGTTTAGGAAGGTCTTCTAGAATATGTAATTCCTGAGCTGAGAAATTGTGGGACGAGTAGGTGTTGACTAGGCAAGGGGCTTGGAGTTAGGGAAGAGAGGAGAATGTAAGAGAAAGAAGCTTTTGTAGGTGAGAGAGACCCCCGGGGTGAGTGGGAAGCAAGGTCTGCACATTTGGTCAGGTGGCTGGTCAAACTGTGACTGTGGGCAGAACTACTGTCTCATTCGGAAAGCAGACTTGTGACCTGAACCTTATTTGTGTCGTGTTCTAAATTATACCCCGAAGGATTATCCTGCAAACCCTTCAGGTGCACATGCCCCACTTTAGAGTCCATTGCTCTGAACGGCTGGGATAGCTGTGTTGAAACTAGCCTTCTAGTTTCAAACAAAAGCAAAGCAGAGTAATTTATTTCCCTCTATAAATTTGTATTTGGAAGACAAATTTATGGAGAATCAGCTTTGGCTTGATGTTTGAAGAATGAGCACGTTAGTCATAAACAGACTACGAATGTCATGTCTCACTAACTAGGAAACCCTAGAGGATGGAGGAAAGATTATTGGTTACATACCTTGTATGAAGGAATGTTTTTCTCATTGCTGTTGGCCAAAAGGACAGTTAATTGCCATATTATATTAAATATACCTGTAATTATTTTTGTTGGGAGATACTTGGAAGATAGCTTTTATTAGTCTATAGGAGATATGGTTCATACTACTTGGAATCTCTTATGAAGAAATGTTTTTTCATGATACACTTTATCAAATTTATATCATCGCATTTTTATCAGTCAGAATCTTTTATTTTTTGAAGAAATGGAAAACCCAACCCAAGTAAGCTTGAAGGAAAGGGGATTTATTGACTCAGCCAACTTTCAGAACTGGTCTCCAGGGCTTTAACTTCTTTGTCATGTCTGAGTTTCAAGGTATCTGTCTTTCTCACCTTTGCTTTCTCTGGGATAGTTTTATTCTTTCAGAGCAGAAAGTCCTTCTTCATGTGGTAGTGATATAAGGGAGAGTACCTGTCTTCTCGCACCTGTCTATGTAAAATCCTATGGATGGATTAGGACTCTGATGATGGCCTGTGTGCTGTGATTGGCAGGCCCACAGGAGCGCATGGAATGGGAAAGGAACAGTTTCTGAAAGGCAGGATTTGCTATTACCACAGAGGAAGGGGTGCCAGGAGTCAAAAACATTGTGTTTATTACAAGTAATGGGAAATAGAGAACAGGAAGGCATAACATATTCTTTAAGGATATAAAAGGTGATTTAATTTTGTTTTCCTAATCATTCTTATAGAGTATGCAAGCTGCAAGATGTCCTACAGATGAATTATCTTTAACTAACTGCGCAGTTGTGAATGAAAAGGATTTCCAGTCTGGCCAGTGAGTATCTGACTTCATTTTCTTCTTACCTGCAAAGTGGTATTTTAGAAACTTGTCAAGAGTTGTTTTTTTTTTTTTGGAAACCTTGGAGTGTAAGTTTTTAAATTCCTCTTGCTGAATTGGAAAATGGAAGAGATGAAAAAGAGTTGTATATTTACTGCATCAAATTTTGGTAAATATAGTGTTTTCTAAGTCATGCATAATTTTTTATATGTAACTTTATTTTTCCATTGGTTTTCTTAGCAGAGCTAAGCATACTGGTTATATGACTCATTATATAGCGTAGTCATTAGGTTTTTGGCTCTGGAGCAGATGGTCTGCGTTTGGATCCTGGCTCTGCCTATTACAAACTGGGTGACTGTGGGTAGGTTATTTACCCTGACTGTGCCTCAGTGTGTCGACCTGTATAATGGGGATGACGACACCATCTTCCTCAGGGTATGTGTGAATATTGAGTTACACAAATAAATCACTTAGAACAGTGCCTAGCACATTAGTAGGTCCTTAACAAATATTAGCTGTTTGGTCATTGTTACTCTGACAACCCAAGAGACAAGAAAATTGGAAGATGATCAACTGTAGAATCTTAACAAGCATTTTTCATGGTCATTTAAAAAAATACACATATTTATTTTTTAATTGAAAGTTAATTGCTTTTCAGAATTTTGTTATTTTCTGTCATACAACATGATTCATTGTCATTTATTTCAGTTCATTCACATCACCCACTGCCCAAACTTCTAAATACCATGCTACCAAGTTCAGTGCCATCCACAGTGCTTCTAAGGTTGGTAGAAATAAGGACATGAAGGGGCAGTACCAGAAGGCAGGCTAGGGAAATGAGGAAGGAAGTGGGATTTTAGCTGAGCCTTTTTCTGTTTTTAAAACTATCTTCGAAATACATGAGTCTCACAGAATTAGAATTGCTGTTTGTGGTTTTTGTCCTCAGAGTAGAGGGCTACATTACGTGATAGTATTACCATTCTTTCCAGTCCTAAAAGTTCTGTGATGCAAAACTTTCTACATATAAACTGGACTATATATTATATATAATCAGTGTGAGAATTTGCTTATGGAATTCTTTTACATGTCAAGTGTTTACTACACATGATGGGGTTACTTAAAATATAGTGGCTATAAGGAACTTGTGTCCTACTGACAAAATGATATGTATAGAAATGTTAGCCATTAATATTTTTTAAAATTATAGTATTCTAATAAAAAAAGATAGTGTTGCTGTAACAAGAGTTTGAAGCTTCTGTCTCCTACACAGTCTTCTGAGTTTCTTGGTATAGGAGATTTATCATAAGATAACTATATTTCATCTGTTTACTTGCTGTGTTTACTTCTGAGCAGGGTGAATTAGAACAAAATGCTTTGAAATAGTAAATATTGATATCTATATGAAAGCTGATATATTTCATGAAAATTTTTCATTTTTACCACCTTTTAAATTTTATAGGCTGTTATTCTTTCAACCTGTTGTGGAAATCTGCAAAGAGATTTAAGGAATAGTCCTAAAAACTTTTTTTGGACTGCCATATCCATGGCTCTTCTATCTCTGGTTCTTGTTCCTTTAGTCTAGTTAGTGTGTGAAATAATTCTCAGGAGAGGAAATTCATCTAATTTTTACTTAGCATCAAGTAAATCAGTGCCTTCAATTTTATGTAAACTGGAAATGTAATGAGGTTGATGTTTTGAACGGCATGTACTCTCTTGAACTTGGTCTTGATTCTGCTTGATGTCTGTTTGGCCCAAGGTGGTCCTTACACCTAGAAAACATTGTGAATTGCTGACAATTTGTGGTCCTATTTCTTCAGGACTCATATAATGCCATGCTTTCACTTGGTCCTCATCAAGCATCATCTGTTGGAAATGAGCATATTAGAGTTGATGTTCTTTATTTCCTTTGACATGGAGTGTTGACTGTGTTTCTGTCTTGTAGGCACGTGATTGTGAGGACCTCCCCCAACCACAGGTACACATTTACACTGAGGACACACCCATCTGTGGTTCCAGGGAGCATTGCATTCAGCTTACCTCAGGTAACTAGGAAGTGAATTTATTCTCCTCTAATCTTGAAAGTTGTAGAAGAATCAATTCATTTAAAGCAAGCTGTATCACCCTGTAGTGGTATTGATTCATATCGATGAAAACGATCTAGGTGTTATATAAGGAATTTAAAGATACGTTCTTAATTGCCAATTTTTACTGTATCTGTATTGTATTGCCTTGATTTTTTCCCCCTAATTAAAAAAAATAATTCTGCAGTGATATCAGTTAGCTATCAGTGTCAAGTTATTTTAATGTTAGCTCTCAGGGTAATAGAGAATATATAAAAATAGCACTTACATCTAAAATTGACATCTAATAATAGCGTTTTTAAATACAATGATGTTAGACTAAAGAACATGATATGAGTAGGGCTTCCCTGATGGCTCAGTGATAAAGAATCTGCCTTCAGTGCAGGAGACACAGGAGCATGTGGGTTCGATCCCTGAGTCAGGAAGATCCCCTGGAGAAGGAAATGGGAACCCATGCCAGTATTCTTGCCTGGAGAATCCCATGGACAGAGGAGCCTGACTGGCTACATTCCAAACAGTCAAGTCGAACATGCCTGAGTGACTAAGTACAGTTGTTATATCAAATTACAGCCTAACTTGCTGGGCTTCCATAATAAGTGGAAGGATTATGATTAAATTTATAGCTGTTGGTAGATTCTGTGGAGGAGAAATTGCCTAACACTCTTGCAGGCACATAATATGTAATATAGGAGCATCGGAAGTACTAGTCTGTGTCCTTTCCTCCCTTGTCATCTTACTCAGGCTGCTGATCCTTAGTCCTAAACAGTGCAAATGCAACCCATACCTCCTGTACTATGCCAGTTGATTGCTGCCCTCCCACCTCTGGAGGTTTAGGGAAAGAGATCAAAAGGAGAATTAACTCCTTAAGGAACTGTTAAAGATCTCTTGAATTCCTCACATGTTATGGGAAATCTTCATTTGCTATTCCCTTTCCCCCTTTTGAATGCCTCTGCAGTATCAGGACTGCTTTTTGCATTTGTTTATATAGATCAAAGGTTTGGAATGTTCTAGAGCTTACCAGCTTTCTCAGAGCTAAATTTGGGACTCAGCTGGCCAGAAATGGGATTTCTAACCATTTTTCCTTGTCTGTCTGCTTTAAAAAAATTTTCCCCAACATTTACTACAAACCAAGTACTACTCTTAAGTGCTTTTGCATGTGTTCCTTCATTGAATTCTGTCAACAACCCCAGATGATGGATAGTATTCTTATCATCCTTGAGGCTATCTCTGGGTGTAGAGCCTAAATGTGGCTGCTTTGTGACCCCAAATCTGGGCTCAACCAGTGTGCCTCTGCGTTTCCGGTTGGCCGAAAGTGGAATGGAGTATGACAGAAGAGAGAAGTGAAGGGTGGAGAGGAAGTGAGAAAGCTGGGAGGGAGAGCACTTGTTGCATGGATTCAAAACGCAGCATCTTCTTAACCCCTCACCACCACAAAGTTCACGAAGTTCAGATGAGTAGACAAACTTGTTTTTCAGCCAAAGATTATTTTTCTCACTGTTCTTTGAAGTGTTGTCAGGAAGTACTCATTTTGAATCTATATCAAGCCAGTCCTGAATTCCTGCCTGAACACAATCTGTCCTGCCTCTGTATATTCTTGCCATTGTAACCAGTCGGTACCTAGGGAGAAGCTAAAAGCCTTGTCACAAATGCCTGACGCTTCTTTGGCTAGTACACAAAGAGTAGTCATGACCATCTAATGATTTGAATCCCTGCTTGGTTTCATTATTGTCTATCTGATGAGTTCTGATTTATTTTTCATGAATTGAACATCTTTCTTTTTGTGCTACTGTATCAAACAGTATAACTGTCCACAGTACATTTAGAATCTGAAATGTCTGATACTCCGAAGGCCTTCAGGAGCGTTAAAATATTATGCAAAGGAGCATCCTACTCAGTGGTGCCGGCTTTACTGTAAAAAGGCAAACTTTCTACATTTTGAGGACAGATATTCAGGTATAAATAAACTCTAGCATATGTTTGCTAGGGCGGCTGTAACAAAGTACCACAAACTAGGTGGCTTAAAATAACAGAAATTTATTCTCCCACAGTTCTGGAGGCAGAAGTCTGAAATCAAGGTGTCAGCAGGGCCGTGTTCTCTCTGAAGGCACTAGGAAAAAATCTGTTCCATGCTTAGCTTCTGGTGTAGCAGACAGTCTTTGATGTTCATTGACTGGTGGCTGTGTCACTTCAGTCCCTGCCTTCACTGTCCCATGACTTTTTCCCCATTTGACTGTGTCTCTTTTTTCTTATAAGGAAGCCATATTGGCTTAGAGTCTATCTTAATTCATTGTGACCTCATCGTACCTTGATATCATCTGCAGAGACCCTGTTTCCAAATGCTGTCACATTCATTGGAGCTGGGGGCTAAGGCTTTAATGTATCTTTTTTGTGGGACACGGTTCAACACTTAACAGCCATGGTTTAGTCTTGGAATGTGTACATGAAATTCACAGAAATCCAGTTTTCCTCGTTTCTCTAATTTTGATGTGGTATTAAGTGTCTTTTTTCCCCCCCTCTCTTTTGTTTTACAGCGAAAATGGGCTGGACTTTCTATTGGACAAGAAATAGAAGGTAGGTATATTTTTTAGCTATCTGAGGTAGATTCTCTTTACAATTTTCTCGTAGAGATCTGTGCAGCTTTCTTTTCATCCATGTTACAGTTAGGTGTATGAGAATGGAAAGTAAGTAGTTAGTTACTCTGTCTACTTGTTATATGTCTGGGTATTCCTGGGAAAGGAACAGCCACATATTCATAGCTCACAGAAAAGGTACAAGGTAAATTTTTGCACAGATTACCTTTAAGAGCACTGTGTAAAAGTGCTGAGACAGAACAGGAGTGGAGGAATTGATTGGAGACTGGATAATTAGCCAGAGAAATCTTTCCAGCACTGGAGTTTTGAGCATGATTATGAAGTAGGAGAAAAGCATGACATGATAGTGACAAGGAACAAAGGCTCTTCAGATGAGAAATAAAAGGCACTGGGATGGGAGCAAGCAAATTATAGGCATCGCTCATAAGTGTGTTTGGTTGAAAGGTTTTGCCTGAATGGGTTGTATTAAGTGATGAGAGGTGGAGTACGCAGTTAGTGGGCGGCCTGGAAATACATACTGAAATTTTTGGATTTTACACAAACACACTTAAAAGTCTTGAATAAGCCCATCAAAATCCTACCTTTAGAAAAGAGTTCTAATGTCATTGTGGAGTATATAGCAAGGAGTGGGAAGAATACAGGAGTGAAGGACAATTGCTGGGAGGTTATTTGACTTGCCTGGAATTAAGCTGAATAGGACTTTGTGAAATTATGGCTATGGAAAAAATTTTTAAAAGTTGAAATTATGTTAAAGAGGAATAATTGGTATTACATGGTGATTCCATTTTACTGTATACTGAGATGTATTTTCTAATGTCTTTGTTTAAAAAGATAAATCAGGTTTAGGGTAAGGAGAAGAAAGGGTAGCAGTACTTAAGAAAACTGTGGACTTTTAAAATGTGTTATAAAGTCATCATAGTTCATTAGGGAAGGATATGGAAAGCAATTTATGACTTAAGGGAAAAAAAAAGACTAAGCCACTTGTGGTTTATAAACCAAAGAGCTAAGTGAAAACTGGCATTGTTTCTTAGTCATTGTGGCAAAGTTGGGGAAATGAAGTGTGAAGTGTTTTTTAAGACCTAAAAAAATTCATATTATGGAAAGGTTACAAAAACAATACAGAGATATCTTCTAAAAGATACCATTTGACTCTAATCTATACAATAGTTAATCTTTATATTCTGCCTTCCTCTTTCTCCTCTCATTTTGTAATTAATTGCTTCCTTTTTTTTTCAAGTTTTAAGTCTTTTTTTTTTTTAGTGGAAGAAGCAACTTTTTAAAAGTTGAGATATAATTGACATATTACATTGTATTAGTTTCAAGTATGCATGACTGCTAAGTCACTTCAGTCCTGTCCGACTCCGTGCAACCCTATGGACTGTAGCCTGCCAGGCTCCTCTGTCCATGGGGATTCTCCAGGCAAGAATACTGGAGTGGGTTGCCCTGCCCCCCCTCTAGGGGATCTTCCAGATCCAGGGATCAAACCCTCGTCTCTTGTGTCTCCTGCACTGGCAGTCAGGTTCTTTACCACTAGCACCACCCTGATGCTGGGAAAGATTGAAGGCAGGAGGAGAAGGGGACAACAGAGGATGAGATGGTTGGATGGCATCACCGACTCGATGGACATGAGTTTGAGCAAGCTCTAGGAGTTGGTGAAGGACAGGGAAGCCTGGCGTGCTGCAGTCCATGGGGTTACAAAGAGTCGGACACAACTGAGCGACTGAACTGAACCACCTGACATAATGATTTGATATTTATATACATTGTGAAATGCTTACCACAATAAATCTAGTTAACATCTGTCACAAGATTTTTTTTCTTGTGATAACAACTCGTAAGGTCTACTCTATTAGCAACATTCAAGTGTGCAATACAGTATTACTAACTATAGTCACCATGATGTACATGTTGGTTCATTTCTTTCTCTGGTATTTATACACTGTGCTGTGCTATGCTCAGTTGCTTCAGTCGTGTTCAACTCTTTGCGACCTCATGGACTGTAGCCCACCAGGCTCCTCTGCCCATGGGGATTCACTAGGCAAGAATACTGGAGTGGGTTGCCATGCCCTCCTCCAGGATTTACATGCTATTCTTCCACAAATGACCCCATATTTGTTTTAGTCTCAGTTCTACAATAAATCTCTTAAATGATCATGATCAGTCCTTTTGCCAGTTTCTACTTGGTTGGATAAAACCTATCCTCTAGTAGATTCTTCCAGGAAGTATATATGTGTATAGCGTTTCCTAAGTTCTTGGATATTCAAACTTTTTTCTTTTATATCTTTGATGCCTTTAAGGGAAACTTAGTTGGATATAAAATTTTTGGCTTTTCTTTCCTTGAATTTCTTGAAAATACTGTATCACATTGCCTTATTTTGTATCAAACTGTTGAGAAATCTGATGCCAGTCTTATTTTCTTACCTTTATAAATAATTTGATTTTTTTGCCTGGGAGCCCTGAGGGGTTTTCTGTCTTTAAATTCAAATATCCTTATTAGAATATTGCTTGGAATTGGCCATTCTGGGTCAACAACTCAGCTATACATTAATGTGTAGATTTAAATTTTGTCTGTTTCCAAAAGATTTTCTTAGGTTTTGGTTTAAAATATTAGTTCTGACTGAATTGTTTTGATTTTCTTCTCCAGGGCTCTAATTATATATGTATTTTAGGCCTTATCTCTCTTACATCTCAGCTGCTTTCTCTCTATTCTTTGTAAATGCTTTATTTTTATTGTCTTAGTTGTTTTCTTGTCTTCATTCACTGCCTCTTATTAAATATTAACTTGAATCTATTCTTCCATGGACACTTTGTAATATATTATTCACTTCTGAGTAATTTTGTTTTTCCTCGATTTCTTTCCTGTGTTTGATAAATTCATTGCATTTCTTTTATTAATATTTGTCTGTTTCTGTTCTTAGTTTTTAATCTTCTGACTTTAGGTGTTTTGTTATATGTCTAAGTACTTGTTTGAGGATACTTAATTTAGTTTAAAATGTTATGTATATTTTCTATTTCATAATTGATCTTTTTAGAGAAGACAGCTGAAATGCTGCAATACTTTGTTATTTGTTATGTTTTCTTTACAGAAACTTTGTGGAATTATTATTTTTTTTTGTTTCATATGATTTTGTAGGCAAAATTATTAGTGCAAGAGCATTCTTTCCTGTTAGTGTAGAGAAGGGCAGTTTCTTTAATAATGGTGAGGTGGGGTAGGTAGAAAGGTTGGTTGGTATAGCTTATTTCTGTTTGGTTTCTGTGTGATCCCTAATTTTCCTCTCTTCCTGTCTTCTTTCCTTTATTGCCATGTCTTGAAGGGCACCACCCTTTCTATTTCTGTCTGATTCTTCCCAGTGATTCTTTGATGTTACTACTTCCAGTTCTACTTACTTTCAGGTCCCTTCTGGGTACCTAGCATCTTAGATTACCAAGTCCCAAACCTGTGTATAGTGTTTTGGCTTTTGCTATTACACTTTCTCTTTTGAGGGTGATTTTTGTTTGTATTTTCCCTATGTACTGCTTTCCCTTCTATTTTTCCACAGTGGGAGCTCTGTCTGATCTTGTTACATATTTCTCTATTTTCAAGTAATTTGAGTTTTGTGATATTCTGTGTCTCTTAGTAATGCTGACGGTGTGGACTGTGCGTAGCATTATTTGTTCTCCTTGCGGTTCCCACAGAGTTTTAGGAGGATGTGTGGGAATGTTCAGATTCACATTCAGATCCTCTGGATCCAAGCTTTTGGAGATATTCAAAGATACATTTACTTTAAACTGGTTGAAAGAAAGCAATTACTTAAAGCAGTTGCCTGGAACACATTATGAGCCTAGTCTGTAGTCAAGATGCCTGAGAAGAGAAGTTGGTAAAGTGGAAGGAGAGAGTATCCTCTTTCTCATTTAGGAACTTGGCAACTTACTGTTTGTTTGTTTGTTTTTTCTGAATCAGAAGGAACTTAAATATTGGGATTATCTTTATTTGGTCTTTTCTTTGTAGAAGTAGGATTAAAGATAAAATTTTTCGCCTAAGGGTGAAAATAAAGGAAATTAGATAAGATAACTGGTAGTGAATGTTGGAGAATTAGTGCTTTCTAAACTTGCCTCACAGAAACACCTGGGGAGTTCTGTTTTTTTGTTTGTTTGTTTGTTTTTTTTAAAGATTCTCAGGCCCCTCCCTTGGGGAGTCTAATTCATGAATCTGTGTTTTTAACAATCACCCTTAAGTAGTTGTTATCAGTCACATTTTTGGGAACATTGACATAAGTGATTCCCTTAACTGTCACCTCCTCACTTGAAAGCATAGCGTGAATTTCAGCTGAGACAGTGCAGGAGTTCGGCACCAAAGGGAAGTAGGTCAGTGCCTGAAGCCAGGGTTCCCTGTTTGTGGACACTGTCAGAGATAAAAATGAACACTTGTTAAATCTAATGAGAAGACCAATGTGTATGAGGCTTAGGTTTCTAATTTTCTTAAACTTACTTTTCTAAATATGAATGTTCTTAAGTTTTAATGCAGATAAATTCTGTTGTGAAAAAGAAAATTCAAGATGAAATGAAAAAATGTGTTTTGTGGCCTTAAATTGTGTTTAAAGCATTCTCCTGCTACCAGAAATGCTTACCTTGAATGTAAAATCAGTTCTTTAAAAAGGCAAATCAAACAGACCTAATTGGCAGAATTATAAAACTTAAGTGTTCAGATGGGACTAAGGTGGAGTAAGCTTGAGGTAAGGAAGGGTTTGGGGGCCTGATTGTTGTCATGATGTAGCATAAAGGTACAAAGCTTTTTCAGTGTAAGTAGCTGCTGCTGCTGCTAAGTCGCTTCAGTCATGTCAAACTCTGTGCAACCCCATAGACAGCAGTCCACCAGGCTCCTCCATCCTTGGGATTCTCCAGGCAAGAACACTGGAGTGGGTTGCCATTTCCTTCTCCAATGCATGAAAATGGAAAGTGAAAGTGAAGTCGCTCAGTTGTGTCCGACTCTTAGCGACCCCATGGACTGCAGCCTACCAGGCTCCTCCGCCCATGGGATTTTCCAGGCAAGAAAACGAGTGGGTTGCCATTGTCTTCTCCGAGTGTAAGTAGAGGTGTAGACAAAGAGAGAATAGGAAGTTTGGTATGAAGGGGAGTGTTTATTCAAAGATTCTAAAACAGGAGTTCTGTCTGTAAGCAGAATTTTTTAGTCAGGTCAGTGATTTTAGTTCTCAGACTAAATCTTCTACAAGAATCATTTAGTTTTCTCTCTGGAAGTACCATGTTTTAAGTATTGCAGACTGATGTTCATTCAGTTAACACGTTTTTTTGAACCTGTCTTTGTAATGCCTGTTCAAAGCACTGGCTGTAACTTTTTGTTTATAAATTAATCTTTGATGTTAAATTACTATTGGTCATAAAATAAACATTCTTAACCTTTTGGCCCTTTGCTCCTTGTTGAAACCCTCAGGGCATCTGTCCCTTTGGGGGCTGATGATGGTGCTGACCATGGTGCTGCCTGTGAAACTGTCCATGGTACTGCCGTAGCATTTGAAATTGTAACAACTTAGTCTTTTCTGTTTAGGAACATTGACCTTAAATTAAGATGCATTTGAAAACTATAGTCGGTATTGATGATATTTTAATAACGTATTCAAGTTTCTTGGTATAAGAATGGTTCAAACACCTGTACATATCCATGCATATATGTATACACACACATGGTGATGCCATGAAATTGTTTTGGAGTCTTTAATGCACAAAATTGTGTTATACTGTGCAGCCCTTTCTGAATTATACTTTTTTCACTCAATATTATGTTTTAATGGACCATTCATCTTTATTAAATATATATCAGATTTTAATTTTAAGTGCTACACATTATTCTACATTATGACTATGCCACATTTTATTCATCATTTCCTGACTGATAAGCATTTTTAAAATGTTTGACTATTAGAAATAATGCTGCAATGAACCTCCCTGTAACTTTCTTTTTAGACACATGTTTAAGAGTCTTCTGGGGACAGACCCCTGGAAATGAGATTGTTGATCAACTTATTTATTTTCCATTAATAATTCATCCTATAAATATTTCTTATGGAGAAACAACTAAGCTCTCTTATGAAAATCACTCAGAATGTAATCTGTACTTCCTAGGAAGGACACAAAAATAACACAACATGCAGAAGTGGAGGCCAGAGAGTATTCTGAAACTCTCAGCTGAGATTTGAGCTTACATTTGATCTTCAGCAAATTTTCCAACCCTCCATCCTGGCTTTCTTTGTTATTTTGCTTTTGAAAACATATATCAAATATGTGTGTCCCCTTTATGATGGCAGACCAAAATACAAAAATATGATTAATCAAGCAATTTCATTCCAAGGATTTACAAAAAATCCTTGTACGTAACTCAATACTAGACTCAGCTAGTCTGTAAAATATAAGTTGAGAACAGAAATTGGGCATGAAAGGACCATAAAGGTTTATCTAGCCCAGTCTTATTTTATAGGTGTGACAAATCAAGGCACAGAAAGTTTTTTACATTTGTCCATTTACTAATAGATTGAAACGCAGTTTCCAGAGTCCCTTTGTTTTGCCTCTTTTGTTACTAGTATGGAAAGTATAGGTGTTTTGCTGCTGTTGTTTCATTTAAACAGTTCGTGAATATATTAAGCATCCTGCTAACACCATTGTTTGTTTGCTGTGCTTGGTCATGTCTGACTCTTTGCGACCCCATGGACTGTAGCCCACCAGGCTTCTCTGTCCTTGAAATTTCCCAGGCAAAAATGCTGGAGTGAGTTGCCATTTTCTCCTCCTTGGGATTTTCTCAGCCTAGGGATTGAACCCACATCTCTGGCATCTTCTGCATTAGCAGGCAGATTCTTTACCACTGAGTCACCTGGGAAGCCCACAGACGCTGTTAATACAAAAATGAGCTAAAGGTCTGGTCTTTGTCCTGTTATGCATGTAGAACTTACTGAGGTTCCCTGAAATCATAGGTGCTCAGTAAATATTTCTGTAGTATTAAAAAAAGAAATGTCAAAGTCTTGAGTTGCTCTGGAGGAAACCCCTCTAGGAAACATTTTTTTCTCAAAGGTTTTTTTGGTTTTGTTTTGGTTTTTGTTTTGGTCCTACACTATTAATTTGCTAAAGCAAGAGTCCACACACCTCTGACCTTAGCTCTTTCTTGTGTCAAGCAAAAGTCTTGTTTGGAAACAGCATGGTATGCCATCTCCACCAGGATTTCCCATTCTGTCACTTCATCCTCTGCCTAACGAGAAGGAGGAAGATGGAGAGGGTATATGGGGACAGCTGTAATTTCCCCAGAACAGTCAGGTGAGGGGTAAAAGTACAGGAGATTGCTATTTAGTATGTTCCAATTAAGTCAGGGGGAAGAACATCTCTAGTGGTTATTATTGTGTTTAAAAAATATCGGTGCCTTATGTATTCCTCCAATGAACGTCATGAAAAATCCCCCTTTGGTCACGTTCTAATTCATTTATGTGAAACTTTTAGTTACTTGAAGCACAGCAAGGATTTGGTGTCTCTGTGATTAAAAAAAAATGCTCCTTTGTTTCCTCCCCAGTGTCCTTATATACCTTTGACAAAGCCAAGCAGTGTATTGGCACGATGACCATCGAGATTGATTTCCTGCAGAAAAAAAGTATCGACTCCAACCCGTATGATACTGACAAGATGGCCGCAGAATTTATTCAGCAGTTCAACAACCAGGCATTCTCAGTGGGTCAACAGGTAGTTTTAAACTTTCTTTCATTTAGAGACATTCTAATCTCTGTACTTGTCCAAAATTAATTGTTTTTTAAAAGCTGAGAGGAGCTTTGCATATGAACAGCTATATCTAAGGTGAGTGATAAAAAGTGAGGGAAATATATTTGCTGAACCTCTAGCAGACTGTTTAGAAAAATTATAAATTAGGTTACAGTGTCATGTATAAGGACAGCAGCTTTTCTTTCTGTAAATTTGGGAACACTGTAGACATGTATTTCAAATTTCTTTTCTTGTCACGGGACATCTGTCTGGGGATGTCTTTCTGTTTTCCTGATGTATTTCTGTAGAAAAGTAATTCTTAACTTTTTTGGTTATGAGCTTCTTTGAGAATCTTAAGAAAATTACATGTAAATATATATTCAGTTTTTAATGGAGCTTTTGAAGCCCAGATTTTCTCTTCTTAAAAATAATATTGCTTATAAAGAAGATGAGGGTCATATATACAATGGAATATTACTGAGCCATAAAAAAGTGAAATAATGCCATTTGTAGCAACAATGATGAACCTGGAGATTATCATATTGACTGAGTGAAGTGAATCAGATAGAGAAAAACATATCCTGTGATGTCACTCTTATGTGGAATTTAATTTTAAAAAAGAAGGGAACTTATATATAAAACAGAAAAGACTTACAGCTATTGAAAACAAACTTACGATTACCTAAAGGGCAACATTGGGGGAGGGATAAATCAGAAGCTTGGAGTGAACACACACACACACACACACACACACACACACACACACTCCCCCCCCAACAATGTTTAAAATAGATAACCAACACAGACCTACTGTATAGCACAGGGAACTGTACCCAATATTTTGTAATAATCAATATGAGAAAAGAATCTAAAATAAAATGAATATGTGTATAATTGAATCACTTGGCTGTACACCTGAAGCTAACGCAACAGGGTAAGTCAACTATAGTCCAATAGAATAAAAGAAAAAAGTGACCCTGTTTATTATTGTTCCCTTCTTTGGACTTCAGTTAGTACATTGTTTGGTCTCCTAAGAAGAAATTCTGTGTGCTTTTGTTTTTTTTTTTATTTTACCTAAAAAAATGTGTGAGTTCATAAATTATTTGTTTTTCTACATAAATAATCTCTGCTCTTTTGACCTTACCATTCCATTTGTCTCTTCTTCTGTGACTTTTCTGAATCATTAACTCCTTCCTCCTCCCATAGCTCCACAGCAGCTGTTCTCAAACTGTGGCCTTGAGGCCGTTTCAGGGGGTTTGTGAGGTCAAATCTAATACCAAAACATTTTTTAAAAAGGGTGTTATGTGCCCATTTCATCTTATTCTCTCACAAGTGGAGTTGTGCATAGTTACACTGCCTGCTGAGGCAAACATGAATGCTGAGTGGTCTTCCATTAAGCAAGAAATTAGAGATTTGCAGAAATGTCACAGTGCCACTCTTCTCACTTATGTTTTATACCTTGGGAAATTTAAATATTTTAAAATAAATTATAACTATGTTATTTATGTTAATATATAATATACTTAATTATTGTTTTTTTTTAATTAATAAATTTTCTTGTTCTAATTTCTAATACAGTGAATATCAACAGATTATTACAATCCATATAAACAAAATTTGGGGGTTTAGGAATATAAAAGGATTCTGAGCCCCAAAAGTTTGAAAATTCCAGCTTTATTGTGTTCTGATCTCTCATGAGTTACATAGACTGTCCTTGTGTCTCTCCTGTGGGAAGGCCTGTAAAATGGAAGAAATGGCAGAAGGAGGGACCTGTGGAAATGAGTGGAGTGTATTACCTGGAAAGACGAGACTCGTAAGGATTTGGTTAACCCATATATCGTAATATCAAACTTTCACAATTGAAAACTTGAGTTACTGATAGACAGGAAAAGGACACAGAACACATATTATTGTTTTTAAGAGTACTGGAATTGGAATGAACCTCAGAGGTTATCTTGTCTAACCTCCTCATTTTGCACATGAGGAATTTTATTTAGGTCCAGAGACGACCTGTGAGCTGCCCTGTGTAGCTGAGACAAGAACCTGCTAGTCAGTTGATCCATTCATTAGCAAATACTTATTGAACACCTAGTACAAGTTCAGTAAATACTATTTTAGGCCCTGTAAATCTTTGGTGAATAAGACAGACACAGTTCCTACCTTTGTAGAGTTTCCTTTCTAGTTGGAAAAGACAGAAAATAAGAAAGAAATGCCATGTACTGTTAATGTCAGTCAAATGGGATGATGCACTAGAGATCCGCTGGGCTGCTTCTTGGAATTAGATGGATTGAGGCGGCTCCCCAGGGTGATAGGTAGCTGACAGTTTGTTGATTTACCTGCCCATTGCTTTTTGGGCTTCACCATAGTCCTTCTGGATTCCTACACTTTCTGATAGTTGTGCTCAAATTGCCTAACTAAAACTTCATTGTTTTTACCTTCTCTTTTAGCTTTTGTATTTTAATAGAAAATGCCTTGGTATTTGTAATAATTTAAAACCCAGTGACATGCAAACGTCTACAAACCCACGAAAGAAAATCCTCCATAATACAGAGAAGAAATAAGTATCTTAAATCATTCTTCTTAGTATTTATTCCCATTCTTGGTAGTTAGTAGTGGCAGGATGGACAGTCAGCCTTGTTTATTGTATTTTTGTTGTACCCCGGAACCTCAATGAGGGCCTAGCTTGTAGAAGGCACTTAATAAATATTTGGCGAGTGAACGAGCATTCAGAAGCTGTGTCTGCACTCGCATGGGAGGCACTTAGTGTTGATTGTAGAAAAGCATGATGTGGAGGCACACAACCCAGGCTTGCATCCCGGCACTGCCATTTGCTGTTACTCTAGGCCCCATTTAACTCCTCTCTGAATCTCAGCATCCTTACTGGTAAAGTAGGACTGATTTTTTGCAAGAGAGTTACTGAGTATTACAGAACATCCTGTAATGTTTGTTTGGCACACAGCAGACACTCAGTAAATGTTAGTTCCTTTGTTATGTGGGTAGTTTGCCTTGTGGAGAAGAGTGATATACAAGAGAAAGCTGCTTGCCTGCGTTTGAAAAACATTGGCGATTATGTGAAAATCAAACCATTATATCATGCAGTGATTTTTTTCCCCCCGTCTTTTCTACATAGCTTGTATTTAGCTTCAATGAAAAGCTTTTTGGCTTACTGGTCAAAGACATTGAAGCCATGGATCCTAGTATCCTCAAGGGAGAGCCTGCAACTGGTAAAAGACAGAAGGTATGCTTTATTTCTGATAATCTGTATGATGTGCCTTGTACAAATTAATACAATTTTCCTAGCCATTCTCTCCCTCAGTGATTTCTTTTATATTCTGTACTCTTCTAAGATAGTAGGGAAAATTTGCCTTTAAAGCCAGCATAGTTATTAAAATACAGTATAAAACAGACTCATGTGAAGATCTAATAAGTAATTTGAAATAGCTGATAGTTTGAAAAATTTGCTTTGCTCATGGAGACTTCATTTCTCTCTTGTTTTTCACCTTGCTTTGAGAAGTCCAGAAATCTGCTGTAAGACTAACTACTAATTATTGTCTTTCTTTATAGATTGAAATAGGGCTGGTTGTTGGCAACAGTCAGGTTGCATTTGAAAAAGCAGAAAATTCATCACTCAATCTTATTGGTAAGATTTACAATTTTTAGAAGATTCTGAGGGACCATCTGTTAATAGTGGGCTTCCCTGGTGGTTCAGACAGTAAAGAACCTGCAGTGCAGGAGACCTGGATTCGATCCCTGGGTGGGGAAGATCCCCTGGAGGAGGGCCTGACAACCCACTCTAGCATTCTTACCTGGAGAATCCCCGTGGACAGAGGAGCCTGGTGGGCTACAGTCCTTGGGGTCGCAGAGAGTCAGACACGACTGAGCGACTAAGCACAGCACATCTGTTAACAATACGTGACTCAACTACAGTGATTAAACAGGGAGAGAGAACAGAGACACTTGCCTTGAAAAGGCCAATCACAGAATCATGGAGTATTTCCTATCTTTCAGATGTACTGATGTAGAAAAAATTTTAAACCTTCACTAAATCAGTTTTGTCCAATAGAAATATAATGTATGTCATTTTAAATTTCCTAGTAACCTCACTAAAAAAATAAAGGAAAAGATAGATAAAAATTAATTTTTAAACTTTTAATAAATATGTGCAGGCTGACAGAAGATTCATGAAAGATATTTCAGAAAGTTCCTGTATACACTTAACCAGCTTCCTGTGATGGTACCTCTTAAGTAACCATAGTACACTTTTCCAAAACTAGATTAACATGTTTCCATTGCTGCTAACTGTTTTAGAGACTTTATTTGGATTTTGTCAGTTTTTTCATCATGTCCTTTTTCTGTTCCAGGATCTAACTCGGAATTCCACATTGCATTTAGTGGTTTAGTCTCCATAGTCTTCTCCAGTGTCTGACAGTTCCTCAGACTTTCATTGTCTTTTCATGACCATGAGAGCTGGTCATGTATTTTGTAGAATGTCCCTCAGCTGGATGTGTGTTATATGTGATACTAGCATTATTTCCATTAGTGACTGGGTTAAACGATCAGTGTACAGGTAAAGAAAGTCTTTCCAGCAGATTCATAGTTCAGTCCTACTCTTGTACGTTAACCCCACTTTTATTATATTAAAATAATGCGGATTGGGCTCTAAAAATAGTAAGTCATCAGCATAATGATGCCATTAACTGTATTTACCTGTGTTGGTGTCTATCCCAGTACAAGGTAGAGGATTTGCAGTGGTTACACACTTATATCCAAAGTCATTTAAATTTGAATGCGTGTCCTTTTCTCGAGAGCCATAAATTATCATTCCTCTTTTATTGTTTTTCAACTGTAAAATATTTATTTCATGAAATATGAATAAGCGCTCAAAAACAGCTCACTCTAAAATTTAAAATATTTGATTATATCTTCATACTGTTTTATAGTTTGTTCTTTTTGCTTAACGTATTTCAAGCATCTTAATAAATATACTTCTACAATATTGTTTCTAAATGACTAATATATTGTTTTATGGCTTCCCTGGTGGCTAAAGAGTCCACCTACCAAGTAGGAGACTAAGGTTCGATCATAATTAGGATATATCATAATCTCCTGTTGTTGATCCAATATGTTTCTGGAGTGATTTCTTTGTATATTATATGGTATATTATTCCAAGAGAGTTGCATGACTTTTGTACAATGGAGGTAATTTCTAAGTGTGATGAATAGTTTTCCCCCACCATTGGAAAGTAAAATTGTACAGTTTCGCCACAAGAGGGCAGTAGAGTTTAAGAAAAGTATTTTTGGTTACTTCGTAAAGGAAGTGTTAAGTCCACAAAACTAACCGTACAGTTAGCATCTAGGGTAAACTTTTTCTAATGTGACCTGTTATTCCCTAATTAAAAGCAAACTATAGTACTTTCTTTTTTTTGTTTATGTGGGCTGTACTAAGGCACTTTTATTCTTTGTGTTTGAGAGAGTTAATGTGGTTCTCTTGAGTTTCTTTAGGGGGCACTATGACATTTAAGTTAGATAATTTTCTTCTTTGTGAAAGAATTTGAAAACATGAATTTTGAAATCATCCAAGACTTTAGGATAATTTTAGATTATTGTGCAAATGAAGAAAAAGCAAATAAGACATTAAATTTCATACATCTTTTCAGGCTGAAGAGTTAAATTCCTGATTATATACTTAATTTAGATAAGTATATGTATTTTTAAATATTGCTTTAGGAGCCTTGAGGGACTGCTAGATTTCAGTTGCATGTCTGGCAACTAGTGTTTTCTTCATCAGATATGCACATGGTGTTTCTTCTAATCAACCAAGTTAGTTAACGTGGTTAGGAGTTAGAGGTCAATAAGACCAAGCTTCATGGATTGACTACACCATGAGTGACCCTAAATGGGGACCAGACAAACTAGCGAATATAACAAAACTCATCCTTCTTAAAAAATCAGCTAAGAAGGTGTTTTCATGTTTGATAGCTTTTCTTTATTCACTGAGGATGCCCAGGGAGTTCTGACTGTTTTTTTACGCTTAATGATGAAGTTCTTCTCTCACATTTGATTATCTTTGTTTGAAATAGGCAAAGCAAAAACCAAGGAAAATCGCCAGTCCATCATCAATCCTGACTGGAACTTTGAGAAAATGGGAATAGGAGGTCTGGACAAGGAGTTTTCAGATATTTTTCGACGAGCATTTGCTTCCAGAGTATTTCCTCCAGAGATTGTGGAACAGATGGGTGAGTTTTAAAAAGAAAAATTGGATAAAATCTTGTATTGTTTTTAAAAAATGGATGTGATAAAATCTGTTTTCAGTAATGTTTTGAAATTATTTTTCAGTCCTGACAAACTGTTTCTGTTTTCTTCCTCTTTTAAAAAAGCTTAAAAAAACTTTTAAAGTTTTAGGATTTTTAAAACTACATTTTAATTTTATGGGAAAATCATAATAATTGTGGTTGCTTGATTTAATTTATTTATCCAAGTATGTTTCTCTATAGGACATATTTAGAAATTTCATTATATTTATGAATTTTTAACAGGGCCTATTTAGAAATGTCATCTGACTCTAAAGATTCACTAAAGGTCAGATTTACTGTGCCGAATAGTCATTATCTATTAGACTATGGATACTGTTCTAATATTAGCTGTTGCTTTTTTTAAAAATTGTATTACCCAGTTAATACATCTTCATACCTGGTAAATGGATACTTGGCATGTTTTAAATTTATGCAAAAGGACAAATGCAGAATATACATAGGAATTTCCACATTGCATACAAAGAAATGCACTAGTCATTTATCACTTCTTTCTTGAAGGTTTATTTAATTTATCTATGTGTGAAATGGCTTTATTTGCCCTGGTGGAAATGCTGTCATGACTGTTTTCGTATGTATATCATACGTTGGATTGGAATGTTAGCTACAGAATATCTGAAGAAGGAATTTATACCATAACAGCTTCTGGCAGACTATTCGTGTTAAAAACTGTATCCAAAAAAACTGAAGGAATACAAATATATTACTCCCTTCACCTCCATCACTCTTTATCTTTAAATTGCTACTGGGAGATAAAAGTATATTCATCATGGTGGGGCTGAGAACTACTTTCTAGGCACTAAGTGCTCGGTTCTCTCAGCCTCCTGTTGTTGGTAGCCGTTCGGCCTAGTCGCTCACTCTGATAAGTTACACACAGCACACACCTGTTCACTGGCTAAAGGTCGAGCTTGAAATTGGATTAAGAGAAAATGACAGAGACCCTCATCACCTGAGTTTTATACACCTTGAAATGGCAATAAGATACTTTTTTTTATCTGAAAGACACAAAGGCCAAGTCCATAAAAAAACAGAATTTTAATTTGGAAAATAGTTAAAAATGTGATAGTTCACTACCTTGGTAAGGTGTATTTTGAGGCACAATAAATCCATAAAACTTTAAAGACATGGAAATATTGATTAAGTATGTTTGAGATATAAGATTCCAAATGTTCTAAGTTATTCTTGTGCAATATCTTTTTACATATTTTCAAGCCCGAGCCCCATACAGAGAGTATGATGATTGTGTCTTTGAACATGTAAACTCCCCCTGGTGGCTCAGCGGTAAAGAATCTGCCTGCCATGCAGGAGACGTGGGTTTGGTTCCTGGGTTGGGAAGATCCCCGGAGAAAGGAATGGCAACCCACTCCAGTATTCATGCCTGGGAAAGTCCATGGACAGAGAATCCTGGAGGGCTACAGTACATGGGGTCACAAGAGTCAATACAACTTAGCGAGTAAACCACCACCCCTCTACAGCCAACAAGTAGAAAAACAGCTGCTTCTATAAGTTATATCTTTTAACTATATTAAAATACTTTCTCAAGGTTTAAAAGCTTACGAACATTCAGATACTAGTTTCCTGTTTGTGCATTGTCCAAGCCTTGCTCATTAGGGCCTCTCTCTGAGGTTGAGAGAACAACCTGTAAAGAAGTAAACCCGTTTCTGTTGGTTTGTGACTCTGTCAGCTCTTGAAGAGTTTGAAATTAAAACAGATTTGGAATTTCTGAGTGACTTTAATCTGTTTCTGCAGTCCATACTGAAATTAGTTGAGTTGTACAGTATGCTTTTTGTTGTTAACGTGCTTTTTGACCAAGGACTTTGAATTTCAGGTTTGTTTGTTAGTACTACTACCCATTACATTTTTTATGGATTTATTTTTCTAATATTTCTATTGGTTTACTTAGGCATAAATGAGTTCTTTTTAAAAGCAATACTTCTTTATCTTTATGGCTTTTTGTTATCAAGAAGCATGTGTTGTCAATTTGACTTAAAAGAATAAATTGGGGTGGGAGGGAGGCTGAAAAGGGAGGGGATATATGCATATATATAGCTAATTTGCATTGTTATATAGCAGAAACTGACAACATTGTAAAACAGTTATGTTCCATTTTAAAAATAAATTTAAAAACCGGGTAGGGGGAAGGCAGTAAGTCTTAAGGTACCTTGGCTTTTGAGCTGAACTGAAAGACATTTTTTTTTCTTTTTTCTGAATGAAGACTCTCAGTGTCCTTATGCTACTTCTTTAATGGTGAAATGGCTGAGAAAGAATTCTCTTGCTGTGCGTGTATCATTCCTTATCTTCCTATAGAGGCTTCTTTTCTCATTTGAATTTTGGAGAAATTACGTAGAAAAATTTCATTGCCTTCTGAGTACAATGTGGTTAGAAAGTTCTCATTAGGCTTTGATAAAGGCATATAGAAAGTACAAATTGCTACATTTAATTTAACATTACATGCATCTTGTTAATGTATATCCTGTGTTCTTTTACCCTGCCAAGTGGGAACAAAATTTGCTGATTTTTTCCTTCATTCTTTGTTAATGAAATAGTCAACCTGCATGGGATCTCACTGGACATGGATATGATTGGTTAAATCAATTCAAATGAAAAAAAAAAAAAATAAGGATTAGAAAAGAACAATTAATGTAGGTTATGAGACTGTTTTATTTAAACAGGGAACATTTTTATTTTGGCTTGAGACCAAATCATTGTCTTTACCATGGAGTCTAGAGTTACGTCTACTTTGTAAACAGGAATCTTAACTAAATGGATCTTCTTGCCTATATATCAAGGTTTCAAGTTCACAAAGTGATGAATTTAGAATTCTCTTCTGTCATTGTGTTTATAAGACTGATAATTATGCTTCTTGGTAATATAGTTCTTTCCTCTTGCCTGTAAAACTTCATGTTGCTTTTCAAAATTGCATATATAGTTTGATACATACAGAATTTTGCTGATGAGATACAAAGAGACTAAAGAATTAACCAGAGGCACACAATTACGCAGAAAAAAATAGGGATCAGATAATGTAATAGACATGAAATAAGGGTCCCAGAGTTTCCCATAGGTTAGTTTTTCTCTTGAAACACTTGCAAATATGTAATATACACCTTCCTGTTTTTGTTATAGTATTTTAAGAGATAATCTTTTAAAATTTTTATTCATTCATTTTTGGCTATGCTGAATCTGCATGGGCTTTTCTCTTGAAGTGAGTGGGGCTGCTCTCAGGTTGCGGGGCGTGGGCTTCTCATTGCAGTGGCTTCTCTGTTGCTGAGCGCGGGCTCTGGGGTGTATAGGCTTCACTAGTTGCAGCTCCTGGGCTCTAGAGTGCAGGCTTCATAGTTGTGGCACATGGGCTTAGTTGTTTCAAGGCACGTGGGATCTTCCCAGATCAGGGATCCAATTCATGTCTCCTGCATTTGCAGGTGGATTCTCTACTGGTGAACCACCAGGAAAGCCCCTGTTAAAAAAATTTTTTTTATATATAGAATTAAAGTCAAGGAAGGTCTTTAAGGGGAAAAGAGGTCACATATAACCAGCCCCACAGAGAGTGGAAGAAAGCTCATATGTAGAATTAGGAAAAGGAGTTACTTTGGGGGAATGCACTTTGGCTTCTGTTGTTCTTTTCTGCATCATTGTAACTATTTACTTTTTCCTTGTCTGGAGCAGTTGGACTCACCCCAAAACCCACATGGGGCTGCTCTTCCTTAAAAGCACATGAAAGCATTAGCAAGGAAAACTAGACCTAAAGTTTGCACTTAGTGGGTACCCAACAGCCTCTTAGTTAGGATGTCCTCCAGAGCCTACAGTGATACCCGTTTAGTTAGGAAAGACCTTAAATCCTTACTCTGTGGGATAATAGAAGTACCTTTTGGGTCCCAGATAGAAACCTTGGCATCAGAAACCAGCCTCGTTAAGTAAGGGTGAATAAACACCGCAGCCCTTGCGTACACTGAGGTGTCAGAGGAATGCCCTTGTGCTCCTGTTCAGCCCTTCACCACGCTTACTGCCTGGTGTGCAGTTGTGTGGAGAGTGCTCTGGACAAAGGATCACCTCCATTCTCATTATAGCTCTTTGGTTGGAAAAGATAGTTTGTACAAAGAAACTTCCTTTTTTGGCATCCCTGGCAGTTACCTCTATACCATAAATGTCAGAGCAAAAACAATTTTTTTTTCAAAGAACAGTGAAATAATTGTTAAAGAATTACTGTCTCTTAATATAATTTTAGGACTAAGTTCACATGCATCAAGCAAAGTGGCTTTGGCAGAAGTTATCTGTTTCAGAGCTGGAAGAAAGAGTGTAGTGACTTAAAGGCCTCAAGCCTCATCCTGTCCTTGGGTGGACCTATACCTTGTAATTGGGCTTCCCAAGTGGCTCAGTGGTAAAAGAAATCCGCCTGTCAATGCAGGAGACCATTGAGACACAGGGTGGATCCCTGGGTCGGGAAGAGCCCCTGGAATAGAAAATGGCAACCCACTCCACTATTCTTGCCTGGAAAATCCCATGGACAGAGGAGCCTGGTGGACTACAGTCCATGTGCTCGCAGAGTTGGACACAACTGAGAGCCAGCACTATACTTTGTGATAGAAATGCAGGCCACCCCGTGGGGGGTACAGCCAATAGTTAGCATCTTGTGCCCCCTTTCTTTGAAACTGACACTGTGTTCTTTCTTGTCCCCCTTTCTCTGCCTCCATCTCTAAACCTATTTTCAATCTGTATTTTTAAAGTCTCTCTTGAAATTCTAGAGGAAAGCAACTCGTTTCTGATATCACCAGTGAAACTGCAGTTACTCTACCAAGTCAGTTGCCGAGAAGATAAGGAGCCTTTCAATCACATGCAGACATCTTTCACATGCTAAAAACAGTGCAAATAAAATACGGAGGAAGAAAGGGCGCTGAGGTTTTGTCCATGCCATATTTGGGAGAGAGGGAGTTTTTGCTAAGATTAACATAAACACTGACACTCTTAAAATGCATTTTCACACCCCCACACATGAGGAGAGATTGCAATTTAAATGGGGGTTAAGACATCTTGCCGAACTCTAGGGCTCTGTAAAAGGAACCCTAAGGCTAAAGAGCTTATCTGAAATTTGAAAAAAAAACAAAAAAAAAATGAAGCTTTCTGACATTCATCTTTTTTCCTTGTATTAGTCATAACTTGCTTTTCAGCTATATTTTAGGTTTTGAATGCCAACCTGACATCTGTTCAAGTCTGCCTGTAATTTATTAGGAAAGGAAAAGAAAGCAATTGCTCACTAGTTAGAGATGCAAAACTCACCCCTTCTGCTTTTCCACTGAGTACTTATAGATGATACTTGAATATGAAGAATGTGATAATTTACTAATTCTAACTTCAGGTTGGGGAATTTATCTTATTTTTTTAATTAGAAGAAGAAAATGGCCTTATGACTGTGTGATTTTCAGAAACTGTAGAGCAGGATATAAAGATAAAACAGACACCCTGAGAAATATTATGGGTGCCTTTTTATATGCTGAAAATTTTAACCTAAAATTAAATTTTCATTGGTTTTAATTTTTTAAGTTAAACTTATTTATGTTTGAATATAAATGTTATAGTTATGCTTTTATCTCAGAGTCAAATTATATGTAAATTCAGTTGGCATTTTTAATTTATAAATAGACTTTTAGAATGATTTCTTTCTTTGAGGAAGGCAGAACTATCTATAGAATCACCATTGGATTTTATTTGCTGGCAACTACAATTGAGTTACTTACAAATCAACAGTTGTGTCATTGTGAAGTTGAAGTCTGAAGTTTTTACCTAAATGTCCGCCAGTGAGGAAATGATTAAATAAATTAGGCTGCATCCTTCCCAACCTACTGTGGAATACAGTGAAACAAATCTTAAAATGATATAGCTCTAAACGTACAGATACGTTTTAATAATTAAACATACTAAAGTAAATGCTGTTAGAAAAGTCAATATGAACTCACATTAAATTGAAAAAAAAACTTGCTTGCTTCCGTGAAAGGGAAATAAGGATGGGACATAAAGAGAGACTTTGTTCCTTCACTCTGTGTACCTCTTCTCTGAATGTTTAACTGTGATATTTCTGCTTGTATAATTAAAAAACAAAAAGACAACCATATAGGCTCTGTCTGTCTCATGGCAGCTCCCCTGACGGCACATCAAGGGAGCTGGGGGACAAGGATGTCCCTCTCCCTGGTGAAGTTTCTGTGGAGAAGGAGAGCTCAGACAGGCCTGGATCCCAAGAGCTACGATGGCAGCCCCTTGCTAAGCATAGGCAGACACACCTGTCCTTTTCTCCTGAAAGATAAAAACAGTTTCTTGATGTGTAACAGACCACTTCCTCCAGTTAATTTCTGCATTGTAGAATGGATATACTTTTTGTATTATGGAATGGGTGCAAGTAGCTTGTATTCCCTCCCAACCGTGAGAACATTTGCACCCGAGACTTTAGAGACTTTAAGCAGCTGTGGAAGCATGAGAGAGGAAGGAGTGGGAGACGGGATTGGGGGAGAGCAGAGTGTCTGCCATGTGAGCAACCATGCTTGAATCCCTTTGGTCTTAAAAACCTTTCCACTCAGGAACCTAATTCATGTGACTCCTAAAGTAAAATGGTTGGTGTTTTTTTTTTTTTTCAATTTTCCTTCTGTATTCAGGTGGTAATGGTGATGTTAGCTGTTAATTATATAGGGCCAGGCACTGCTCTAAATGCTTTACATCTATTAATTTATTTAACGCTCACAACAACGTTACGGGGTACATACTGTATTGTCCTCATTTAATGGAAAAGGTAAGTGAGTCTCTAAAGGTTGAGTAACTGGTCCAAGACATATAGCTAGTAAGTGGTAGATTTGAACTCAGACAGTCTGGCCTTCCTCAGCAATCAATGCAAAGAAATAGAGGAAAACAAAAGAATGGAAGAGACTAGAGATCTCTTCAAGAAAATTAGAGATACCAAGGGGACATTTCATGCAAAGATGGGCACGATAAAGGACAGAAATGGTATGGACCTAACAGAAGCAGAAGATATTAAGAAGAGGTGGCAAGAATACACAGAAGAACTATACAGAAAAGATCTTCATGACCCAGATAACCACAATGGTGTGATCACTTACCTAGAGCCAGACATCCTGGAATGCTAAGTCAAGTGAACCTTAGGAATCATCACTGCGAACAATAGTGGAGGTCATGGAATTCCAGTTGAGCTATTTCAGATCCTGAAAAATGATGCTGTGAAAGTGCTGCACTCAATATGCCAGCACATTTGGAAAACTCAGCAGTGGCCACAGGACTGGAAGAGGTCAGTTTTCATTCCAATCCCAAAGAAAGGCAATGCCAAAGAATGTTCAAGCTACCACACAATTGCACTCATCTCTCACACTAGCAAAGCAATGCTCAAAATTCTCCAAGCCAGGCTTCAACAATACGTGAACCATGAAATTCCACATGTTCAAGCTGGATTTAGAAAAGGCAGAGGAACCAGAGATCAAATTGCCAACATCCATTGGATCATCGAAAAAGCAAGAGAGTTCCAGAAAAACATCTATTTCTGCCTTGTTGACTACACCAAAGCCTTTGACTGTGGATCACAACAAACTGTGGAAAATTCTGAAAGAGATGGGAATACCAGACCACCTGACCCATCTCCTGAGAAATCTGTATGCAGGTCAAGAAGCAACAGTTAGAACTGGACATGGAACAACAGACTGGTTCCAAATAGGGAAAGGAGTACATCAAGGCTGTATATTCTCACCCTGCTTATTTAACTCATGTGCAGAGTACATCATGCGAAATGCCAGGCTGGAAGAAGCACAAGCTGGAATCAAGATTGCTGGGAGAAATATCAATAATCTCAGATATGCAGATGACACCACCCTTATGGCAGAAAGAGAAGAACTAAAGAGCCTCTTGAAGAAAGTGAAAGAGTGTAAAAGTTGCCTTAAAACTCAATATTCAGAAAACTAAGATCATGGCATCCGGTCCCATCACTTCATGGCAAATAGATGGGGAAACAATGGAAACAGAGACTTTATTTTTTGGGCTCCAGAATCACTGCAGATGGTGACTGCAGCCATGAAATTAAAAGATGTTTGCTCCTTGGAGGAAAAGCTATGACCAACCTAGATAGCATGTTAAAAAGCAGAGACATTACTTTGCCAACAAAGGTCTATCTAGTCAAGGCTATGGTTTTTCCAGTATTCAGGTATGGATGTGAGAGTTGGACTACAAAGAAAGCTGAGCACCATAGAATTGATGCTTTTGAACTATGGTGTTGGAGAAGACTCTTGAGAGTCCCTTGGACTGTGAGGAGATCCAACCAGTCCATCCTAAAGGAAATCAGTCCTGAATATTCATTGGAAGGACTGGTGCTGAAGCTGAAACTCCAATACTTTGGCCATCTAATGTGAAGAACTGACTCATTGGGAAAGACCCTGATGCTGGCAAAGATTGAAGGCAGGAGGAGAAGGGGACAACAGAAGATGAGATGGTTGGATGACATCACTGACTCTATGGACATGACTTTGAGCAAGCTCTGGGAGTTGGTGATGGACAGGGAAGCCTGGCGTGCTTCAGTCCATGGGGTTACAAAGAGTCGGACACGACTGAGCGACTGAACTGAAATGACTGAATCTAGCCTGAGAGTGCATGTCATTAACTCTTATGTTGTTCTTTTCTCATGAAAACCCATAATATAAAACTATTAAAATGGGCTTCTCAGCCTTACTTCTAGGGGACCTCTGAGGTGACCTTCAAGGGAGCTGAAGCCATAGGTTTTTCAGTTGTGGCACCATTGACATTTTGAGCTGGATATTTATTTGTCCTGAGGTACTGGCTGTCCTGTGCATTGTAGTATTTTCAGCAGCATCTCTGGCCTCTACCGGCTAGAAGCCAAGTTGCACTGTCCCTCTCAAACCTAGTGGTGATAATCGGAAATATCTCAAGACATTGTCAAATGTCCCCTGGGGGCAAAATCACCCTTGGTTGAGAACCACTGATCTAGTACATCCCCTGGTGCCTTCTCCTTACAGGTGCAGAAATTGTGGCCCAAGGTCACTAACCAGGTCAATGGTGGAACTAGTACTAGAACTTGGGTCTCTGGTCCAGGAAGCAGGGGGAGGAAAAGAGGAAAGGAAATGACTCACTGAGTTTGTACAACTAGTAACTGGCAGTGTTGCAACTGGGAATCAGGATGCTTGGCTTCAGAGTCTGTATTCCGAGTTGCCTCTGGATATTGAGGAGATGAAGTTAAGAGTCAAGTAGTCAATAAAGCCTTGAATTTTATGTCAGATAATATCCTATGATGAGTACATAACTTTCACTTTTGCCTTTCTTCCTGAATTAATTCTCAACCTTTCCATATATATAAGGTTGGAAGAGCTTAGACCTAATAGATTTGGGGGGTGAAAAGGGAGGGAGGAATTATTAAAGCACTGCAGGTCTATAGGTCTGGCCTCACCCACTACCATTTCCTGTACACACTTATAAATGACAGTCTTCACATTCAGACATTACCCAGTACTTTGGTGATTTGGTAGAATTCTGCATACTGAGCATATATAGAGCTGGTTAATAACTATGGAAGTCTGACCTTTTCATTTATATGTCAGACAACTGTTTAAGCTTTTTGCCCTCTATTCCTCTGCTAAAGAGTTAAACTACCGCCTCCTCCTTCCTCTTTATCATACTCCTTTTCGTCTCCTCCTCCTCCTCTTTTTCCTTGCTTCTACTCCTTCCCCTTCTTCCCACCTTCTTCTAACCATTTTTGTTTTTAAGAGTAGAGATATTTTCTAAAATCTCAGATTGTTGTCTGGGCAGTGAGTGTCTTGACTGAAAGCATAAAGAAGTATCTGTTTGGGTTTTAAAATTTGAATGGAGGAACTGTCTTAATTGGGATTCCTTAATTTTCTTATTTCTAGTAGATTTTCTGGAACTTGAATATGGCAGAAACCTGAGGACTTACCTTGGCCTGCAGTAAGAAGTATAGACACTCAGTCTATGAATCCGTAAACTTTCTAAGATACTAAAGTTTGTAGATGTTACTTTTGCAGTAACCTGATATATTCAGATTGTCATGAGCTCAAGACATGTGAAGAACTGGTGGTAAGACTGTGATGCCTGCTCCCCAGTAACTCTAGTCCCCGTGCTTCGTATGCTTTGGGTGCTCTTTGTAGCACACTACAGGAAATGGGTGGCTGCTGGGGCTGTGTCAGAAGCTCTCTTTTAGTGAGCTGTCAGCTTAGAGATGGCACATGAATGTGAAAATCAAATAATCATTTAGGAGTTAAACAATATAACCTAACAAATGTCAATAGTATCAAAAGCCAGTATGTGATAGAATGCTAAATGAGTGGTATAGATGGCAAATCTTTAGGAATTTTGAAAGAAAGGATCACAGAAGACTTCTTGGAGGAGTTAGCCCTAGAGTGAGGCCTTAAATGCTGAGTGATTTGGGTAGGGGGAAGGGAAGGGATGGTTGTTTGTATCCTTGGAACTTGACAGTAAGCAAGGCATAGCACTCACAACTTTGACCAGTCTAGCAACACTGTTGTTGAAAAGTTAGGCCGTGGTTGGGTTCTGGAAAGCTACGAGTCAGGAGATGAGGACTTTGGTAAGTACTGTCCATTTAACCTTCCAGGCAGACTCAGGTGCTTATGTGTCTGTTCTTAGCCTTTCTTCTAATTATTCATTTGCATTACACTTGTAAAGCAGAGTTTCTCAGCCTTGGCATTTTTGACATTTTAGGCTGGATAAGTCTTGGTCTGGGGGCGGGGGCTATGCTGTTCATTTAGGTTGTTTAATAGCATCTCTGGCCTCTATTCACTCAGTGCCGGTAGTCCCTCCTTCCTGCCGTGTGACAATCAAAAATGTCGCCGCTGAATGGCAAAATCGCCCTGCATTGAGGGTGCAACTGTAATGTCTTTTTTTTTTTTTGACGTTCTTCTTTTTTTTATTTTATTTTTAAACTTTACATAGTTGTATTAGTTTTGCCAAATATCAAAATGAGTCTGCCACAGGTATACATATGTTCCCCATCCTGAACCCTCCTCCCTCCTCCCTCCCCATACCATCCCTCTGGGTCGTCCCAGTGCACCAGCCCCAAGCATCCAGTATCGTGTATCGAACCTGGACTGGCAACTCGTTTCTTACATGATATTTTACATGTTTCAATGTCATTCTCTCAAATCTTCCCACCCTCTCCCCCTCCCACAGAGTCCATAAGACTGTTCTATACATCAGTGTCTCTTTTGCTGTCTCGTACACCGGGTTATTGTTACCATCTTTCTAAATTCCATATATATGCGTTATTATACTGTATTGGTGTTTTTCCTTCTGGCTTACTTCACTCTGTATAATAGGCTCCAGTTTCATCCACCTCATTAGAACTGATTCAAATGTATTCTTTTTAATGGCTGAGTAATACTCCATTGTGTATATGTACCATAGCTTTCTTATCCATTCATCTGCTGATGGACATCTAGGTTGCTTCCATGTCCTGGCTATTATAAACAGTGCTGCGATGAACATTGGGGTACACGTGTCTCTTTCCCTTCTGGTTTCCTCAGTGTGTATGCCCAGCAGTGGGATTGCTGGATCATAAGGCAGTTCTATTTCCAGTTTTTTAAGGAATCTCCACACTGTTCTCCATAGTGGCTGTACTAGTTTGCATTCCCACCAACAGTGTAAGAGGGTTCCCTTTTCTCCACACCCTCTCCAGCATTTATTATTTGTAGACTTTTGGATCGCAGCCATTCTGACTGGTGTGAAATGGTACCTCATAGTGGTTTTGATTTGCATTTCTCTGATAATGAGTGATGTTGAGCATCTTTTCATGTGTTTGTTAGCCATCTGTATGTCTTCTTTGGAGAAATGTCTATTTAGTTCTTTGGCCCATTTTTTGATTGGGTTGTTTATTTTTCTGGAATTGAGCTGTAGGAGTTGCTTGTATATTTTTGAGATTAGTTGTTTGTCAGTTGCTTCATTTGCTATTATTTTCTCCCATTCTGAAGGCTGTCTTTTCGCCTTGCTAATAGTTTCCTTTGATGTGCAGAAGCTTTTAAGGTTAATTAGGTCCCATTTGTTTATTTTTGATTTTATTTCCAATATTCTGGGAGGTGGGTCATAGAGGATCCTGCTGTGATGTATGTCAGAGAGTGTTTTGCCTATGTTCTCCTCTAGGAGTTTTATAGTTTCTGGTCTTAGGTTTAGATCTTTAATCCATTTTGAGTTTATTTTTGTGTATGGTGTTAGAAAGTGGTCTAGTTTCATTCTTTTACAAGTAGTTGACCAGATTTCCCAGCACCACTTGTTAAAGAGATTGTCTTTAATCCATTGTATATTCTTGCCTCCTTGTCAAAGATAAGGTGTCCATATGTGCGTGGATTTTTATCTATTAGCAACAACCAGGCAGTTTGGAATACAGTCTACAGATCATTGCTGAGCCATGAACCGTTGTTACCAGTCCATCATGAGAAAAATATCAAAATTGATAAGAATTTAGAAACTTTTTTTAGTAATTTAAAAATTATCACTTTTTTAAATTGTATTTTTACGAAAACATTGGTCTGCAATGGATTGAAAACTTAGAAGGAAAAAAAAAATAGGTCTTAGCATAGTTGGAAAAGCATTGCCCTACATCAGTATTTGCCAAATGAATGTAATTTTTGAATAAACAATCATAATGGGAAGTCATGGGGGAATTTTCAATAGGGGAACAAAGCAATTAAAGTTAGTGTCTTAGATAATTAATGTGATTATGCTGTATGAAAAGCATTGCTCTCGAGAGGAGGTGAAAGATGAGATAGTGAGAGACCAGAAGACCATAATTGTGCAGTTGTGTGGTACTAGAAACCTGGGTTAAGGTGGTGACAGTGGGAATGGAAAAGGAAGAAAAGATTGAAAACAGTTACAAAGATGAAATTGGCAGAATTTGGTCATTAGTTACTGTGGTAACAGAACTAGAGGTGAGACTCAGGTCTCCGTGAGAAAATGTTAGAAATAAGAAAATCAGGAGGACCTCGGGGGAGTAGAAAATAATCATTGCACATGTATTCATCACCATGAAAAAAACCCTGGAAGCTGAATTGAGGATGCGTGCGTACTAAGTCGCTTCAGTTGGGTCCAACTCTTTGCAACCCTGTGGACTGTAGCCTGGCAAGCTTGCTGTCCATGGAATTCTCCAGGCAAGAATACTGGAGTGGGTTGCCATGCTCTCCTCCAGATCTTCCCTGTGTCGATTCCCTCCAGGGATGGAACCTGCGTCTCGTACGTCTTCTGCATTAGCAGGCAGGTTCTTTACCACTAGCATCACCTGGGAAGCCAGGTGCAGTGGATTGAAAACTTACAAGAAAAAAAAAGCAAACTGGGTTTTAACATAGATAGTTTGAGAAGCATCGCCCTGCATAAATATTTGCTAAATGAATGTAATTTCAGTCCATTGAGGATAGAGGGAAGTTGAGCTTCAGTCACTCTATGTACATTTAAGAACACACCATGGACCACTCTTTTTTGAAATAAACTCTTAACTTGGTTTCTCTCCCTCCAAGGATTTCTCATCTTCCTTTTTGCCTTTCTGGCTGTCCCTTCTCAGTCTCCTTTGTGTCCTTTGCAATAGAGTTCCCCTGGAGTCTGTCTTAGAGCTCTTTTCCTCATTCTGAAATTGTTCTCCCCTAAATTGGTCACATCCATTTCCATAGGTTCAATTAGTGTCTTTATGCCACTAACTCTCAAATATGCGTATTCCATTACAGTCTGAAATTAGAGCTCTGGACTTCTAGCATCATAACCTCTTGGCTATCTCATGGATATACAGTAAATGCACAATCAAACTCATTCATCTGCCCCCTCCATCCTCTCCCCTATACATACTTCTGTTTTATAGCACAGGCAATGCTCTGGCAGAGAATCTAGGCACCCTGTTTAACTTCACTCTTTCCCTCCCCTCCCATTTCCTGTCAGTACTGCCTTCTCCTCCTAATCTCAAATCTGTCCACTTCTCTCCATCTCCCCGCCAATGCCTTCCTTCAGGCCACCATTATCTCTTGCCTGAATTGCTCCCTAAGCCTTCAGCCTTGCCCTTCTCTAATCCATTCTCCACACTGTAACTGGAGCGATTTTTATAAAAAGGCAAGTCTGATCCTGTCACTTCACTGGTTAAAACTCTTTAGTAGCTCTCCTTAACGCCTTCCGTGGCTTACAAGCCTGATGTGGTCTGGCCCCTGCCAAACTTTCCCACCTCCTCTCTCAGCCTGTACCCCCCACCCCATGCTCTGGGTTCCAGCCAACTTGTGCTATTTTAGGCTCCACTAATTTGCCATGCTACTGTCTCTTACCTCAATATCCAAAGGTACTTTTTCACCATCTTTTAATCCAACCTTCTGTTCATCCTCCAGGCCTCAGCTTTGATCTCACTTTTTACAGAATGCTTTGACTTTAGTGTTCCTCCAAGGTGTTCTAGTAATTCCATGTTCTTCTATGCATTATTAGCTTGTAGCATAATTGCTTATTACACCCTGGCGGGTAGGCCCTGCCATGCCCCTACCCCGCATAAGCATAAGATAAATTCAGGAAGGAAGAGACCTTCTTTATTTGGTTACTAGTGTATGTTCTGCTCCTGTGCTGGTGCCTGGCTCACAGTGTAAGTTTTTAGAAAGTGAATAAACACCAAGAACTTGATTAACTCAGTTGTAGACCACTTAGTTAGATCCAAATCCTGCCCTCAAGATGCTTATGGTGTATGTGGGACTAACACAGCATACCCAGAGTAGTATTGTGTAAAGTATAAGGTACATTGTGAACCAAATTAGCAAAGTAGATAGTATGAAGAAGCAGCAGATGCCCTGATGAATGCCTTGTCTTTAAAATGTTATTAAATCTATGTTGATCCTTTTAGATTCCTTCTTAATCTAGGAAAGACCTCTTGTATTGTTCCTAAATGGAACTGGACTACAGAAATAAGAAGGGGGAAGGTATTTTACTTAGGTATTTATACACGTATGTATTTTTGACTGGCTCTACACTTTTTCTCTTTAAATAGAATCATATACTGGTCATTGTGATCAATGTCATACTGGTCATATTGTGACATTTTTCTTTATTAAAGAGTGTATTGAACAGACTTTTGGACTATGTGGAAGAAGGCGAGGGTGGGATGATTTGATAGAATAGCAATTGAAACATGTATATTATCATATGGAAAATAGATGACCAGTGCAAGTTTGATGCATGAAGCAGGGCACTCAAAACTGGTGCTCTGGGACAGCCCAGAGGGATGGGGTGGGGAGGAACGTGAAGGGGGAGTTCAGGATGGGGGGACACATGTGCACCTGTGGCTGATTCATGTTAATGTATGGCAGAATCCACCACAATATTGTAAAGTAGTTATCCTCCAAAAAATAAAGGGTTCAGTTCAGTTCAGTCACTCAGTCGTGTCCGACTCTTTGCAACCCCATGGACTGCAGCATGCCAGGCTTCCCTGTCCATCACCAACTCTCAGAGTTTACTCATATTCATGTCCATTGAGTCGGTGATGCCATCCAACCGTCTCATCCTCTGTCGTCCCCTTCTCCTCTTGCTTTCAATCTTTCCCAGCATCAGGGTCTTTTCAAATGAATCAGCTCTTCCCATCAGGTGGCTAAAGTATTGGAGTTTCAGCTTCAGCATCAGTCCTTCCAATGAATATTCAGGACTGATTTCCTTTAGGATGGACTGGTTGGATCTCCTTGCAGTCCAAGGGACTCTCAAGAGTCTTCTCCAGTACCACAGTTCAAAAGCATCAATTCTTCGGCACTCAGCTTTCTTTGTAGTCCAACTCTCACATCCATACATGACCACTGGAAAAACCATAGCCTTGACTAGATGGACCTTTGTTGGCAAAGTAATGTCTCTGCTTTTTAAAATGCTGTGTAGGTTGGTCATAACTTTTCTTCCAAGCAGTAAGTGTCTTTTTATTTCATGGCTGCAATCACCATCTGCCGTGATTTTGGAGCCCCCCACAATAAAGTCTCTCACTGTTTCCACTGTTACCCCATCTATTTGCCATGAAGTGATGGGACCAGATGCCATGATCTTTGTTTTCTGAATGTTGAACTTTAAGCCAACTTTTTCGCTCTCCTCTTTTACTTTCTTTCTTTTTTTTTTTTTTTTTCTTTTTTCTTTTGGTGAAGGTGCCGGGGAATGAACCTCTTTTACTTTCATCAAGAGGCTCTTTAGTTCCTCTTCACTTTCTGCCATAAGGGTGGTGCTATCTGCATATCTGAGGTTATTGATATTTTTCCCAGCAATCTTGATTCCAGCTTGTGCTTCTTCCAGCCCAGCGTTTCTCATGATGAACTCTGCATAGAAGTTAAATAAGCAGGGTGACAATACACAGCCTTGACGTACTCCTTTTGCTTTTGGAACCAGTCTGTTGTTCCATGTCCAGTTCTAACTGTTGCTTCCTGACCTGCATACAAATTTCTCAAGAGGCAGGTCAGGTGGTCTGGTATTCCCATCTCTTTCAGAATTTTCCACAGTTAAAATAAAGGGTACTTTCATTAAAAAAAAAAAAAAAGAGAGAGTGTATCATGGGCTTTTTCCCAAGAAAGAACACATATAATGACTTTTTAAAAAAATATGAATCATATTAGCAAAACTATATCAAGATAAGCTTGTACTGGTAAATTAGGATCTCTTCCTCAGCAGTAAGAAGGCTTTTTGGGCACACCAACAGGGCTGGCTTTGACATCACCACCTATCACTTGTATCCCCCAGGGCATCTTAGTACTTCAGGGCCCTGGGCCCTGAACTTTCTGAGTTTTGGTATCCTCACCTGCAAAATTACTTACTTTGTAAGTTTATTGTCAGTAGAGCATTAATGTGTAAAAATTTCCTAGCATAGTACCTTGCTTACTGTGAAACATTACATAATGGTGGTTGGTATGATTATATTGCCAAAAAGTGCTGTTATAAAAGACAAAAATCTTTAATCTATTCCCTTTAATCAAATGTTTAGGTATATCTCCTTATCTTAAACTTTTGTTGCTGTTCAAAACAGTTTACGCCTGAGATTATCCTCTTGATATTTTGTAATTATACATTTTGAACAGTGTTTGTTGATAAGGTAGTCAAGGGACACCTGGAAATATGTTTTCTTTGTTTATGAACTCATACTTTGGCTGATCTCTATTTACTTTTTATCACATTCCATCAGAAAAGAGCTGATAAATGCTCTCTCACTTCCTTATATAAATCTTGTCAGTTTCTTCTTCTATGTAGTATACTGACTTAGAAAAACAACAACCATCTTGAAAGACACTATAGAGAATAGGATGTTGTAGGAAGGGAAGTGGAAGAAAAAATTAACTATAATGTTAGCAAAAAACTGCCCAGAACATAACACATTACTGTTCAGAAGAGGAAGAGGAAGAGCCTTGATACTTCTACCATGATTCAAACAAGGCTTTTCTCTGAGTTCCATATGATTTGTTATCTTGAGTAATCTACCTTTGATATTATGTTCATAATTAAAAAAAAAAAAAAACCTGCCAGCAACTAGGGTTTTACATTTACTTTTTAAATAATTAACATAGTGTTCTTTCAGGTTTCTTAAAGAAATTACCGTAGACGACAGTAAATCCCTTCCACGTACCATTTTACTAATAGTGTTAAACTTTGACATTGAAAGCCATTGTATTTAATGAATCTTTTACTCAGAGATTTATTTGTGACTTTGAATACTTCACTAATACCTCTGGTCTTAATACAGTATCTTTTCTCTAAGCAAGTAATAGTTTGAGTTCTGTTCTTATTCCAGAGTGACTGAAAACTGATATATAAAGGTGTACACATCTGTAGCTTAAACTTCTGAATTATTTATACATATATTTACTCAGATTTACCCACAATGATACAGTTTTTTAGAAGTACTTTGATTTTTGAAAATCTACCTAGAATCCTGTAATGAGGGAGAAAACTTAGCAAGACTTACGAGTCTTTTGATAATGAATGGTTACTAGAGGATAAACCTATAATTAGTATGCTGCTAATCCACACACATTATATATATTCAGTCACATCTCACATATACGTAGGAGAATTACCCAAATTGCAGATTGTTAATGCATTCCAAAGACATTTCCATAGTGACCCACAACTACTACCTTTTTGCCTGACACTTTTCTTCTTTTACTGCACTTCTCTTTCTACAAAACTTCTCTTTATTGGTTCTTCTTGCTTTCCTGTATGCTACTTGGTTGCTTTGACTTCCTCTCGTAACTGTTCAGTTAGGCAACCAACTGAGGCTGTGAAGAGCTTAGAAAAAGGGAGAAAGGAAGACCACTTTATAATGTTATAAATTCTCTGTAGTCTGATCTTTCTTTATCTGGCTATGGAGAAGGCTGACCATATGTCATACTAAATGACATAGAACTCAGCTCTTCAAAGTTCATATTCATGTTATATGCAGTTGTGGCTCCAGGTGAGACACTGTAACATAAAGAAAGATGATAGTTTATTCAGTTCAGTTCAGTTCAGTCGCTCAGTCGTGTCCGACTCTTTGCAACCCCATGAACTGCAGCACCCCAGGCCTCCCTGTCCATCACCAACTCCCTGAGTTCACTCAAACTCACGTCTATCGAGTCGGTGATGCCATCCAGCGATCTCATTCTCTGTCGTCCCCTTCTCCTCCTGCCCCCAATCCCTCCCAGCATCAGGGTCTTTTCCAATGAGTCAACTGTTCGCATGAGGTGGCCAAAGTACTGGAGTTTCAGCTTTAGCATCATTCCTTCCAAAGAACACCCAGGACTGAGCTCCTTTAGAATGGACTGGTTGGATCTCCTTGCAGTCCAAGGGACTCTCAAGAGTCTTCTCCAACACCACAGTTCTTCACAGTCCAACTCTCACATCCACACAGGGCTATTGGAAAAACTATAGCCTTGACTAGACGGACCTATGGTGGCAAAGTAATATCTCTGCTTTTGAATATGCTATCTAGGTTGGTCATAACTTTCCTTCCAAGGAGTAAGCATCTTTTATTTCATGGCTGCAATCACCATCTGCAGTGATTTTGGAGCTCAAAAAATATTGACTATATTCCTCATGTTGTAGAGTACACCCTTGAGCCTATTTTATACCCAGCAATTTGTATCTCCCATTCCCCCATTCCTATATTTCCCATCCCTCCCTCCCTATTGGTAACAACTAGTTTGTTCTCTATATTTATGAATCTGCTTCTTTTTTGTTATATTCATATATATAGTTGTATTTTTTAGATTCCATCTGTAAGTGATGTCATGCAGTATTTGTCTTTCTCAGTCTGGTTTCACTTAGCATGATGCCCTCCAAGTCCATTCATGTTGCCTCAGATGGCAAGATTTTGTTCTTTTTTATGGCTGAGTAGCATTCCATTGTGAGTGTGTATCTTTTCAAATTAGTGTTTTCATTTTTTTTTCAGATGTATACCCAGGAGTGGAGTTGTTGTCAGGTCATATGGTAGTTCTACTTTTAGTTTTTTTTGAGAAACCAGCATATTGTTAACAGTGTTCAAGGGTTCCCTTTTCTTCACATCCTTGCCAACATTTTATTTGTGTTCTTTTTGATGATAGTTGTTCTGACAGATGTGAGGTGATATCTGTTTATGGTTCTGATATGCATTTCTCTGATGCATTGTTGAGCATCTTTTCATGTGCCTGTTGGCCATCTGCATTTCCTCTTTGGAAAAATGTCCATTCAGTTCTTCTGCCCATTTTTCAACTGGGTTGTTTGTTTTTCTTGATGTTGAGTTATATAAGCTGTTTGTATACGTTGGATGTGTGTGTTTAGTCACTCAGTCGTGTCTGACTCTTTGCGACACCATGGATTGTAGTCCATCAGGCTCCTCTGTCCATGGGATTCTCCAGGCAAAAATACTGGAGTGGATTGCCATGCCCTCCTCCAGGGGATCTTCCTGACCCAAGGTTCAAACCTGGGTCTCCTGTGTCTCCTGCATTGGTAGGCGGGTTCTTTACCACAAGCACCACCTGGGACTATATATGTTGGATATTAATCCCTTATTGGCCATATCATTTGTACTTTGCATGCATTTTTTAATTGATTTTTTTTTAGAGCAGTTTTAGGCTCCTAGGAAAATTGAGGGGAAGGTACAGAGATTTCCTGTGTACTGCCTGTTCCCACACGTGCACAGCCTTCCCCACTGTCACCATCCTCCACCAGAGTGTTACCATTGTCACAGTTACTGGACCGACTTTGACACATCACTATCACACAGGTCCCGAGTTCACATTACATTTTACTCTTGGTGTTGTATGTTCTCTGAGTCTGAGCAAATGTATTGATATAGTGATGTGTATCCATCATTATGGCATCATACAGAGTATTTTCACTGCCCTAAAAATATTCTGTCACCCTCTTCCCTGGCAGCCACTGATCTTTCTACTGACTGCATAGATTTGTCTTTTTCAGAATGCCATATAGTAGCTTTTTCTGTTTAGTAATATGCATTTATGCATTCTCCATGTCTTTTTGTCACTTGATACACCTCATTTCTTTTTAGTCCTGAATAATATTCCATGGTCTGGATGTTCCACAGTTTGTTTATGCGTCACCTACTGAAGGACATCGTGGTTGGTTCCAAGTTTTGCAGTTATGAATAAAGCTCCTGTAAACATCCATGTGCATGTTTTAGTTTAGACATAAGTTTTCAACACCTTTGGGTAAATACCAAGGAGTGTGATTGCTGGATCAAATGGAAAGAGTAGGTTTATAAGAAGCCATCATACTGTTTTCCAAAGTGCCCAAACTATTTTGCTTTCCCACCAGCAATGAATGAGAATTCCAGTGCTCCACATCCTTACCAGTGTTTGGCGTTGTCAGTCTCTGGGCTTTGGCCATTCTAATAGCTATGTAGTGATATCTCACTGTTCTAATTTGCATTTCTCTGATGACATATTATGTAGAGCATCTTTTCATATGCTTATTTGCCATCTGTTTATCTTATTTGGTAAAATGTCTGTTAAGGTCTGTGGCCCATTTTTTAATTGGGCTGTTTTCTTATTGTTGAGGTTTAAGAGTTCTTTGTGTATTTTGGATAATAATGCTTTATCAGATGTGTCATTTGCAAATATTTTCTCCCATTCTGTAGCTTTCGTTCTCATCCTCTTGACATTGTCTTTAACAGAGCAGAAGTTTTTAATTTTCATGAAGTCCAGCTTATCAATTCTTTCTCTCATGGATCATGCCTTTGGTATTGTATCTAAAAAGTAACTGCCATACCATAAGTCATGTAGGTTTTTTTCTGTGTTATCTTCTAGGAGTTTTACAGTTTTGTATTTTACATTTAGGTCTGTAATTGATTTTGCATTAATTTTTGTGAAGAGTGTGAAGTCTGTGCCTAGATCAGGTTTGTTGTTGTTGTTTTGGTTTTTTTTGCATGTTGATGTCCATGAATTCTGGCACCATTTTTTGAAAAGACAGTGTTTGCTCTACTGTGTTGCCTTTGATTTTTGTCAGAGATCAGTTGGCTGTATTCATGTGTGTATGCATTTTCTCAAATCCATTATTGACTACTCTTAATTTTGTTTCTGCTTTTTTTTTTTTTTGAGGGGGGGGAGTGGATCATTCCTCTTATCTTTTTCATACTTTCAGTAAATTACACATGAATTACAGCAGTAGCCTCTTTATCATCTTCCTAGCCTTCCATCTCCTTCTTTGTTCCCATCCTAGAATATTTATTTCAAATATTATTGCAAAACTAGCTGGTTCTACCAGAGAATATCAAAGGAATGATAGAATCTCAGCATTGCAAGGGATCTTAAAAGTAATTTAATTTACATACTTGTCTTTTGTTTAAATTTTCTATTTCTGCTGAGGAACTTCTGTCAAGTTCTTTAAGCTTGAATTCCTTCAGTGACAGGAAACTCATTCTCTCTGAACACTGCCTTCCATTGATTGGGTCAACTATTGATTTTTTGGACAACCATTGATTGAGTCTTCCTTAACTTAAGGTGAAACATAGGTTCTCATAGCTTCTGCTGCCAGCTGTAGTTCACCCCCTAAGACTATACAGAAAAGGGTTCCCTGCTTCCCCCTGAAAGCCCTTTAGGTGTGTGAAGAAAGCTGTTCTGTCCAGACATAAACTCTCCTTGCATTTATGTTTTCCCTGAGCTAAAACTCCCAGCTTGATTCGTTCTTCTAGAAAATCTCTTTATAACCTGATTTTTAGCCCTCTGCCATTCTATTCTCATTTCTCTGAACTTTAGTATCTGTTCATATTTGCATTGTGAAACTCAGCAGTCAGTGGAAATACTTGGAGCACTGCAGGCATGGCCCGCATTAGACAGTAGGCAAGAACTGTCCGTCCTGTGTTCACAGCTTCAGTCTTCTTTTAATGCGGGCTGAAATTGGGTTATATTTTTGACATCCACATTCTATCTTGATTAATACCGAATTTACCTTTTTTTTTTAGAGTTATTTATTTATTTTTGGCTGAATGAGCTTTTCTCTTTTTTTTTAAATATAAGTTTACTTATTTCAATTGGAGGCTAAATACTTTACAATATTGTATTGGTTTTGCCATACATCGACATGAATCCGCCATGGGTGAATTTACTTTTAAGTAAATCCCTCCCACTGTGTCATCTCCCATAAGCCTATATCTCCCCTAGCTGTACTCAAGTATAGAAATCTTACATTTATTCTTTTTTATTTTTAATTTTTGGCCAAGCCACATTGCATTTGGGATCTTAGTTCCCTGACTAAGAACTGAACCCAGGCCTGCTGCCGTGGGAACACAGAGTCTTAACCAGTGGACCTCTAGGGAAGTCCCTTACATTTATTCTTGATAACTTTTATCCTGTTAGAATAGCTCTTTGCTCTTCTATATCTGCAACTTGTCAAGGAATTAAAAAAAAAGGTATTCTTATTAGCTTATGATTTAATTGAAGTAAATGTTATAGAACATTTACACTAAATAAAAACCTAAGAGCTCTTAGAAAGCAGCTTAATGTAGTGTCAGTTATAACTATGAATGATGTTTCTCAAAGTGTCTGTGGCTCGCATTAAAATCACCTAGAGAGTGCTTGTTTTATAACTTCCCCAGCTCCACTCTAGACTTAATGAATTCAAATTTCTAGGATTAGTGCTTGGAAATCTGAGTTTTTAGATGCAGAGGAGGTTGGTGCATGTTAAAGTTTGACCGCTGCTACCATTGTAAGTATTAAAGAATAGAGCCCAAAGATGTGGTCAGAGCTTAGTAGTGTTAACAGAATTAGATGTGATCGTCAGGTGGCATGCATTAAGGAGGTGACTTCTGAGAAACAGAAGAACATGAACTGATACAATAGAAGGTCCAGGTATAAGTGAAGAAAGAATAAGCTGTCTGCTAGAGAAAACAAGGTATTTGCTAGTCAGAAGCAGAGGCCATATAGAACAGCAAGTAGAGTGGGTTTAAAACAGAAGGACAGAGGGAAAAAAAAGAAGACAGGAGAAGCTGTAAAATTCTGAAACTAGTAAAGATACGTGCTGCCAGATGGCAGCAAGGCAGGACCTGCTATATAGTAGAAGCATGATTTTTGTCATCAAGAATTTGTGAAATACCAGGCCACTCCCTCTGAGGGAGTATAAAAGGTGGAGGTGTCAGCAGAGATTAGTTTGGAGCGTTGCTACACACACCCCATCTTTAGTTGTGGGCTATCTAGTGAGAAGATCTGTACTGAATCTCAGGTGACTAATTTGGATATAGACCAGTCAGGCATCCTGCACTGCTGGGTGCTCAGGGCACAGGCCCGTTTCACTTAATCATAACGGAACTCAGAGTGCTCTCAGCATTTTAAAATTGTTGGGGGCAACAGTGGGTCTCTACTAGACGAAATGATACCCAGAGAATGGATGATCAAAGACCTGACTGCTTAAATGGGGTCCAAGTTGTGTTTCCATTCTTAACTATTTCCTTTTCTTAAAGATTTGGTAAGTGCCCCGCTAAGCAAATGTAGATGACTTGTTTTAGAGGCTGATTGACAATCTTTGAAACAAACAGAAAGCCCTCCTATATTATGAATTGATGGAAGTTATGCTCCAAGTCCTCCTTGTATGGATGGAAAATTGAAGGATAAGTTGAACAGAACTAAGAAAATACTCATATAATTCTAGAAGTTGGAACTGCGCAAACTTTAAAATAAAAGACTAAATATTAGCATTAATTTGTGATTGTGTTTTCTGCAAGTGCGTGCACGATTTAAAAATAAGCATTCAAATCTGGTTTGCACAACTGCAGAGAGCGGCTTGCAAGACTTGTGAATATGTCCTGACTCGCCGCTATTCTGTTGATAGCCTCCCTGTTTTGGCAAACATGGCAAATCTGTCTGCATTTGAACTGGAAGTTATGTGGGATTCCCCTTTAAACATCACCAGACCGACTTCACACTTCTCTCTCTCTCTCTCTTTATGGATCGCGTTTCCCCACGAAATAAACACTCTTTATCCTGATGCTAATTTGACAGCAGTCCTAATTTATTCTTATTCTGCTTACTCTTGTGTAAAATTAGCATTTGCCCTAATTTTTTTTCCTCTTTTGGTTACCTAAAAGTTGACAATTTTTCCTCAGTGCGGCTTGCTTCTGATACAATCTCAGGAAAACAAAAATTCACTGCTTTTTAAAATTGAAGAGATTAATAAATGCAGATTTTTTACGTTTATGGGTACTATTTCAAAGATTATAAACAGCAAACATTACTGTTTATTAATTTTATTGTAGAAACAGGCTGTTCTTTTTCATTGAACTATCTTAAGAAAAGAGGTTATAGTTAGTACATTAAGATATCTTACACATATTTTCATGTATTATTTTCATCAGAGGGGCTACATAAGCTTTATTATAGTGGATAAGGTCTTACTCTGTTTAGACTTTTAGATCAAAAGTCATCCATGCTAATCGTAGCACACACCTTAAAGCCTCTTAAAGTTGTCCCCACCAAAGTTTGTATGATTATAATCACTGAGTAACAATACATGGGGCTCAAACAGTGTTACACATTTGTACGTGGTTGGAGAATTGCTCATTTAACTAAGAGAGTGAAAGTTAGAATCAGAAGTGTATATCATACTGCTGCTGCTGCTAAGTCGCTTCAGTCGTGTCCGACTCTGTGCGACCCCATAGACAGTGGCCCACCAGGCTCCCCCGTCCCTGGGATTCTCCAGGCAAGAACACTGGAGTGGGTTGCCATTTCCTTCTCCAGTATATCATACTAAGCTACCTCAAACTAAGAGACAAAGGATGGGCAGTGGTTATCTAGCATTGCAAATGTCCTTTTGGGTGAAATACCCAGAAATAGCCCAAGCTCATCTTAATAGAACCAGATCATCCCAGGTGAGTGCCACAGAGTGGCAGCTTTCTAATATCTGATAGTTAAGGACTGTAAGAATCGGTGCAATTGGGGTGATAAGGGGAACTTTGAAGAAGAAACATGCTTATTATAATAGAACAGGTTGGGGAGAGAGATGTTAGAAAGGTGTATACATGTGAAAGTGATAGTCATGGTAGCTTGATTTTTATGGATGGAGCTACATATTGACCCTTAATGAGGTTGGAAGGCTTGAGAAATTGGTATGAATTGAATCTTGCTTAAGTCATAAGAGGAGCAGGGAGGATTGACTCTGATAGTAATCCACCTGGAAAGAGAGGCTAAAGCTACAGAGAATCCTGCCCTGCTGAACACTAGCAAAATCTTTGTGAAACTGCTGTTACAACTCATTTATTACAGTGTTAATTTGGATTTTGAGGTTCATCAGTGGAATGAGTCCTGTAATTTGCAGTGTCCCAGTGATGATGGTGTTTTAGATAAAGTGTTTAAGGGGCCAGATGGTCACAGTAGTCAGTCTCAGAAAGAATTTCACAAGCAAGATCTTCATTTATTTTCAGGCTTTACAGTCACCTAATGGCACCCCACTCCAGTACTCTTGCCTGGAAAATCCCATGGATGGAGGAGCCTGGTGGGCTGCAGTCCATGGGGTCGCCAAGAGTCGGACACGACTGAGCGACTTCACTTTCACTTTTCACTTTCATGCATTGGAGAAGGAAATGGCAACCCACTCCAGTGTTCTTGCCTGGAGAATCCCAGGGATGGGGGAGCCTGGTAGGCTGCCGTCTATGGGGTTGCACAGAGTCGGACACGACTGAAGCGACTTAGCAGCAGCAGTGATTTAATTCTCACCTACCAGTTGGCAGTCTGGTTGGATCTCATAACTCCTGCGCAGCAAGGTGATAAAAAAAAAAATAAGCTAATATTAATTAAGCCTATTTATGAGCTCTTTCTTGGAGAAGGAAATGACAACCCACTCCAGTGTTCTTGCCTGGAGAATCCCAGGGACGGAGGAGCCTGGTGGGCTGTCGTCTGTGGGGTCTCACAGAGTCGGACATGACTGAAGCAACTTAGCAGCAGCAGCAGCATGAGCTTTTTCTAAGTGCCTTAATTGTCATAATAATATTCTGATGTAGTTGCTATTATTATTTCCAGTTATAAGTGGAAGAACCAGGACTTGAACCCAGACAAGCTGACTCCAGAGCACTCACTCTTGAGTCTAATACAAAAAACTCTTATTCATTCTGAGATTATATGTCCATCCTACCTTTTGATAGTACAATATATTTTCTTAGATTAAATGGTGGTGATAGAAGATGTCAGGTTTGATATTTTTGTTTGCTTAAGAAATCTTTACCTTGCAAAATAAAAGCTAAGCAACCCAATGACAACACTAATCTCCAGTTGTTGTTTTTAAAGAAGTTGTTTAGCTACAATAGCTTTAGAAATCTAAGTCTGAGAATCAATGGTCAGAAAAATGGGACTCTGAGTTAGTAATTTTTAACGTTCTGTTGAGATTTTTCACATGATTTATTTTCTAACGCGCTTAAACCAGTCATTCTTCACCTATCTGGTGCCTGACCACAAGCTGTACTTTCATCCATTTGACAAATATCCACTGTGAAATATAATTGAAATTCAGCTTTGCGGTTCATATTCTAGCAAATCATTAAAAATTCCTTATGACAAGAGCTCTAGAATGAGATACAAACCATCCTTACACTAAATTATTTACAGAATATAGTCTTACAGTGAGTTTCCAGTGTCATATTTGCTTAAATCCTTAGTAAACAATGGCATTACCATTTGCTGTATTTATGTTACTGGCATTTAACATTATTTGTACCTTTATTAATAGCTTTTACATAATGATGTAAAATAATAGACAATAATAGGCATTAATTTTACAATAATAGACATTGATACTTTTCATTGTCCCTAACATATGGAGAACAAAATGGAAGAGAACAGGAATAGCCCTGCTAGAGAAGAATGAACAGGGGGGCCAGATAAAGAACTTGTCTGGCTTACTTGCTCCTCTAACTGTAATCTTGATTGTTTTATTTTTCTGTGTGTCACTGGTGACTTTAGTATCCTTGTTGGTGATTTGTCTAACAGTCTATCTTCACAGTTCTCCATTTAACTTTTCTTTGACTCCATCTCAAACACTCACTTTGGTCATACCCAAGACTGCACCATGACTAATAACCACGACTTTGGGGGTCTCAGTTTTAAGCCTCTTGCTCTCTAGCCACCTCCCATTTCCTCCTTGCTTTCTTTTAGCCTACATCTCACCCCTACTCCAGCAAGTTCAGTCCTGTGGGACCTTCCAGTTAATTTACTCTGTCACTTCCCAGCTGTTTTGTCATCTCTACCCAGCTTAGATTCCGTGGTCTACCACCCTTACCCGCCTCTGTGTGTGCTCAGTTGCATCCAACTCTTTGCAATCCTGTGGACTGTAGCCTGCCAGGTTCCTCTGTCTGTGGGATTTTCCAGGCAACAATACTGAAGTGGGTTGCCATTTCCTTCCCCAGGGGATCTTCCTGACCCAGGGATTGAACCCACATCTCCTGTGTCTCCTGCATTTGCGGTGGATTCTTTACCTGCTGAGCCATTGCAGAAGCCCTTTACCCTCCTACGGTACGCCCTTAACAGCCTTGCTCCTCATGTTCTGTGTGTCAAGTGTTTCTCAGCTACCTGCTTAACTCTTGAATATGGCTTCAGAAAAACACAAAACCATGATGTTTGACCTCACTTTAAATTTAAGAACCAAATATCAAGCAAGCATCAGTATATCTTGGAATCAGTGTTTCCTGGCATTCCTTCTATATCCCCTTAGTCTACACCTGGTCTTAGCCAAGAGGCCTAGAAGGGATGTATTTCCTTAGTCTTGTCAATTTCCTTCCCCTCTCTCTGAGAGGACTAGTTCATCTCCATTCTCCGCAAACATCCAACATTACCTCTTGCTTCATTCCATCCTCACCAGCAGCTGATAATTTGGAATCTTTAATTTCACTGAGGAAAGAGAAATAATCAGAAGAGAACAACCTCATCTTAATGTAACACTTGTTGAATGAGTCAAAGAACACAGTCCCAAAACTTCATTTACTCCTATATTCAGATATAATTAGCAACTTAAATTCCAAAACCAAGTATATAAAGCCAGTTTTGGCCATTCTGAATTATGGTTTTCACTACCACCTTCCTTTATGGTACAATAACCAGGAGTGTTATATTTGTGCCTCATCCAGATAAAAATTAGGTGTTTTTAGGAAGAGATTAACAGAAGCAGTTATTAAAATAAGCAGTTAATTAACAACTCAGGAAATGAAGAGAAGAAATGCTTTGGCACTATTTTTTTTTAATTTAATTTAATTTTTTAACTTTACAATATTGTATTGGTTTTGCCATATATCGAAATGAATCCGCCACAGGTATACATGTGTTCCCCATCCTGAACCCTCCTCCCTCCTCCCTCCCCATACCATCCCTCTGGGTCGTCCCATTGCACCAGCCCCAAGCATCCAGTATCGTGCATCGAACCTGGACTGGCGACTCTTTTCATATATGATATTATACATATTTCAATGCCATTCTCCCAAATCATCCCACCCTTTCCCTCTCCCACAGAGTCCAAAAGACTGTTCTATACATCAGTGTCTCTTTTGCTTATACTATTAGTCCATAAATTATGGAGGAAGGAGTAAAGATGCAAATGATTTAGAAATGAAAATTAAAGCCTCAAAATTTGTGGAAATTAGAGGGAGAGTGGTGAGAACAGGCCACGTGGTAGTTTTGGATTTGGGGATAGTTTGGGGTTTTTTTGTGGTAATTTTATTTACCCTGCAATGCTAAAGTTTAAGATTCAGTTTTGGAAAAAACAGTGGTTAAAACCCCAAAAGTCAAGATTCTTATGCCAGCTTTAATAAAATTTGTATTTACAGAACTGAGTAAGAACCTACACCTTACCTCACACTGTAAGTTGCTTATATAATTACAACAAAGAGGAGACTTCCTCAGCGACCTGACTTTCCTATGCTGAGTTCACTTACCCAGTGGCATCTGTCTGCTCAAGCCCACTTTCTCACACGTTTCCCCAGTTCCTCACGTTCTTTCCAAATTTTCACATGTTTACCAGTGCCATCTCCTCATCCTGCATTCTTTAGATGACCTCAGCCCCTACTTCAGGTGATAAACAAAACCCAGCAGGCGGAACCTCAGCTCACTTCCTCTTCTCTTTACTTCACTAGTCTCAGAAGAAGTTTCCTTGCACCTCTCCTTAAATCCCCTCTCTAGGTTGCCAGAGTTCCAGAAAGTGTTACCTCTTGTCTGTTCCTGCCTACACTACTTGACTTCCTTCTCCTACCTCAGCCCCAAATGATCTGACCTAGATCAGCATGAACCTCCTGATTTTTACATCACATGTTCTCTTTCCAGGCCTCATCCTCTGTCTCTGGAGCATTTGTCCCTCTTGTCACATTCCTCTGCTTAAAGCTTTTGGAGGCTTTTCATGTGCCCAGAGCAAACATTCAAAAATATTGAACCAGGAGTTCTGATACCTTTTCTAAGCTTTCAACAAGTCCTTTTTTTTTTTTTAATTTAATTTTATTTTTTAACTTCACAATATTGTATTGGTTTTGCCATATATCGAAATGAATCCACCACAGGTATACATGTGTTCCCCATCCTGAACCCTCCTCCCTTCTTCCTCCCCATACCATCCCTCTGGGTCGTCCCATTGCACCAGCCCCAAGCATCCAGTATTGTGCATCGAACCTGGACTGGTGACTCGTTTCATATATGATATTATACATATTTCAATGCCATTCTCCCACATCATCCCACCCTCTCCCTCTCCCACAGAGTCCAAAAGACTGTTCTATACATCAGTGTCTCTTTTGCTGTCTCGTATACAGGGTTATTGTTACCATCTTTCTAAATTCCATATATATGCATTAGTATACTGTATTGGTGTTTTTCTTTCTGGCTCACTTCACTCTGTATAATAGGCTCCAGTTTCATCCACCTCATTAGAACTGATTCAAATGTATTCTTTTTAATGGCTGAGTAATACACCATTGTGTATATGTACCACAGCTTTCTTATCCATTCATCTGCTGATGGACATCTAGGTTGCTTCCATGTCCTGGCTATTATAAACAGTGCTGCGATGAACATTGAGGTACACGTGTCTCTTTCCCTTCTGGTTTCCTCAGTGTGTATGCCCAGCAGTGGGATTGCTGGATCATAAGGCAGTTCTATTTCCAGTTTTTTAAGGAATCTCCACACTGTTCTCCATAGTGGCTGTACTAGTTTGCATTCCCACCAACAGTGTAGGAGGGTTCCCTTTTCTCCACACCCTCTCCAGCATTTATTGCTTGTAGACTTTTGGATCGCAGCCATTCTGACTGGTGTGAAATGGTACCTCATAGTGGTTTTGATTTGCATTTCTCTGATAATGAGTGATGTTGAGCATCTTTTCATGTGTTTGTTAGCCATCTGTATGTCTTCTTTGGAGAAATGTCTATTTAGTTCTTTGGCCCATTTTTTGATTGGGTCATTTATTTTTCTGGAATTGAGCTGTAGGAGTTGCAAACAGTTGTTGCCTCTTCCCATTTCTGGTCTCTTGTCTGGATTACTTCTGTAGTACTCAGGGATTTTTAATTTGAATTCCATGCCTGGACCTCAGAGGATATAAGAATCTTCTCAAAACTGCATACAAATTTTTGTACGTGGGCATTTTTCTAGGGAGGTCCACTAGACTATTCCATGGGAAAAAAAGTAAGGGATAGAATGAGAGAACATGACATTTTAAACAAGTCAGTTCCACTGATTTCTCCTTCCTCTGTGCCTACCCTTTGCTATGTAGTTCCCTAACTCAGGGAACTGATCTCTGAGTAGTGAGGGGGCATGTAAGACATAAAGGGGAAAAAAAGTAACAGCAATCAGTACAGCTTGGCAGTCAGACAGTCTAGCGGTCAGAGATCAGAGGCTCCCAGCATCAGTGCTAGGCCTTCATGTTCTGGAGAAGCTCAGGGGAAAGCTGGGGCATCAGTAGGGAGGCAGCCTTCTGAGGCCTCTCGACCCAATTGTTCATGTGCTTCCAAAGGACTTGGAGGGATAGGAAGGCTTAATTGGCAAAAAACCCAAAGCCAGACAGTGAGGCAGTGTCCCCAGAAAAAGGTTAAGAACATTCCTCCAGCTAGACTCCCACCCTCTGGTCTTTGTTCTCTAGTCCTTCCTCTGCTCTGCCACCAGAGTTAGCTTTTAAACACACATCTCATTATGTAGCCTCCCTGATTAGAAACCTCTGGGTTTTTACAAAACAGATTAAAAACTCCTGGCATGGTGTTAAGGCCTGTCTTAGTTGGGAACCTGTCAGCCTTGTATTCAGGCACTCACCTCCAAGGCTCCCAGCCACGGAAGGGATGACTGGCTGTCTTGAGAGGACAGCTTCTAGGTCCATGCCGCCGTGCCTGATCTAGTGATGGTCTCTGTCTTTAGGCTGCCATTTCCCTTCCTTTGCCCAACTAGGAACCTCAAGCCATCCTCCAAGGCCCAGACTCTGTGTTATCCCTTCCCCTGTGTCCATCCCTAATTTTCTGCCATCACCCTGGCAAGATCAGTCTCTCTTGGCTAGGTTCCAAAAACATTTCATGCACATCTCTGATAATGTCATATTATATTATAGATAACTTATTTTTATTTCTGTCTTTCCTACTAAATCAGAAATGCCCTGCAGGTATGGACTGCCTTTTTCATGTTTGTATCCCAAACACCTCGTTTTGTGCCTAGTCCAAACAGGAGCTTAATACACTTTTGTTGAATGAAATTACTTATGAAGAGTTTTATGACTCATTTAAAATTAGAGACCAATGCTTATTTAATAAGTTGAAAAAGCTATGATAATAATAGTAATAACAAAGTCCCATTTCCACTGCTTATTCAGGTAACTGCTTCCTTTGTGGAAGTGGATTTTTTAAAATCTTCACATGTAAGTGTATATTTTTTGATGTGCTTTCTTGGCATCCTAAAAAAGATGGTAGAATGATGGTTTTAATGCAGATTAGAGCTTTTATGACGTTCCTGTTGATGTTATATTGAACAGATTCTATAATTTCACAGATCTGTATTATAGATTATATATAAGTTCCATGGATGTGCATTTTATCTCTTTCTTTCAAATTTCATGGTAATATCTTGTGGGTTATTCGTTTCATAACATCTGAGTTAATTTAATTCAAAACATATTAAATTGAGCATTTCCGACATACAAAAACAGAGTTACAGAGTTAAAAATCTAGTACTTAGATATTATGTAGTTTGGCCAAATTTGTAAAGTCCCAGTGTTTCCAAAGGCATTTTTTTTTAGGTATTTAAATTATCTTAGCCATGAAAGTAAATACTTTTGTGGAGAGCTTCAAACACAAAATGAATACTTTCAAACAAGAGCTTCAAATAATTTTTTTTTTAAAAATCATCTTCTTGCCCCCCATTTTCTCTGAGTTTTGTAGGAAAGATGTCAACAATTTACTTGTTCACCTATTTATTGAGTATATATTATGTGCTAGATATTAATGCTGAGTGTTTGCAATTCAGAATTGATGAGACAGCACCTGCCTTGAATAGTTCACAGTCTAGTAGAGAAGAAAGTATAAAGACAAATAATTGCAATTTAAACCTTGGAGAAGAGGAAGGAAACTCCTCCTCTGAGAACAGTTGCTGAAGTTGAGAATGGAGATGTCTGCAGATAAATCTGTAGATAAAGAAGCAGGGATGCAAAGAGAGTCTGGATATGTAATTAAGGTTACTAATAATCATGTCAAAAGATAGATTAACCTGAATTATCGGGGTGGGCCTAACATAATCACAGAAGGTAGCTTAAAGCAGAAGAGGAAGGCAGAAGAGAGAGATGTGTCAGAAAAAGAAGCTCAAGAGATCTGAAGCATAAGAGAAACTCAGTCACTCACTGGAGGGAGACCATGTGGAAAGTATCAAAAGAAAACAGGCAGCCTCTGGGAGAAAAGATGAACCCCCAGCTGACAGCCAGCAAAGAAACAGGAATCGCAGTGTTACGGTCACAAGGAAATGGATTCTATCAACAACCTGCATATACTTGGAAACTGATTTTACCCAAAACCCCACTGACTCACACCTTGATTTCAGTCTTATGAAAAATGGATCTGAGCTACCCAAACCCACTCAAACTTATGACTTAAAGAACTGTTAGATAATAAATTTGCAGTGTTAAAAAAAAAAAAAAAAAAAAGGAAGCAGGGAGCTAAACAGAATTCATACTTGATAGATTTTTTTTTTAATGTGCAAAGTAGAAATCTAAATCATCCCTAAGAATTAATGACATGGGTAGCACTTGAGAAGAGAACAGTGACGATCTGGATAATTACTAAGGAGAATGGGAGATTAACAGAAACGAGTGAGGGGTGGCATACAATACTGAGGAAGCAGTGAGAGTAGAGCTGAAATCAGATAGCATGAAGCTCTTAGGATATCAGTCAGCATAGTGGTGTAATTTTCTCTGGTCTTGCTCTGTGGCCAATGTTTAGGTGCAGTAAAGTCATATTGTGTTCAGGGCTCCTGAGATAGGTATAACAGAAATGTAAGAATGCCGAGGAAGCAAGAGTCCTTGAAAGAAAGTATGGCTTAACTGGAAGGAAGTGTGGTTAGGAGGAAGTTGAGGAACTTGGAGAAGGTTAAGAGACTGGAGATGGGGCTAAGCTCTGGTACTTTGTAGGTGTTAAGCATGTCTTTGTTTTCTCCTTTCTGGGTTTTCTCCCCTTGTGCCTGTTTCATTCCCACCACCTCCATTTTCCTCTGGTATGGTTTTTTACAAATAGTTTTAAGTCAAACAGTAGTGGTTGGCTTGGGGTGGAAGATTATGAGCCAGTTTCCAGAGTTCCCAAAGAAAGGCAATGCCAAAGAGTGCTCAAACTTACCATACAACTGCACTCATCTCACACTCTAGGAAAGTAATGCTCAAAATTCTCCAAGCCAGGCTTCAACAGTACGTGAACGTGAACTTCCAGATGTTCAAGATGGTTTTAGAAAAGGCAGAGGAACCAGAGATCAGATTACCAACATCTATTGGATTATCAAAAAAACAAGAAGAGTTCCAGAAAAACATCTACTTCTGCTTTATTGACTATGCCAAAGCCTTTGCCTGTGTGGATCACCACAAACTGTGGAAAATTCTGAAAGAGATGGAAATACCAGACCACCTGACCCATCTCCTGAGAAATCTGTATGCAGGTCAGGAAGCAACAGTTAGAACTGGACATGGAACAACAGACTGGTTCCAAATAGGGAAAGGAGTATATCAAGGCTGTATATTGTCACCCTGCTTATTTAACTTATATGTAGAGTACATCATGAGAAACACTGGACTGGATGAAGCACAAGATGGAATTAAGATTGCTGGGAGAAATATCAATAACCTCAGATATGCAGATGACACCACCCTTATGGCAGAAAGCAAAGAAGAACTACAGAGTCTCTTGATGAAAGTGAATGAGGAGAGTAAAAAAGTTGGCTTAAAGCTCAACATTCAGAAAACTAATATCAATGGCTTCTGGTCCTGTCACTTCATGGCAAATAGATGGGGTAACAGTGGAAACAGTGATAGACTTTATTTTTGAGGGGCTCCAAAATCACTGCAGGTGGTGGCTTCAGCCATGAAATTAAAAGACGCTTGCTCCTTGGAAGAAAAGTTATGACCAACCTAGACAGCTTACTAAAAGCCAGAGACATTACTTTGCCAACAAAGGTCAGTCTAGTCAAGGCTATGTTTTTTCCAGTAGTCATATGTGGATGTGAGAGTTGGACTGTAAAGAAAGCTGAGCACCTGAGGAAAAAAAAAGCTGAAGAATCGATGCTTTTGAATTGTGGTGTTGGAGAAGACTCTTGAGAGTATCTTGGACTGCAAGGAAATCCAACCAGTCCATCCTAAAGATCAGTCCTGGGTGTTCATTGGAAGGACTGATGCTGAAGCTGAAACTCCAATACCTTGGCCACCTGATGCGAAGAACTGACTCATTTGAAAAGTCCCTGATGCTGGGAAAGATTGAAGGTGGGAGAAGGGGACAACAGAGGATGAGATGGTTGGGTAGCATCACCAACTCAGTGGACATGAATTTGAGTAAATTCTGGGAGTTGGTGATGGACAGGAAGGCCTGATGTGCTGCAGTCCACGGGGTCACAAAAGAGTTAGACATGACTGAGCGACTGAACTGAAGTGAACTTCCAGAGTTCACTTCAGATGTGTCCCAGTAGATTGGATCCTGAGGGTGCCTGGTGGTGTTGGCCTCTAGGAGAAGCTCAAGGCTTATCCCCTTATCTCCTTACCCCTTATGCCCCAAGGGTGGGACAAGGGCAAAGACATTTTATAGGCTACAGTTCTTGAAACATGAACTTACTCTTGATGAGAAGGTTAATAATCTAAGCCTTCATATGTTTCTACCAAGTTCCCCTTGTCTCTAAAAGTCTAACCATAAGCATAGATCTCATCACTTTCAAGAATTTAAAAGGGAGTCCCTTTTTGAAACAAAGAAGCAATGGCCATACAGGCAACACCAAGTATCTTCCTCCTCAGAATCTAAAATTTCTAGTTAGAGTTGGTTGAATCTTGTGGTTTTCTTTATGTGAGTCATTAAATATATTGTCATAATTTTCTTAAAGATACAGTTTTTTAAGGTTTCATTCCAAATGAGAACATTTTCCATAAAAACTTAACTATATTCCATTTCCAGAAAATTTCCTGTTCACCTGTAGTTTTGAGTGTAACACTTGAAATCTAAGAATTTATTATTTCACAGAGTGCTTTTTTGGTGTAGTATAAAGAAACTCATAAGAAAAGAGTCAAGCATCTTAAGTGTGAAACTGCAAGATAGGTGAGAATTCCTAGAGTGAATAAACAGAAACCAAAGTTCCTCTTAATTTTCAGAAATGGAGTAAATGCTTGCATAGAGTGAGCTCAAGAAATTCTAGGGAGTCTTAAGTCATTCAGTCTTGCTATTTTTTGTTGTTAATGATACCTTTAATGCATTTAGCAATGGTTGCCTCAAAAAGAATTGAACACTGTTCTTTGGAAGCTTCATTTTCTTCTTGGTGGTTCTAAAAAGCAGGTTTCTCACTTGGCATAGTCCTGTGAAATAGGGCATTCAGCTTTATCCACAAAGTCTGTAACATCCATCTGGATCCTGTGGATTGCTCAGTCCCCACCCAACTCAGACATGTCTGCCCTTTCTTCTAGTACTTGTATTGACAGGCAGACCTGTAATTTCTATGACTAAGATATAGTTTCCATAGCTATTGTATCATAATAGATTTGTGTTGAGTTAAATTTGCCTGAAAACAGATCTCTTTTTCCCCTGCTAGCTTTAAAGTGAAGGATAATGAAAAAGAAGTAATAGTTCCTAATTAGGTATTTAAGTCAAAGAGACATTTTCACAGTTAAAAGTATTTGTTCTAAACTAAATCATAATTCAGATATACTTTTCCAAAGACCTTTAATTGGCAGCTTTCCCCCTCAACTATTGGTACTGGTGTAGGAATTGTTTGTAGAATATTCTATTTTAAAAAGAGCTTTAGTTTGTTCTTGTTATGTTTATAGCACCTGGATATTAATGTATGTTAATGCAATTGCTGTATTTTTCCTAACATGCATATGAAGAAAGGAAATCTTGATGTCTTACTTACTTAGTTGATGTAAGACTGTTCTCTTTTCCTTTTAGGCTGCAAACATGTTAAAGGCATCCTGTTATACGGGCCTCCAGGTTGCGGTAAGACCCTGTTGGCTCGACAGATTGGCAAGATGTTGAATGCAAGAGAGCCTAAAGTGGTCAACGGGCCGGAAATTCTCAACAAATATGTGGGAGAGTCAGAGGCTAACATTCGTAAACTCTTTGCTGATGCTGAAGAGGAGCAAAGGAGGGTAATGCTAATATAATTTAGTAAAAGTTTGTTGTCATTTATGTGATGATTGAAACCCAAAGTTCTGGTGTAAAACATGTTGCCATAATTTACAGTTTGAAGAAATTGTAAGTAAAATTTATTTAGAACCGAGTTATGTCACTAACCTGGGATTATGGGAGAGTTACATGTTGTGAGCAGATGTCAGTATCCACATGTTTAGAATACAAAGATGGATGGTGATATAAGCCAAAAGTTTTCCCAGAACATATCATGAATATCTTTTTAAGTGACACTTTTGTTTCACATTACTTCTAGAGTCTTGAACTCATTTATCATAAAAGAGAGAAGTTAAATCCATAAAGAGACTTATAGAATTATGTATGTGTAAAGTTCTTGTGCAGAAAGCTAGTTTACTTACCACTGACCCAACTCAGCTGTAGAATGACAGGTATAAGCTGTTAGGTCACAAAGGAAAATTTGATTTGGATCTTAGAAAAATAAAATAAAATTAACTAAAAATCAAACCAGAGTTTACTAATTAGGATGGCTAATTTTGTGTTAGTTTTCTGTGCCCTAGGGTGCCCAGACATCAGTCAAACATTGTTTTGGTTGGGTTGTGTTTACCATTTGAATCTGTAGACTAAGTAAAGCAGTTGTCCTTGCTAATATGCCATCAGTTGAAGACCTGAAAAGAAGAAAAAGGCTTACCCTCACTTGAGTAAGAGGGAATTTCCTTTTGCCTGACTGCCCTGAGCTGGGACATCAGTTTTTTTCTGCCTTCAGACTCAAACTGAAATACCCACTCTTCCTGGCTCTCCAGCTTACAGGCCTTTGGATGAGAGAGCCACACCATTGGCTCTCTTGTGTCTCCACCTCACCCAGTACAGATAGTAAGACTTGTCAGTTCCCATAATTCTGTTAACAAGTTCCTTATAATTAATCTCTGCTGCTACTGCTACTGCTAAGTTGCTTCAGTTGTGTCCGACTCTGCGACCCCATAGACGGCAGCCCACCAGGCTCCCCCGTCCCTGGGATTCTCCAGGCAAGAACACTGGAGTGGGTTGCCATTTCCTTCTCCAATGCATAAAAATGAAAAGTGAAAGTGAAGTCGCTCAGTCGTGTCCGACTCTTAGCGACCCCATGGACTGCAGCCTACCAGGCTCCTCCATCCATGGGATTTTCCAGGCAAGAGTACTGGAGTGGGTTACCATTGCCTTCTCCAATTAATCTCTAGATAGGTAAAAAGATAAATCTAGGTCTAGAATAAATATATTTTTTAAAGCACCAATAGAATAGATAGAATACATCTATAGATGTGTTGATTCTGTTTCTCTGGAAAACCTTGACTAATATACTAGTATTAATGTATTTGTTTCAATAAAGAAAAGTTGAAAAACAATGTCATGAGATTTCTGGTTCTGGAAATACAGTAGACTAGAAAGCATGAAAACATACAAAAATCTTCAAATGCTGGGTAAAATATAATTAAAATATTTTCAGAAGAACAGTTGAGCTCTCGGGAAAGAAATGTCTTCAGAAATTAAAAGAAAACTGGAAATTAAAGTGCTAAAGATAATGAGCTTCCTTTTTTGGTGCTGGTAATGTGTGCCTTTGAGTTTTAGCATCCACTAGCTGACTCATTGGCAAAGTCCCTGACACTGGAAAATATTGAAGGCAGAAGATGAGGGCGTCAGAGGATGAAATGGTTAGATGGCATCACTGGTGCATTGGACATGAACTTGGGCAAACTTTGGGAGATGGTGAAGGACAGCGAGGCCTGGCATGCTGCGGTTCATGGGTTGCAAAGAGTTAGACATGACTGGGTGACTGAACAACAACAAGGGGGCATAAAATGAGCCCTTGAACTTACTTAAGATGTGGACTAGGAACTGGGACCTCCGAAGTGACGGTAGCATCAGTGGAGAGAAATGACTAGAAATTATTTCCCTACCAACAGAGAAATGACAGAATTGTTCAACTATTTGCCTGGGTTCTAGAGTGGAAGCTAAGGAATCTCACATTCTAAACCATGGGTCTTTGGCTCACGCTTAGGAGGTGGCGGGGGGAGACGTACATATGCACACCACCAATATACTTTGAGGTCCCCAAATTGGGAAGTTAATTTTAAAATGAATCCTGGATTAATGATCCCACATAGAGGTGTTAGATAAAAGAACACCCCAAAGGGTCCTCCACCAAACCCAGGCTATAGGAGCTTCTCACAGGGAAAGCTAAAATATTTCCAATAAATAGAAACATCATCAAAATTTAAAACTCAGCAACTAGGTTCAGCTGGAGAAGGCAATGGCACCCCACTCCAGTACTCTTGCCTGGAAAATCCCATGGACGGAGGAGCCTGGTAGGCTGCAGTCCATGGGGTTGCTAAGAGTCAGACACGACTGAGCGACTTCACTTTCACTTTTCATTTTCATGCACTGGAGAAGGAAATGGCAACCCACTCCAGTGTTCTTGCCTGGAGAATCCCAGGGACGGGGGAGCCTGGTGGGCTGCCGTCTGTGGGGTCGCACAGAGTTGGATACGACTGAAGCGACTTAGCAGCAGCAGCAGCAACTAGGTTCAGCATAAGCAGTAGCTTCAGCTGAAGAGAGAAGTGATAAACAGAAGAATAGATCTAAAGAAATCACCCAGAATGTGGCACAGAGAGATACAGAGATGGAAAGTATGAAAGAGAAATTGAGATAACAGAACTAAAATAAGAAACCCAAATGGAATAGTATAGAGGCAATATTCAAAAATAGAGTGGCTGAAAACGTTCTAGAATTGATTTTAAAAAAACTTAGATTTATAAATACCTAAATTCATGTAGCCCATGAGTTCAAATAGGAAAAGTAAAAATTAACTTATATGTAGATGCGTTGTAGTGAAACTGGAGAATGCCAAAGCAAAAAGAGAAATGTCTTAGTATTAGCAATGAAGAAATGATGATGACATCCAAAGAGATATCCATTATGTTGACAGTAAAGTTTTTAACAATAGCAAGAGAGATCAGAAAACAGTGGAAAGATATCTTCACAGAGCTAAGTGAAAATAACTGTCAACTTAAAATTTTATATCCAGTTTAATTCTCATTCAGGATTAAAATAGAATGAAGGTATTTTTTCAGATAAAGTCTAATAGAATTAACTATTAGAAGTTTCCAACAAGTCACAGAAGCTTGTTGGAAGAATGTGAAGCAGGATGTACTTGAGACTGAAAAATATTGAACCCAGAAGGAGTGGATTGGGTACTAGAAACAATGGTGAGCAATGAAATTGGTGAAAATGTAGATAAAATGTGGAACTTTAACTTCTGGTAGTTGCAGATTAGGTAATTTAAATTGTGCCTGCCATTGAACACTACCAGAAAGGCTCAACGAAAAGTTTTATTTATTTATTTTTTTGCTTGGAGGCATCAAGAGCGTACAAGATCTATGGGGAGAATGGAGGCCCAGGGGGAAAAGGTCCCAGTGTATGGGGTCACTGTTCCTCTGGAGAAATGAGCCAATTCTGGAGAGAGTTGCTAAACAGCTCTGTAACCCTTTTGACTGGCTAGTGAGTGAATGTAAGGGGAAAAGAGATTAGAGCCCATGGCCCACAAAGAGGGGACTCTTGATGAACCTGCTCACTTTTGAGTTGGGACCATGAAAGGCTACACCATAGGAGCAAATGTTAACCAGAAGTAGACATGTTCTAATAGAGGCTACAGATAAGCTTTGAATTGTGTCATTCTCTAAAACTAGTCTGAGGGTTCCTAAACGATTAGTGACCCCGGCATTTGACAGAATTGTACATCCTTCCTGGAGTAAGATAGTGTCATGTAAGGTCATAAACTGCTTCTATAGTTTGCAAATGCAGTGCCAGGCTTATAATCAAAAGGAATCAGATACACAAAGACGTGAACACACACAAAGAAAAACAAAAGATGATAGAAATTGGGCCTCAAGATATTGGAATTCTCAGATATAGTATTTTAAGTATACTTACCACATTCAGAGAGAAAAAAGATTGAAAATTTTGGCAGAGCATTGGAAAATGTTACAAAAAAAATCAAGTGGAAATTCTGAGAATGAGAAAGTAAGTAAATTAACTCATATTGAAGCAACAGATTAGACACATCCAAAGAGAGAATTAGTGAACCAAAAGATGTTAAACGAAAATAACCAGAAACAAAGGATGAAAGGCAATAGAGATAAAACCATAACAAGGTCTAGTGCACATATTTAAATTTCCAAAAAGTCAGGAGAAAGAGAACAGAGCAAAAGCAGTATTTGAAGAAAAAGAGGTTTAGAATTTTCTAAAACTGATGAAGAACATCAGTCCATGGGTTCCAGCATATGAACCTCAAGCAAGAGAAATACCAAAGAATTCTGCATGTATAGATGATCGTTATTAAACAGCTGAAAACAAAAAAAAAGAGAAATCTTAAAAACAACTAGAGGAAAAAAGTGAATTATTTTTCAATAAGCAGAAATAGATGGCACTTGTCTTCTCAGTGACTTAGCTGGTAAAGAACCTGCCTACAGTGCAGGAGACCTGGGTTCAATTCCTGGGTTGGGACAATCCCCTGGAGAATGGCTACCACTGCAGTCTTTTGGCCTGGAGAATTCCATGGACTGTAGAGTCCATGGGATTGCAAAGAGTCAGACATGACTGAGTGACTTACACTTTCACACTTTGTCTTCTCAACAGAAACGATGAAAATCAGAAATCAGTTAAATGCCTTTTTTTAAGAGAGTAACTTGTCAACCTAGAATTCACAGTCATATAAATATACAATAAATTACTGTATTATAATAAAAGTAAACAGACTATGGCAACCTATGGACTATATAGTCCATGGAATTCTCCAGGCCAGAATACTGGAGTGGGTATAGCCCTTCCCTTCTCCAGGTATCTTCTCAATCCAGGGATCAAACCCAGGTCTCCCACATTGCAGATTCTTTACCAGCTGAGCCAACCAGGGAGACCCAAAAATGTTGGAGTGGGTAGCCTGTCCCTTTTCCAGTGGATCTTCCCAACCCGGGAATTGAACCAGAGTCTCCTGCATTGCAGGTGGATTCTTTACCAGCTGAGCTACCAGGGAAGCCTGGCTGTACACATAGCTATTCATATTTGTAGATATCACAAATGAACGTTGAGCAAAAGAAATCAGACAAGAAAGGATCATCTGTGCTGTATGATTTCATTTATATAAAGCTCCACTAAAGTATAGTGTTTAATGATACGTGTTCCTTACTTGGTAAAACTATAAAGGAAAGAAATAGTTACCATAAAAATCAGACTGTGGTGCCTTTGAGGCATGATGGGTGAGGGGTGTTGGGGAATGGTGGTAAGGAGACACTGCAGGATGCTGGCACTATTCTAGTTCCTGTTAAGGTTACATGGATGCTCATTTTGTGACAATTCCTTCAGACATACATACACATTTGGGGAAATTTCCCTCTGGGTATGCCTTATTTCACAATAAAAAGGTTTAAAAGAGGAAAATTTAATAAGCTTTCAATGTACAAAATGATGATGATGATCAGTACATATATATTTTAAGGATAGAGCTAAAATACAGAACAAACCATGTGGTAAGTGGGTTGAATTCATATAGGATCCTTGTATTATTTGGGAAGAAGATGCTGATGTTAATTAACATAAAACTTAAGTCATATGTTTATATGAAAATTGTATATAGTTCTCAAGCTTTTCAAGGCATGAGGGGGAGCTGAGGAAGGAATAAATAAAACTCAAATACTTAACAAGCAGGAAGGGAATAACATGACTCAAAGTGTGAAGACACTGAAAATGTAACTTTAAAAAAAGATTTAACTTACAACAGCAGTCAGAATGATAAGGTAACTAGGATTAAATCTTAACAGGAAAAATAAAGGATAAAATTATAAACAGTTTTGAATTTTCAAGAGCTAGTAAATGGTAAGATAGAACATGTTCATATGGGAATCCTAACATATCATAAAAATGACATTTCTGCCCATATTAATCTGTAAGTGCTTTTCCAGTCAAGTGTAACATGAATTTTTTGGAATTTAACAACTTTTTAATTTGGATGCTTGAAGTGTCATGGAAATTTTGGAGAATAATGAAAACTTACTTATTCAGGTATCAGAACTTACTGGAAAGCTGTAGTAATTGAAACAATTTCTTTTTTCCTACATTTTTCTTTTGGGGGAGGGCTGTGCTGGGTCTTTGTTGCTTCAAAGGCTGTTCTCTAGTTGCAGTGCATGGGCTTCTCATTGCATGGCTTCTCTAGCTGTGGAGCGTGGGCTCTAGGCATGTAGGCGTCAGTAGTTGCAATTCCTGGGCCCTACTGCGCGGGCTCAGTAGTTGTGATGCACAGGCTTAGTTCCTCCACAGCACATGGGATCTTCCTGGACCAGAGATTGAACCGTGTATCCTGCATTGACAGGTGGATTCTTTCCCACTGAGCCCCCAGGGAAGCCCGGTAATTGAAACAGTTTTATATATGCATGTAAAAACAGACCGAAGAAACTGAGGAACATAAGAAGAACTTATTATGTGAAAAGTGGCAATACAAATCAGAGGGGAAATAGTATACTGTTCCATAAATGGGACTGAGATCATTGTCTTTGTGGAGAAAGATAAAGTGTAGTCCTTATCTCACTTCATACAAAATTACAAAATGGATTTGCAAAAAACAAAATTAAAACTTACAAAAGAAAAGTTTTAGAAATATAGGGAAAAGCTTTAAGAATTGATGCTAGGAATGAATTTCTTTAATACAGAGAAATCAAAGACATGGAAAAAAATGTTAATTTGGTTACATTGATATAAAGAAAATTCTTTGTCAAATTACACTAAATACAAATGTCTCAAACTAGAGAAGATATTTAAAGTCCATATAATCCACAAAGAATTGGCATCTTCTATAATGAATTCTCTGTAATAACTCCTATATAAGAAGTAAGAGGCTCTATATAGTCAGTAAAAACAAGACCGGGAGCTGACTGTGGCTCAGATCATGAACTCCTTATTGCCAAATTCAGACTGAAATTGGAGAAAGTGGGGAAAACCACTAGACCATTCAGGTATGACCTAAATCAAATCCCTTATGATTATACAGTGGAAGTGAGAAATAGATTTAAGGGACTAGATCTGATAGAGTGCCTGATGAACTATGGATGGAGGTTCCTGACATTGTACAAGAGACAGGGATCAAGACCATCCCCATGGAAAGGAAATGCAAAAAAGCAAACTGGCTGTCTGAGGAGGCCTTACAAATAGCTGTGAAAAGAAGAGAAGCGAAAAGCAAAGGAGAAAAGGAAAGATATAAGCATCTGAATGCAGCGTTCCAAAGAAGAGCAAGGAGGGATAAGAAAACCTTCCTCAGTGATCAGTACAAAGAAATAGAGGAAAACAACAGAATGGCAAAGACTAGAGATCTCTTCAAGAAAATTAGAGATACCAAGGGAACATTTCAGGCAAAGATGGGCTCAATAAAGGACAGAAATGGTATGGACCTAACAGAAGCAGAAGATATTAAGAACAGGTGGCAAGAATACACAGAAGAACTGTACAAAAAAGAGCTCCACGACCCAGATAATCCCAATGGTGTGATCACATACCTAGAGCCAGACATCCTGGAATGTGAAGTCAAGTGGGCCTTAGGAAGTATCACTACGAACAAAGCTAGTGGAGGTGATGGAATTCCAGTTGAGCTCTTTCAAATCCTGAAAGATGATGCTGTGAAAGGGCTGCACTCAATATGCCAGCACATTTGGAAAACTCAGCAGTGGCCACAGGATGAGAAAAGGTCAGTTTTCATCCCAGTCCCAAAGAAAGGCAATGCCAAAGAATGCTCAAACTACCGCACAATTGCACTCATCTCACACGCTAGTAAAGTAATGCTCAAAATTCTCCAAGCCAGGCTTCAGCAGTACGTGAACCGTGAACTTCCAGATGTTCAAGCTGGTTTTAGAAAAGGCAGAAAACCAGAGATCAAATGGCCAACATCCGCTGGATCATGGAAAAAGGAAGAGAGTTCCAGAAAAACATCTATTTCTGCTTTATTGACTATGCCAAAGCCTTTGACTGTGTGGATCACAATAAACTGGAAAATTCTGAAAGAGATGGGAATACCAGACCACCTGAACGTGCCTCTTGAGAAACCTATATGCAGGTCAGGAAGCAACAGTTAGAACTGGACATGGAACAACAGACTGGTTCCAAATGGGAAAAGGAGTATGTCAAGATGCACAAACCCCATGACCCATGAGTGCTCTACTTCAAGACAACTACCCTAGAGAAATACTCTTGCACTTATGCACAAAATTACACGTATCAGAATGTTGGTTGTACTATATGCAGTTGGGGGAAAAGTAGAGACATCTTGATTCTTCCCAGTAGGAAATAGAATATCATCTTAGACATTAAAATAAATAACAGATGTACGTGGGCCAATATGAATAACACCAGAAACATAATAACATCGTTTTTTTTTAATCTAGTACTATTAAACTGTCATTTTATACTTTTTCTGATTTTTTTTGGTGGTAAAAATAAGTTTTAAACATTGCCTTTATAACAGCCCTTCTCCTGCTTCAGATCTATTTGTTGGGTGTTTAATCATTTCAGTTTTACCCAAGGTGGTTTTCTCCCCTGCATTCCAATAAGTTCTTGTTCATATTCAGGTTTCCAGCTGTCTCAGCTGCATTGGGTCCTAGTATATTACTGCAAGTCTAATAACTGATCTCAACTCTTCGGACAGTCCCAGAGCCAATTCAGTTTTGCATTCATCCCTTGTGTCCTTGTGTCAGTTGCTCAGTCGTGTCTGACTCTTTGCGATCCCATGGACCAGAGCCCACCAGGCTCCCTGTCCATGGAATTCTCCAGACAAGCATACTTGACTGGGTTGCCATGCCCTTCTCCAGGGGATCTTCCTTACCCAGGGATCGAACCCAGGTCTCCCACATTGCGTTCAGATTCTTTACCGTCTGAGCCACGAGGGATTTCATCCCTAACACTACAATAGTTTTTGTTTCAAATATCTTTGTACAGCTCAAAATACCACGAAAAATAGTCATTACCATTTCTATCTGGATTGAAAGAACTCCTTTTTAAAAATTACTTGTAAGTTGATTTACAGATCATTTACAAACATAAAAATAAAGGGAAGCAAAGACTATTAAACTATTTAATAAGAGCTTAAATATAGAAAACTAAATTTTTATCCCATATTTTCTTGATTTTGGAGACATCTATTGACTGATCGATAGATACTAATATATATCCAAAATGGGCAGGACCCTCTGAATGTAACTGTTCATCAGTTGTCATGCATGAACTTGTACACTGATTGTAAATTTCAAATGATATCCCTCATAGATTATAGTTCATCATTACTTCTGGTTCTTCTACTTGTGTCATCAAGACAATACTTGAAGAATTTTTTTTTAATTTGGCTTATAATTTTTTTGAAAAGAGGATGGCCATCAGACACTATAATTGCAAAATATTTTTATTTTTAGGTTTGTATACAGCTTTTTAATGACCAGTCTAATTTTTTAATGTCTACATCATCTATTTCTTCTTGTTATTTTGTAATACCTGCCTTCAGCATCTGTTGTCTTATTCATCCTTGAGTTTGAGACAGTTTATTAGGATACCATCATCTAAAGGTACATAGTCAGATTTACTCAGATGATCCATTTCATCATCTTTCTTAGCATCTCAGGTGCTGCTGTCTCACTCTTGGTATTCATCTAGATTTATCCAATAGCAGAATGTTTTCCTCTGTTGATTTTCTTTTCTTTGCCATTACAGCCATAGAATAAAAAAATCTGAACTGTGTTCAGTTAAAGCTAAAATCATGCAACAAAGATAGTGGATGGTGTCTAGACTTCTTTTATACCTTTTTGAAAGCAGATATAATACTTTGGGCCACACAGTAAAAATGCTGAAAATTGATGTTATCTGATATTTATTTCACTATTGCATCATCCTTCAGAGAAATACCTCATTCTTTCATTTTTTTATTATTTTAATCTTTCTTTAGCATAATTAGGACTAATTGATGAGTAATGATGACATAATTTCTAGAATGTTGAAATAGCATAATATATCTTGTTGCTAAGTCACTTCAGTCGTGTCTGACTCTATGTGACCCCACAGACGGCAGCCCACTAGGTTCCTCTGTCCCTGGGATCCTCCAGGCAAGAACACTGGAGTGGGTTGCCATTTCCTTCTCCAATGCATGAAAGTGAAAAGTGAAAGTAAAGTCGCTCAGTCATGCCCGACTCCTAGCGACCCCGTGGACTGCAGCCTACCAGGCTCCTCTGTCCATGGGATTTTCCAGGCAAGAGTACTGAAGTGGGTTGCCACCGCCTTCTCCGTAATATATCTTAGATTTATAAAAAAGATCCAATGGATCCATACAGTAATTGGAAGATAGAATGAATTTTATTTTATTTTATTTTGACTGTGCTGCATAGCTTGTGGGATCCTAGTTTGCCTATCCAGGGATCTCACCTGGGCCCAGTGAGTGCAGAGTCCCAATCGCTGGACCACCAGGGAGTTCCCAGAATGAGTTTTGTTCTATTTTTTAAAAAACATGATTTCTGAAACTTCTCTGGTGGTCCAGTGGTTAAGACTCTGCACTTCCAGAGCATGGGGTACAAGTTCAATAACTGGTTGGAGAACTAAGATTCTACATGCCATGGGGCATAGCCAAAAAATAAATAAATTTCCCCCCTTTTTGTTCCTGTAGCAGACTTCTAGGGGAAAAAAACATGCGATATCAATTTTTATAAATACTAATACTGCTTAACAAAGAAAATTAAAAATAAAAATTGTGTTTCTAATGGACTCTAATGGTATACTGAGGATTAAACATCAGGTGCAGGTGAGAAGCATTTTATAAGATCTGTTGTGATAGTTTCTACATAACCACGTAGGTATCATTGTTGCTGATTTGAAACTTGCAGACAGTTTAAATATGACACTTAATAATCAAACTGAGTTGGCAAAGAATTTCTAGGCAGGTATTAATCATAGCTAGGTTTTTCTGATATACTTTTCTCAATTCTTACACCCAGAAATGGCTTGGTGTATTCAGCTAATGACCCCATGGAGAGTATATATGTGTTACATAATAAAGAAAAGCATCACCTCTGTGATTCTGGACGGACAAGGCTGACAAAGACGAACACTTGCATATAGGTCAAACTAGCTAAATATAGAACAGCCATTTTCCAAGGCTGTTGCCAGGGGCTCAATGGCATCAGCTGTTTCTGTGGGGGAAGACTTTGCAGATAAGAACAGAGCTAGAAGTCAGTGAATTGAAGAGGATTGCATTATGGAACTTTAAACTTTTTGGTAAAGGGTTTATTGATGATTCAACTATATTAATCTGTGAACATTAATCTTGACATCTTCCTTACCCAATTCCTAATTTATTACAATAAGAACTTGCCTTTATTTAAATAACGCACCTGTAGAAATTGATGTTATTGTACTCCCTAGGTTGGGGGAAGGGACCTGATGACAAGTCTCAAGATTAGCAAGGTTCTGAAAAGGTCAGAATTGTACTGAATTATGTTTAGGGAAGATTGCTCCTGTGATCATTAAATCAAACACAGTGTTCTTATTGTCTCTGGCTTCCCTTCCATACAGATGATTTTTGAGGTTGGACTGAGAAGGAAGTCATGATTCCAGTGGTAACATAAGGCACATTGACAGCAAAATTCATACATTATAACAGCTTTTTGTTTTATGCTGTATTGACAGATAACCTTGAATAAAGGTGTCTTTAAAAAAAATAGCATAAAATCTCACAGCTTTTCAGTCACAGACAGGAGTGTCCTTGTCTTTTATTGAAGACAACAAGAATTAATACTGTACTGTCTAGAATTTTTTGGCAAAGCTAAGACTGTAGTTTCAATTCTTCATTCTCTATCTTCTCTACAGATAGAAAGGTGAATAGGTTTTGGTGTTGAAGTTTTTTTAAGCAACAAGCTATCATTTATCTTTAGATAACTGTTCAATAAATAAGGCAATAACTGAGAAATTAAGTTATTTTTTCAGACTTTAGTTTTAAAACATTGTGGAAGGAGAACAATTTGTAAGTTATATTCCGGAAAGAAAATATAATGAAGCTTAGTTAAATTTTGAAAACCTTGATGAACACATGACTGTCATCTTGCATAAGAATGCATTAAAGAATGAACAGTATTCCAAATAATGAATAATAGAATGTGTGATAAGATGTTATATTTTTTATTATGAAGTAAAACTAACTTTTCTGAATTTTATGAATTTTGATGTGTCCCCTTTTATGAATTTTGACATGTATAGTTTCATGTAATCACCAAAATCTAGATGCAGAACATTTACATCACCTCGCAGGATTCACCTGTGCTGTCCCTTTGCTAATAACTCTTGGTAACTACTAATTGGTTGTCTATCCCTATACTTTTGCTTTTTTGAGTGTCATATAAATGGGACCATAGTATGTAACCTTCTGAGAATGGCTTCTTTCACTCAGCATATTGCCTTTGAGCTTTCATCTTAGTTGTCACATGTATCAAACATCCCTTTGTACTCTTGAGTAATATTCCATCATGTGGATGTACCATAGTTTGTTTATCCACTCACCCGCTAGAGGGCATTTGGGTTGATTCTAGTTTGGGGCAGTTACGAGCAGAGCTGTTGTAAACCCAGGAGTGGACTTGCTTGATCATACTATGTTTTATCTGGTTTTTATTTTTTTTAAGTATATATTCAGGTGTGTTTTAGATCCTTTCCAATTTCCTTCAGGTCATTTTTAGAACCATTTTTCTTCCTCCTTCTGATACAGCATTTCATCTTTCATCTTTGTCATGTTTTCCTGATCCTGTTTTCTTTGGGTTGACTTTACTGGAATCATCTTCTGGTACTGTAGCCCAGAATCTGTCTGGCTTTTATATTCCTCCAGCTTAATTATATGATTCATCTCCTTACAGAATCTCATTTGCTGCTATACTCTGCCATTTGTAGGTGACTTTCACATCTATCTTTCTATCCTCTTTTGTTCAGTTTATATCTTGTTATCTGGAAGACATTTCTAACTAGATGTCCTGTTAACACTTCAGTCTTCTCATGGTAGAAACTTAAAAAAGAATTTTTTTCCCTTCCATCTTTTCCCTTCTGAAGCTTTCTTATCGTAATCACAGGTAATTTATTAACGATTGCTGTTACTTCCCCTTTCCTCTTGCAGGCAGTAACCAAACCTAAGACTTTTGTTTTTCAGTCATCACTACTTCTGTCACCAAAAGTCTCGTAAAGAGTGTGTTCACCTCATTTATGTTCCATTGTTTCTCGCTGACCTTCCAACTGCGTGTTTCTCCTTTTCCATCCTAAAGTCAGGATTAAAATCATCTTGTATAAAGAGCATTCTGCTTTTGCAGTTGTGTGTGTGTGTGTGTGTGTGTGCGCGCGCGCGCGTGTGTGTGTGTGTGTGTGTTTGATCTTCTCTGCTTCATTAGAAAGGCCTGTTTCTGGATTTTAGTCCCTCTTGTGACAGTACTGTAATTATTGTTTCTCATGTTAGGTAAATTTTATTATCCCCTTTATAGGGCCTGGATTTCCCCCTTAGCCTTCTGCTCAAGTGGCCCTGCATGCATCTGAATTCTTATCTGTTAGTTCCTCTCTTTCTCCTTCTATTTGCCTTTGCTCAGGAATAATTTCTCATACCCCACAAGAAGAATACCTGTTGTGTAGGAGGGCACAAAGTTGTGCTTGTAGATAATATGATTGTCTACATAGAACATTAAAAAAAATCAACTAAAAAAAGCATAAATAAGAGTAAAGTGTCAGATATAAAATAAATACAAAAAATTATTATCATTTCTACATATATACTGTTTCTGAAATATAATGTGAAAAGCCCATTTCATGATTGTAACCAAAAACCATAAATAGGAATCTTCAAGAAGAAATTTATATGACAAAAAGTACAAAACTTTATTGGGAGACATAAAAGCCTTAAATAGTTGGAGAGATATATTTAGAACTGAATAAACATGTCAGTACTTCCTAAACTAATTTAGAGATTAAATCCAATTTCAGTCAAAACTTGGCTTTTTGTTTGTTTTTAGTTGGAGAACGTATTTTTACTCTAGTAGAAGGATTCTAATAATCATGGGGCAGCAAACATGGTTGAAAGTAAGCAAGACAGTTATAATAAAGAAGAAAAAGGTATGGAGAGAAAGAGTTTGCCCCAGCTGCTACTGTCCATAGTATAGGCTGAAAATACCTATCATATGTAAAAATATAAAGCCTGATAGAAATAGTGTCTTGATGAAGAAAGGATTATTGAGTCAACAATTTTGGATCAGCTAAATATTTGAAGAATTACTTGGATTCTTGTGTGTGTGTGCTCAGTCACTAAGTCGTGTGCAACTCCTGTGACTCCATGGACTGTAGCCCTCCAGGCCCTGCTGTCCATGGGATTTTCCAAGCAAGAATATTGGAGTGGGTTGTCATGTCCTTCTCCAGGGAATCTTCCCAACCAAGGGATCGAACCTGCATCTCTTGCATTGGTGGGCAGATTCTTTACCACTGAACCACCTGGTTTGTATCATATATAAAAATTAAACTTCAGATAGATTAAAGAATTATACATAAAGTAAAAATTTACAAGAGAATAAAATGTAGGTGACTACCAGTGTCTGTAATAGGGGAAGATTTTAAAGATAAAAGTAACAGAAAACATCATAAAAATAAAAATTGATAATGTTGGCTGCTTAAATAGTAAAAATACATTTTTAAAAACCCTTTCATTTATCAAAAATATACCATGAGTGAAAGTCGTTCAGTCGTGTCCAAGTCTTTGCTACCCCATGGACTATACAGTCTATGGAATTCTCTAGGCCAGAATAGTGGAGTGGGTGGTCTTTCCCTTCTCCAGGGGATCTTCCTAACCCAGGAATCAAACCAGAGTCTCCTGCATTGCAGGTGGATTCTTTACCAACTGAGCTATCAGGGAAGCCAAAATATACCATAAGTAAAATTAAAAGCCAAATGGCAAACTGGGATAAAATATGTATAACAAATACAATAATACCCTTAAATGTATAAAGAATTTTTATATATTGATAAAAATTATTAAATCCCAACAGAAAAATGTGCAGAGGACATGAACGAGTAATAAGAGAAAAGTTGACAATGGTAAAAAAAATATATATATATGATTTTAAAAAGTACCAACCCCATCAGTAATTAGACAAGTGCCAATTAAAAATGATTGAAAAATACCATTATTCATCTGTCAGTTTGGGAACTACTTTTTACTTGTGGGGATATATCAAGATAGGCAGTGTTATATACTGTGGTAGGATTATTATAAAATGATAAAACCTATCTAGAAAAGATTTGAAAGCCTATTTCAAGAGCATTAAAATACTCAACACACCTTTTAACAATTTGCCTTCATGAAGTATTGTCAAAGATTTCAATATAAAAATGTTCATTGCAACAGCTTTTATAATGCAAAAAACTTAGAAATTACTAAGTCTGTGACAATAAAGAATTAATGTGGAATAGAGGAATTAAATTATGAAACCAGTCATACGATGAAATATAGGGGCATTAAAAATTGTATAGTTGTATACATTGTAATATAAAAATTATAATGTATACTTATAGGCATGGGAAAGAGCTTAAAATACTGATACCTGAACTGAAAAAAGGAATGCAAACTTTGAAGTAGTACCAAATTAATATCAGTTATTTCTTGCTAGTTGATTTTGGATGATTGTGATTTCTTTACATTTTTTGGTATTTTTCTAAGTTTTTATAGTGATCATGTATTTTGCAGTTAGAACCAAACATAATAAATTTATATTTTTAAAGAAGAAACAGTTAATGTTCAAGCAAATGAAAGATGTAATGAGTTTCCAATTTTTTAATTAAGATAAATTAAAAACAAATCTAAAGAATGTTAACAGCATTTATCTTTAAGTGATATATTGATAATTTATTTTTAACTTATTTCTATTTGTTTTATAACTTTTGCTTAGTTAACATCTAATACTTTCATAATCAAAATTTTGTCTATTAAAAAAAATGATATCCTTGCTCGAGGTTTAGTGAATACCAGTCATATTTAATTTTGAATCTCATGGCCATCATTGATTTTGTCCATGTGTTGTTATATTTAGGTTATGTTTATTTTCACCTGTTTGTTTTACTAATTCCTAATGGTTTTAAAAAAAAGTCTCTACAATGCACTTCTGCCTTTGGTTCCTGACAAGAGACTTAATTACTTAAATATAAATTGCTAGAAGGTTCGTGATAACTTAACCTAATCACTGTTGGCATTTAAAAGTATCTGCATCTATTAGAAGTTCAAAATATATAAACCGATTTCTTTTTCATCATGACTCTATATCCAACAAAATAAAACAAATCACGATGTAGAGGAAACAGCACCTGCTTGACTGTGTTCTTTTGATAAATCATGTCGCTTTTCTCACTTCACTGTTCAGAAGAAGCAATCTCTTTTCATGTGATATAACTGGGTATGAATCAAGTTCAGTACCTTCTCCCGTTTGTCCAATTTCCAGTCCACCTCTGAGTGGAGTTCCTCTTTAGCTATATACTATGATAAACATTAAGCCTACTGCTTTGGGGGCTATCCTCTCACCAAAACTCAGGGAAAATGGGAATGAGTTGAAATTCATGGAATTAAGAAATGTTTGAGAGTTCTTTCAAAGAATGAGGTAAGAAATGTGTGTGAATGAATAGGTATGATGGATATTCACTTATATCAGTATATAGTGTATGTTTTCATTTTATTTCTGTTAAATATGAGGTCTGGAATGCCTTTTCATTTTGCAGAATTCTTAGACTGCAGTTCCACCTTTGACAGGGCAGCAGCCATGATTATACTTGCTATATTTAATAGTCAAATGGAGTGAAAGCTTTGTTTTGCTTTCTTGATTGCCTTGTTTAATAATATATTCAAATTATGACCTTTAATGTAATTTCTTCCCTTACTAGCTTGGTGCTAACAGTGGTTTGCACATCATCATCTTTGATGAAATTGATGCCATCTGCAAGCAGAGGGGGAGCATGGCTGGTAGCACAGGGGTTCATGACACCGTTGTCAACCAGCTGCTGTCCAAAATTGATGGCGTAGAGCAACTGAACAACATCTTAGTCATTGGTATGTTTGCTTAATTAAAAAAATAAAGTACTGTGATTTCAAAAATATTAGATACACAGGTTCTAAATTCAGATTTGTGTAGCTTGTAATTTTATATGTAATTTTTGAGTGTAATTTTTATATGTAATTACATATAAAATTTACCTGCAATTTTATACAAACATTTTGGCCAATGTTGCCAAATTAGAATCAAGTGATATTGAAGAATTTCATTGTTTTAATGTCTAGCCACAATAAACAAACTCTGGGCAAACTCTAGGCAAAGTTGGGCAAACTCCGGGAGATAGTGAGGGACAGAGAAGCCTGGCATGATGCAGTACATGGGGTCATAAAGAGTCGGACGCAGCTTAGCGACCGAACAATAACAACAAGTCACAAGAAGACAAATGAAAGATGAGTTCTAGTGACTCATGGCTTTAAACTTGTAGTTAACAGATGAAAAAGGCAGCACTGTGTAAGTGGTGGCTTTCACATTGGTTTCTGTGGGCCTCCAAGGGTCCTCAGAGGTTCTTCAGGTTCTGTGCAGGCCAGGGCAGATCGTGCATCCCTATTATAACTTACTTTTAACTGCTTATGTACTGAAGTTCTTCTTAAGTTGACTTTGAAAAAAAACACAAATTATGCTATTTATGAAGGTTGAACACCTTTCGCCTACAAAAAAGGGAAGGGATCTTGAGGTCAGATAGATGTTCACATTGCCCCCCTCTCACTTTGACAGCTTACCTACGCCGTTTGAACCTAAACTTTTCTTTTTAAATATTTGATGCTTTCATTACATTTATATTCCACTGGTGTATACAGTAGTGAAATACTAAGGCAAAGTCCCCAGATATATTTCTTAGGTTAAGAACAAATGGTATTTTTGAAAATCATTGCTTTTCTATTTGACTTTTTTAAAATTGTCCTCTTAGCTTGTCAGGGAAATTCTTGCAACTATTCTTGCATATGCTAAAAGGGCATTTTATCTTATTTTTGAATTCTGATCATTTGTGTATTGTTTAACACCTGTGCTCAGGAATGACCAACAGACCAGATCTGATCGATGAGGCTCTCCTTCGACCTGGAAGACTGGAAGTTAAAATGGAGATAGGTAAATAGCTCTGTCACTGATTGGGGTAGGGGGTTGTAATTAGAGTTCATTAGCAGGAGCAAAATCATATACCTTAATATTTGTTAGAAAACTTGTATATCATGAAAAGCAGATATTTATATACTTGAGTGGCTATAAGAAAAGCATTAGGATTATAATTATCTATTTTATTTCCAATGTTATCAGGCTTACCAGATGAGAAAGGCCGATTACAGATCCTTCACATCCATACAGCAAGGATGAGAGGGCATCAGTTACTCTCTGCTGACGTAGACATTAAAGAACTGGCCGTAGAGACCAAGAACTTCAGCGGCGCTGAACTGGAGGGTCTGGTGCGAGCAGCACAGTCCACTGCTATGAATAGACACATAAAGGTCAGTAAATCAACTGCCAGATTAGGAGTCTACAGCCCTGTAAGTCCTGTGCTAGTATTCTTCCTCTTCTTTCAAGCATTCCAAGGGCCAGACTAATACTGACTGACTTTTGATGGAGAACAGACATGATGAAAGGTATTAATTAATTGTCAACTGCTACGTCTTCAGAGTAGTTGGAAAAAAGATAATGGTAGCACCTGCCCCGTGGAAACTACTGACCCATTTAACTTAGGTTGCCCCCATTTGATGCAGATATGTGAAGATGGTGATTCTGAAGAATTGTTTAAAAACTTGTGCTGTGTTGACTTGTAACATGTCATAGGAAGTTGGATGTCCTGCATGCTAGAATTATATTAAATACCTGCTTGCTGTTTTCAAAGTATTAAGCTGGAGACACAAAGGTAATGAAACACAGCCTCTTCCCACAAAGAATAGACAGGGAAATGGATGTGTTTGCAAATTAATACAATAATGTTATTGATGCTTTAGGAGAAATACATACAAAGGATACTTTTATTTTGGTAAATAAAGCTTGATAAAGTGCATTTAATCCTTTGTCATCCCTTCTCTTCAGGTTTTACTTACCCCTGTAGTTTGATGACTCCCAGATTTGTGTCTCATCTTTTAAAAGTGTATTTCTCCCACTTTCAGTTTTATACCTGGATGTTTTATCAGGTCTCAGATTTAATATTCCAAAACCAAATTCACTTTTTTTTTTTTTTTTTTACTACTTTCCTTCCTGCTCCTACTTCCCTATTTATCCCAATTTCCTAGGCTTAAAAATCCAAGATTATCTTTGATTTCTACCAGTCTACTGCATCCTCTTCCTGACCCAGGGATCGAACCCAGGTCTCCTGCATTGCAGGCAGACACTTTAACCTCTGAGCCACCAGGGAAGCCCCTACTGTGTCCTACCTCAAGTTATTTGCCAGATTTTGTCTGTTCTATCTTGACAGTATCTTTCAGATCTCATTGCACCACTGATCTTCTGTTTGATTAATCTTCCTGTTTCATAGCATTCTCTTCAGAACCTTTCAGCAACTAACCATGATCTACAGAACAAAGAACAGATGTCTTAGCCTGGTCTTTAAGGTCCTTTTAGACATGACCTTAAATTGGCCCTTCTTGATGTGTTCTCAGTTATTCTTCATACACTTCAGCCAAGCTGAAATATTTACCAGTCATCATATAGTAATGTATTTTACTACTTCTCTGATGTTGCTTTTTTTTTTTTTATGCTTTACTGAGAATCTTTACCCTCTATGTTGCTTATCTTTTCTTTTGTTCTTTTTTGGCTGTGCCACAAAGCATATGGAATCTTAGTTCCCTGACCAGAAATCGAACCCACACCCCCTGCATTGGAAGCACAGAGTCTTAACCACTGGACAGCCAGGGAAGTCCCTACTTATCTTTTTGATACCTGACTCATGTACCACCACTTTCTTCAAAAAATTTTCATACCTGACTCATGTACCACCACTTTCTTCAAAAAAATTTTTTTCTCCCTTTCAAGAATGATGTGTTCTCTTCCTTCTTGAACTAGTAATGTATCAGGAATTCCCTGGTGGTCCAGTGATTAGGACTTGGTGCTTTTACTGTCATGGCCCAGGTTCAGTCCCTGGTTGGAGAGCTGAGATCCAATAAGCCCCATGGCATGGCCAGAAAAAAAAAAAAAAGAAATATTAATAGTAATGTATCATTTATGATACCTTTTGGTGACTTTCAGTCAATGGATTTATTTAGCCTACTGTATGCCAGACACTATGCTAAGGGTTACTGCTCCCATTTCCTCCCTTGAGCAGCTCACAGTCTAATCCTCCACATACAGTAATAGAAAGTACATTCAAGGTAAGAAAGCGAAAAGGTGTCAGGTGCGGTCAGCTTATCAAGTGAGAGGAGCTTTCACAGAGGAATTTCTGGGTGAACGTGTTTCCTGGTGGGGCAGGCATTTTAGGCAGAAAGAACAACATGTGCAAAGGAACAGAGACACAATAGCATGGTGTGTTAAGGATAATTCAGTATTGCTTCAGCATAAAAGGTAGGGAAGGGGAGGTAGAGATGTGGTGGGGGATAAGTCGGGAGGCTAAAGCTGGGGATGGAACACAAAGAGCCTTTTATATTGTGCTCAGAAGTATGGACGCCTTTTCTATGAGTAGTGCTAAGTCACTGAAGAGTTGTAAGAATAGCAGTGGCATAGTGTTAAAACATAAGCTCACTCTGGCAGCTGTGTTGAGTGGAGTATTTAGGGGAGTGAAGTTGGCGACATGAGACAAGAGAGGGGAAATTGTGTAACAGTTCACTCAGGAAATAATAAAAGCCTAACAGTCGGGTTGAGTATGTTTTGTTTGGGTATACCCTAGCAATGGTTTTAAACCAAGGGTCGGTAAACTATGGTCCACAGGCCATATCCAGCCAACTGTCAGTTTTTAGAAATAGAGTTTTTGCGAACACAGACCCACCTGTTCATTTATGTGTTTTCTGTAGCTGCTTTCATGCTGCAGTGGCAGAATTAAGTATCTGCAACAGAAACTGCGTGGCCCACAGAGCCTAAAATATTTACTGTCTAGCCCTTCATGAAAAAAGGTTGTCGACCCTTGTTTTAGACTTGAAGTCCTTATCTTACTCATTTCTGAATCTCTCACAGTATCTAGGTCTTGATACTGAGAATATGGTAGCTGCTTAGTAAATATTTTTTAAATTAGTAAATATGTATTCTGAATCAAACTATCCATAAATCATAATTAATTCCCTTGCATAACATAATTGACTTTGTTCTCTCCTAAGAATGCCATAATGCAAGGGTCCCCAACCCCCTGGGCCAGGGACTGGTACTAGTTCATGGTCCATTAGGAACTGGACCACAGAGCAGGAGGTGGTCAAGGGAGCGAAGCTTCATCTGTCATTCCCTGTTGCTTACAGTACCACCTGAACCCTCTCCCATTTGTGGAAAAATTGTCCTCTACAAAAGCAGTCCCTGGTGCCAAAAAGGTTGGGGATGACTGCCGTAATGGAAGAGGCCACTTTAGACAAGGTGTTACACGTGTTTAAAATACTGGAGACCCACCCTGTGGCGAGGAGGATAGTGGTACTACTGCTTTAAAAAACAAAACAAAAGACCCCGAGAATGCAAGACTAGATAGTGCTGGAGCCTTTATAGGTGGATCTACTCATTTCATTCATCCATTCTTCCTCCTTGCTGTAAGAAATGTCTTAGGAAAAGTGATAAAGTGACGGTGACTTCAAGAGAAATTATATAAATGTTGTGGAAACTGCTCCCTGCTGTACTGATCTTTCACCTCAGTTCACCATCAGTGCTTCTTGATACTGTAATCCACAATTACTAGTTTATTAGTTATCAGATTTTTCATATGCATTAGCTACTGGATTTTTACCTTATTTAGTCATTTGTCATTTTTATCACAATAGCCTTATCCCCAAATGTCTCTAAAGCCGTTCTTAAGAAACGTGCTTTCTTCCAGCATGTATTGGATTTATTTACACACAAGGCAATGAGGAATGGTGGGATGGTGACAGGTTTTGTAGTCAGAAGGTGTGGTTATGTGTTACAGTTCTTTCTACATTTTTGTTTCTGATTTGTCAAGAGGAAATAACTATTTCATCAAGTTTTTGTGAAAATAAAATCAAATACTGTTTGTGAAAGTGCCCTACAGACTATATAAATGTTTGTTGTTATTTCCATTTTTGTTATTATGGCTACTTTGAGAATATATATATATATATATATATATATATATATATATATATATTTGAGAATATATAATATATATCCTTTTCCATATCTGAGTTTTTAACAATTTTTGTTAACTATTTGTAGTTATAATATTTCTAATTTAAAGCTAAAATGTTTAACCACCACTGTACAGAATGTATTATCCTTTAGATTTGCAAGTAAGAAGTAGTACAAATAGTGGACATTATTTCCCTCACTTTTTCCATGTGGATAAATTATCTTTAAACTTAAGTGATGCATAAAGCCTTGTGACCAACACTTTTTGTACCAAACAGCTTTTGATTATTTTGAGTATCTGTGGAATATCCAATGCAAAGGACTTCATAGGTACTTCAGGAAAGGGAGAGATGTGTAAGACACTAAGCTCAGAAAAGAAAGCGTACTATTTGCTCTCTTTTCTGCATTTAAAAAAAAAACTGCACTGCCCAGGTCTTTAAACGTTGTTTTCCCAGCTGGACTCTTCCTCACTTGAACAAAAAGCACGCAGTTTTAGTATTCTCATTGCTGTATAAATTCAGAGCTTTATTAGTAGTAATTGATGAATAGGTATTTAATTTGAAACTTAATGACTTACAGTTGGTGTAGAACTTACACACAACATTCCTCTGTTTATTATGACGTTCTTCCTTTGTATTATAAAAAGCCATTGAGAATTTCCTGGCGATCCAGTTGGTTAGGACTCCGCGCTTTCACTGCCAGGGCCTGGGTTCAGTCCCTAGTTGGGGAACTAAGATCCTGTTAACTGCATGGCGTGGCCAAATGAATAAATAACTGAAGCCATTACTAGTGTTATATTGCTGCTTTTTCAAAATAATCAGACTTGACAAAGTCAGATGGAATAAACTAAACACGTCTTCCCTGTTAACCTGTTTTTTTCAGGTTTTCTGAAACAAGTGGAAGATCCAGTCACAAACTCCTGATGTTCATGTCATTTATACTTAGACCCATGTTTGTGGTCACCTAAAATTCATGTGACATCTGGTTGTTTTTAGCTGAAAGGAATTTCTGCTTCAGGTAGAGAAGATTCATAACCCAAATTTCTTCTGTGCTGATCTGTTATAAGGAAATAAATTCAGGACGCACGTGCACCTTATAAAGGAATCAAAACTGATTTATGTTTATAGAATTTCAATAAAATTATTTTTTATTTTCTGTAGAATTTTGATTGATTAAGGTCATTCTACCCTTAATTTAAGAGGAATGATAAGAACTTTGAAAGGTCAGATTTAAAAGGTTATTAAATTTAAGGGTGACCACTGGATATTTGCTAGTGTTGAAATACAAGTTTATTAGTTTCTGCAGGTATAAGCTGAAAGATGTTGCCTCTTCTATATTGATTAGCTGTTATAAATAAAATTCAGAAAAAATTGATCTAATTCAGACAAGTGAGAAAAGTTTTGCTGAATGAATAAAAATTCAGAATTGTAGATTTTTAAAGTTTTTTAAATTTTTGAAAAAATAGTAAAAGTAAACCAAGAGAAGTCCTTAAGAAACTTATTTTAATGAATAGGTAGAAAAAGTTTATAACTGTAATATTGCTTACGTACAATTAGGTAACTTATACAATTCATGGAGGCCTGAAAACAGCCTGTTCTAAAATAACTGTCCCTCAACCATCTTAATTCACCTTAGTTCATTGAGTGAGTCCTTTCTTAATAGTAAAAATATGAGTTTCACACTTGTTGCAGTCCTAGAATCTCTTATTTTTCAGCAAATGCCAAAAGATAGACAAGATTTTCCTTTCATATTGCTATATGTTTCTGTCATTTGAATGCAGGTTCACTCTAAGAGGAAATCATAATAGTATTTCATAACACTGCTATGAAAACACTGGCCCATGCCTCCCTATGTACACACGAGAATCATTTTCTGGGGTAATGATAATCAGGTAGATTTTTGAAGGCATGGTTACATTGTCTCCTAGTTTCTAGTGTTTATTTCTGTTCCTTTTACAGGTGAACTGTTTTTGTCTCTCAGAAAGGTTCTAGAAATTTCTCTTCACCTTTGGTGCTCTGATAGCTTGCAGTAGTGTGTCTAGACAGGTGTAAGTCTCTTCCTGTTTACCCTGATTACTCATTGAAACCTTTAAACTGCAAAGGTACACCTTTCTTCAGCTAGGGAAATTTTTTTCTTCTTTTATTTTTTTTTCTCCATCATTCTTTCTCTCCGCTCCTCCCTCTGAGACTAGGAATCTAATTGTCTTAGATTAGGAAGTTAAAACTTCCAAATTGATGTTCCCTGCTTTTGAACCTTTCTCTCTCACTTTCTGTGGTTTCATGGGATTTGGGGCAGGAAGGGAGATAAATAAGTGTATTTTGTTTGCTGTCTTGTTCCAGTTTTCTGACAGTTCTTTTTATCCCATAAGGCTGAGATTTTATAAAATGTCATTTTATTTGTCTCAGCAGTCAGTTTCTAAGGGACATGACTCATATTTTATAATAATCTTTAGAAGGTTGATATTGCTTAACATAGTTTGGTTTTATAGTCAGATTTTTTGAAGATAGGTTTTTAAAAAAAAACAACAACAACAACAAAAACCCATAGTACCATTTTAAAAATTAGACTCACTTGCCTTGTGCTATTGGGAGTGAGCCCAGTCACATTAAAAAGTGTGTTGGTATCTCATTCACTCATCAGGTACAGGCAGCTCCAAGTGCTGATAAAGGCCTTGATGCTTCTCCAGACGTCTGTTCTGTGTAGGAGCTCCAGGTGCAAAGAGCAGAGTATTTGGAACTGGCACACAGAGTCATGAGCACAAAGTATGAGTAAAAACCAAAGTCGCAGGTCCTTGGTCTCCCAGGGTAATGGCTCACAAACCACTGAGCATCAGAACCACCTGTGCACTTTACAAAAATATATTTATATATTTTTATTCCTGTACCCTCTTCTGGACCTGTTAAGTCAAAATCCTACAGGTTTGAACTGGGCATCTGTGTGTGTGTGTGTGTGTGTGTATCATTCTGATAGGCAGCCAAGGATGAGAACCACCTTCTTAGAGACCCCCCCCCTTTATATTTTCTTCTCTTCGTGCCTCATTTTGGGGGAAAAAATGGCTATCTAATGCTCTTCAGTATAGATATGTCATAATTCACTTAACTGGTACCCTCTCCATGGACTTCTAATGTACTTCCTGTCTTCTTATAGCTTCTTTATAGCTCTTAGAGATTGCTATGGTAGATCTCCTGGTGCATCCAACTTTGTGCACATTTGTGAGTATATTCATGGGATAAACACCTAGAAGTGGAACCGTTCGGGCAAAGGACGTATATATGTTTGTGAATTTGTTTTTTATGTTTTTTATTATGTGAAAATAGGCCTTTTAAATCCTCAGGTGTTATACTCTTAGGCTGAAAATATTCTTTAATCTTGGAAGTCCTTTACACTTTGTTTTCATTTCTGATTAGGCCAGTACTAAAGTGGAAGTGGACATGGAGAAAGCAGAGAGCCTGCAGGTGACAAGAGGGGACTTCCTTGCTTCTTTGGAAAATGATATCAAACCAGTGAGTACAAATATCAAGTGATGCGTAAGTCAAAAAAATAACAAATCAGGAGAAAAATAAGTGCTGTTTTACCCTGTATTTTGGAAGATTATATCGTGTAGTTTTTTTAAAAAACATAAAATCTCAATAGTGTAACTGTCCAGTGTAAGAAACATCTGTTCAGTAACTCTGTGCTGTTCTATTGCTCAGTCGTGTCTGACTCTTTGCAACTGCATGGACCCATGGACTGTAGCCCGCCAGGTTACTCTGTCCATGGAGATTCTCCAGGCAAGAATACTGGAGTGGGTTGCCATGATCTCCTCCAGAGGACCTTCCCAACCCAGAGATCGAACCCAGGTCTCCCACATTGCAGGTGGATTCTTTACTGTCTGAGCCACCAGGGAAGCCAAGACTTACTGAAATATTTCCCATGATAGGGAGCTCACCATCCTATAAGTCAGGCCATTCAGTTTTGAGACTTTCTAGCAGTTAGTTCTTAAATTGCTTTGAACTAGTTTTTCATTGGTTCTTTGTATGTCTGAAGCTACAGAAAACTAAATTCATCCTGATTCATCCATCCTTCATATATGGTTACTGACATTTAAAATTAACTCTCATCTCTTTTATACCTTTCCCCAACTTCTTCTAGGGCATTCCTTTCTCTTGCTCAACATCTCTAGTTCCTCTCACTATTCTCGGTTCTGAAACTTTTAATTATGCCCAGTGCTCTTTTTAAAAAAGGTCAGTTTTCTTAAAATATACTTAAAACTCAACAGTCATAGTTGGAGTTATAGTCGGAGCATATATTATAAGGTACATTAACCTGTTTCCTGTAAAACAACCACTCATATTTGAGTAACTATATTAGTACAAAAATAAATTGTAGAAAGGCCTCTTAAAAAGGTGTGTATGCTTTTCTCTTTCTTAAATGGACCTTGGGTGCATGGAATTGGATTCATCTTAATCTTTAATTGACGACATACAGTCATTAGTCTACAATGTATAAAATAAAATGTAGTATATACGACATACAGTCATTAGTCTACAATGTATAAAATAAAATGTAGTATATATCAATTTTCTGAGACTTTCTGTTTTGTTACATATTTTATTATCAGGAGTCATCTGTATGATTTTCTGTGCTATATTTCATTTATTTTCATTGCCGAATAATATTCCATTGTGCGACTGCCATAGTTTGTCTATTTTCCTGTCAATGGACAGTTGGAATATTACCAGTTTTTTGTTATTTCAAACAGGTGCTGCTAAGGCATCCTTGAGTGAGTTTCTCCTAGACATATATTTAGGAATAAAATTTCTGGGTTATTGGAAATATGAATGTCCAACCTTGAACTAGGAATTTCAAAATGTTTTCCCAGTGGTCAAACCAATAAACACTTCCTCCAATAATGTAAAGAAAAGTGAAAGTTGCTCAGTCGTGTCTGACTCTTTGCAACCCCATGAACTATACAGTCCATGGAATTCTCCAGGCAAGAATACTGGAGTGGGTAGCCATTCCCTTCTCCAGGGGATCTTCCCAACTCAAGGATCGAACTCAGGTCTCCTGCATTGCATGCCAGTTCTTTACCAGCTGAGCCACAAGGGAAGCCCCCGATAATGTAAAAGAGATCCTATTCTCTACATCCTGTACAGCAGTTGGTATTGTCAGACTGAATTTTTGCCATTCAGTTAGATATAAAAATTGGAGAAAGAAATGGCAACCCGCTGCAGTACTCTTGCCTGGAAAATCCCATGGACGGAGGAGCTACATTCCATGGGGTCACAGAGTTGGACACAACTGAGCGACTTCACTTCCACTTTCACTATTCTTTCTAGATATAAAAATGGGATCTCATTTTTGTCTTAATTTGCATTTCACTGATTACCTGTGAATGAATTATTTCTTCATATGTTTGTCAGCCATATGAGAATCTAATATGATATGCCGTTCATGTCTTTTGCCTATTTTTCTGTTGTTTGTTTTTATTTGATTTGTATAAATTCTTCATATATCCTTGACAATAGTTATTTGTTGCACTTATCTCCTTTAAAGACAGAAGTTAACTTGTTTTAGCCCTGTCTGCTTTTTTTTATGACTGTTGTGACTTTTAAATATAAAATACTTTCAGCAGTGGAAATGGTTTAATATTTTGCTGTTGTTATTCATAATAGTTACCAAAAATATTAGAGCCCTGCATAACCAAACTATCTTAAAATTTTTTAAAGCAAGTAATTTGGCTATAAGGAGGAGGCAATTATGACAACTTAGTTAAGTAAGCAGTAACTTACTTTTATTTATTCCAGGAGTCTGGGGGATAAAATGAAAAGTGAATGACAGGATAAGTAAGGATGACTATATATGTTATGTAATAGTTAAAGAGGGTCACTGTTTTCTGGTTCAGGTATCTTAACACTGCTATGAGGCTTGGGAGTATATATCTTGGGTAATTAAAGACAAAAACCAGCCAATATACATATTTTCTACAACAGCCTTCCAGTCAGTATTTATTAGGCTCTTCCCTTGTAACTTTTTATAGGGCCATTGAATTTACCATATCTGGAACAGGGAGTACTCAGGAATCAAAGCACTAGTGTATGAAAAGACCAAAGAGTAGTCTGAAAAGTGATTTGGTAGCAAGGTGATCGAGTGATGAGACCACTGTATACTGTTCAGAGACAATATTACAAAGGAAGACTTTCTATGAGGAGCATGTTCTAAAGAACTGTTAAGATTTTTCCATAATTGGGGAATGAAAAATTAACTTGAGGATTGTGATAATTTTTTTTAATTCAAAATTCTCAAGGTATATGACTTTTACATTACACTGGGTTTTATTTTCCTACTCATTTCTTCTCCTGCTAACCTTATGGAAGTGCTATTCAATTAAGTAAATAGCTACTAAAGTTTTAAACTGCTTTTGGCAGCTGGTTTGATGGGAGTTGCAATTTGAGATTAGAAGCTGAAAATGAAGAGGGATGTGATTTAAGCCCCAATATATAGTGCAAATAAAGTTATAATATATAGCAATCACTTTCCTTTCCTTACCCTTCAGTCTTTCATTACCTCTGCTCATTTCTCCTGCTTGCTAAATCTTACATTTATACATACACTTACCTTGGTGAAATTGACTTATGTCCTCTACCACCAGACTCATGTGGACAAGATTGCCTCATTACCACTTCACACTTTTAAAAGTTTTTACTTTTATTTATTATTTTTTATTGGACTGTAATTCCTTTACAGGGTTGTGTTTCTGCTGTACAATGAGGTGAATCAGCTGTCAGTTCAGTTCAGTCGCTCAGTCATGTTCGACTCTATGTGACCCCATGGACGCAGCACGTCAAGGCCTCCCTGTCCATCATCAGCTCCCGGAGTTTACTCAAACTCATATCCATTGAGTTGGTGATGCTATCCAACCATCTCATCCTCTCTCATCCCCTTCTCCCCCTGCCTTCAATCTTTCCCAGTATCGGGGTCTTTTCAAAATGAGTCAGTTCTTCAGATGAGGTGGCCAAAGTATTGGAGTTTCAGCTTCAGCATCAGTTCTTCCAATGAACACCCAGGACTGATCTCCTTTAGGATAAACTGGTTTTATCTCCTTTCTGTCCAAGGGACTCTCGAGTCTTCTCCAACACCACAGTTCAAAAGCATCAGTTCTTCAGCACTCAGCTTGGTTTATAGTCCAACTCTCACATCTATACATGACTACTGGAAAACCATGGCTTTGACTAGACTGACCTTTGTTGGCAAAGTAATGTCTCTGCTTTTTAATGTGCTGTCTAGATTGGTCATAACTTTCCTTCCAAGGAGCAAGCATCTTTTAATTTCATGGCTGCAGTCACCATCTGCAGTGATTTTGGAGACCCCCAAAATAAAATCTGTCACTGTTTCCACTGTTTCCCCATCTGTTTGCCATGAAGTGATAGAACCAGATGCCATGATCTTCGTTTTCTGAATGTTGAGCTTTAAGCCAACTTTTTCACTTTCCTCTTTCACTTTCATCAAGAAGCTCTGTAGTTCTTCTTTGCTTTCTGCCATTGAGGTTATTGATATTTCTCCTGGCAATCTTGATTCCAGCTTGTGCTTCATCCAGCCCAGCGTTTCTCATGATGTATTCTGCATAGAAGTTAAATAAGCAGGGTGACAATATACAGCCTTGACATACTCCTTTTCCTATTTGGAACTAGGCTGTTGTTCCATGTCCAGTTCTAACTGTTGCTTCCTGACCTGCATACAGACTTCCTGCAAGAGGCAGGTCAGGTGGTCTGGTATTCCTAACTCTTGAAGAATTTTCCAGTTTATTGTGATCCACACAGTCAAAGGCTTTGGCATAGTCAATAAAGCAGAAATAGATGTTTTTCTGGAACTTTCTTGCTTTTTCAATGATCCAGTGGATGTTGGCAATTTGATCTCTGGTTCCTCTGCCTTTTCTAAAACCAGCTTGAACATCTGGAAGTTCACGGTTCATGTACTGATGAAGCCTGGCTTGGAGAATTTTGAACATTACTAGTGTGTGAGATGAGTGCAGTTGTGTGGTAGTTTGAGCATTCTTTGACATTGCCTTTCTTTGGGATTGGAATGAAAACTGACCTTCTCCAGCCCTGTGGCCACTGCTGAGTTTTCCAAATGTGCTGGCATATTGAGTGCAGCCCTTTCACAGAATTGTCTTTTAGGATTTGAAAGAGCTCAACTGGAATTCCATCACCTCCACTAGGTTTGTTCGTAGTGATGCTTCCTAAGGCCCACTTGACTTCACATTCCAAGATGTCTGGCTCTAGGTGTGTGATCACACCATTGGGATTATCTGGGTCATGAAGCTCTTTTTTGTACAGTTTTTCTGTGTATGCCACCTGTTCTTAATATCTTCTGCTTCTGTTAGGTCCATACCATTTCTGTCCTTTTATCGTGCCCATCTTTGCATGAAGTGTTCCCACACTATCTCTAATTTTCTTGAGGAGATCTCTAGTCTTTCCCATTCTATTGTTTTCCTCTATTTCTTTGCACTGATCACTGAGGAAGGCTTTCGTATCTCTTCTTGCTATTCTTTGGAACTCTTCATTCAAATGGGTATATCTTTCCTTTTCTCCTTTGCCTTTCGCTTCCCTTCTTTTCACAGCTGTTTGTAAGGCCTCCTCAGACAACCATTTTGCCTTTTGGATTTCTTTTTCTTGGGGATAGTCTTGATCCCTGCCTCCTGTACAATGTCATGAACCTCCATCCGTAGTTCTCCAGGTACTCTATCAGATCTAATCCCTTGAATCTATTTGTCACTTCACTGTATAATCGTAAGGGATTTGATTTAGGTCATACCTGAATGGTCTAGTGGTTTTCCCCACTTTCTTCAATTTAAGTCTGAATTTGGCAATAAGGAGTTCATGATCTGAGCCACAGTCAGCTCCCAGTCTTGTTTTTGCTGACTGTATAGAGCTTCTCCATCTTTGGCTGCAAAGAATATAATCAGTCTTATTTCGGTATTGACCATCTGGTGATGTCCATGTGTAGAGTCTTGTGTTGTTGGAAAAGGGTGTTTTCTGTGACCAGTGCGTTCTCTTGGCAAAACTCTATTAGTTTTTGCCCTGCTTCGTTCTGTACTCCAAGGCCAAATTTGCCTGTTACTCCATGTATTTCTTGACTTCCTACTTTTGCATTCCAGTCCCCTATATTGAAAAGGACATCTTTTTTGGGTGTTAGTTCTAGAAGATCTTGTAGGTCTTCATAGGACTGTTCAGCTTCAGCTTCTTCAGCATTACTGGTCGGGGCATAGACTTGGATTACTGTGATCCTGAATGGTTTGCCATTGTGTCGTTTTTGAGATTGCATCCAAGTACTGCATTTTGGACTCTCTTGTGAACTGTAATGGCTACTCCATTTCTTCTGAGGGATTCTTGACCATTATATCTTGTAGATATAATGGTCGTCTGAGTTAAATTCACCCATTCCAGTCCATTTTAGTTCGCTGATTCCTAAAATGTTGACATTCACTCTTGCCATCTCCTGTTTGACCACTTCTAATTTGCCTTGATTCATGGACCTAACATTCCAGGTTCCTCTGCAATATTGCTCTTTATAGCATCAGACTTTGCTTCCATCACCAGTCATATCCACAACTGGGTGTTGTTTTTGCTTTGGCTCCGTCTCTTCAGTCTTTCTGGAGTTATGTCTCCACTGGTCTCCAGTAGCATATTGGGCACCTACCAACCTGAGGAGTTCATCTTTCAGTGTCCTATCTTTTTGCATTTTCATACTGTTCGTGGGATTCTCAAGGAAAGAACACTGAAATGGTTTGCCATTCCCATCTCCAGTGGACCACATTCTGTCAGAACTCTCCACCATGACCCATCTGTCTTGGGTGGCCCTATGTGGCATGGCTCATAGTTTCATCGAGTTAGACAAGAATCAGCTATATATTTACTTAAATCCCCTCCCTCTTGGACCTCCCTCACACCCACCCCTCCATCCCACCCATCTAGGTCATTACAGAGCCCTAGTACAATTTCATATTTCCATTTTAATCCCTGACACCTACAGTCGGTGTTAGGGTAGTATCTCTGTGTGCTGAGTCAACCATTTTCATTTTCTAAATCCATATTCTGCCTTTTTCCCTTTGTTCTTAACAGAAACAGCCCATGTCCTCCTTACAAAAACAAGCACGTTGGAACATACCCTATCTCAGAGATTGAGAGGGCTTGGGCTGTCATAGAATCTGAGCCTAGAATCTATTTCTTATTCCAAATCTATTTCTTATTCTAAAATTTATTTCTATTTCCCCCAAATTGGGTAAAAAGTTGAGTGAGAAATTATAAAACAGTTTTGTTTTTGTTTTGCTTTTCAGGGTTTTTATATTAATATGAGATATTGTTACAGCACTAGCATGTAGGAATTATTACTCATCCTTTATGCCTTTAAATATTTAAGTCTTAATACTAATGCTGAAAATGCATTAAACTGTCCTTTTCCTTCATAGGCATTTGGCACAAACCAAGAGGATTATGCAAGTTACATTATGAATGGTATCATCAAATGGGGTGATCCAGTTACTCGAGTTCTAGAAGATGGGGAACTTCTGGTTCAACAGACTAAAAACAGTGACCGCACACCACTGGTCAGCGTCCTCTTGGAAGGTGAGAAAAAGTGATGAGATGGCATCAAAAGTTTTCTGTTTTTTTTTTTTAAAAGCACTTACACAAAACCGTTTAGCACATTCCAGAAAACTGAATTTTCAGTTCTAAACTTGTTCATGATCTGAAAATCGCAGTCCATTCTGTGTTCCAATATTGTGCACAAATTTAAATTTTCTTGGAGTAGAATGTTACTGATGATTGATAGCAACTCATTTTCTTATAGGACTGTATCTAAATTTCTGTGTTACTTAATAGACTCTTATGATACACATAGTACTCAAAAGAGTTAAATAAATATTCACTGAGTACTTACTATGTTTTAGGCGTTGAATTGGTTGTGGGAGACACAAAGACATTCACAGGGATCAGTTTGGTCGTGAAAAAGGCCTAACTACTGTGTTTGTGTGTAAGGGTATCTGAATGCAAGTCATCTTGCCCAGAAGTGGTCAAAGAAACTGTTCAGTGTAGACTTTGAAGGATCAGTGAGGATTTTACCAGGTAGACAAAAAAAGGAAGGACATTCTATTCTCCAGCTATTTTTTATGATTATTAGTAGAACAACAGAAAAGTTCAGCGAGTCCACATGACAGTGGATCTAGCTCTTTCCAAAGGTCTGAGGGTGAGGGCTCCCTGAGAAACACATTAAGCCAAGACCTGAAGGGTGAGGAGAAACTGGTTGGGCAGAGTAACTGGAGACAGTGTTCTAAGCAGAGGGACCAGTATATGAAAAAGCCCAGGGTTGGAAGGAGACTGAAACAGAAAGGGAGACGCTAAAATGTGAGACTGAAGAGGTAGACAGGAGCCAGTTCGTGCAAAGCCTAGTAGACCACGTTAATGATTTAGACTCTTATCCAAGGGGCAATGGGGAGGCATTTGTAGGGTTTTTAGCACTGAAGTGACATGATCAGATTTGTATTTTCAAAACATCATGACCACTTTGTGATAGAGATTGGATTGGAGTGGTAAAAATATTAATATATGGGAAAGACCAGTGGTAAGAAGCAGTTGCAGTTGTCTTAATGAGAGCTGATTATGGTTTGAAGCTACATAGTAGTAGAGGAAATGGAGTCATGTAGACTATTTTGAGGAATATTTAGGAGGTAGAATAAAAGAGACTTTATAATAATTATTAAGTATTAAGCATAATGAAGGTAACATTCTTTGAACTCTTAACTGTTTGCCAGTCACTCTACTAGCACTTTACACATACCTTCTCATTTAAACCCCACTTCAGTCCTTCAAGGGTAGATGCTGCTGGGTCTGTATTTTGCAGATGAGGAAGCTGAAGCTTAGAAATAGTAGCTATATTGAATATGGAGAGAGGTATCAAACATGATCCCCAGGTTTCTGTTATTCAGGGCTGGTGAATGATGTTGTTTACTAAGAGTGGGAGCTCTAGTAGAGAAGTTCATTTCAGAAACAAAGATCACAAGTTCATTTCTAGACACATAAGTTCAAGGTTCCTATAGGATGATTGAGCTTCTCTGATGGCTTAGCAGTAAAGAATCCATCTGCAGTGCAGAAGATGTGGATTCAATCCCTTTGTTGGGAAGATCCCCTGGAGAAGGAAATGGCAACCCACTCCAGTATTTTTGCCTGGGAAATCCCATAGACAGAGGAGCCTAGCAGGCTACAGCCCATGGGGTCCTAAAAGAGTCAGACACGACTTAGCGACTAAACAACAAATATCTTCCTTAAACACCCTGAGTCACTGAATCAGTTCTATTCTATGGGATAATTGAATGGAAAATGTTGAGTAGCCCATTGGATATGTAGGTCTATGCTCAGAAGACAAGTCTAGCTAGCAGTATACATTCATGAGTTGTCAGTGTGTAGACTATTGTTCAATCCATGGGAGTGGATGAGTCACTTAGAGAAAGGGAAGGTGGAGAAGGAAGAGGGGTCTAGGACTGATCTCTGAGGTGTGTCCATGTTGAAGGACTAAGTAAAGCAGGAAGAGTTGACAAAGGAGATTGAACAAGAATAACCAGAGTTAAGAGAAGGAAAAGAGAACGTGCTGTCACAGAAGCCAAGAAAGGTATTTAAAGAAAGAAGAGAGCTGTCAATTGTATCAAATACTCTTAAGAGGCCAACAGATTACAATATTGGATTTGGTGAGATCGAGGTCGTTGGTGGCCCTGATGGGAGCCTGTGCCATGTAATAGGAATGGAAGCCATGAGGTTGGTTTGAGGATGGTTGGACGGTGAGTGAAGGCAGCTGGAGTAGATGATTGTTTAGGGATGTTCCATTTTGAAGGGACAAGGCAGAGTAGTGTTGAAAGTAGTGAAGTCAAAAAAGAGTCTTTTTAAACTGTCAGTAGCCTGCTGCTGCTGCTGCTAAGTCGCATCAGTCGTGTCAGTAGCCTAGAGCATGTTTAAATGCTGTTAGAAAGGCTCCAGGGAAGAGGGAGAGGTGAAACACAGGGGGAGAGGGTACAGTTGATAATGTCAGGTTTCTGAGAAGACGGGAAAGAATAATTGATCGGTTTATGGGTGGGAGAGGGGAACATCTTTTATTACACAGAAGGGAAGGAGGAGTTGTCTAAATACAGGTGAATTTATAGATTTGGTTGCCTTCATGAGAAGACCTGAGTCTTTAGTTTTCTAGCCTGGTGGCTCAGCTATAAAGAATGTGCCTGCAATGCAGAAGACGCAGGAGACCTGGGTTCGATCCCTTTGTGGGGAAGAGTCCTTGGAGAAGGGCATGACAACCCACTCCATTATTCTTGCCTAGAGAATCCCATGGACAGAGGAGCTTGGCAGGCTTCAGTTCATAGGATCGCAGAGTCAGACATGCCTGAAGCAACTGAGCAGGGGCAATTTTCCCTACCCCTAATATCATCTCCAAAGAAGATTGTATTTTTTTTTTGTCAGACAAATGATTTGATAGAACTAATAAGTACTGATATGCATTTGAATGCTTTCTTGTTCTCTTTTTTTTAAAGAAGCAAAACCTTTGCATTTTGTATATGTAGCCAGAACCTTGAAAGATTAAGGTTATGTGACAAAGAAGGAATATATTTCATCATACTTTTGAGAAATGCTAATCAGTCTGTTTAGTTGCTAATAAGAGAAAACATGTCTGCCGTGAAATTGTGTCGGGAAATGTTAATGAGCAGCTGGTTGAGGCCTCAGTACTTTATGGATAAAAGTTTAAACTTGTTTGGTTCTCCTTTGCTTAGGTTGGCTTTTTTCCCCTGACTTGCTCCTGTCGTTATGCAGGCCCTCCTCACAGTGGGAAGACAGCTTTAGCTGCTAGGATTGCAGAGGAATCCAACTTCCCCTTCATCAAGATCTGTTCTCCTGATAAGATGATTGGCTTTTCTGAGACAGCCAAGTGTCAGGCCATGAAGAAGGTATCAAGATTTTTACTTTCATTTTGACTTCCTACCTTTTAGATGTATGTGTATGTGTGTGTATACATACACATGTACATATATATTTATCTTTGCACATGTATATATGTAGACACACACACACACGTGTATATATATATAAGCCATAACAGTTATGTTCTTCTCAAGTGAAATTATCAGCAGAATTTGGGGGGAGGGAAACAGTGACTGTTTTAGATATAGTATTTAACTTTGTAATGTATTTTTATTAAAGTACCTTTATCTTCCAGATTATGCTTTACTTAGTATGTATTAGGATTATTTTTCACTTTTTAAGTTTGTATCAACTGAAAGGCCTGAATTAAGTGTGTTTGAGTAGAGTGAAGCAAATTCATTTAGGATTTTTTAAGTTCTCTTGTCAATCTGCAAAATCAGACTGGGGTCAGTTAAGTTGACTGTATTGTTTGGGAAAGAACAAAGTTATATCATTGGAAAGATATTCTCAAAACCCCTACAGAAAGATGGTGATGTCTCAGATAATAATCAGCGTCCGCTCGGCAGACCTGGGGCAGGTGGTCCTCGTCTCTGCGTTTCTCCAAGTACCATTTGTCACCTTCCTAGCATGGCTGCTTTGAACCACCGGTGAAAGTTACAGCAGCATAGACTAGGATCCTAGTGCTGAAAGGCCTCTTAGATCGTCTGGTTCATCGCTCTCACATTCAAGCAAGTACCGTGTAAGGTATTTGGATAGTAGGTGGTTGCTCATTAAAAACAAAAACAATAAAAATCAGTGCTGAACACTCTTAATGCTGTTTCACCTCACTTGGTTTTCACTGATATTCTGATTTTGCATACTCCCAGACTGAAGAAAGGTTAGTTTTTATATATCTAGTTGAAGTATATCTTTTACTTAAACATTTTTTTCAAGCTTGATTTTTTTATAGATAAAAAATGACTGTAAGTTAAAAGTTAAAGAGATGTGAGAAAGCCAGGGGCCTTCCCTGGTAGCTCAGCTGGTAAAGAATCTGCCTGCCAGACTACGGGAAAAGAATCTTGAGAATGGGACTGCTACCCAGTAAAGGCAGTTCAGATGTGCTTTTACCTTGTTCCTAGGCCCTCACTTTATAAAGATGTAGGATAGGATTACCTAAGTGTTTCTTTTAGGGAGGAGATTGAAGAGGAAAATACATTTTTTTCAAAAGCAGACTCCCCAGAAATGTAAGTTTGAAGAGTCTCATGTTTGTGCAGGCAGCAGAAAATCATTTGTGTCGACTCCTTGAAATGGATGGAGGAGGCAGAGCTTGGAGCAGGATTCCAGCCCTGCACACTGAATCGTCGAGATAAACATTCTGCACAAGGTCGTTAAAACTGAGTGTGAAAGTGAGGGAAATGTTGTTGCCTGACACAAAAAGAACTTAAATATCATAAGACACAGGACTGGTGTCTGAGATGAAACCGGTAGTATCTATCGTTCCTGCGAAGACCTGGACAGAATCTCTAGGACCAGTAACCTCCCTTATGTAGATGGGGTTGCTGTTCTTTTTGTTTTTTGTATTTTTATAATGTTTCCCTCTAAAGGGAACCCTTAAACTATTTCTTTTGGTGAAAATTTAAACAGCTCTTGGACTCGTAGCCACTGAACCTCCCATTTAATTGAATAGCTAATTCTGTTTGTATTTTCCTAACTCCATCTATCTCTTATACTTGTTTAAAAGTAGTCTTCTGTGCAGATGGTAATTTACTCCATTGCTTTTCACCAGCTGCCAGGTTCTACCTCAGATGTACTCTGAGATGTGGGTGGATGGTCCTAGTCTTTTCTATAAAGTTTTTTTAAAAGTATTTTAGGCTCCTGCACATCAAAGCAGCTTTGTAAATGTGAGATATTATCATTTTTATTATTTCAATCTCTTGCAAATTGACTTGAGGGGGGAAGGTAATATGTGCTGATTTTAGAGGCTTAAATGGTTAAATTAATGACTTAATAACTTATGATTTAATCTTTAAATTGTTGTAGCCTTTCAAGGTAAGGTTTCAGATGAGTGGAAGGCTAAGGAGTATAAAAATGTGTCTATACCAGCTTACTTAAAATCATTTGGATTCATGATTCACTGTCTGGATCAGCTGTATACTCTTAAAGTTGCAAAAAATATTTCTGCTTCAGCAGTATAGTAAATTCATATTTAGACTTTTTGGGTTTTCCTTGGAGAAAAATATTATTCTCTGTGACTAAAGAACAGAATGGAGAAAAGAATGTAGCAGAGGTGTCTTAGAAATTTATTAGAAATACTGCAGAATCTTTCCCTGCAAATAGTTTTCACATTGTTGCCTAATGATAGCTTGACAAAAGCCTGAGGGCTCAGACCCATCTGAAGGTGCTCAGTCTTCCAGTTTGCTTTTGAAAATGAAATATAAATGCCATTCTTTAGACGTTCTAGTCTACCTCCCACCATTGTTCTCTTCCCTTCATTTTTTTTTTTTTTTACTGTGAAAATGGAAAGCCGGTGTCTTTTTTTCCCCCAAAGCACAAATAATTTATAATTTTTTATCATTCTGGAGAAAGTTCTTTCCTTTTAGGTATATCCTTCCCACGCCCAAAATGTAGCTTTTCCCAATTTCAAAAATAATTTAGAAAATGCAGAAAAGAAAACAGAAGAAAATAAAGTCCATATTTGTTCTTCCATCATCTTCTCAGACACACATACACACAACGTATTATGTATTGGTGATCACATTGGACATACTGTTTTTTTCCCGCTTACTATAAAATTTTTTCATTCTCATTAAAATTTATCCGAATATTATGTTGAATTAATATCTGTGTAATGTCCATTTAAACATTCCTTTTTTGTTGAACACTTAGGTTGTTTCCAAGTTTTCTCACAATTATAAACAGTATTCTGTAGAACGCTCATTCGTGGCTGTTTAGTCACTAAGTCGTGTCCGACTCCTTTGCAGCCCCACGTTCTGTAGCCAACCAGGCTCCTCTGTCCATGGGATTTTCCAGGCAAGAGTACTGGAGTGAGTCGCCATTTCCTTCTCCAGAACTTCAGTGACTGCCCCCATTTGCTTATTACATTTTTATGAGAGTAGCATCAAAATTTACTGGCTGAGAACTTGGACTTCAGTTTCTAATAGACCTGAATTTGAATCCCAGGTCCGCTGCGCTTACCAGCTCTAATAGTCACTTAACCTGTAAACCTCTGTTTTCTCATCTACAAAATGAGGATAATATCAATAGGTGCCTCATAGGATTGTTAGGAGAATTAAATGAGATGGTGATTTTTGTGCTGTATCATACAGTGCCTTGGGATATAATATGTGCTCAATAAGTGGTTATTCTTACTTATCATTATTATTGTACATACATTTCTGGTTATTTCCTTAGGATGAATTCTTAGAGCTGAGATTGCTAAGGTAAAAATATTAATGGGTGTAAATTTATGATAAATATTGCTATTAAAACATGTAAAAATATTAATGTTTATAAAACCTTCTTAAGAAAGTTGTGCCAATTTATACTCGCAGCCCCATCGTATAAGAATATCAATTTCCTTGGACTCTTGCCCATAATATCTTTATATATCATTTTACTGCTTGGTTTTGTTACGTAAACCAAGAGTTTTTGTTAGTGGAGAGAGCTATTAGGCTTGCTATAATGAGTATCTAAGATTAAGATACTTAACTTTCAGACCTTAAATTGCAATTAAGCTATTGCTTCTTATTCACATACAGATTCTGGTGCTAAAACATATGAAAGTAGTTTATACTCGATTCAATTCTGCTTCTTAATTTGCTTAATAAATCCTTTCTCTGTGTAGGTAAACTCCTGAATACTAGCAAACTCTGTATGAGGTATTGTTCTCACATTCTGTTGGGGAGGAGACCCTATATGTTCCCTTAAGATAGTTGAAGTATTTACAGATCTTTCTCTTCTCCTGTATTTTGTTTTTGTTTCCCCAACATTATTCTGTTTAAAAAATTTAATTTCTTTATCCATTTTTGCATCTATACTTTAAAAAAAAATCTATTTTCTAGTTCTGTTAATGGCATTAAATGAAAAAAATAACAATGCAGTAGATCTTGATGCCTTCTGAGTATACAGTCAGTATAGAGATGAAGTAGGACAGTCTGATGTGATTACATTGTTTGAACAAAATCAAGTAAAAGATTTGTGATTTCTAAAACTATACCCGTTAGTAAGGTCATATAGTCTCATTTTTAAAAGGACTGAAAATTAATGGAAGACATTTTCCTTTCCACTAGCTTTGCAAGAAAGAAATAATCTTCTTTGAATATCCTCCTGTAAATCCCACTGCAAATTGTAGTCTGCACAGAACAGAATCATGGTGCCTAATCCTCCTCTTTTCATGGTTTAGTCCATACAAAGAGCGGAACTGGAAATTGGATCTTTTGACAGCAGTTACTAAGCAACAGAATTTGGATGTTTTTGGTTAACATCCTAATATATCATGTAGCTGATTTGTTGAAGAGTGTGCTTGCAGTAACTGACAAGTGGACACCCTGTAAGTGACCACAGGTCCCTGTACTGCTGGGGGTCGGGGGGCGGCAACACTTGTTCTTTTTGTTTAATATACTTTGTCTTCTGACGATTGTATCTGTCTGGCACGCAAAAGAGGATTGTGCAGCTCTTCAGTAGAACTTAAATTTCAGACCTTGTGACTTCTTATGTTATTAAAGATATCCCACTCAGTCTGTCTCTCATATTTTGTGAAACTGTAAGAATTTTTCCTGAAAAGCAGGGAGAACAAATAAGGGAATTTGAGGTCATTTCCAGGAAGCTTGAGCGCTTTGCCAGAAGTTTAGGTCCACTTCCTGAGTCAGTTTCATTAGAAGACAGCTAATGTTTGCTTGGTCTACTCCCAAGTTATTTTTAGAAACGAGAGATTATTACTGATAGCACCGATTTGAATTTGCTCACTTACATTTTTATGTGCTACCAAATATGATTAGAGTATGCTTTCAACTAATTGCTGACAGATTTACTACATTGGGGATTTTCTAAGTCATCAAATTCCTACTGTCAACAGATTCCTACTAACTCAATACTTCATGCCAACCACTTCTGAATTGAGTGAACTCTTTCAGCCCCGAAAGAACCAGAGAATTTGGCTTCACTTACCTCAGAGCCTTAAAGAGGTTCTAGAAAATGGAGGTCAGACTCTATTTGGAGTACGCTTTGCTGGGGTTTGTGATTCTAAAAGACTGGGATTAACGTGGAGCTAATGCTGGCATGTTCCCATTTGCATTCATATAGACTCCAGAGGCTGCAGCTGCTGCCCCTCCCCTATACACAGGTGGTTCCCAGCTCATGTGAAGATTCCAGGAGTGGGCTCAGTGCCTTGAGAGCTCTTGGCACCCTCAAGGTCCATGACCAGACCTGCTCCCAAGCCCTCGGCAACAGGAGCTCCATACCTCCTTTCCCAGTGCATCCAGCATGCTCCTGCCACCGGCCCAGGCTCCCCACGTTTTAGGTCGTCTCTCATGACCCACAGCCTGCCTTTGCACACAAGAGAGGAGGCACCAAAGAGGTTCATGACGACAGTCCCCTTATGTCCACAGCTAGGTAGACTGTGGGATTTTGTGATTTCATCTTCTAGAGTAGACCTCTCGTTTTTGCCCTGTTGACTGTTGTCACTCTTCGCCACACTTTTTTTCTTTCTTCCATTCTCCCCATTCTTTTCTTCAGCCTTCTCTTTCAGACTTCTCACCTGACTCTCAGAATACAAATATTCTGATAAGTTTACATGCTCTAGGAAACTCCCTGATAGAGCTGGGAAAACTATATCCTTCAGTTTGCTGTGTGCAGTCATGGTTTTTCTGTTTTTCCAGCCGCTCCCCTCTTTCAGGTATCCTACTTTGCATGATACCTTCTGTGATCCCCTCCTGATAACCTCTCCAGCAGGAAAAACTTGAGCATCGTACTTTCATCTTACTACATGAAAGGATCAGAATTTAAGTTAATTTTTTAAAGAGTCTGTAAGATACCAGCAGTAGCCCCAGCTTCAGCCCACCTGGCTAAATGTTTTGGCTTTTGGTCTGGAGAAGGCAGTGTGTATTCACCGGGTGCTATTACTGATGGCAAGTTCAGCACTTTAGTTGTTGTGTCTGAGCTGGGGCAGTTTGTGCAGTTTTACTTTTTCTGCATCTCTCCTCCTTTTGGGGTTTATCTGTCTGCAGTTATGGTAGAACTTCCCCACTCAGTATGTAAATATCTCAGATTTTAGTCTGGCAGCTAATTGCATACACTTGCCAATGGAATGCTGATATCTCCTTATTTAGCATAGGGCCAGGAAGCCAAGAGTGGAAGAGGCTGAGGCGACTAGGCAGAAACATGGGTTCAGGAGAATAGTGGTGACCTTATCTTACACTTGTGACTACCTGTGGGAAAGAATGTGTGTGAGAGAAGTGAAAGATGTGTGTGTATTTAAATTAAAGCAGAGTCAACTGAAACTGGTCAAGTTACAACTGGAATTGCATAGCCTTTGTCATGGTTAGTATGTTGTTAAGAGAGTTAGCTGCGAGTACTCCTCTCCCCATGGTAGTAATTAGTACATTAAGAACTGTCTGTAAAAAAACGAAAACAAACTACATTAAAGGCTGTAGGTATTTTCTTCTAAAATGTTAGAGGTAGCCCATGCAGTCAGCTGTGAAATGATTTGAAATGCTTTGTGAATCACAGTATCTGAGATAAATTGGTGAAAATTTATCATTAGTTCAGACCCCAGCAATGTCCTAAGTAATGTTTATAAGCTCTATAAGCTTTGAGGAGGAAGAGGGGCTGATTCAGAGAAAGTGTAGAACTACTGCAGTATCCCATCCACAATGTCCTGGGCCCCTGTGACTCAAATCCACGATATTACAGTCTGTCAGACAGAATGATATGCTTGCATCAAAGCCCTTCATATCAATAGGATTCTGAGCAAATGTTTTAAAAGAGCTAAGCATTATTTTTAATGACTTCTAGAAATCACCTGAGTTTGCCACATTGGCTGCTATTAGTCCAGTCTTCAAAAAAGAGCAGAGAACTGCAGTGGAACAGCTTCTAAACTTTTCCATGTCTCTTCCATTTCTCTTCTGTTTCATCTCTCACCCGCCACTCTCCATACACACAGCACCAATGCTGACCCCTCTTCCTTTTAGTTCTTACAGACTGTGTTAGTTCCTGCAGTGCTCCTGGATTTTCTCTGTGCCTCCTTATAATTGATATGCACTGCTTAGAACACTTTCTTCCCTCTTTCCTAGTGAATTGTTCATCCTTCAGTTCTCAGCTTAAATGTCACTTCCTGAATTTAGGAGACCATCATCAACTTCATAAGCTCTTATATCAGTCACGATAGGCTAAATTATGCTGCGATAATGAATAGCCCCCAAAATCTCAGGGGCTTAACACTACAGAGTTTATTTCTTGCTCACACTACATGTCCACCATAACTCAGAGAGGAAGCTCTGTTGCAGCTTCTCAGAGACTCAAGCTGATAGGTAATAGTGGCTCCATCGCACGTGTGATTCTGTTGATAGCCAAGGCAGGAGAATGAACCAAGCCATGGCTCTTGAAGCTCCTTTCAGAAAGTGAAATACTCCACTTCCATTTCAGTACCCAACACAAACTCCATAATCATCCCTGACTTGAGGGGTTGAGAAAGTGCAGTCTGACCACGTGCCAGAAAGAGTAGGATGTGCGTGGTGTCGCCCCGGGCCCCACAGCTCCTGTGCTGTGTGCCACCACATCCTCTGTGTCTCCGCTAACATCAGCATGCTGTGCTTCATCATAGTTACACGTGACCTTAGTTATTACTCTCTCCATTGCCTTCATTACTGCTTGACACACGATATGAATTTAAAAATATTTGTTAAATGAGTTAACAGAACAACGCTCCAAGATTCAGTCCTCAGCCCTTTATTCTACTTCTACCGTTTCTCCTTGAAGATTTCTTCCCTCATGGTTTCAGCCTTACGAGATGTCCATACTCTCTGACTTCAGTCATGCATCTCCAACTACTGCCCTGATATGTCTACTTGACTTTAATGCATAAATTTCAGTGTATTCCTTCAGTAAGTATGTATTGATTACTTTCTGATAAGGCGTCATATTAAGTGACATGGATACAGAGATAAATACAACAGTACTTGCCTTCAAAGAGCTAGCAGTCTGGTGTAATATAGGGAAGAATACTATGAATCCGTAATATATACACAGTACAAAATGCTATACCGAAGGAGAAGAGAGGCAAGTAACCTATGACAAGATGAAATTAGAACTTTGTGTTGTTTCAACCATTGAATCCATTGAGCAGATAAGATTACTAAATACTCTTCTGTGCTGGGTGCAGGGGGGTAACATGAATAAAGGTTTTATCCACCTCCCAATCCAATGAGGAGACAGATGGCTAAGGATGAAAGGGTAGATGACTGACGGGTACAGGGGATGGTGCAAAGGAAAGCAGCAGAGGCATTCTTGCCCACATGTATGCAGCAGATGTTTATTAGGCACCGGTGAAGCATCAGACCCTGAACACATAATGCTAAAGAAGACATTTCCTACCTTAAAGCATATACAGTGTGTGAGGGAGAAACTTACCATGTAGATTGTCACATGAGTTGACATTTTGCTTTTGGGTTTATTTTTGTTGATGAGTTTTTGGGGGGTTATTTATTTATTTATTTATTTTTGCATCTTTGAGAGTGACTTTTGAGCATAGAAAAGACCATGTGTAGTTAGTTAGAGGTCTAAAAAATTAACATTAAACATAATAAAATTATATAATTTAAAATCTAGTTTTTCAACACAAAAGAAAACTTAAACTTTTAAAAAATCCACTTATTTTATTCTATTTATAAGTCAAGTAAAGGGTAGCTCAAAAAGAGATTTTTACAACTTCAGTTTCTTTAAATATTTTAAACTGTATTTAGACATTTAAAATGTTTTATTTTCTCTTTGAAGTACTTCAGTTGTTTAACAAAACATTCTAAGTTTCAAAGTAAATCTATAATTACATTTATTTAATAAAATTAACAATATGGTGGCATAGTGGTAAAGAATCTGCCTACAAGTGCAGGAGAAGCTAGAGACATTGGTTCAATATCTGGGTTGGGAAGATCCCCTGAAGTAGGAAATAGCAACCTGCTCCAATATTCTTGCCTGGAAAATTCCATGGACAGAGGAGTTTGGCGGGCTATAGTCCATGGGGTTGCAAAGAGCCAGATATGACTGAGCACACACACACACACACACACACACACACACACACACACACAAAATAATATAATTATGGTGAATCTCAGATTACTATTTGCAAGGCTTATTAAAGTTATACTTCACCTTCCAGCATTAAAGTTTATCAAAATTAGTCAACTGCATGTTTTAAATTGAACTAGCAAGGCTAATCTATTAATCTAATGTAGTAAATTTTCTTAATTGTCACAAATGCTTTAAAGACCACATATTCACAGATTGTCTTTAAACATAATATGAAAAAGATTAATATTGTAGGTTTAATTTACTTTGTTCCTATACCTAATTCTTAATCTTCTATAGTTAAAAGGTACCCAGTAAGGAATATCATGCTACTACCAAGCAAAATCAGGAGAGTGGTGGTTACCATCTTGGTGCATTGAGGTTACTCATCAGTCAGATTGGACTGGAATGCAGGGTTTAATTCTTAGCGATGACACCAGTGGGCTACACTGAGCGCTGGAATAGGAACCGCCAACATTTACAAAAACGCTGGTCTCAAGGCTTTGAGTGCTTATATTCAACTTAAAAAAGAATTAATTATTCTGTCTGGCTTGAAATTGCTACTTCCCTGCCAGGATATAACAACCTCCTTCACTGCTTGCTTAATTTCCATTTATTTGGCTATCTTAAAATAATGCACTGTCATCTTTTGTCTAGTTCTAATGATGCCTCTATCTGATATTTTATACCTAACTTTAATTCTTTTGTAGACACTTTGGCTGTTACAGTCTGATTTGAGCTGATAGAATTCTCTGCTTTCAACGTTATTTCTGTTTGACAGGGCCACAGTTCCTACTACTAATAAAATGACATTCAGTTTTACCCTGCACATTCCTGTGGCTCCATTTAGCCCTTGAGTCACAGCACTGAAAGTTGTGCCCCCGACAGAGAGAGGAGAGACCATTGTGATAAAGTTGATGGATTTGTCAGTTGATTAATTCCAGTTTTTCCTGAGCACGCCCCAGTGTGACGCATCCAGCCCTTGGAGCTGAAAGTAGCCTTACCCTCCCCCATGGTCAGCTGTGATCCAGCTGTGATGTCCTGGGCAAGTCATTTAACTGCTTCAGGTCTCCATTTCCTCACTTTTAAATTTGTAAGAACTCTTGAATTTCTAAAGTCCTATTATCTACTAAAGTCTAATTTTGTGTAGTCAGAAATATTGCGTGGGACTTCCCTGGTGGCACAGTGGTTAAGAATCCACCTGCCAGCGCAGGAGACATGGGTTCAATCCCCTAGTCTGGGAAGATCCCACATGCCACGGAGCAATTAAGCCCCTTTGTCACACAACTAAGCCTGCATGCTGCAACTGCTGAAGCCTGTCCACCACCCATCCCCTCTCGCTGCGGCTAGAGAAAGCCCTCACAAAGCAACAAAGACCCAGCGCAGCCGTAAATAAATAAAACTTTTTAAAAAGAATGTGTTTTGGGACGGGGGGGGTGGGCATTGGTCAAGAATTAGCTAAATGTTATCTTCTTGGAAATTCTTGTAATTTCCAAGTGGGCAGTGAGATAATCCATGGTTTTGCTTTTCTTCTAGATCTTTGATGATGCATACAAATCCCAGCTCAGTTGTGTGGTTGTGGATGACATTGAGAGACTGCTTGGTGAGTCATCACTTCTGCCATTGTACTATCCTTGCCACATTACAGCTAGTGTCTCACAAATTACAAGAGAAAATACAGGTGTTTATAATCCATAGGGCAATAGAAATAGCTTTATCTAATAAGGAAATATAACTTCTCTTATATCTGAAGTCAGCAGTGATATCAGTGGTAAATATGCCTTATGACATAACGATAAGGGTCCATGTCTCATATTTTGTATCTTCCACAAAGTTCCCTGACCATAATAAATAATTAGTAATTTTCATTGATGGATATGTTTGCTATATTCTATCTCAGAGCTGCCTGGAGCTCAGAGGTTCCATTTGCTAACTGGGTCAGGACTAAGGAAAGAAGAGCTTAGGGTTGGAATGAAATCTACAAGTTAGCAGTAACACTTGGGGCAGAAGTTGTCAGCTCTTTGTCTCAGTTTCCATTCAGATGAAGCAGAGACTGTATTCTCTTCCTTAGTTATCCCACAGAGTAAATGTAAAGACAGAAATGAGATAATGTTGTGAAAGTTAAAAACATTCCCAAAGTTACAAGTGCTCTACAGTAATTTTTAAGAATACCTATTAAACATTTCCTATGTTTAAGTGCACTCCTATAGAATACAAAGATAAATGAAACAGTCCCTGTACTCAGCTCATAAGGTGTATTCCACAAATAAATGCCGAAACAGTGTTGTTACTCTTATATTTTATTTCTTCACACAAACTAGATAAATCTGGGATAAATTCATTGTAACAATGGCTCAGGATGGTGTAACAAAATTGATTGAAATTGATCCCATCTGGTAACTTAATAAATATCTGAAGATACTACCAATGCCTGGTTAACTAACACCCTTCTTCCTTAAGGGGTCTATAATGGTGTAGTAATGATTTCGTATTAACTGTTACTACATTTCCCTCATGATTTTGAGACTTATTTTATGTCCTCTATGATCTGTTTTCCTGTTTCCTGAGGCAGTGTTTGTTACAAAACAAAGTAGGTATATGTAAGAGGTCTTCTTAAATAGTTTTATCTGGTGACCTGGGTTTTGGATCTGCTATTTTTTGAAACATTTCATCTCAGTTTCTGGGATTATTTCTTTAAAAGCTTTTGGGCACATACTCATAGCCCTGCATAAATTCCTTTACCTAAACACAATTGAGATGTGTGGTCATAGCAACAGTACTATGTCAGGAATGTTTGCCCTCCAAGTATATTTTCACTTGTATGAATAGTTATTATCCATTCATGTTGGTTCATTTATTTGGTAAGCATTTGCTGAGCCCTTACCACTGGGCTAGAATCATTAGGGCTTCAGAAAAACAGTAAGATGCTGTCATTATGACATACATCAGCAAAAATTAATATAAAGTAGAACGTGCCATGTGTTCTGGGTATTCAGAAAAGGGAAGATCACTTTTGACTTCAGAGGGCTGTTGCTGGAAGGCAGCTCTAAGCACAGGGCAAGGGTGCACACGCGGTATGCAGAGAAAGCAGAGGGGGTAACATTTGTGCGGAATCCTGAAGGATGAGTAGGAGCTTAACAGAAAGCTCTTTGAGAAATTCACTGTTCTTCACCATCTGTGGGCCAGTCTTCACGGCTTTGCCATCATTTCAGTTGTGTCAAAGTACCTTACTTCCATTATTACTCCTTGTTACTTCCCCTTCTCTCCATTTTCTAGTATCTTGTTTTGTTGCCGTGTGTAGTCATCTGTATTGCCAAGGTTTGCAGTAGCTTCTTGGAAATGTTTAGTCAATAGACCTGGGAATTTTTTTTTCCCCTTTAAAAAAAACTGTCTCTGAATATCAAAAGATGTCTACACAAGCACAAAATGGATATTTAGAAGCTTTTTTTGTTGTTATCGTTAGTTACACGACTTTTATTTAGGACTGTTTTCACTCTTGATGCAGAAAAATCTGTATGTTTGGAATATGTGCATATGTATATTGAATCCCTAAACACAGTAATGTTTCTCTTCCAGATTATGTCCCTATTGGCCCTCGATTTTCTAATCTGGTACTACAGGCTCTTCTTGTGTTACTGAAAAAGGCGCCTCCGCAGGTAAAAATAATATAAGGAACATTTTCACAGAGTTGTTCCAGTAAATTACATAATGGTGCACTCTCTAAATAAGCAGATTATCAAAAACTTGTAAAATTCTCTTGTTGAAGGGATTTTGCAAGGTCATCCAGTCTGGCCTTCTGTCTTAACGTAAATAATTTTCTTAATCACTTCTCTGAAGCAGAGAAGTTTTCCATTTTTTTCTGAAAATCTCAAAATTCCAGTTTCGGTTAGTATTCTGTTTTGTTCCTTTACAAGTTCAGCACCACATTACACATCCCTTCCCACCCCTTCTCCCATGAGCGATATTAACACATGATATTAATGTAGAAGTGATTAAATATATGTTCCCATTTGTTCCATCTTTCATAGATTTTTCTAAGAATTTGTATTTGGGGAAATTTATGTCCTGCAGGGAGTTTTGTTTTGTTTTTAGTTTTTACAGATGAATTTGCCTTTTTCTCATGCCACGTGGCACTTTTGAAGGGTGAGTTTATAGCCAGGCTCTTGGTTCCCGTGGTTCCATTTTTACTGATGTGGCTGTTGGAGACTGGTGGTTTTGATAGCTTAACACATTTAAACTGACCTATGACGGTTGGTTAAATATGTTAATTATGGAGAGGCTGCCAGAGCATGTTTGGCTATGACATAAGACATGAATTCTCTTGGTTGATTTTGCATGTTATAATCTTGAAGAAATGCCAATCAAAGGCAGATACAAAGGGGTGAAGTACTAACTTAAAAAACTGTATGGGAATTCCATACTTGAAGTTAGAGATATAAAGTAAGTTGTATGGAAAATATTTAATGTTAAGCTGGTGAATCTGATATTTAAGTTAACAGTTAAAATTGTATGTGTGTATGTGTTAGACCTAAAGGTAGAGGACTTGTCTTGATTTTCTAGGGTTTATTTTTTTTCTTAGATTAGTGAAAAGGAATATAACCTACAACAATCTTGAAAACTTACTGCATATTTGCACTGTGAAGGATTTTTTACATCATTTTTCTGTAAACTGTTACTCCCAATAGTTGAAGTTTTAGGTTATATTAAAGCTGAAAATAGAGAAGTGAGTGTTTCTAGAAATAAACAGAACATATTAACAAACGACTTCCAAAATCTTGAATAAAGACTTAGGAATAACTGTTTCTGTTTTATAAAAATGATTGTAAGACCTTTGAGGAAAGGAACATTATCTTATTACCAAAATTAAAAAGTCAGGGGAATTCCCTGGATGTACAGTGGGTTAGGACTCTGGTCTCTCACTGCACCATTCGACCTTGGTCAGGAACTTAAAAAAAAAAAAAATCCCACAAGCCATGTGGCATGGCCAAGGAAAAAAAAGTCAATAACAAGTGTTGGCATGCAGATGGAGAAATTGGATCCTTATACACTGCTGGTGCGAATAGGTAAACTGTGCAACCTTTGGGAAACAGTCTAGCACTCAAAAGGTTAAAGATAGGGTTACCACATGCCCCAGCAATTCTGTTTCTAGGTATATACCACACAGAAATGAAAATATATATCCACACAAGAACTTGTACATGAATGTTCATGGAAACATTATTCATAATAGCCAAAAAGTACAAACAACCCAAATGTTCATCGAATAAAATACATGTGGTATATACATACAATGGAGGATTATTTGGCATTTTACAAAAATGCTGAGTACTTGCTATAACATGAATGAACCTTGAAAACGTGATAAGCAGAAGAAGCCAGTCACAAAAGACTACATATTGTGTGATTCCATTTATGTGAAATACCTAGAACTGGCAAGTCTAATAGAGACAGAAAACAGATCAGTGGTTGCCTAAGACTGGAGGAGTCGGCGAGGAGAATGAGAGGTGACTGCTGGTGGACACTGGGTTTCTCTGGGGCCTGATGAATATGTTCTAAAATGGAGTCCAGCGGTAGTTGCATGTATCTGCCCAATAACTAACAACCATTGAACTGTACAGTTTAAGTCAGTGAACTTCGTGTTAATAGGAGTTACATCTTAATAAAATGGTTACGATAGATAGTTTCAGAAGCTTAAATGAAGAAAGGAGGATTCTATGAAGAGCTGAATGTAAGTACATGGCCCAGCTTGGGAGAAATCTTAGAAACAGGAGTTGGATCATTAGAAAGGGATGCGGAACAAATTTCTGTAAGGATTGGAAAGGAAGAATACAGGAACATGTAAGAAGTAAAAGGCAGATCTGGTTGCCTTAGTGATCGGAAGTGGCGGGGATTCTAATAAAATACCAGCCTGTCCTTAATCAGAATTGGGTGGCTCTGAGCTGGACTGCTAGATGACCTGCTATGTAAGCGAATCAGTGGCAGAAGAAATGAATGCTTAAGATATTTCTAGTTGGCATATATTTAACAAAATAAAAATGTGGTTTCTCTGTACCATCTTACTTTTTAAATTAGTTTGTATCCTCTGAAGAAAATAAGGGAGAATTTTTCAAGGTGATCCAATGTCAAGACTATTTGTCATTCTGAAGTAGAAGCCTTCACTTTGCCAAAGCATTATCATGTAGGCTTTTCAGCTGTTTGCAGTTAAATATTAAAAGTATATGAATCCCAATGTTGTAGGGATGCGTAGACTATTAGTAGAAAGCTATTATTTTATCACTGTCAAGGAAACAGAAAAGTTGTAGGCATTTTTCTTTAAAAAGAGGAACTGTACATGCATACAATACAGTAATCATTATCAGTCACATAATCTTTAATTTTGCATTTGTTGTAATTCAGCTTTCACATAGAAAAATTGTGTGTGCATGTGTGCACATGCTGAAATAAAAGGATCCCTTCAAGGGCACTGTGTTGTTATGGATCAAGATATTCTCTTTTCTACTTCTCCCCATCCCCCATCTCCCCTCCCTCATTGTAAATTGGCTTATTAAAACTGGTTCACAAGCCCTCCTTTTTTCCTTTTGTGATTGCTTTGGTCTTGGATTTTCAGTGTAGGACTAAAAATTCAAGTCAGATTTCAGTTACTAGGATAATTTTCTTTGAATTTTAAATTTTTGTAAGTAAATGCATAGATTTTTAATGAACTCGGTATTCAGTGGATTTGCTTTCAATTTAGCTGGAGAGTTAATTTCATGATTGATTTATTAGCCCTTTGAAAGTATAAAAAGTGGTATCTGTAGTTCATGAAGACTGAAAAACATCATCACATTTTGTTTAGCATCTTTTTAAAACCAATTAAAAGCTTTTCTAAAATGGATTGAACAGGAGAAAATAAAACATGTTCCCGAGGTCTTTATTTCAATCAAGTTTCCCTGTGTTCTGCAGGAGAAGAGATCGAGGGGGGATAGAAAAATTGAAAAGGGCTGTCCCAGCAGGGAGCCACGCCGGAGAAAAGGGCTGCTCTGAGAACTCAGCAGCAGCAGCTAAGAAAGCTCCCAGCCTGCTTCATCTACATGCAGAGTCACACAAGGCACGGGGGTGCTCACCGTCACCACAGAGGTTTCACATGTGCTTCCCTGCTGATTCCTGTGAAAAGCTAACAATTGGCTTGGAGGGGAAAAGACCACTGCAGTTCACCCTCCCTGAGCTGGACGTACAATTTGTCCAGTGTTAGGAAATGTCCGGCTTAGCAGTGAGAGGCTCGAAGACACCCCTCCTTCCAGTAAGATTCCTAAAGCCGGCTCTTTTGCTCGATGACACTGGGGCTCTTTTCAAGTTTTGCAGATTTATGGAAGTCGAGGGGAATGTGCTTTTCAGGATCAGGAGGATGAAAGCCTTAGTCTCTTCCTGTCAAGAAAGAGGCAGTAAGGCCAGGTAAACCTTCTTGCAAACTGTAACACGAATGGCTTTGTTACTTTCCTCCTAGATCTCTTCTGGCACCTTCTTTTTTTTTTTTTTTTTTTCCTTCCGGGAGACAAAGTGCCTGAAAAGGAACTCCTCAGCTGTGAAATGACATGACTTCCTAGTTTCCTCAACAAGTGTGAGAGTAGTTAAGCCCATTAACCCGACTGCCTTAATGTTTACCTGACAGTTTTTGCAAATCAGTTTGGAAGACCTCATACATATGTACCAGAGTAACCTTGTACCTTACAGAGAACCACTGCTTTTTCACTTCAGTGCTTCCCAGCCCTTTTCATATCACAGCATATAGAAAATAATAACATCTGATGATATAGTTGGGTAAGTGGATGAGGCCAGTCACAGCTGGCCAGAGGTGCATCCCCACCAGGTGCTAACCCCCTTCCCAACGGCTAAATAGTACTGATACTATAGAACACTTACAGTTTATTCACAGCATTCCAGCTGGCAGAATCTTTGGAAACTGTGAACTTTTACAAAAGAAGACCACTCCAATAGCAATATTACTGAAGTAGGACTCAAAAGATCTCACAGTTGTTAAGACTTTTAGCTAAAAAATAAAGTTGTTGAGAAAAATTCCTTCCTCACTGCTCTGGCATTTAGAAATATTAACCTGAGAAGAAAGAAGTAGGGCTTAGAGCTGGGAAGGGTGTAATATGTGAACCAATAAGACTTAGTAAATTCCTGATGGGAACTCAGGCAGACATGTTTGTTTCTCCATGGGTTTCATTTAAGGTCACCGATCTCTAGACAAGATTGCTTTTCCTGTAATCCTTATATGATCTCTCAGTGCAATCTTACTTCAGATATGTTATTAGGAAGTCTTGGTGATATTAAGCAACTCCTCAGGCTTTGGGTTGCTTTAGCGAAATAAGCAAATAATGGAAGAGACTCCAACTCATGCAGGCCTAAACACGAATATCTCTCTGTCTATCTGTTCAAAATTAACTCGGGCTAATGACTATAATATGACTCAATAAGATATATAACCACTTTAGGAAAGAGGTTTAGTCATTTTGCCAGACACATTAATTGTAATCACTGATGTGGTGACTTTTGCATTAGACTTCTTTATTGAAAAAAATCTGGGTGATGATTGACAGTTCAGTAGCCCAGTTTTCCCATTTAACTCAGTGATATTAGATGGCTACCATAGTTTATAAATAAATTCTCTAAAAGTATACTTCGCTTAGTAGATTATCTCAGACAGTTCTGTGTAAGTTATATATATAGAGAGAGAGAGAGAGACAGTTTTAAGTTCATCAAAATCAGTGAAAGAAGTTTGGTGAGTCCTTTTATAAAATATTGCTACAAATATCTGCTAAATAAAACCATGTTTTCTTTTTTTTGCTTTTTTTTTGTATTTTATTTTTTAAATTAGTTTATTTATTTTAATTGGAGGCTAATTACTTTACAGTATTGTGGTGGTTTTTGCCATACATTGACATGAATCAACCACAGTAAAACCATGTTTTCTAAATAGAGTTTTTGTTTTGTTTTTCAGTAGAGCACATCTATAATACATATTAATTAATACAAAAATTATAAGCTAGATATATACGTACACACACACCATTTATAGGTAAGTCAAAATTCGATCTCTAAATTTTAGTCATCGAGAAATGCTAATGTTGTTTAGACAAAATATTTTCTCATTGCCTTAAATATTGATATATTACTGTGACATGACATCAGCATTAGAGAAGTGTTGATTCTACCATCCTAGTGTTCCACGAGGCCATGAATCTAGTTATGAGTGTACTCTCTGCACAGCTTACTCACTATATTGGACTTGGAGTCAGAAAACCTGAGTTTGAGATTTAGCACAAACACCTGGCCTTATAGTCTTCAACTAGCCCCTTAACATCTTTGTGTCTATTTCTTCATCTGTAAAATGGTGATGATTCCTCCCTACCCCCGCCATGGACAGCCAGCGAACATCGTGTAAGTTCTGTGTAAACCTGCGGGCTGCACAGACGTAAGATTAATGCCTTATTGTGAAAAGCACAGAGTTACTAAGAAGTCGGAGTATAGTGTTGTCCACAGAGAATGTAATTTGTAAAGAATCTTATCCTTAAAAAAGGATCAATGTTTCTCTTGAGTGATTTGAATGTTCCCATTGCTTGGAGTTCAGTGTTGACATCTAAGATTCTGTTTCTTCCTGTTTTCTTACTGTTTTAAAGTTCTTGGAGGTTTAGTATTTTATTAAGGCTGTTGTTTAGAACTGGAAATATATCTCCCAGTTATTGTTTTAAGAAAAGAGGTACCTTTAGATAGTCCACAGAACTTTTTAGCATGTAAGTTAGGAAAAATACAGAGTGTAACTGCTGTATATGGCACATTTCCACGGAAAGTGAGTTCAGCATTCCAAGTTGGAATGCCCAGGTTCAAATTCCTTCACTAGCAATACTGGCGGAAAAGGCGATGGCACTCCACTCCAGTACTCTTGCCTGGAAAATCCCAGGGACGGAGGAGCCTGGTAGGCTGCAGTCCATGGGGTCGCTACAAGTCGGACATGACTGAGCGACTTTACTTTCATTTTTCACTTTCATGCATTGGAGAAGGAAATGGCAACCCACTCCAGTGTTCTTGCCTGGAGAATCCCAGGGACGGGGGAGCCTGGTGGGCTGCCATCTATGGGGTCACACAGAGTTGGACACGACTGAAACAACTTAGCAGCAGCAGCAGCAATACTGTCAAAAGAAATAGAGACACTACTTCCCCATCTCCCATTCGCTGAAATTCAGAAGCTTCCTGAGTCCTAAGACAAATACTTTGGTCTGGGGATTAGAGATCCCTATTATAAAAGGGAGAATGAAGTAGAAACAGGAATTTCGGAGTTCAGCAGCATGAGGAGTAGAGACAGGGTCAGGGCTTCTGGTGGATTGTGGGGTCCTGAGGACACTGCCCATTACACTAGTCCTTGGCCTCCAGGGACTGCCCTCCTACTGCCTTTTTCCCTACAGCTGCTTGTGACTAAAGTTCCCCTTTTTTCCTTCTAATCCAAGTGGTACAGAATAGAGCTTCACAGCTTCTCTCCTACATTTCTGTCCCCAAAGCAAATACACAGGCCTTTGGAGATTCCTTGGGGTTTATACTATTATGGCATAACAGCTATTGGGTAAGCAGAACCACTAAGGAGGATCTTACAAAGGTCTGTCAATATTCCTGATAGTTATTAGAATATAGGTGGAATAAGGCCTTGATCTTTTTAAGTCACAACTTGGTCTATAACCATTTTTCATCTTGACAGTCCTGCCTACCTCTCACACTGGGGAATGGCAAGACTGCTTTTCACAGGGAAAGCTCCAGACTTGTCTGTGTGGACCCACGCTTCCTCCTTGCCTTCCTCCCGCCCTCTCTCCTTCCCTTCCTCTCTTCCTTCCTCTCTTCTCTCTCTTTCCAGACCTATTTAGGCTATATAGATAATACTATTTGTTGAATGGACATCTTGAAGCTGGAGGGTCTTAACTACACATATTAATAGAACTGGCATTGGCAATGTAAATAAGAGCTCAGGAGTTAGAAAGCTTGAGTTTGAATCCAGTCACTTAATTTCTGAGCCTCAATTTTCTCACTGTAAGTCGGTAACAGTGGTAATATTTAATATTTAAGTCTTAAGAATTAAATAAGATAAATGTTGATTATAATTCTTTGTAAACTACAAATCACAACTCAGTTTAGTATTCACTTTGAAGAAAACTCTGACTCTTGTCTTTCCTCATACACAAAAATAGATAAAACCAACAGAGTAACTAATCCATATCAAAGGAGCTGGGCTCCAGATAGCCAGAAGCCAGCCCTATAGACACGTCAGCAGGAACGACACCTTCCTTGGCCTCTACCTGCCAGCCATCACGCTCCCACAGACCCTGCCAGGGCCAGCCCTGGAGCAAGTGGAAGAGGGTGCCGGTTCCCTGAGAAACGAGTAATCATGGGGAGGGAGGACAGGGAGGAACATCAGCCAGAGCAGGGAGATGAGAAGCTGGGTGCTGTCTGCTGTGACCCCCAGTATCTGTATAAACGGGGCCAGTGTCAGAAACTGCCTGCCTAATGATCACATCACCTTCCACTTAATCCTCAGTTATTCTCTAGGTGTGATTTCAGCTATAAAGAAAAAAGGCCTGGAGGAAATATGCCAGAATTGTTTTCTGTGATTGTCTTTATGGCCACCAAACTTTTTGAAAGAAAAGTTTTTGCTCAGCCTCCCAATATTTTAATGCATTTATTATTCTTTAATTGATGTTCATTTTAAAATGCACAAAAGAATGTTTTTAAAAGAGTGAAATGAAAAACAGAAGTAAAAAGGAAGTTCTGTTTCTCTGTCTTAAAGATAACTGCTCTTATCTTAGATGGTGGATTATGGGTGGGTTTTTCTGCTTTATTATGTCTTGTATTTTATACATTTTTTACAGTGAGCATTTATTACTTTATAATCAGGAAAAAGAAAAACTTAATGTGTATACAGTTGTATTCACTTTTAACTCAACAGTGTAACTACCAAAGTTCCAATCCTTTGCAGCTGATTTGCTGCTTGACTAATAGTAACAGTCGGACATGACTGAGCAAGTGAACTGATGCATATAGCTGAGTGTCTTCCCTGTTCACCGGAAACTGTTGTAACATTTTTTGTTAACTGGGTATATCCCAATACAAAATAAGAAGTTAAAAAAGTCAAATGACTTTTTTAAATTAAATTTTCTCCTGATGTATAAGTTCTGCTGGCAAAGGTCATCTCTACAGGTAATAAAGCCTTACGACATTTATTAAATCAATTTTTCCCTTTATGTCCATCCTTTTCTTTGACTTGACATTCTTTTAGTATTAATTATTGGTAAAGCTTTAAAAAATATAATAACTACTAATGAATTCTGAAACAAGCAATAACAATCACAGGGCTTCCCTGGTGGCTCACTGGTACAGGATCCACCTGACAGTGACGGAGATGGGTTCAATTCCTGACTCCGAAAGATCCTGCACACTGAGGAGCAGCTAAGCCTGTGCGCCACCGCTGTTCAGCCTGTGCTCTAGAGCCCGTGCTTTGCAACAAGAGAAGCTACAGCAATGAGAAGTCCGCACACCAAAGTAGAGACTAACCTCCACTCTCTGCAACTAGAGAAAAGCCCAGGCACCAATAAAGACCCAGCACAGCCAAAAAAAAAAAAAAACCCACAGAGGTAGAAATTAAATGAGAAGGAAGAGGAAAAGTGACCTGATTAGAGCACAGGGGACATTTTAGGGCGTCTTGAGGTAAAAGCAGAGGGAGGGAGGGAAAGTCTACCATAGGTGCCAGGTGGAGGAGTCTGGATTCCCTGATGAATCAGTGATCATTTTAGTTAAGTTTCTAATGAAAGCACCTACAAAACTGTTCCGTTTGGCACTGAGAATACTGTGGCATGGTCATACATCTTTATTTCCTTAAATTTATTTAACCTTTTCTCCTTAGAGGTCATAATTCATAATTTATAGGTGGTACCTATCTAACTCGTCATTAAGAAATCAGCCACTGCTGATAGAATTTTAATATTACACAAATAAAAATGGATGGCAAGGCATAGTGGGAATATCCATGAGGCTTGAACTCTAGTTTTAGCTCCCTCCCTGGATGTAAAAGCTTACCCCAGTTTCTCACCTACAAAATAGCCAGGAGAGGAGAGAGGGAAGGAGGGAACTTAGATAAGCTTTCAGAGCTGCTCTGAGGATAGTCTGATGATTCCATGTCTTTTTCACAAACTGGTACTAAAATATTCTTTAATATCTCAAAGTGGTCTGCTCTTGCCTTTAGTAATTATTTTAAATTATTTGGGGTGAAGTTGCATATTTCATAGTCAGTGTGCATCATGAATTCCCCTCCCTGTTGTCTTCTTTCCTACTGGCAGCACCAGGAGGATGGTTACAAAGCCAGCAGACTAAGAATTTGCTTCAGGGTAAAAATCTAATGGAGAGTTTAAGTGTAGTTGTCTGCCTCGTTGTAGCTTGATTTATTTGAAACATCCTTCCTTTGGTATTCAACTGAAACATTTAACTACCAAAAAAAGAAGTTACAGACGTTTGAGCATCGAGAAATCAAATACATGCAGGATATGCAAAGAGGCTCCATTCCTCTCATTTCACTGTCCAGACTCTTGGTTGTTTTTAATAGTAGTCAGATTTTCCTCTGGATCAAATACATGCAGGATACGCAAAGAGGCTGCATTCCTCTCATTTCACTGTCCAGACTCTTGGTCGTTTTTAATAGTAGTCAGATTTTTCCCTGGATTTGGGGAAACCAATAGGAGATGCGTAACAATACTTACCTTGCCAGCTTAAAGTAATGGCTTCTAATGAATCTTTTCTCTGTGAGAGTAGTCTGTATTATGAATAGTTACAACTTAACTTTTGATAATCAGTTGATTAGCTAAAAGAAAGTGGTCTGACATCCTTTGCGTCTACTTATATTGTAAATGAAGCATACATGCCATTCATTCTAGATTCTTTTCTTTAAAACTTGTTGACTTAGTATTCAACACTTGGGACTCAGCGATAGAGACACTGTAACTGTAGATACTTATTTTCCTGTTGAACATACCATATAGTGTGTGTTATTCCAGGACCAGAAGAGAAAATGTAACGAAGAAGTAGGGGAGTGGTCTGTGGCCCTTGACACCTACACTGAGATCACCATTCATTCATTCAACACAAATGTATTTAACAGGTCACCATGGACCCATCAGTAAAACCAGACAGACACAAGTCCTGTCCCCACAAGGGAGGACCAGCAATAAGTAGAATAAATGCGTTAAGTATATAGTATGTTAAGAGGTGATCCCTACTGTTGGGGGAGGCAGATAGAGCCTGATAAGGGGAGATGAAAAAGGGTCTTATGGGAAAGGTGGGCCTTATGGGAAAGGTGACACTCAAGCAGAGCTCTGACTCTGAGGCAGGGAACCACGTGGCTGTATCAGGGAAGAGCATTCTAGGCAGAGGGAACATGGGAGTGTCTTCCGTGCGCCAGGCATGCTGTGCTCAGAACCACAAGGACGGAGATGAATCAAGCATGGCCCTGCCCCCAGGGAGTCGACAGGCTAGAAACAAGATTCAGGCTTGCAAATAAAAGTAGTGGTAAAGTTGTACAAGCTCTATGGTAGGTAGAATTTTTTTCTTTTAATCTGCATTGAACTAAATTAAAATATGAGTTGTTACTCGCATTTCAAGAAGGAAACTAGTATATGGGATGAACTGAAACACCTCTTACCGGGAAAGCTTCGCAAGCTCTGCCCTGAGCTGATTTCTCCTCCGAGTCACTGCCTCTTGTCAAGGTGCCTGAGTCTTGCCCGCTGCCACAGCTACTTCTGAGGGGTATTTGATCTTTAGCTTCAGGCCTCGTCTGGGCCTCGCTGTCACCCTAGTTAAGCTGAAGATTGGCGCACTCATCTCCCCTGAACAGAGTGCATCTTGGCCCTCTGGGAGAGTGCTCTCTCTTGGAATCTTTTGTGGCCAGTGCCCTGCCTGCCTTGTTAGAGGAATTCTCAGGTGCCCAGTGCTTGTCCACCTGACCTGAGGTCACAGATTCCTGACATCCCAATCCCAGGCAGACCATCTCACTTCCTTCCCTTCCTGCCTCCCCTGACAGTGATGGCACAGGTCCCCCTTCCCCAAGTATCCTTTACCTCCTGCTGTACTCTGAGAGGTAGAAATAGGATTTTTAATCCCATTTTTATGGTTGAGGAGGAGACAGATGCTGAGAAGTTCAGTAATCTAACCCACATCACCCAGCTATGAAGGACGGAGCCTGTACTTGTTCCATGGCACCAAGCCCCTACCTATCAGGGAACTTGCCTCTCCTTCCTTGCTTTCTGCCCACCCCGGGCTTGCATTTCAAAGGGAGGCATGTGTGTGCGTCACTAATGAAAAGGTGCAGATCCTCCCTGGGCGCACATGCTCCAAGACCTTATTTCAGAGATGCCTCTCTCATAGCAGCCTCCTCACAGGCCACTGGACCGCCCGGCATGAAACTGCTAGGATCCTCTTTCTCTCCATCACAGTTCTTCCTCCTCCAGCACCTTCTTTAGCTTCTTGTTGCTTTTTATACTAAACTTCCTTCCTTGGTTTAGCATTCAGAGTCTTCCTTTTTTTTTAGGCTACCTACTCCCCTCCGCTCTAAGAAGACTCTGTTTTCAGCCCTCTTGGTGCTCTAGTTCAGCTGCCTCCACCACCCACGGGGGAATTAGGAGACTCATTCCATCTCCTCCAGGGCCTCCTCTTCACCAGCGTCTCTGTGATACTTCAGGAATCTTCCCGGCAGACCCTCTGCCAGTGAAGCTGTGCCCCTGTGCTGTATCCCCACATCCATTACTCATTCGTGTTTGCTGGTGTGTTCCTTGGTCTCTGAATATTTACTCATTCTCCCCAGCTGGATCGTACTCACTTTGGAGGCACAAACCAAATCTCATAATGCCATACATACTTGAACAGAGTCAATTCGTGCTCATGATCTGATTAGCTAATCTATTTTATCTTTTACTTCCCGGGCTTATAAATTCCAAATTCAGAGAAACTTCACTTTTATTTACAAAAGCTTCAAATTCTAACAACGAGAAAATAAAGTTTAAGGCCCCCGACACACACACTTCTTAATCCATTTCAGGGTTTCCAATTGTTCCCAGTTCATTCTTCTTACCCAGGGTGTATTGCCCTTGCTCAGCACTGAATGATAGGGAAAGAATTGGCCTTTCTTTACTGCATAACTGACTTCACTTTTGTTAGCAGGTTAAAATCAGCCCTTCCATTTCACTGAAGTATTATATTGGTGGCATTTTTATTTAAGGGAGAAAAAAAAAAAGAGCTTTCTTCCACATGAACTTTTGTTACAGATCAGTTTATTGGGGCCAATCAGTGGGCAGGACCTGTGAAAGGGTGTGGATTATCTGGTTAGTCCTTTGTGTGGCAAAAGGCTTAGATACTGCTTAGTACTTGGCTCATTCTTCATCGTGTAAAGAAGTGTTTTTTTGAAGGATCAACACCTGACTGAGCCCTGCCTTTTTCATGGTAATGTTTTCACCTGAGTTGCTTCTTATAGTAGTAAGAATTAGTTAACTAATACTTATTTAACCTTGGAACAATGTTTATCATAATCCGATTGGCAGATAGTCATTTTATTTAGGCCTTTTCTTTATTGCATCAGAACTGGAAAATCTCAGGAAAGAGTATTCTGGGAACAGTTTTTTCCCAAGTAAGTTATCTCTCTGCCTCTTTTTTTCCCATCAAGGGGCATGTTTTGGCACTGTAGATTCAGACTGGTAGCCACACATGAACAAGTTGGATTTCTCTTTCTGGGTTGAGCTCTACTTCTGTTTTTAAAGCCAGCTTTCCCACCTCATGCTGCTGGCAACTTTTTCTCCAGAATGTTCTCCAGTGTGATTTAGGATATTAAATATATTCAGAGCTGGTTTTTCATGATAAAGCTGCCTCATGAGTACTACCACTAATTAATATACAAAATGACCCAGCACAATTTAATTATTTGGTAATGTTTTTCGGTGTTTTCTTGAAGATGATGCTTACAAGTCAAGGCCCGAACTTGCCTGGGTCATGACCTCTCTGCAGTGTTTGCAGTCTTGTTAAACAAGAAGAAAAGCAAAACATAAATTAGCGTCTCCATTATAAGTTGCTCCACATTTCCCAGTCTTTCAACACTCTGAAGTGCATAGTCACTGGTAATGTAAGACAGAGTTTCACTAGGAAAATGGCCATTCCAGCTTTTAGAATGGTTAGCAAGCCGTTCTTTGAGGGCCAGTGTTGTCCTTTGTAAGAAAGGAGCAAAATGAGGGAGCTTTAATTATGGACTTAAGAACATTGGAAACCTAAAGAAAAAAAAGCAAAGTAACAGTTATCTTTTTTTTTTTTTTTTAATTTTGTTCTTTTTAAAAAATATTTATTTGGCTGCGCCAGGTCTTAGTTGCAGCATGTGGGATCTGGTTCCCCGACCAGGGATCAGACCTGAGCGCTCTGCATTGGGAATATGGAGTGTTAGCCACTGGACCACCAGGGAAGTCCCAACAGTTATCTTAATTGTAATGAAGATGTACCAGCCTATGTGGTTTTGAGATATGTTCCCAAGTTTTCAGAATTTAATGTTGAAAAATAGCTTGAATGTAAAAAGCACCACTTTACTGTTACATAATAGAAGTTTATATGTCTTTAGTTAGTGTTAGTCGCTGTCATATCTGACCTCTTTGCTACCCCATGGACTGTAGCCCACCAGGCTCCTCTGTCAGTGGGATTCTCCAGGCAAGAATACTGGAGCGGGTAGCCATTCCCTTCTCCAGGGGATCTTCCCAACCCAGGGATCGAACCTGTGTCACCTGCACTGCAGGCAGATTCTTTACCATCTGAGCCACCAGGAAAGCCCTTCTGTGTCTTCATGTGTTTTTAATTACCCCCCACCGACATCTCAGTTTTTGTTATTTTGCCTTTGGATTTATCTGTTTCTGCTCCTTCAGACTTGGAATGTCCTTCCCCTTCATCTCCAAGTCAGCCCACTCATTCGTTAAGACAGTTCAGATATTGTCTCCTCCAGAGGAAAGGGAGGTGTTTCTCTGCCACACATTTCTTCCCTCTTCCATGACATCCTGTGCCTTTACCTCCACCTCTCCATATTGTATTGTAATGATCTCTTTTGTATCTGTCTCTCTGTATGTGTAAGGTCTATTCCAGATTCATCCAGTAGCTTGGTAAGGGTCTGTTGACAATGTGTTTGATTTTTAGCAAGTTGATTTCTTGAATAATAACAATGATTACCCTTTAATCTCTATACTTCATAGGTATACTTCTCTCTCATAGTCTTTGCACAGGCACTTGATACGCCAATTACTGCTTATACCAGAAAGCCTCAACTTTGCTTCTTTGGTGGGCCATTGTTTATGTTCTTACAATATCTATTCTTGTCACAGTAGATGGACAAAACCAATCAATTAAGACTGAGAAAAGCTAGCATGCCTTATTAGCAATAGTGGTTTAATATTTACAAAACCCAAAGGGTAATTGTTTGGGCACCTGATCTTCAGTTTCTTAAAATATTTAATTTTCACATAATAATTTTTTTATTCCCTCATTTATTTTAATGCCCTGAGTTTCTGAGATCTGAGAATAGGTTTAATGATTGAATTAAAGGCCTATTTGTGGAATGAGTGTGTATCATAAATCTAGTGACATAGTTTAAAGTCCATTCTTCTTCCATTTTCCAAGTAAACATTTTTAAAGTGTGTTTTTCTTCATGAAAAAAAGTCAGTATACAGTTTTGGATTCTGGATTTGGTTTCCATTCCATTCCACTCTCTCATTTATTATTAGACCTTGAACAAATTAGTCAAATCTATAAGACTTAATAGCTTCCACAGTAAAGTGGAGATAATACTGATACTTAATTCTTGGGAGCATAATGAACACTGAATGAGAGATGTATCCAAAAAGGCACATGCTGCAAATAGGAGTAAATGGACGTCTTCATGTTGAGTGGTGAGGTACCCAGACCCCTTCCCTCATGGATTCCCATGAAGTATGTTGGAAATTAGGCTGTATAGCCCTCAGGAAGGAGACTGAAAGATTCTCTGGGGAAAATGTACACATCCTGACCTTTGAGGGACCCCCAGTAATCAGCCAAATCTTACCATCCTATCGTGAAACCCTCAGATTCAGAGCTTCCAGTTATTAGTTTAACTCTTAAATATGAGTAGTCATCTCAGAGGAAACAAAGACAAAACATAGAAAATAAAAAAACATTTTTAAAAATATGTAATATTGACAGAGCTCTAAAATAAGGTAGTATCCATGAAATATAACAGTATGTGATTTTTATAAAAAAAAAAAAAAAAAGATACATTCAGGAAATAAAGAGTGACTTACCTGAAGGTTTGTAACTTATAGGACATAGAGATAAAAGATTTTTTTAAGTTATATATTTTTTAAAAGTTAGAAGCAATGAGTCAGAAAATCAAAATGGCATCAGTCTTTTAGTCAGCAGCACTGAAAATTAAAAGACAATAGAACAATGACTTGATAATTCTGAGGGGAAAATTATTTCTAGCCTTATTCTCTATACTAGACAAACTTATCAAGTATGAAATGTACAGTATTAAGGATGGAATAAAGGCATTTCCAGGTCTTAAGTTTTTACCTCCTATACACTTTTTCTCAGGAAGCTTTTGAAGTCTGTGTACCGTGGAAAAGAGGGAATAAACAGGGGGGGCAGAAAGGAGGGCTAGGAGACAGGGAATCTCAGAGAGGAGAGAGGAAGATTCTAGAGCTATAGCTTGTGCAGCCAGCATAGAGAACAGTCAGTTCAGATTGAGATTGAGCTCTGAGAACAGAAGACTCCACGAGGGGGATGCCCTCGAAAAAACACCCAAGGGGTTTCTCTCATGGCTCTGTGGTAAAGAACCCGCCTGCCAGTACAGTAGACACGGGTTCAGTCCCTGATCCGGGAACACCCTACGTGCCACAGGGCAGCCGAGCCTGTGCACCACGGCTGTCGAGCTTGTGCGGTAGAGCCCGTGCTCTGAAACGAGAAGCTACTGCTGTGTGAAGCCCATGTACCACAACGAGAGAGTAGCCCCTGCTCCCTGCAACCAGAGAAAAGCCCTCATGGAGCAGTGAAGACCCAGCACAGCCAAAAATAAATAAATTTTAAAAAATACACCCCAAACTTTAAAATTCCCTAACATGTTAGGACATATTGGCATGATATTTGTGGCTGTATTTGTTTGGGGATGAACTTATGATAAGTACCTGATAAACTAAGCAAAGAGGGAAATGGCAATTATTAACTCTTAACAAGAACAAAATGTTGCCCAAGAAAAGATACTACATAGCTTAGTCATAAATCATATTTATATAATCATAATAAATACTCAGTATAGATTTAACCAGAGACTGTGAAATCATTATATTGAAAGGATGAGAAAAGGGACATATTGGAGGTGCGGGGTTATTGCAAAATTAGTATTAAGTCTCCATCTTCCATAATAGGAATTCAGGAAATAATATTTAAAGCCGAAAAGAAAGATCTAAAAATAACAGAGTGCTATTGTTACTTAAAGATAAGGAAGTAAATACAAGAAGAAAAACCCAAAGAATAGAAAATGGTTGCTTCTGGAATGTGGGAATCAGGAATGGTGGCCTAAGCCTGATATAGTTTTTAAACATTCCTTGTTACATTAGGAGGCTAAAAATTAAAATGAACTTAAAAACATTAAATGAGACAATTATGTGAAACATAGCACCATGCCTTTCACTGCTGCATAAATGTAAACAATTATTATTACCTGAGGACCTCTCCTAAAAAGCATTAATAAAGTCTTGCTAAGTGGGCGGCAAGGACTTTCATTCTTTTTTTTTCCCCCCAACCATACATATGTTGAAATATGTATATATTGGCTGTAGAGATGAATTACAGACATATATTAAAGTATCTTTCTGTTTGGTTTATGTATCTTCCTGATTTACTGACCCAGGATGTTACTGATGTGGATGAGGAGAAAGAACAGTTGCTTCTTTCTGAACCGCATGCTGAAGAAAGTGTCGCTTTTTCTGAATCATGTTGTTGATAACATTTTTAAATGATTTTTCAAGAGACTTCCCTAGCAGTCCAGCAGTTAAGATTCCCCACTTCCACCGCAGGACAGGAAGCTTAAGATGCCGCATGCCATGTGATGTGGCCAAAAAGAAGATTTTCAAGAGGATAGTTCTGAATTTTTTCCTTCTATTTTGCCTAAGCGTTTGCATTTCTACAATTAAAAAAATGGGTGTTGAGTCTAGTTTCCTAATGAGTTCTTTCCTTTATGTTTCAACACCTTTTTTTCCTATGATCAGGGTCGCAAGCTTCTTATCATTGGGACCACGAGCCGCAAAGATGTCCTTCAGGAGATGGAAATGCTTAACGCCTTCAGCACCACCATCCATGTGCCCAATATCGCCACAGGGGAGCAGCTGCTGGAGGCTCTGGAGGTGAGGATGAGGAAGTGGAGTGCGCACTGCCCAAAGAAAGGAGCTACGGGTGCCCCAGGCATCGCACCTGGTGTTTAGTTTCTGTGTTAACACAGAACACGGGACCCAGGGTACACCTCCAGTCACTTTCAGGAATTGGAGGAAAAAGAGAAATACAAGTGAGAGTGAAGCAATTCTTCATTCCTCAGTGGAAGCAGCACGCAAACTGCCAGGAGTGAATTACTCTGCGCCCAGCATGACTAATGCATGTAGATTACTGGGCCAGAAGCTTTGGCGGGGGGAAGGAAGTAGAATAATCAATATATAGAAAACTCAGTTCTTCATACTAGCATTCAGTACATTTACTTGCAGTTAATCAATTTGAGCAATAATTAAAGCCTTAAAGGAACCTTTTTATTAACAAGTTCATAATATGGAAATGTTTTCTTTTTTTGAGGATGACATAGTCTTTAATTTTTAAAAAAATATATATCCTTTATTAAACTTTTGATTAAAATTAGTGTTCACAAATGACTTGATGAAGTGTTAAGAAAGATTATTTAGTTACTTGTTCAGCAGCAATAGAGTCAGGAAGGCTTCTTAAAATCCTCAAGACCTGTACAGATGGGCATGCTCCCAACAAAATAGAAGCTATATGATAAATGTTTCCAGCCTACCTGTTTGAGCAGTTTTTGTGCCGAGGTTGAGTGAGAGAATTAAATTTAGTCTGCTTTGACATATACAGATTATTCTTAGAATGGAATGTTAAAAATTTTAACTGATATTTATTATGGATTGGAGCTATTTTTCCCCCAGCAAACATATCTCTAAATTATACTGAAGGTCCATAAGAAAATAGGGTTTAAGATTCCAGTTTTCATTTTCATAATTGCACTTAATGGATTCAGAAAAGTCAAGTTGGATTTTAAAATATGAGATAATTCCATCAGCTTGAACCAGTCAGGTAGTTCTTATCACTATTCTTTTAAGGGTAAATGTGGGAATTAATGTTGTTGATGTCCTTATATAATGCTTTCCTTACTTTTATTGTTTTCGTAGCTATTGGGCAACTTCAAGGATGAAGAACGCACCACAATTACACAGCAAGTCAAAGGGAAGAAGGTCTGGATAGGAATCAAGAAGTTACTAATGTTGATTGAGATGTCCCTACAGGTAAGATGCTTCCTTCTCCATATGGTTCAGACACAGAAGGTTCACAATATTATCCCAACAGGTGTTATCGTTCCCTCTCATTAAGGTTTTAAGTTGAAAGTCTCCTATATTATTTCCAGAGTCAAGTTGGTGTTAGTAACCTGCTTCTGAGATCAAGCAACAACTTATTGGTACTTTCTTTCCTACTTCTTAAAATTCAAAAATAGAAGAAAAGATGATAAAATTAAATTTTAATTTATGGAGTCACTAGGTTTTACAGTTAGAAAGGACTTGAAAGAACAATTTCTGCTGCCCCCTCATTTTAGAGGTGAGGATCCTGAGAGTCCCACCAGTTGTCAGTGAGTTAACCAAGGTCGTAGCTAGTGATCCAACGGGGTGGAGGTGGGGGACCTGGCATTGTCTATCAGAAGTCAGGAAGTGATGCACAGATGCCAGAGGAGGCCTGGGAGACTGTTTCAAGGGACAAGGTGATTGAGTGTAGAGATTAGACAGAGGCTGTATATATTCTCCCCTGGCAGGGCTCCTAGAAATTTCACGCAAACTACTGTAAGGCTGAAGCATCCAGGATCACATAGAAAACTAAGCCCCAGGCTGCTGCCAGGGCAAAAACAGATGAAGCTTCTTTGAGACCTTCTCACATCTACTGGCAGCTTACCTCTCTTCTTTTTGTAACTCCACCCCTCCCTGTGCCTATCCTGTGTCCTCTTGTCCTTATCTGACATACTAGTTAGATACTAAATGTGTCCCTTCGAAGCTGTATGAGTTCAGGGATCTTGGCTCTCACTCACTAGTAAGTCCACAGCTCCTGGAACAGAGCTGGACACATTGTCAGGCCCTCAGCCAGTTTCTGTTGAATGAATCTCTCCTGGGTCCTCAGTGGACAGACTGGCTGCATTCTGAGCATCATGCATTAACGCTCAGTCCTGTTGTTCCAACAGTGTGAACTGTGGGTGGCAGAGGTGAAATTTACTTCATTTATTGCTGAAATAGGCTCTTAGACCAATAACAAATTGCAATCACAAAGTGAATGCTTTTTTAATCTTTGCTGGTCAATTTATTTTAAAATTGTGGCTTTGAGAAACCTTCAGCTGGACTATTTTTAAGCCAATTTATTTCTATTTTTCCTTATGAGCAGTAAGTTAAAGTTCCAGACTAATCACTTTGCTGAGGATTATTCTTGGTAAAGGTGCACATACATTTGTATTGGCTCTTTCCTTGGAAGAGATAAATCTGTCAGACAGTCAGCTCTATGCTTCATTTCTTTAAGTTTCAGCACAATTTTTTTTCAATAATTGCATAGAAGAAACTATGTGGGTTTTTCTCCCCAATCCCTACCCCTTCCTCTCTTCCTTTGATGCCCGCAGGTCAGTGATCAAGTTAATGCCTCCTCTGTTTGTGGGGTGGAAAGTGAGAGTGGGGCACTCAGACCTAATCTTCAGCGACTGACACTTCATAGGCCTCTGAGTTTGAACCCCTTCACGTCAAATGGATTTCGTGCAGCTGAGTGAATTCTCTTTAGATCTGCCTTAGAGAGACCAAGTCTCAGTGAAGAGGCATGTAGTTTAGCTGAATATAAGTCATGTTACCTCTCTGTTCACCATACACAATTCTGTTAAAACTTGCACAGTGCTGAGGATCTGCTCTGACTGGATGTCACCTGAGGGAATAAAGTCATTTATCTAGATTACTTTTTTCCTCCCTTTCCCTTGACTTTTAATTCCATAGCTACAGGCAAGTCAGTAAGTCGTTGCTCACACATATTAAATATGTTTAATGGGCAAAGACCTGCAAGTACTGACTACAGCAGAGCTCCAGCCAGTTCCTTTTTTTTGAAAAAGAACTTGACAATTGATTCATATGTAATTCTATTCCCAAAGAGGAAAAATGTTTCTCTTGTTAACTATTCACACTTTTTCTTAGTCCTTTGTAGTCTGACCTCTTAACTTTGATACATTCGAAACTTGGATTTTTGGGGGGATAGAAGAGATCTTTAAAAAAAAAAAAAAAGTGGTTGGAGGGGGAATCCAATTGCACATTTAGCCACAGCTGTGCTGAGCATTTGAAAGCTATTCCTGGAGGGCAGGGAGTTCCCTCCTGGGGAATAGACTCTTGCCCTGGAACATTTTTTCAAAGTTAGGTGTGTTTCTTACAATAAAAATTCATCTTCAGGAATTAAAGCTGTTTTAAATGATCTTTTTTTTTTTTAACAACTCCACATCTCTGGTAGACCAATGAGAATAAAACAAAATTAAGCAAATTCATAGAAATATGAATATGAGGAACTTCCCCAGTGGTCCAGTGGATAGGACTCCATACTCCCAAAGCTGGGGGCCCAGATTCGATCCCTGGTCCAGAAACTAGATCCCACGTGCTGCACCTAAGACCTGGTGCAGCCTAAACAAATAAATAAAATTAAGAAGAAAGAGAAAAGATATATGGTGAAAATTTTTTAAAGAAATATGAAATGAAAATGAATGGGGGTAATTAATAATAGCAACCCAGACCCTACAACCTGAGCGAGAACTGAGTCCCCCATCTTTTCTTAGACTCACAATGCTGTCCTCAGTCCCAGGAGACCCGGATTATCCAGAGAGCATGTCAGAGGAATCAGCCCCACTGATTTTCTTTTTTAGTTCCAGCACAACCGTTATTATTAATTATGAAGAAAAAACTATGCCAGGCACACCAAGATTAAGAAAAGCTAAAGAATCACTCATAGAGTTAATAGGCTACTTTTTCACTGTTTAATCAGCATCAATTGGCTTCTTCCATTTTGGCCCCACCTTCGTGCCTTGGATGAGCCCTGTGAATTGGATGCCATTTGCACCCCCTGAATCGCCAGCCCTGCTCTCACAACGTGCCTCTCAGGGCCACCTCCTCACCCAGCCCCAGCTAAGGGGTCGCTGGGCTGAGGTGCCTGTGGATGACCTCATGCATAGCGATTCTCTGTGCTCCAATATCCCTCCTCACTTCCCTTACGTGACACGGTCCACTTTGCTGTGTAGCAGACTACTGGTTAAGGAGCAGGTAACACATTTCCGTGGCTCACCAAAGCCCTGAGAAAGTATAAAACCAGTCATTTTCTTGGCCTGAAGTAAGTGCATCATTTTTAGAAGGTACCACTAACCTGTCTTCTTTATTCCTTCTGATGTATTTAGATGGATCCCGAATACCGTGTGAGAAAATTCTTGGCCCTCTTAAGAGAAGAAGGAGCGTAAGTACATACGACACTTGAGACCTCCAGCCAGACTCCCCGGTCTTGTAAACCCGTGTGCCTGTTCTAAGAGTTGCTGTACAGTGCCTGTGAATTTGAATTCTCAACCTCTCTTGGACAACTTTGTTTCCATTTATTAGAATTCTCCGCTGTGTTGTAGGTCTAGGAGACCCAGCAAGGAAGTGGGTTGTACTGTTGGTTTGCTCTCCCTGTCCTGCTTCGCAAAACTTCCTTGTCACAAGGCAGGAAAAAGCACGATGGTACATATTTATTGGAACCTGCTTTTAAATGCATGGAGTGTAAACATTTTCTTTTGTGAAATGCTCTTCTAATGGCAAATGCATAGTGAAAAATGTAGATAAACCACTAAGAAGCTTTTAGTGTGGTTTTGTGGTGAAGGGCTTTTTGCAGACCCTTCATCTGTTTTTCATTGTGTTTCGGTTCTTTCTTTTTCAGTAGCCCCCTCGACTATGATCATGAACTATTTTCAAACGCAAAGTGACCAAGCAAAGTGACCAAGGTGAAGACGGCCTGGGATCATCACTCGACCTCCTCGAGATACTGAACACAGTGAAATGAACCCTGCCTTCGACACGTGCTCACACTGCATGACGAGTGCAATGAAACTCCCTTCCTTGTGCTTACTGAGATACTCCCTCTTGTGGAAGGTGTAAATTCGCTTTAGAATGCTGTGCTCAACTCTCCGTGTAAGCTGATTCCTTCTTGCTCAATCTTAAATGTGGGAAACATACTGTACTTATGAACACTACACGTTCTAAGCTCCCTACCACCACCACCCGAAAACTCTCAATAAACATACTGATGTTGCAAAACAGCAGTTGGCCTAATAGAAGGAAGACTTTCCACCTGTAAGCTAGGAGCCGTGACTAGAGGCACCGGGTTCAAAGGGATTCTCTCACAACTTCCCTGTGCTAACTACACTATAGGTCATTGGATATTTGGTTCAAGTTTCTCCCAGAAGGCTAGTTATCTTTGCCTGAAGTGTTAGGGCTATGAATTTCTAAGATGCTGTTCTCGATCATTTTCAGAGATGTTTCTAGGTTGCAATCAGGAGATCTTTCTTAATAGGAAGTCAGATTATTACCGTGTTGGCTGTGCCATCCCTTTAATGCAAGTGATGTGCTCAGCAGTAAGAGAGAACGCTGGTCATTACTACTTAGTAGATGTTGTTAAGAACCTGTGAGAGATGTGTATGGTAAAAGCATACACCCCAAAACAGAAAGGTGTCAACTCAAGTAACTTCCAACCCTCTCAGCACTCATTAGTGCCCAGGTCTAAGTGGGTCCATAATACTAAAGGCTTCTTTAGTATCACCACTTTTCTTCTGTCCTTAGCTTAACGACTTACTTAGAATGTATCCTTCCTTTATTTTAAATTATCTGTACTCCCTAGCATCTAAATAAAACACTATTTTCCGGAAAAAATAAACCACTTTCTAGCACACTCTCCTCAGTCCTTCAACATCCATTCCAATGTACTGAAGATGTCTCCTTCCCCCTCTGCACGCTTCTTCCAAAGGGAAGGAGAACAGTAGTTTAAGCTGAGTTGGAAGAAATGTGATCAGGTCGTTATGTTCGGTGAGAAGACTTGCAGAACATGCGCCCCTCCCCCGCTGCTGCTGCAGCTTCAGCTTCGAGGACAGGCACCACCTGAAGGTACTTAATGCAGGGCTGGCACCAGGTGGCACTTGGGTGTCACCACGGTGGTCCGTGGTGCAGCTCTCTCATCTGTCCCTGTGGTAGAGGATAAATTATCTCCAGATCTTGCTCTCTGTATATTTTTGGTAGATTTATATGTTGCATCTGCTTTCTTTTGGGTTTTCATCTCTAGCTTATTGTGCGGCTTAAAAAAAGTGGATTGTATTGTAAAAATTCTGTGGTTCCTGGTGGCCAGTATCCTGGATCCCCTCATCTGTTTTAGATCTTGCCTCTTTCTTTGCTCCCCGTGAAAGCAGCATACATTGTATTAACTTATGTCTCTTGTTAAATAAGGTTAATGTCTTTGTGTTTTGTCCAGAACTATATTGAAGAAATGCAAATATTATATTGTTTAATGCAAATGAAGGAATGCAATAAAGAGTACGTATACTTGAAAACATCCTGTAACAGACCAATATTTTGTACAAGACAACATGCATAACTGACCAGAGGATATGAAGAAGGGGTTCAGAAAAGCCCCTCCTTGTTTTAACTAGTGTAGGGAGATGAAGATTTTTATTTTAAAATCTCTGACTTTAATTATTTAGAAAATATAAATTGACAAATACAGTTTGGTAGCCAGTTTTATATAAAGTTGGCACACAAGAAGAATCTTTATACCCCCTTTACTTATTTCCTCTTATTAAAAAACTGAAGTACACCAAAGCCATAAGCGGGTTAGCAGTAAACCAGAAAGGAAGATTGTTTCCCAAGTAGAATTAGTCCTTCCTGTGACACATAACAAACCAAAAGATGCGAACACCCTCAGTGAGCTTTCTTCACATGGTTCATTTTGGTATCCTTCATCCATCTGGCATGTTTCTGAACTCTCACATCTTTAGCCTAAACCCTGATGCTTAGAGGTGGCTCAGGGTAGGACTAACGGCCACCCAGAAAACCAGCAAGACTTGTGGGGAGAGGTCGGCCTTAGAGCTTCTCTGACTGCAGGGTCAGCCCCCTGGGAGCTGTGCACACCCTCCTGCAAGGAGGCCTCTGAAGATCTTCCTGGTCCCCGTGTAACCTTGGGATTGGAGGGCTTCAGCCTTTCCAGAACTCTTCAGAGCTGATGCTAGGCAGAGCGAGTATACAGCACAGCCTGGTGATAAAGCGATGGTGACTCCTCTGGCCACTGCCTTAATTTCTGCAGATGAACTGTTAACAGGCTACTTTTTGTCAGAAGATATAATTGAAACCTCAAAAAAGGGGGTTATTTTTTTCCTTCCTAAAGTTTTACAACTTTACCCAAACACTTTTTTTTAAGTGTAACACAGAAAAACTGGATCATGGTAGTTAAACCTGAAATATGTTTTAAGGCTGCCTTTTCATATCCTAAGGTTTTCCCTTCTGGCTCAGCTGGTAAAGAATCTGCCTGCAATGTGGGAGACCTGGGTTCAATCTCTGGGTTGGGAAGATCCCCTGGAGAAGGGAAAGGCTACCCACTCCGGTATTCTGGCCTGGAGAACTCCATGGACTATTGTAGTCCATGGGGTTGCAAAGAGTAGGACACAGCTGAACAGCTTTCACTTTCATATCCTAAAAATTACAGTGAACAGCCTAAGTTTCAGCAACAAGTCTTAAAGTAGATTCAAGTGTGTCTAATAATCAAATCCTGGTAAACAGACTTGTTGAAGCACTGAGTCAGCTATAAACAACCAACCCAGCCCAAACACAGAAGGTAAAGATTTCATTTTCCTTGCCTGACAACTTGATCCATCAGCCTCTTCAGAGAAATGACTGGGAGAGGTGTGTATGAGAGTTCAGAAAAGCATGTAAATTTCAGAAGTTATTGCAAAATGACCCGAAGTTTCTCTTCAGCTTGGCAAGCGGTGCCAAGACTGGAGCCGGGCCCACGGAGGGCGTGTGCTGTGTGGACACCGTGGCATTAAGATGCAGGAGATGGCGCCTGCGATCGGCTGGAATCCCAAGGAGTGGAGACAGTTTGCAAGGAGGACTTGGGTTTGAAATTTTCCCAACATACAGTCGTCACACAGCTGACTCTCTCACTCTATTTTCGGGAGTATAAGATGAATGCAGAGATAATGTTTTGCCTCCTAGCAAGTTCTCTGTTGAGCTAGGAGAAATGATGACACTGTACCAACCATAATTTTGCTGAAATTTCAACAACTTCACTGGCATGTGTGTGTGTGTGTGTGTGTGTGTGTGTAGATCAACCTCTCACATTAGCACACTATCCTCGAACGCACCTAGAATAATGTCACCATCATCGTTCCCCACTCTCTGCTTCTTCCTCCTGCCTTTATTTGTATCTCATCCTTGAACTGTCTCTCAGACCTCTCTTCTTCCTTCATAAACTAACACTGCTTTGAAAAATAATAATGCTCAACTCATTACATTATCTTCTTCTTTGGGACTTTTTTTTTTGGATCTTCCTCTTGTTTTTAGATGTTTAATAGTATTTATGCTTCTGGAGAAACTAAATGTTCAAGCACTGCTATAAACTGTGTTCTCTTTAATCATAGAACATAATTAATCATAGAAAGGATTACAAATGGGCTTGGCGAGTGTGACTAGGGACCATTTGAACATTCAGCAGTTTTATAGGTTAAAAAACAAGTACCCAAAATACTGGGGTCGATGAGTATTACTAGCTGTATGTAAAAGTGAAACACGAAGACAGGCAGCCTCATGAGACACGGAGATCTGTATCCTTTCCACGTCCCATTCATTGCACAAATGAACCATTTTTGTGGGTTCAGCTTTTCAGGTACTAAAGACACGTCATGGGCACAAGAAAATTCATGAACTTCTAGGAACCCTCCCTTATCTGAGGTTAGAGCCCAGGCAGCCCACCTCCACCACAGAAGGCAGATTCTTCTGTTTTCCTGTTATTTCTTCTGTGAAGTGAGATGAATTTACTTAATTCCTAATAAAGGTAAATAAAGGGAGAGAGAACCTTTTTGCTGTGCCAGATAAACTGAAGGTGACATTTTATGGGCAGGCCTGAAGACCAAAGGATTGTCTGTGGTCATAAAACTGAGTTACAGCATCTGGCTGTTGAAAAGGTGTTACCTGTAAGCTTCGGGTGAGTCCTTTTGAAGCCGCGGTCCAAGGAGAGCATGCCCTCCCTAGAGCATGCCCACTGGTGGGTCTGTTCTGCCCAAATAAGTCTAACCCTTCCAGTGACGCCCATTCTAGAGGCCAGGGCACACCAATTCTTCCTTCCCACCAAGCTACCCCTTCCAAAGCTTGGAGTGGAGCTAGCAGGGGAGAGCCATTTCCACTCAAAGTTTAATTTTCAGGAGGGCAGATTCTATTTTCCCAATAAATAGAGTTGAAAACATGGGTTTGAAAGGGATTAAGTTGGTGGCCAACCCCATGGTCCATTAGCCTTGAGCCGTATCTCTTGAGTGTCTGTGACATTAATTTGTGCATTGGAAGTGCTGGAGTCTATGAGATGAATTATTGCCCAAGTCACTCAGGTATAACAGTGGAAATTCTTCTAGAAGCTGACTTAGAACAAAGTAAGCCTGTGAGAAAGCCCTTGAGTAGATCAGACCTATTGTCCATGACATCTCAGGTGATCTTGCTGAGAAAACAGAGGAGATGACCTTAAGTTAGGCCCCTCATTTCAGAGTGAAAGTGGAGGCTCCCACATTTAGAACCTGATATTCTGGACCTCCTGAGCATGACTCTGGAAACTCCACACACTGTACAATGTATCCGTTTTCAGTTTGTTTACCTTCTCTTTAATGACTTAACAGAAAAAAACTGCATGATGAAATATATTTTCTCCAAATATATATATATTTATATAATATATAATCTTAGTTAACTCAAAGGTATATACATTGTATAATAAATAATATTTATAAAAAGAGACTTTTTGAATATAAAATCAAAAAGATCAACAACTTCTACAGCTTTTTACAAAACTTTGGATACAGCAGGTTGGTAGGAAATTTCTGTTGGATACTATGACCTGACTACGGCGAGAATAATTACAGTGCACTCAATGTACTATTATTAAATAATTACTTGTCAGCTACTTGAATACGCCCCAGAAACATGACTTTATCACTTTTAATATAGAATACATAGATAGGAAAAGACTGTTGTGAAAATTGGTATCCATTCTGCCAAAAGAATTCTCACATAAAGCAAGCATTATCTGGTTGACATTATTTAAAACTTTTTCAGTCTTAAGAGATGAGATGGGGAGGGGCATTTCAGACTCTCTAGAGGGGGTGGCATGTGGATCTTGAGCAGGGCTCGATGCCAGCAGATTCGGGTGTGCAGGCACGGCTTCTAGACGATCGTCTTGGGCGAACCTGCCTGAGCACGTAGGAAGGTGGCTTAACCTGGTATCTTAGGTCAGTGTTAGGCAGACCAGAGAGAGAAGGGGGAAAGGAAGGAGTCACTTCATTCTAGCCTAGGCCCCTACTGCGTCTCTTCTTTCTGATTCTCCTTAAGGCAGAGCCATTTGCCGCCACTGTTCTCACTTCCCCTAAGACCCTCCAGAGGACCCGCGTGCATCAAGGAGAACTCAGCTGTGAGATGCTCTACCCCAGGGAGCAAGTGACGGCCTGCCCCACTTTGAAGACCTAATCCTGATCCTCGGAGACTGCATGGACTGATGCTATCGGCGCACAGGTGAGGCCGGAAGACCTGTGTGAAGGAACTCTGCATTTCTGCTTCCTCACACAGACCATAGGAAGAAAAGGATGCAGGACAGTGTGTCCTCACAGGAGAGCAAAGGAAGGAATCATTTGTATCCTCCCCATCTACTGGCAGAGTCGGAACTTGAGGAACAGACGGCTGCTCTCCCTCTGACCCTCTGTCTCATTTATACTCAGGTGACCTACAGTCCAACCGCTCAACCTGGAGTTTGTATGGAGAATCTGCAGGTGAGCAGGGCTGGGAGGGGCAGAATGGTCCCTTTAAAGACACCACTTTCTTCAGGAAGCCATCTAAGCTGGAGAAGTCTTGCCCCCTACACATAACCTATTTACAACATTCACTACAGAAAGGAAAAAAAAAAAGTACTGCGTTAATGGTGGAAACCGCAGAATGGTAGAAAAAGATGTTTGAGATCTGACTGCAGTTCACAAGAGCCTCTCGTGCAGAACAGGGTTACAGAGAAAAGGGGACTGAGAAGAACATACAGCTGCTCTTCAAACGCCCGGAACTCCCAGTTCTTCAAACTCGAAACCTGACTCTAACGATGGCCGTGGCCTCCCTACCACTTGATCCCAGCTAAACTTATGGCTTTTATCAGAATGTGAAAGTCTATCAGATTCGAATGGGAGTAGACAGAGAAAGAGAGACTGCAGGGCTTTGTCCTACTTCCTAACTCCCACCTCACAGGCATCTTGGAATGTCACCGGGAGAAGCCATCAGGAAACAGAATGTTGCCCACGTCGATGTCTTTACCACCAGGCAGAGCAGCTCACCTGAGCCCAGCCTGTTCTGTTGGAGTAGAAGTGGGGTTTTGTTTTCTTTTTCCATTTTTATTTTCTTTAACATGTGCAAAGATAAGCCTCGGGTCTGTCCCTATCAGACCCTGGAGAACTAAAAAAGAAAGCCCCTTCTTTAAAAACCACACACCATCCAGAGTAGGGTGAGAAACTTAAGATGAGAGAGAGGGAGGGAGGCCCCCCAGGCAGCGGCGGGTTGGGTCCAGGTCATTTACCACACGTGCGTCTGGCAAGAGTCCTGATTCCATGCTGTCTGATGCTCAGGGCCGAGCCCAGCTCTGGGTCCTGCTTCCCGTAGGGCTTCGGTGAATCTGCCCAGCCACACACTTCACCCGTTCCCAGTGCCCTTTGGGAAGCAAAGAGGAAGAATTAGGAAAGTGGTTGTTTTCCCAGAGGGACCACCCACAGGAAGCAAAGCACAGAGGCTGTTGGGTCCACGTCTCACTCAGCGTTTCTCTTGAACCGGGAGGTAACGGGGCGGGGGCTGACCCATGCTCCTTACTCTCCCTGGGGTAAACCACTGAGGAAGGGCGTGTGAGCTATAGCAGGGCTTCAGTGTCTACACACTGGGATCCAAATCCTGCCTTCCCACCTTGTAGCTGGACAATAAAAAAGGCTGAGTGCCTAAGAATTGATGCTTTTGAACTGCTTTTCGAAGACTCTCTTGAGAGTCCCTTGAACAGCAGAGATCAAACCAGTCAGTCCTAAAGGAAATCAACCCCGAATATTTATTGGAAGGACAGATGCTGAAGCTGAAGCTTCAATACTTTGGCCACCTGATGCTAAAAGCCGACTCATTGGAAAAGACCCTGATGCTAGGAAAGATGGAAGGCAGAAGGAGATGACGGAGGATGAGATGGTTGTATGGCATCACCGACTCAATGGACATGAGTTTGAGCAAACTCTGGGAGATGGTGATGGACAGGGAAGCCTGGCGTCCATGGAGTCGCAGAGTCAGACACAACTGAACAACACCACCCTTCTAGCCGGGGCTGGGGCAACAGAAAGCCCAGTCTAGGTAACTCGCCTGACAGAGGAACCTGCCTTGCATAGACACTAGGAGAAACCCTGTGGATCTAGGGCCCAATTCCCAATTTTGTAGACTCTTGTCCGCTGTTTCTGTATCAAGCTGTCCACGCAGAAGAAAGCCTATTGCATTATGAAAAATTCCTCCTCATGGGCGCACCAATGTGTACCTTCTCTTCATTTGTGTATGTATTTCAAGATACGTGTGTGTGCTCAGATATGTATTTACATGTCACAAAAGATTTGAAGCCCAAAGGACTCTGATGGGCATTCCCCATCAACCCCGAACTCCTTGGTCAGTAGGAGACTTTTACTCAGCGAGATTCCAAAGACATGTCCAAAGTCTCGCAAGGACTCAGTGACAGAGCCAGGACTTGGGGTTTGCCAGGCCACCTGCCTCTTGTGCAGAGCCCTTTCTAGCTTGCTGCACTCACAGCATCAGGATAACAAAAGCACAAAACTGGTCCTCGTGAGGTGGGAAATCAGTGGTTCGCCTGAGACACCGGACACAATCGACAAGCAGTGGAGAGGTTTTCTCCTTAAGGAAGGCCCTTACATAAGGGAAAGGCTCGAGCTCCTCCTCGAGCATGTGGAGGGCATGCGTGCTGCTTGGGGGCGCCCTGCCCTCTCCCATCTGCGCCAGCCTGTCTCAGAAGTTCCCGTCCTGCCTGCAGAGTGTCAGGTGGATAAAAGGACAGGAGGGTAATGGTCTCAGCCTGTGGCTCTGAAACAGCAGCAAGCCGGGGGGAAGCTGCTCCTGGAGGCCAGGCTTTGGGGTGTTCCCTCCTCCTTGGACCCCGTGTCAGGGCTCTTCGCGTGCACAGGGCTCTCATCCGTACAACAAGCCTGTGAGGATCACGGTTCTTATCCCCCAGTTAACAGATGAGGAAACGGGGGCTCAGAGAGGCAAAACCACTTGCCCCAAATCACTCAACAAAAACTGTTCATCAAAAGGGCACCACATGGGGAGACAAGAATCCACATGTCCCAGAGCAAGGGCTCTGTATATGAGAGGCCCAGGGGCCACCATCCTCCACATCCATGTAATATGTTCCATAGGGGGAAATGCCATTCCGTTTCAGAAATGGGGAGTGTTGGCTCTTAGGATCAGTATCAGATCGCAGGTAGGGGGTTTTTCTGGACACTGAGGGCCCACCCAGCACACCTCCTTCCCACTCAGCAGATGGCTTGGCTTCACTCAGCTGCCCTCAGAGGGGAAGAGAGGAGAGGAGCTGGAACGGAGCTGTGACATCCTGGAGCCACTGCCGGGGCCTGGGCTGCTGCCAGAGTGGCCTCTGCAGGACCCACAGATTGGGGCTTTCTGGAGGCAGGGCCCTGGGCTACAATGGGCAGGCTACACAGACAGCCTCCCTGTGCCCCCTCCAGAGCTAGTGTTCTGAAGCCTGGTTTCCCCGTAGCCTTCTCATAATGGCCAGAGCTGTGTCCTGCTTGGCAGAGTAGATGTCAGGGCAAGGAGGCACCGCAGTTTTCAGACTTTGCTGACATGCAGAGTGAGCCTGGGAGTTCTCGCCTATGCACTGATTTTTCTTCCATCATTCTGAAAAGCAGTTAAATGTAACTGCCCAAGTGATGCCACCATTTCTCGCAGGATGACTGCCCTCGTGTCAGGGCTCTGATGGCATTTATCACTTTCTGTTATTACTGTATTCAGAACGGCATTCACATCTGCCAGCTTGCTCAAACCTCATAAAACTCTTGCCAGGCTCCCATCATTCCCACGGCGTGCAAGTGAGGGAGCTGGGTTGCAGCTGGGAAGCGGTGGGGCTGGAACCACCCGTGCACCCTCTCCACCGCCCATGCTGCTTTTATTCAGGCACCCAGAGAAGCGGTGCCTCCTGCTGTCTCTCTGGACTCCGTCCCTGCCAGGATGGAACCTGAGCTACATAGAGGGGCTCCCCAGACGGGCTGAGTCAGGAACCCCTCAGTCAGAGCTCTCCCCTGCTCGTGCAGTCCTTTCCTGTTGCAGAGAAGCCCGACCCCTCCCAACCACATTGGCCAGTGGGGTGCCCTTGCCAACACAGCCCCAGGCAGCGATAACCCAGGCAGATGAGTCCTCAATGAACCGAGCACTGTCCCCAGTGCCCTTCACTCTTCCTCACCGCAGCTGTAGGGAGGACGACAGAGCAAGAGACAGTCTTGTTGGGGTCACACAGTTGGCAAGTGGTGGCAGCTGGACTGGGTTGCAGATCCCTATGGACCAGGCCCTTTCTCAGGCCAGAGAAATAGAGAGGGCACAAGGGCCTGAGAAACCCTCCAAGAACAGGACCACCACATGCCCAGCGTGACCTGTCCTGGGGACCCATGGACCCCAGGGCTGGGCAACAGTGTCTCCCACGCAGGCCACCTCTGGGAAGCTTGGGAACATACTCTAGCAGTCTTTGATCCCTCGATTACTCACCACCATCACTCTGAACTTGACTCCTTCCTCCTCCCCATCACCGGCCATAAACGCGGTGAGAGTGCACCCCGCTCCACCCAAGCCTCAGATGTGCCGGGATACGGGCTTACACACCGCTTCCCCCCACCCACCTCCTGAGGGTGGTAGGAGTTATGCTTGTGCAAAATCCTGCCTTCTAAGTTCAAGGTGGATGCAAAATGACTCTGCCCCAGGGGTACAAGAGACTTTGGGGCCTGCTATTCCAAGTATTTTAACCCCCTCACTTTACAGTAAGAAACCTGAGGCCCAGAGGAGTGAAAAGAACAGGAAGTCAGGAGCCAAGTCAAGACCAGAAGTCAGGGGGCCCAGCTTCCAATCCCACAATACCCCCTGCTCTGGCTCCACGGATGCTCAATCATGACAGCTAGTGGCTGTGTGAAGTGGCCTGGCTCATAATTTATTAACTTGTACATGCACTGAATCAACTGCTTGGAGCCTCATTTGCACAAACTTGGTTATTATCTGTGCTTTGTGTAATCCACCAAGACACTGCCCAAGGACCATTCCCACTGAAGCCTGGGAAAGCCTGCCTTCCTACTGCAGCCGTGGAAACACACATGTCCAGGGTCACTCAGAAGTAGACGGGGAGGTCAAGAAGAGAAGACAGGCAAGCCCAGGGCCCTGCACCAAGGCCCCGCCCCCAGCCTCCCCATGCAGCCACCCTACCTGGCTCCCTACTTGCAGGTGTGCACGTCATAGATGCGGATACACTCCTGGCAGCTCACGTAGCAACACCAGTGGAAGATGCAGTGACACTTCTCCTTCCGCTTCTCCGTCCTCGTGTTGTGGCCGCGGCCGCAGCAGAGCAGGTCACAGCCGTCGATGCCGTGGGAGGTGACATTGCAAGTCCGGTCCCTGGTACCGAAGGAGCCCGTCTCGGGGTTGGGCTCGCAAAAGTTGGGCGAGTTCTCATAGTAGACCAGGTCCCTCTCCGTGGGCGGCTTGAAGAGCGCATACTTGGCGCGGAGGGTCTCCACCCAGCCGCGGGACTCCCGATGCTTCTCCACCACCATCTCCGAGGCGCTGTCATACTTGTCCTTGAGGAAGTCGCCGATGGCGCGGAAGTCGGGCTGGGCCCACCAGCAGGTCTTGACCTCACAGCTGCCTGACAGCCCGTGACACTTGCACTTGAGATGCATGTGGTCCAGGATGGTCTGGGAAGAGGAGCCGCAGCTGGTCCCCAGACTGACCCCACCAGGCCCTCCCACCCCCATCGCTGAAACCTCCTCCATTTCTCCCCTATGCCAGGATGAGAATGGACTAGGGATTGAGACTCAAGCCTAAGAATGGTGACCACTGCTTCCCTGCTTCCCTCTCCTTCACACCTCAGCATTGGCAGAAATCACATTCATTTCTCAAAGCCCTGGGAAATAAGGATTGTGACCCCCATTTAACAGATAGGGAAACTGAGGCTGGGAACTTAAGTGACTCGCCTTAAGTCAAGTAACCTAGGAAAGGACGGAGGCTGAATTCAAAGCCAGGCCCACGGGTCTCACAGCTACACAGGCAGCTAAAGTGCCCAGGATGGGCTGTTTGGTACCCGCTCCCTGGGGCTGCCACACTTGTGGGCTGACAACATCCTCAGGGCAGGAGTAAGCTGGGGGCTGGGAACAGTCCAAGGAGAAAGGAGGGCAGGGAGCCCAGCACGCACATGGGCCACCGGGAGGGACAGGGACAGGTCCGGAAGGGGTCTCGGGCAGGGCCGTGGGGAGGGCGGCCGGGGCTCACCGTACGGCCAGCCTCGTTGTTGTGCTTGTTCATGGCCGAGCGCGCGTCTGGCCTGTTCTCGCGTGCATCTGCGAACTCTCGGGACACAAGCACCCCGAAGTCAGCATCCTCGCTGCAGCCGCCCCATTTCCAGCCCTCGCCAGGCGGCCCCTTATGATGTGAGTCGCAGCCACAGATGGTGGAGGTACCCTCCGCACAGGAGCGCGTGACTGCGAAGGCCACACCGGCTGAGGCGATGGCGTGCACGAAGGCCGATTCCCGGGTGGCTGCAGGGAGGCCACAGGGAGGCACTGCTCAGACTGGGTCCTGAAACAGGCCGCCCCCACCCCTGACTTCCCCAGCTGCCAAAGGGGGCTCACCAGCCCCAGTGGAAAGGAAGGAACCCAGATGCCATTCCCTCTGGTTGGCCCAGCCCCTAGTGGGTATCCCCACTTTACAGATGAGCAAATGGAGGCCCAGAGTCACTAACTGGCAGAGTGGAGCCTGTTAGAAATGGGTGGGAAGACAGCTCTGGCAGGTTGCTGAAGAGATAAGGTGCCCTTGATCTGTCCGGGTCCCAGGTCCCCCTACCCTCTGCCTATCTAAAGTGGAGATCCAGCACAGACCTGGGCCCTCCCATTCCCGAGAGCCTGAGGTCTGTGGGGAGTGATGCCTGGGAACCAACAGCCTAAACCTGCCCAAGTCCCCCCGTTCCCTACTTGGACACACCTGGGCAGATGCTTTCCTTTTTTTTTTTTTTGCCAGCACCATATGGCATGTGGGATCCCAGTGTCCCTTCCAGGGATGGAGCCCCTGCCCCCTGTGCTGCGAGTGTGGAATCTAAACCACTGGACCACCAGGGAAGCCCTGAGGCTTTCCTTTTCTGAGCCTCAGTTACCCTTTTTGTAAAATGGGTACAAATTCCCTCTGCCACCAAAGTTCCTGACCAAGAGAACAGTGGTTGGCATCTCAGCCTCCCCCTTCCATTTTCCTTTCCTCTACCCAAGACAAAGCCAAGGTTTTGGACTAAGAAGGTCAAGCACCTCTCAGGAGGATGGAGGGACACAGGGCACATGCCCTGCCTCTGTCCCAGGATCCAGCAAAGGGAAAGAGAAGATTCTCAGGGTGCTCCCCCAAATTTGTTACAATGATAACCACCTTGAGTGGTGGGTATTCACCAGGTTCTACCCTTCATGTGCTTTATCCCATTTAGTCCTCTTACCCTATGAGGCAGAAAGCCTTCTTATAGGCCCATTTTGCAGATACAGACATAGACGACTAAGGAGGCAAAGGCGTGGAAGACCTGTCCAACCATTTCTCCTTACTGGTGAGGAACCCGGGAACCGGGAAGCGACCTGCCCAAGGCCAGGCAAGCTGCAGAACACCGGGCTGCTGGCCTGCATGTTTCCTTTCCTGGGCTGTGACTCTGGTCTCGGCGGACCAGGGAGCCCGGTCCCCCCTCATGACCACTGCCGCCTCTGTAGAGGCCCCGGGGCCCTCGTGGACCACCGGCAAAGGAGGACGCGCCGCCTTCGCGGGCAGGCTGGCGGGGAGTGGGAGAGGCCCGCCCGGGCACTGGACCCGCTCAGCCCGGGCCGATTGCGACGGGGGCGCCCGAGGCCTGAGGCGCGGCGCCCCGGCTCCGACCCCGGCCCGGGGCTGCCCACCCCTCAGCGCCCCGGAGGCCGGGGGCGCCGAGGGCGAGCGCCTCGCTTCCGGCCGGCCCGCGGCCTCTCGCGGCGGCGGCGGCGCCCGGGCCCTGGGCCGCGCTCGGTTCCCAGCCCCGGGGACGCGGGGGCGGCGGGGGCGGGGCGGGGATTAGCCTGGGAGCGGCGCTGACAGCCCCGCTGTGCCGGTCCCCGTCCGGCGGGGCCCGCTGGGCCGCTCAATCCGCCTTTGTTCGCGCGGTGTCACACCGCATTACCCGCATAATGCGGCCGCCGGGTCCGGGCCGCCGGGCCGGCCGCCACCGCGTAGCAACGGGCGGCTCCCGCGGCCGGGCCGCGCCCCCGGCCCCGGCGCCGGCCCGCGAAATCCCCATTGAAGCGGCGCCCCCCGCCCCCGCGCCGCGCCGAATGGCCAGAGGGCGTGTGAATGGCGCGGCGGCCGCAGCGGGCGCGGGGCCGGGCCGCGCGGTGGGGGGCGCCGCTCGGGCCCCTTTCAAGCTGCCTAAGCCCCTCCGGGCCGCCCGCCCCCGCCCCGCCCGGGGACCGCGATCCCCGGCCGCCCGCACCCCGCCTTCGCCGCCTCGCGCCTTCCGGCCGCCGACCCCGGCGCCCCCTGCCGCCGCTCCGGGCGCTCCGGCCCCGGGGAGTCGGTCCCCGGCGGCCACGGAAGATGCGCGCGCCCCGGCACAGACCGCCTCCCTGCCACCCTGGGTCTCAAAGCCGGGGGCAGAGGTCTACCCTGGCAGCCCTCCCGGCGCGGGTAGGGAGCTCGCCAGAGGCGGGGTGCGAGCGTGGAGCCTAGAGCGGGGTTCGAACACGTTCACGCCAGGCTTCGGGCACTGGGGAGCGCGTGCGGGCGCGGGGTTGTGGGGGCCCTCCTTCCGCAGACCGCTGAGTTCCCCTTTCTCTGACTTGGGAACCTGAGCTCCCCTCACGTTCCTTTCTCTGACATCCTACCCACGCCTCCCCATCACAAAACTGTCCTGCAACTTCGGGATGTGGGCAAGTCCTAGAACCTACAACGGAGATTTAAAACGTTATACACAGACTTGAAGGGATAATAAGCTCAGAGACCCGGTTTTCACAGGTTTTCACGTCCCGCGCAGAGAAGAGCAATCAGAAGATAAGTTGCTTTGGGGAGCGCGTCTAGACGCCAGGCTGTTTTATTAAGCGCAACCTGGCCCGAGGTGGGGCACCGGAAGGCGGTGAGACTGACACGCCGGCAAGATCAAGTTTGAAATGCAAACCGCCGCCACTTGGCCCCAATTAGAGGCCAAACCTTTTATGTAAACAGGGAATAATTAGCTTTGGTAATAGAAGCGTAAACAGAATCATCATCCATTGATTCGCTAATTGCCCTTCTGTCCCGTGACAATAGCCTGTAGGTCGGACTAACAAGGCGCACCAGAGGCGCAGGTAAACGGGGACTGCACTCCCAAATGGGGGGTCGGCTTCCCGCACTCATTCCCTGCCATTCCCCCCACCAACCCTTCCCCAGGTCCAGCTGGTTCTCGGGTCCCTTTTCTTTCTGGCTGTAAATGCAGCTCTTCTAAACGGAGGGAAGGCCAGGTTCACCGGTTTGGGTGCCAAAGCCCTGGTGGTGGCTGAGAGGCTTCAAGTTGCTGCAGAAAAGAAATGGTAGCTCCCAGGAGGGCAGCAAGGGTCACTGCATTCCTAGACACAGCAATTGCTCAAAGAGCTGCCCATCTTCATTCCAGAACTCATCAGCCCCAAAGTCTCCTTCTTGGGACCAGTCGCCCACCTTGTCCCTTTCTCCCAGTGCCTTCATGTTCAAAGTCAAGTTATGTGAATGCCATTCATTTCAGACACAACCTGTGAATCTCCATGATGGCTGGAAAGTTACCCAGAGGCCAGCAGGTTTTCAAGTCCCACCATAGTCCACAGGCACAGCCAGCCTGCTGGAGGCACAGCGACCAGCAGAAACTACTCACAGGATGCCATGCAATGCCACCAGCACCAGGCAGCCTCCAAGGCTCCAGAATGTTCTATGTGAGAGAGAACTCAGGCTGGCGGTGCTTTCATCTCACCCTAAAGCTAGATTTGCATAGCACTTAACACAGCACTGGGAAAACGTCACAGAAGTCCACATCAAAGCCTGAGGCCATCCGCTGTGCCAGCCAGGAGGGAAGAACACCCACAGCCTCCTAGCCCGCCCTAGGATCTCAGGATCTCTAGGCTGCTCAGCACCCCCGGAAGCGCCTGAGAAGGTGTGGCAGCCACAGTGACAACCTGGGTCAGGCCAGAGAGGGACCTGGCCCACTTTGTGTGGAGGTGACCAGCTTTTCTGTCCTCCCCTGGGGACCCTGGGCTCAGAGCTGAGGCACCCTGATATGGAAGAACGCCTGTGTCCTGAGCCACACACACCCCCACCTCCTATCCTGCCCAGAGACAGTACCTTTGTCGAGGACGGGCCCGAAGATGGCCAGGCTGTCGTCGATGGTGGTGCAGTTCCAGCGGCGGCCCCGAAACTGGTGCTGGCACTCCTGGATGCCCAGCTTCACGCCCTCGGCCACGCTGGGCATGATTTCGATGTAATTGCGGCAGAAGCGCAGCTGCTTGGGGACCAGGCCAGGGATGGAGCCGCAGAGTAGGGGCTGTGAGCCCAGGGATGTGTACTGCTGGCCCAGTGCCAGGGACCTGCGGGCAGACAGAGGGTAGTGGCACTGTAGGCACCAAGCACATGGTCCATCGTGGGCATCGTTTCTTCTTGTGAGCACTCAGGGGAGGTGGAGCCGCTGAGGGCCCATGAGGCTGAACCCCTAGTCCTGAGAAACCTGGTGTCTGAATGTGCTGCCTTTGGGCAGCAGGTTTCCAAAGGTGGGTCAGTGGTTAAGAATCTGCCTTCCAGTGCAGGGCACGTGGGTTCAATCCCTGGTCAGGGAACTAAGATCCCACATGCCGAGGAGCAACTAAGCCCACTCACTGCAACTACTGAGCCCGTGTGCCTCAACTAGAGAACCCACGTGTGGCAAACTACACAGTCCACACACACTGGAGACTGTGCGCCACAACCAAGACCCAACACAGCCAAATAAATAAAAATTAATGAACGAACGAACGCGCTGCCTTTGACCTTAGCTGTGCACTGTCTCTTGAAGTGCAGAGCACTGATCTAAGGCAGTCAGCCCTCTGCTGTGGGCATTTCCAGCTTTCAGGGGCACCAGCGGGCAGTGCAATGCTATAAAAAGGACCCTGGATGGAAAGATGGTATTAGGGGCCCAGGTCAAGTCCCTCCCAGGCTCTGGGCCAATTTCCCTGACAGGGAAGGGGTCAGGCTGGGAGTTTTGGTTTCTAGGGCCACATGGGAGATTACCAGTGATCCATGGGAAAGAAACAAAATCTACAGAAAGGAAGATGGCAGGAGCTGGCTTGACCCCCATCACATTTCAGGGAAAGCAAAAAGTAGAGAAGTGTCGGTCCCAGCAGGGAGCTTATGCGTGCACACACACAAGCACACACACATGCACACACACGCATATACACACACATGCATACATAGACACATATGCACACATACATGCAGGCACACACATGTGCCACTCATGGCCATGCTCCGCAGCCTCTTCTGAGGACGATGCCCACCTAGCCCAAAGCCTCCCAGCATCTCTCCCCAGGTCCTCTGTCCTTTGTCCACCAGGGCCTCCATGTCCATCTTTGCAGCTCCCTAGAAGTTTCCAGAGCTCCGTCTCTTCTCTGACCAGAGACTGAAGCTTGGCTTTGTTTCATGCAAGTTTAGCTCAGGGTGAGGAGGGAGAAGACCTCAGATCATAGCCCCCAATCCAACACAAATAACCTTGATCAAATCACGTCCCTCTGCTGCTGCTGCTGCTGCTGCTAAGTCGCTTCAGTTGTGTCCGACTCTGTGTGACCCCAGAGACTGTCCCACTATTCAATCAATAGTCTGTCAACCTCTTGGGTTTTATAAAGAGTGAACAGGGGGAAAGGAATAAAAGGGAAGAAAAGAAAGACAAAAAAAATAAGAAGAGCGAATGGGGGAAAAGGTCTTGTGGGAGCTGGAGGAGGAGGAACAAGAGATTAAAATACTGGAAAACCAAGGGGCTCCTCCTCCACTCTCCTCCCCAGCACAGAACAGGAGGAATGACATTTTGTGAGAGAAGCTGAGAAAATGATCCGTGGGTCTCAGTAGACTTCAAGGCCAATTTCAGTCAGTCCTGTCTGTGATCAGGGCCAGCATGAGCTGGAACAGGGTAGGCATCAGGACCCACCTCCTCTCTCCCTGTATACAGCACTGACCAAGGCTCTGGTCTGGCAGTGGCCTTCATCAAGTCCCCAGGACGAAATGAAGATGAGGCCTTGGGAGGAAGGTGCAGAAGACCCGAGAGGCAGATCAGGGAAAAGCACACAAGAGTTTTCTGGACTAGACACAGGGATGAACCAAATGTCTGCCACTTAACAGTTCTAATCATACACTCGTGATGGGCACCATGGAGGGGCATGGTGCCCTCCACCTGGAGCTGGCTCTGGGCTCCATTATCAGAGAGACAGTCAGGCCCTCATTTTTCCACTGGGGAGGGATGGGGGACCCAGGTCTGGGAGTCTGGATGGTAACATTTATGAGAAATTTCCAGGTCTTGAATGCCAAACCCTTTCAAGGAGAAGGAGGGATATGCTGCAGGCCTGACTTCCCCCTGAGATTAGCTAATTAGAGGAGAATTCTGTGCCCCACACAGGCCAAGCCTCTTCCTCGGATCTGCGTCATTTAGTCCTTGTAACAACCCTAGGACCTAGGAGGGTTGTTACAGCAGCTCGTTTCCCATGGCTTAGCCGGACAGGTGGAGTAACCAACCCAGACCACGGAGCTTCTAAGGGATGGCTCCCTGGAACCCGTTCACCTGACTCCAGAGCACATGGGGCATGTACCACCCTCCTCTGGGCAGTGCCTGCCTGGGCCCTGCAGGGTGGGGGTGGCTGGAGGCCTGGCCCGTCTGCACCCTGGGCCTCCAGACTGAACCCAGGTGATAGGGTGGGTCGGCCCAGAGCCCCACGATGGGCACCAGGACACACACAGCATCTGCTGGGTCGCCCTCCCTGCCCCTGCCATTTACAGTTAGAAACTGGTTATTGTGACAATAATCATAATCAATATATATTGTGTGTTTAGTCATGTCCGACTTTTTGCAACCCCATGGATTGTAGCCCATCAGGCTCCTCTGTCCATGGGATTTCCCAGCCAAGAATATTGGAGTGGGTAGCCATTTCCTCCTCCAGGGAGGTCTTCCCGACCCAGGGATCAAACCTGCATATGCTGCATTAGCAAGCAACGACAGACCCTCTAAAGGAATATGGTGATTCTTTGCTCCCTCCTTATACCCTGGTCTGGCCCCTAACTGTCCCAGAGCATCATGGGGAGAGAGACCTGGCACCCACTGCCCAAACTCCATGTCCCTTCCTTTGGCCAGAGCCTTCCCCAGCCTCCCACCGCAGGCGCCTCCATCCATGCCTGTCCCCGGAAGGGTGGACTGGCCTTGCGGACCTTATGCTGTCCTTCAACCTGGCTTCCTGGCCCCACTGCAACCTGCAACCTGGGCAGGCCTGTGGCACGACCACCTCTGGCACCAGGGAGTTCTGTCCCATGTCGTGCCCCACCCCCACCCCCATTTACTGGTCTTCTCACACCAGGGCCCCAAGGCTCCAGACTCCCTTTGCCCAGAGGAATGAAGGGAGGACCTGAGGGGCACTCAAGGACCCTTCCTTCACCCCTCCTCCACCCCCCCATTCCTTGCCTCCTTTCTCATCCTCTTCCCATACCTGTTGGCGCTTCCACAGGCTGGCGCACCCTCAAGCTAAGCTGGTTCAAAATAAGAACCTATAAGAGGTGCCTTTAGAGAGCACAAAGCCCATTATACAGATGAGAAAACAGAGGCCCACAGAGAGAAGTGGCTTGTCCAAGGCAAAGCTGGACCCACGAAGCCAGGTGAGGCTGGCTGCGCTGCAGGGAAGGGCGCCAGGGTGTGGGGAAGCCCTGCTGGCTCCTCATTTCCACTCAGCGAGGATGCTCCTCATCCCAGCGTTCTCAGGGGCTCTCTGCTCCCTGATTGCACCAATCTCCCCTACCCGCCTGGATCCCCAGCAGGCCTGCCCAGCCCAGCAGCATGCCCGAGCCCCACGCCCTGGCAGGGCTTGGCTGGCCGCAAAGGCCAGAGCTGCCCCACAAACATCTCTCAGAAGGGGATGCCATGGTGTGGTGCCCTGTGCTCCCCTGAGGGCACCCGCCCTTGCTTGTGAATTCTTCCTCCCAGATAGCTGCCGTTTCCCCTCCAGCAAGCAGACTTCCTCTTTCCCCTGCAGTCATGTGTAGCACTAGAGATCACAACCACCATCACTTATTTAGCACTTCTATGCCAGGCACTTCACAGATACTATGTCGCTTAATCCTCAGCAACAGCTCTGTGACATGGCTGCTGTCATCTTGGTTTTACAGATGAGGAAACGGAGGCAGAGAAGTTGGGCAACCGTAGATTTTGTCTGACTCCAGGATGGATGGCCTCAGAGAGCACGCCCCCACCTCGGAGATATGAGTTCTTTACCCTCCTCCCACCAAACCCTGTCTCCTTCCTGCTTTCCATGTCCAATCCATTGAATATCTGGAGCCAGGCTGCCTGCATTCAAATCCAGCTCTGCTGTTCCCAAGCTGCCAATCTCAAGTGGTTTATTAACCCCTCATTTCTCACTTTCTTCATCTAGAAGATACACGTGATGGGAGAGATGAAGGACATAAAGCTCCTGGCATATACGAAGCCCTCTAGTCGTGATGGCTGTGGTGGTTACTGTGTGTTTAGGGCCGTCCCCAGCACTTTGTCCCCTGGTATGTCATCAACCTCATTCCTGAGCCCTCCCATCCCTGACTTGACAGAACACACCAGAACTTCCAGAGCCCCTTCCCATCCATCACTGGGAAGGATGCTTCAGGCCAGAGCAAAGCTGGCCCCTCTCCAAGCAGCTCAGTCCTTACCAGAGTGGCCAAACAGACATCTGTGGTCTGGCCGAGTGTGAAAGAGAACCCAGAGGGCAAGGGCAGAGGGATCTTTCCAGGATGCTCCATTCAGGGATTTCAGCTCAGAAATGGACATCCTGCCAGTAATGAGCCAGGGCCTCTGGGGATGGGGGTTTAGCTCTACGGGCTGGCGCTGGGGCCAATGAGGCTGTGGCCGTGGGACTGATCTACAGGATGGCTGCCCTCCCCCAAACACGCCTTGACACCTGGCCCGAGCCTCCTGCCCACACACGCTCATGTCTGAGATTCCACCCACCACAGATGCATTAACTTGCATTGACTCACAGCTCCTTGTCCCCAACAGTGAAGTGCATGTTCCCCGGGCGGAGGTCACACTGTGAGCCTCAATCTCCATTCTTCATACCAAAGTGCAAGCGGCCTGAAGCGGATGTGTCTGGCAGCCACCCACCCGGAGCACCTCTCCACTGCCCAAGCCCGGCAAGCATCTCACCCAGCCTTCAACCTCCAATTCCTGGGTTGCCTCCGTTCTGAAGACTCTTGTGGGCTCCCAGACCGAAGTAACCTCTCCTCCCTCTCTTTTTTCTACCTTACTCAGGCCTTCTAATCTCAAAGGGCTGAAATGATGTGTTTCCATTTCCATGGCTGTGCTGGTGTGAGTTCCCTGAGGACGGAGATGCACACACACACACACACACACACACGAACACAAGCACACTTGGCCTACGAAAGGGCCAGCCGGGCCCATGACAAACACTCGCTGATTCTCCAGGCGAGGAATTAGAGAACTCCTTCCCGAAGGGCCTGATCCCCTCCCGCCATTTTGCAGCCCCTCAGCCCCTTTCCCCAGGCTGCCAAGCATCCGGAGGTTCCACCTACACACAGGACAAGACTCCTCAGTTCCGCTGAGGAAGTTCCTCCATTTAGGACCTGAGACGATGGCTAGGCTCCCAAGAGAGGTGGGGACCCGCCTGGCATCGGCAGCTGGTGAGGGGGAGGGCAGAGGGCCCTGCCAGGCCTTCCCAGCTGGGCAGGGCTATTTATACCAACTCCTGCCTGGCCCGGCCCTAGGGCCCTGCCACCCTCCCCTACAGACAGCTCACCCTCCACCCCAACCACCCACCGCCCAGCTGGGCTGAGGACAGACACAGGCAGCCAGGCGGATGGGGTGGCAGGTGCCAGCGGGTGACAGGCGGCTCCTGAGGCCTCGGGGTTGACCTCTCAGGATGAAAGACTTTCTCCAAACCAGCCGGGCTTCAATGCCACGTGTGGTCTCATCAGACTCCCACCCTCACCAAGCCATTCACCAACCCGCGGCACCTCTGTCTCCAGAAGCTGGAGGTGGGTCTGCCTGGTGAGCACAGGGCTGCCCGGTGCTGACCCGGCTGAGGTGGACGGCATATAGTGTGAGGCCCCCAAGGGCCCCGTGACGGTGGTCCTGTGGACCCACAGACTCTGTGGTCCACCCAGCACTGCCCTGCCCTGCAGGGACCACGTGCCGTGGTGACGGGGGCACACCATGCTGTCCCCCACCCTGCTTCCCTTAATGGGCCATGTGAGTTGGGGTCCCTCACCCAACCAGGTGGCCTCCCTTGCAATCAAACTTACCTACATTTTTTACCTTAGACCCTTCTAACATTGTAGTATTCGATAGATTAAAGAGGCCTCAGGAGTCATCTAGTTTAGGGTGTTTTTTGTTAGCTATTTTTTTCCAAATATACACCCCCCTTGCCTCTCCCAAGTACACAAAACAGATAAAAAGAGGGACTGTTCCTCCAAAAGCTAAATGTAGAATCATCATGCATGCGCGCTCAGTCACGTCCAACTCTATGACCCCATGGACTGTAACTCGCCAGGCTCCTGTGTCCATGAGAGTCTCCAGACAAGAATACTGTAGTGGGTTACCATTTCCTTCTCCAGGGAATCTTTCCAACCCAGGGATCAAATTTGGATTCCCTGCATTGGCAGGAGGATTCTTTACTGCTGAGCCACCTGAGAAGCTCCTATGACCCGGCAATTCCACTCCAAGGTAGGGCCACCCAAGGCGGATGGGTCACAGTGGAGAGTTCTGACAAAGCGTGGTCCACTGGAGAAGAGAACGGCAGACCACTTCAGTATTCTTGCCTTGAGAACCCCATGAACAGTATGAAAAGGTATAGACCCAGGAGAACTGAAAGCAGGGATTCAACCGGATATGTGTTCACCAGTGTTCATGGCAGCACTATTTACAGAAGCCAAAAGGTGGAAATAACCCAGTGTCCATTAGCAGATGAATGGATAACAAAATGTGGCAAATCCATACAATGGAATATTATTCAGCCACAAACAGGAAAGACGTTCTGATACATGCTGCAACATACATGAACCTTGGCAACGTTATACCAAGTGAAATAAGCCAGACACAGGACAGATATAGTATGATTCCATTTACATGAGGTACCAAGAATAGGCAATTTCATAGTGACCAAAAGTAGATTAGAGGCAGCTGGGGGCTGGGAGGGGGAGGATACAGCTTCTGTTTGGGATGATGAAAAGTTCTGGAAACAGCGGTGATGGTTGGACAACACTGCAAACATAACTTGATCCCACTGTACTGTACACTTAAAACGATTAAATTGAAAAAAGGAGGGGGGTAGGGACCCACAGGCCCACCCCTTCACCTTCCCCTCACTCCCCATCTATGGCCATTCTGCAGGATGCAATCTGAGAACCACTGGTCTAGTCTGCTGCTGCTGCTGCTGCTGATTGCTTCAGTCATGTCCAACTCTGCGTGACCCCACAGACGGCAGCCCACCAGGCTCCCCCGTCCCTGGGATTCTCCAGGCAAGAACACTGGAGTGGGTTGCCATTTCCTTCTCCAATGCATGAAAGTGAAAAGTGAAAGTGAAGTCTAATCACTTCCTTTTCTGGATGGGAAGACTGAGACCCAGAGAGAATTTGTTGTTTTCCCAGGTCATGCAGCCACATATGGGCAGGGCTGTGGAAGGCAGGTCCAAGGGTGTACCCCAGGAAGAGGATCCAGGGTCCCTGCTTAGGCTCTCCAGTCTTGGGGTGGGCTCCGTGGCCGAGTCTCCTGGAGTCATGCCTTTCTTGGAGTCTTGGCCCGCCCCCTCAGCTTTTTCAATGGCAAGGACTACCTGTCTCTGCTGGCCCCAGATAGGGCACCCTAAGATTCCGACCCAAAGAATCAGTGCCTCTTCAGCTGACTGGCATGGGTTCTGGGAGGAAGTGGGGGAGATGGAACAAGGCGGGAGCCAGAACACCTCCTTTGTGGTCCTTTGCTCTCTCCTCCAGCATGACCACCATATTTCCGGAAACCCTACAATGGCCCAGAGCTTGGTGGTCCACCTGCTGGTTCCAGGACAGATGCCCTTCCTGTTTCTGGGTCCAGAGGGGCCCAACTCTGGCCTGGGGAAAGATGGGAACTTCCAGAAGGGGAAGGAAAGTCTTGAAAATGGGCAGAAAGAAAAGAGTCAAGCATTGGCCTTGGAACAAGGCCACTACCTTTCTACTTAGCTCAAGAGGCCACTCGGGGCCGGTGGACATCACGAGGGGAACGTGACAAACTCAGGGACACAGGTACCCTGTGGGTGGGGCAGGGCAGGGGCAGGGACCTAGTAGACCCAGGTGCACCCAACTCCTGGAACTTCCAAAGAGCTTAAACACGAGTGGCACGGGCCGCTTACCCTGGTGCTTTGGCAGGGAGCTCGTGACAAAGCGAGAGGAGGGACCTAGGTCAAGAGTCACAAGCTACTACTTTTTTCTACCTATCCGGTCAGCCTCCCTAGAGCACACTTGGGCTGCATGGGTGCTAAGCACAGCTCTATGCCCTCCCGACCCAACCCTGAACCTATCTCAGGGCGAGCCAATGAGAGGGAGTTGCTTCAGAGTCCAAGGGGCTCACATGGCCCATAGAGCAGACCTAGATACCCCAGTGGTCGCCTTTCATCAGGATCTACCTGAACCTTGCCCATCAGCAGCTGATTCATTCGCTCAGTAGGCATGAATGGGTCCTATGGTTCTCACCAAAAGTTGATTTGGGTGGCTTCAGGGTCAGCCTTATTTATACCCAGGAAGGGAAAGGTGAAGGTAGAAAGGGTCCACACGCTGAGCTGGGACCCAGGGTCCAGAGAGGAGTCAGTGAAGAAGCAACTGCAAGAGCCTGGGAGCTGGAAGGCCCAGGGCTCCTGCTGCTTTCCCATCTTGATTCAGCCCCAGCCATCCAGCCTGGAGCCCTGTGAGCAATAAGCACGCGGAGTGCACTGAGGTGCCTGCCCTTAGGAAAGTAGGTTAAAGTCTTCCCTTGGTAAACAAATTCATTTCCTGCCTATTCACTCAAAACACGTTTAAGTGATGATTGAACTGGGGAGAGTGCCAAGCACTGGAAACATGGAGATGAACTAAGCCACAAACCACGGGGCACCCAGACCAGGAGGCATGTGTCAATTACAGACCAACAAGCATTTCTGTGGCACCTACTAGGTCTGGGTGCCGTGTGTGCCATGAACAAGTGACAGAGGGTCCCCAGGCACCTGTAGCTTACCACCCAAGTAACCGTCATGCCAGAGAGCATATGGTAAGAGCAGGGGCATCCTGGAAGAGAGCAGGTCCCAGGGAGTAGCGACCAAGAAGGCCCGATGAAGGAGCAGGCACTGAGCTGGTAAAGGATGGCTGGGCTCCCTTGGGGGGTGGGGGAGGGCTGGGGTGCCAGGGAAGAGCTCCAGACAAGAGGTGGGAGACAGAACAGCAGTGGGTCCACTCCAGCTAGAGTCCAGGGACCGTACAAAGGAGCAGAAGAGGGGAAGGGGGCCCTGAGTGCCAAGTTTTACTCCGGGGACCTGTGCAGCCATTGAAGGTTCCTGAGCTGTGATTTGGAGTGTTAATCTGTTAGACATCATCTGGAGAATGGAACAGCAACCCACTCCAGTATTCCTGCCTGGAGAACCCCATGGACAGAGGAGCCTGGTGGGCTACAGTCCAGGGGGTCACAAAGAGTCAGACAAGACTGAGTGACTAAGCATAGACATCATCAAACTGCAGAATGAGGCTAGGGGGTGGATACCAAGAGACCGAAGGCTGGGAAAGGAGTGGGGGGAGGGACTGGGGGGACAGTTTATGCTAAAGAGAGTCTCAGGCCTGTCTGTGCATTATGACTGCACCCCCCAGAACATGGTATCCGGTCCCATCGTTTCATGGTGAATAGATGGGGAAACAATGGAAACAGTGACAGACTTTATTTTCTTGGGCTCCAAAATCACTGCAGATGGTGACTGCAGTCATGGAAATAAAAGATGCTTGCTCCTTGGAAGAAAAGCTATGACCAACCTAGACAGCATATTAAAAAGCAGAGACATTACTTTGCTGACAAAGGTCCATCTAGTCAAAGCTATGGTTTTTCCAGTAGTCATGTAAGGATGTGAGAGTTGGACTATAAAGAAAGCTGAGCACCAAAGAACTGATGCTTTTGAACTGTAGTGTTGGAAAAAACTCTTGAGAGTCCCTTGGACTGCAAGGAGATCAAACCAGTCAATCCTAAAGGAAATTAGTCTTGAATATTCATTGGAAGGACTGATGTTGAAGCTGAAGCTCCAATACTTTGGCCACCTGATGCAAAGAGCTGACTCATTGGAAAAGACCCTGATGCTGGGAAAGATTGAGGGCAGGAGGAAAAGGGGACGACAGAGGGCGAGATGGTTGGATTGCATCACCAACTTGAGGGACATTGAGCAAACTCCAGGAGTTGGTGATGGGCAGGGAAGCCTGGAGTGCTGCAGTCCATGGGGTCACAAAGAGTCAGACACAACTGAGCGACTGAACTGAACCTTGGAACAGGTTTCATGGGTCTGGGGTGAGCCTATTTGAGCTGGACCCCGAGCACTTCCCATCTAGGTTAGCGGGGCCTAGGTTAGTGGCTGTGGGTCTCTGGACAGTGGCCTTAGGAGCAGAGGAAGCAGTGAGCAAGGATGGGTCACATGGAGACAATGGAAAGGAGGAAAGGATGACCAAGATTTTGAGCCAAGATGATCAGAAAGATTGAGATACTGTCAACAAAGAAAAGGAATGTAAGAGGTTAAGTAGTTTGGGGAAAAAGACAGAGGAAGTTTGTGGGACTGGTGAGACCTGCAGGCTCCCTGGTCCAGACAGTGTTGGAGAAGCAGAGCTGAGCCCAAGAGAAAGGCGGAGACTAGACGTTCAGATCTGGGGAATCCGTCCTACAGCTAATGATGCTTGAGGCCTCGCCTCCCCCAGGGGGCACCAGGAAAAAGAGTGAGACAGTGGGGGAATCTCATCGTAGGGGTGTTGGATGCCACGAGCCAAAGGAGTAGGGCACAAGGATGGGGGTGGGGACCTCACTCCAGGGGCACTAGAACTTCAGGCCAAGAGGTGGGGAGGGCCTTCCGGAAACCAGCCGGAGGCAGGTGGGCTGGGCTAGGCTCAGCCAACGTTGGCACCCAGTGCCCAGGTCTGCTCTTCTTTCTGGTTTCCTGATCAGGAGAGAGGAGATGCGAAGCCAGTAGACTTGGACAGAGTGAGTCACCCTACCCTTCCTTCTTTCCTCTGCTCCTTCCCTGGGCCACTTTCGTCCCCACCCTCCTCCCTGGGTGAGCACGTGGATGCATTCTAAGCCTCCAGTCCAGACCTGTGTCCTCCTGGGGGTGTGTGTGTGGGGGGTGGGGCGGTCCCTCTCTGCGCCCACAGTGGGACTTCCCAACCTGACCCCCACCTGGGAGCTCGTCTCTCTCGCCCTGGGACCCACAATCTGGGTCTCTCCTTCAGGTGGTCTTGGCTGAAATCTGGGCCTTTGGACTTTGGTCAGCCCTGTCTGGATCTGTCACGGTACTGTGTGACCAAGGTCACCATCATTGTGGCAGGAACCAGAGGTGGTGGCCTGGGATGAATGGTGGCAATGGGTAACAAGACCCGGGTCTCTTGCATTGCAGGCAGATTCTTTACTGTCTGAGCCACCAGGGAAGCCCAACAAGACCCACACATCTCCCTAAAAATGGAAGCAAAGTAAAAAGCTATTCCCTCCTGCTGGCAGCAGCCGCTGAGGATGGTTTGGGTGTCTCTCTGCATCTCCCTCTCCCTCCCTAAAATCTCAGGGCTCCTGAAATACAATTCAGGGCTCTACTGGCCAAGCAGCCCCCTGGACATTCTGTGAGTGCCTCTGATGACTCCCTCAGCTCCCCAACTTCTAGAAGCCACCTTTCAGGACCAAGTGGGCACCTCAGACCACCTGAGAGCCCAGAGGGGCCACAGCTCTGGGCAGCAGTGGGAGGGAGAGAAAGATGGGGAGGGGGTGGGACATGCAAAGCCAAGGGTCTCGCAGAGTTGCCAGTAGAGGGTGGGGTGAGCCCTGTGGGCTGTTTCTTTGGGAAGAGGAGGGAGGGGAGGCAGAGGGGTGCGGAGGGTGGGGCAGGGCCGGCTGGAATGTTACAGCTTCTGTTCTCCAAAGCAGCTCCCAGAGTGCCTGGCCTGAGGCTCCTGGCTGATCTGATAAGATGTGACAAGGCGGCCTGAAAAATGTTGAAACCTGTAAAATGTTGAAACCTGTTTTTTGCTGTGTTGTGAGCATGGGGTGTTTTTTTTTTTTCCCTCCTTCTCAATTTCATAGGAAAGTGGAGTTGATCGGAATGGAGAACGGGAGGGGGTAGGAGAGAGGGATTGTCCCCTTCAGGCAAACCGAGGAGTGGTGGGGGGGTGGGGAGCACAGAGCAGGATGGTCAGAGCTAAGGGGGAGGAAAAGAGGGTAAGAACTGGGAGGAAGCGGGGAGACCAGAGGCCTTGGAGAAGCGGGGAGTCGGGGGAGAGAGGGGAAGGAGAGGCTCCTGCCTCTCTGGCCTGTCAGCAGCTCCAGCTTGGGTCCCCCGGGCTGTATCCCCCCCCACCCCCGGGACCCAGAGGACACACGAGCTCTGGGCATCTTCCTTGAGACAGGTATGAGCCCAGGAAGACGGCCTGAGCCAGGGAGTGTCCACTGAGGAGAAAGGAGGCAGGCCCAAGGCCTCCTCCTCAGACACCCGAAGGGTCTCCTGAGGGGCACCAGGACCCCAGGTGGACAACGTGTCCCAGGGGGACAGGCTCCCAAGTGCGCTGGCTTTGCTGAGCACTTTGGAACTCACAGGTGAGCCCTGAACACCACGTCACACTTGGTCCGTCGAGTCCTGACCCTTCAGAGCTAGAAGCTGCGGCCCAGCCTCTGCCTCCAGACCTGTACAGAGTGGTTACACCGTTTCATGGATGAGCCAACTAGAGCCTGAAGATGCTAAGTGACAGGCTTGGGGGTTTATGGTACTCCGCCAAATGGGTTCTCTCCAGGAGTCCAATCTTATCAACCTGAGAGATGCTGTGTGCGTGCATGCTAAAGTTGCTTCAGTTGTGTTTGACTCATTGCAACCCTATGGACTGCAGCCCACCAGGCTCCTCTGTTGATGTGATTCTCCAGGCAAGAATACTGGAGTGGCTGGCCATGCCCTCCTCCAGGTAATCTTCCCGACCCAGGGATTGAACCTGGGTCTCTCATGTCTCCTTCATTGGCAGGTGAGTTCTTTACCAATAATGCCACCTGGGAAGCCCCTGAGAGATGCTGAGCATTCTAGAAACCATGGTGGGACCAGGGATCTCTGGGGTGCTCCCTGGGTACAAAGGTAGATGCTTAATAAAAGCCCAGGGAATGGAAGTGTCAGCCTGAGAAGGTTCCTGCTCCAGTCTCTTGCTAGTTGGGAGTGGGGGGTAGGGAGCAGTGAGACATAAGATGTCCTGGAGGGGCTTGACATAAGCCTTCTGTGGATGGCCACAGGCCTTAGCCATTCTATCACAGTGTCAGGGCTACACAATGTCCAAGCCTTGGGACCTTGGCTATTATCTAGTCCAGCTCTGGGCTGAAGGCCAGACTTGCCCAGGTTGCCGCCACAGTTGCGGGGAGTATAACCCAGGCTGTGTGATCCCACCGGCCACAACTCTGCCTCTGTTCCACCACGTAGCTCCTTCTCAGAGGCTCCAGTCCTAGGATACATGTCCATCACCTGCCCGGTGTGTATAAATACAGCCTCCACCCCCTCCTCAGGGTGCCCCACCCTAGTGCCTGAGAGATATTCCCGAAGGTGACCACAGTCAGTAGCAGAGTGTGAGAAATCCCATCTCACTCTGTGCAGTGGACCCTGAGGGAGGGGAGGGAGACTGAAAAGAGGAGGGAGGAAGAGGCAAGCTCTGAGTGGGGCCTTGAAGGTAAGTTCAGCTTGGACATCTTTTATACCTGGACCTCTGCCATTTTTTTTTCACCTCCAACTCCACCAATAAGAATTCTGATCTAATCTTTTCATAAACCATGTCAGCATCTTTAGCTCATTTTAGTTGTATAAGATTTCTCCCCTGCCCAGCTCCTCCAGCCCCTAAGTTATATAAAACTGGGGTTACTTTCCCATTTTACAGATGGAAAAATGAAGCCCGCAAGGTTAACTTGCTTGTTCTAAGAAGGCAAGTCTGCTGGTTCCCAAACTGGGATTTTGCTGGGTTCCTAGACTGCTTTACCCTTCAAGCCCAGTTCTGGTAAAAGACAAGACATAGCCTACCCAGCTGTCTTATTCATTTTGGGCTCTTATTTATCCATCAGGGTCCAATTTTAAAATCCCCTCTGGGCCTCCCTAGTGGCTCAGTGGTAAAGAATCCACCGACCAATGCAGGAGACACAGGTTTGTCCCCTCATCCAGGAAGATCCCACATGCCACAGAGCAACTAAGCCTGTGCACCAGACCTACTGAGCCTGTGCTCTGCAACAAGAGGAACGACTGCAATGAGAAGCCCATGCACCACAAGGAAGAGCAGCCCCCCTCACCACAGCTAGAGAAAAGCCCATGCAGCAACGAAGACCAGCACAAATAAAAATAAATAAAAACTAAAAGCTCCTCTAAATGTGTCCAGTTTAAACCGTTCCCTCTGGGTATTTCCCAGTTTTTATACATACCTCAGGGGGAAACACTTTTCACTGAATTATCCATTCACTCTTTGTTTTTCCTCTGAAACAGTGTTTTTGAGAGGAGGAACCATTTCTTTCATTTCTGTACACTGGGCAGAGTGCTTGGTTCACCAAGAGGCCCAGCACACCTGCCTCTCCTGCCACACGGAACGACTCCACCTGGTTACCACAATCATTCGCACCTCCCCTGCTGCCGCCACGACAAGCTAAGGGCCCCACTGGTTCTCTGGGCCTTATCACACAGCTGCAGCTTCCACAGGCTGGAAATCCTTTATTTGAGTATTAGGAAGGAGTCCAGGAGGGAACATGGGAAGAAGAGCTGCTGGGCTGGGAGTTCACGCTCACAGCAGCTCCCTAAGGGCTCCTCTGAAAGCCGTGTCTTCCACTCAGCACACATCACGGGAGACATGGCCCTGTGCCGGGCACTGGGAGCATCAAGAGGTCCGTGGAGGCACCTCTGGTGCTGCAACAACTCCCACCTGAGCCTGGGAGCTGCCCCAGGTAGCCCAAGCTCCTCCCTGACAGGGGACAGGATCCCTACCTCACACTCAGGCAGCAGTGACCACCTGCCCTGGTCAGGGCTGGGCCCCAAGGGCTTCACCTACCTCTACCATCCCACCCACTCCCTTCCACCCTGCCTTCTGGACAACCAAGATCATGACTTTACCAGCTGGCTGCTATTCAGGGATGCAGGCCACAGCACTAGGGCATTCAGCTCACTTGGGGTGGTTTTGAAAGCTACAGACAGCTGGGCTCCAAAGCCAGCCCCGCTGAATCAGACTCTCTAGGGAGGAGTCCAGGAACCTGATCATAAAAACCTTCCCAGAGTATGACAATAGCACAATGCAAGATGATGCAATACGAAGTGCCCAGCATACCCTAGAAAGTCCTTTGGCCCAAGACGTTTAACCTGAATCTCTGCCTTTAGAAGTAACTTTCAGCTGTCAGGAAACACAAGGGATAGAGGAACAAACCAAATGACACTATGGGGAAGCAACCAGACAAACCCACAAAGCTGCAGGCCTGAACTCGCCAAAAGTCCAGGTCATTTTTAAACAGTGTGTGGTGTATGTGTTCAGGAAAAACAGTGGAGGGGTGTTTCAGCGGGTAAAGAATCCATCTGCAATGCAGGAGACACAGGAGACGTGGGTTCAATCCCTGGGTCAGGAAGATACCCTAGAGGAGGAAATAGCAACCCACCCCAGTATTCTTGCCTGAGAAAGCCCATGGACAGAGGAGCCTGGCGGGCTACAGACCATGGGGTCGCAAAGAGTCATATGACTCACCCACCACGCACGCACACAAACCTATGAGACATAATCATATAATTGGAAACCGGTTTGAAAATCCTAATCATGAAGTCATTTGGGGGATTACTGGAAAAACCTGAATCATTAGGAATCCATAGTTCTGTTAAGAGGGATAACGGTATGTGGTCATAGGGGTCAGCCTTACATTTTGAAACTCAGTGGGTGAAGAGTCAGAATGAGGAGAACTTACTCTGAAAAGGTTCAGCAAATCACTGTGTAGCTGGGGCGGGGGCGGGGGCGGGTTGTTGGGAGGAGCGAGAGGGGAGCAATTACAGCAAAATGCAAAACACTCGAGCTAGGAGGTGTGGCCACGCGTGCTCCTTGAATTGTTTTCTCTGCTTTCCTGATGAACAATGTTCATAATAAAACTTAGAAGGAACATAAGAAGCCCAACCAACTCGGGGGCCTTGTGGACACACCCCGCGCGGGGCTCGCACCCGGCTTTGCCCGCGCGAGCACGGAGGGCGGTGGAGTCTCCGATCCGCAGTGGCCCCCGGGCCGGGCAGCTGCAGGTGCGCCCGGCGGAGCGGGAGCCGGGGTGGGCGGCGCTGCGCAATCGCTGGGCGCTTAGGGAGCCGTCTGCTCCCCCCTTTCAAGGCGGGTATTTCCACCGCATTCCCAGGAGCGCTTCCGCGCGCCCCGTCCCCCCACGGCGCTGAGCACGCGCAGGTGAAGACAGCCCTGCCCGGCACCTGGACTTGCCCCCCCTCTCTGTTAAGGGTGGCTCCACGCAAGTTCAAAGCGGCGGCTGCCCCTCCTCCCGGCCCCATCCCCATCCGCAGGCGAGGCTGCCTGAGCGAGCCTCAACATCTTCCTCTGCGCCCCTCCAAATTCATCAGTCCCAGTGTCCCGCCGCCCATTCCTCTGCTGGGTCTCCACATTCACTCTCCCTGTCCTTTCGCTCGAGGGCCCCCTCGCCACAGGCGCCTGGTTTTGCCAGCATCATCTCAACACCTATGGGGCATCCCAGGTGGCTCAGTAGTAAAGAATCTGCCTGCCAATGCAGAGAACCCCCGATAGATCGCTGGGTCAGGAAGATCCCCTAGAGAAGGAAATGGCAACCCACTCCAGTATTCTTGGCCTGGAAAATTACACGGACGGAGGAGCCTAGTGGGCTACAGTCCATGGGGTCTCAAAAGAGTCAATCACGACTGAGCGACTGAGCGGCTGAGCAGGCACGCAGGCCCTCTCAATGTTCCAGTACTCAGAGTTGTGGGTCACTGGCTTTCAGCTTTGGCTACCCTGTCACATGGCCCCAGGGGAGCTTTAAACTATTGATGCTGGGGTCCCATCCCCAGAGAAATGGATTTAACTTCTCTGGGTGCCCCCTCCTCTCTGTGGTGGCCTCTCTTCCTCCATTATAAGAGGAGAAGCCAACATGGAGAAACACTGTCCTGGATCACAGAAAAGAATCTGCTCACGGGGCGGGGGAGGCCCAGCTGAGCCCCCTCAACCTCTGTCATCCATCCCCAGGGGCCCCACCCCCTCTGGCTCCCGGCACCAGCCCATCCTTTCCAGCCACAGTTTTGTCCACGTCCTTTCATGAAGTAGCTCTCCTCTCCCTCATCGTCTCTCTCCTGGCCTTGCAACAAGTCTCCATCTTTACGGGAACAGAAGCAAAATGTTTTTGATCCAGCAACGCATCAGTAAAAAGTGTTCGGGCATGCCCCTCTATCTCCATATGCTTAGGTCTAAATCACAAGCCAGCCAGCCACTGTGTTCTCATTTTAGGTGCGTTATAAAACACAGGCTAATGTGCACAGGAAAAAGACAAGATAGAAAGTATATTTCAAAAGAAATAATTTCCTCCTACAGCCTAATCTGATGACACCCTCCCCACTGCCACCCAAACCTCCAGTCCCGTGTCCTCTGGTTTTTTCAGCTCCTCGTTCCCCCTCTTCCTGATTTCCAGCTTACTTAGCCTTCCGGGGGCGGGGTACGTGTCTCTTAAGTGGTAATTCTGTCTGCAGAAATGCAGGCTGCCACCAAACGCTCTCGGGGTTCAAGGTACCAAGGCCTTTCTCCTTTCTTCCCAAATGTATTTATTTGGCTAGAGAGTGGTTAATAAGGTCACGAGGAAGTAATTTACTGAACTACGTAGGGTAGTAAGGGGACCAATTTACTGGGACACTCAGAACGGTTATTATTATTATGAATGATAGCTAACAAGAATCTTTCTAAGTTCTTGCCCACAGCTACTTTGTGTCTAGGATTTCGAATTCCCCACTTGTCTCTCACCAGAAATGCCTTCTCTCCACACGTCCATGGTGGAGCCCTTCTGTCCACCCACCACCCCTGGGTCTAGCCTCACTTCCCGCTCCCTCACTGCATATACCATTGTCTCAAGGGACTAGCTGTACACCCCCCCTCCCCTCCACACGAGTGCCGGTACTGCAGGCAATTTCCGTATTTTCAGTCCTGTGTTCCAGTTACATTTCTTACAAAAGTGTTTCTTCCAGGGGAAAAACACTTTATAGACAGAAAAGATAAAATCAACACAGATGCACTCACATATATACACAGCAAACATTCAAAGTTAAAAAAAAAAGAATTACCAACCTCTCTATGAACAGGATGTATATTTACCATGAGGGGCAAAATGTCAGCATATTAGCTCCAGTTATGGGCCCTTCATAAATCACCTAAGGCCCGAGGGCCACAAACCGGAGAAGGTGCCCATGACACACAGGGGGAGATATACTGGGAACACACAGGGCTGTCAATGAAATAAAGGGGAAGGCTTTTATGGTGCAAACCCAGGGTGCATAAGATAATGTGAATGTATTTATTTGGCTAGAGAGTGGTTAACAAGTTCATGAGGAAGTAATTTACTGAACTGCATAGGGTAGTGAGGGGACCAGTTTACTGGGACACTCAGAACGGTCATTATTATTATGAATGATAGCTAACAGTTATTGAGCCCTGACTAGTGCCAAGAAGGGGACGACAGAGGATGAGATGACTAGATGGCATCACCGACTCAATGGACATGAGTTTCAGTAAACTCCGGGAGTTGGTGATGGACAGGGAGGCCTGGCGTGCTGCAGTCCATGGGGTCGCAAAGAGTCGGACACGACTGAGCAACTGAACTGAGTGCCAAGAGCCATGTAAAGCACTTTACATGGAACATACCTGTTAATTTCCCAAAGAACCCTAGGAGGGTATTATTACCCCCATCTAATGTGGGTTCAGAGAGGCTAAGTAACTTGTCTGGGGTCACACAGCTAGGAAATGGTGGCACTGAGGTAGCCAGTAAAGCAATGAGGTGAGACATTTAATAGTACAAGGTCTGTACGGAAGTTGGTAGTGGAGCGCTGATGGGGAGGGGGTACTCAGGTCTGTCCTGCTACTCGGGCTGCTCTCTGGGTTCACAGACCTGTAAATTCAAGTACCGGGGCCCCTGCCTACTGATCTTTCTTCATGACAGCCATGAAGGCTGTCATGGATCTTCCACACTCTGTATCTCAGACAAGGTCAGACCCACACTCAAGGCCTCCCTGGGGGGAGACCTCCACATGAGGGTTCGAGGGATCTATGTGTGACACAGGGTGCATGAGCTGTGTCATGCGCAGACACACGTTCTAGAAGACACACGTTCTAGCACCTTCCAGTTTGCAAAGCCTCAGCAGCGTCTCAGTGAATCCTCACAACAGCCCGGGAGGTAAATCCTGTCCCTTTACAGATGAGGAAACTGAGGCTCAGACAGGGGGCCCACAAGCCAATAAGTGGTGGTGGGGTGGGGGGTTTGACCCTCGTCTGACTCCAAATCCTGCATTGGTGCTATTTTGCTCTACCGTCTAGATCCCACCCACGGATGATAACCAGTTCATCAGAGCAGAATGTGTTTATTCATGGGACTTTCCTAGTGGTGCAGTGGCTAAGACTCTGAGCTCCTAATGCTTGGGACTCAGGTTCCACCCCTGGTCAGGGAACTCGATCCCACATGCCGCAACAAAGATCAAAGATCCCAGGCATTGCAACTAAGACTTGTCACAGCCAAATAAATATTTATATTATTATTATTAGCCATACATATATATGTATATATTTTTTAATGTGTTTATTCAGCACCCACTGTGTGTTCTGCATGGAACCGGGCACAGAACGGTGTCGCGTCTCTAACCTGGAGGGTGGTATAATGGAATGGGCAGGCCACATGCACAGGCAGAGAGAAGCAGCCAGCTTACAGGCCGTCCTGCTGGAGGCAGGAAGACCAAGCAAAGGGAGACACAGAGCAGGGTGGGCTCAGGTGACCCACAGACCTCAAAGGGCTGAGCCCTGGGGAGGGTCTTTACGAGACAAAAGGAAGAGGAAGGGCACTTCCGGGACAGAGATGTGACTCAAAACACCAAAACCTGAGGAGCAAAAGAGGGAGGAGGCCAGGGCTTGAGGTCCCAGCCGACGCATTTAGATCCCGCAGGCAGTGAAGTGGGGACCATCCGGGGACAGACACAAGGCCGGCCCCCCCAACAAAGGAACTCTTCAGAGCTGGAAGGAACACTGCTGGCGCAGCGGGGGCGGGGGGGGGGGGGGGCGGTCAGCTGGCACAAAACAAAAGCCCACAGGAGGCTCCATGGCCCCAGGAAGGGGGGTGTCTCATGCAGGATCCCAGGGGCTGAGGGACCAGAGAAATCAGCCGGGGTGGGGGTGCTTCCAAGTCTTTAAGGCATTCAGACCCTTCTCTGTTCACAGAACACACTGCACCGCAAGGAGCGGATCAATGTCTAACAGTGGATACCACATTCGTAGCCCAATCAATCAGCTGATTTCTGGGCATTCCCTCCTCTTTCCAGGCCGGGAAGATCTCAGCATCCTCCCGCTTCCCTACCCACCCCCCCAACTGCCAGATTCACCGGCTGCTTCCAGTCATGGGTGCCTCTGCCTAGTGACACCTGATGGGAGACCCTCCCCATTCACTCCAGCCCTCTGGCCACCATGTGGAGCCCTGGGACCTGTGCTCAGATGCTGAGGGAGCAGGCCCTCACCTGCCTGGAAGGAAGACCCCAACCTTCTCTGCTCCAAGAGAAACAGCCTCCGATTGGGCATCATAAACCTCCTACCTTCACATCACCACCTTCAGCCCCTCTCCCAAGGCCCCCACATTGCACTTCTCTTGTGTGGCCAGACCTGGGAAGGTGCTAGAATAAAGCCCTGGCCAGGATGGAAAGAAGACAGTCAAGCCCCTGGCTTCTAGGGATGGAATAGAGTCAGTCTCGGGGGTCTGTGAAGGCCAGTGGAGACGTGGGGCAAGTGACTCCATGTTGTTCATCTCAGAAGTCAGGGATCCGCCCCCCAACATCTGGAGGCCCCTTTATAACCCTACCTAATCTTCGGCTGCTAACCTCAGAAATCTTTCTTTCACCGGATAACCTACCAAGCTAAAAGCGATCACAGGTGTCCTGCCTGCAAACATTTCCCAGCTCACACAGGGAACCCGGCGAGGTCTGGAGGGCAGTGATACCAAGCAATTCCAGGATCTCGCTGGCTGTTTGGAAGCATTGCTGACTCACGAGTGATTGTTCTGCTGTGTATTCTCAAAGTCCTGCCTTAATATCTTGGTCTTTCTGGGTCTACCACGGAGGTGCTGGCAACCGCCCTGTCCTGAGTTTCGTCTCGCTTACCTGGGTTCCGTTATGCGCATGCGTACACGCTCTCTATTATGTACATGCGCACACCTAGAACCTAACCCTGCCATGAATTTCCATCTCTTTGGGAAGGGTAGAGGATAAACCAGGTTCTCACTGGGGTGTAATTATAGGTGACAAGAGGTAGAAGAGCTGCCCCATCCCTGAAGAGTGAGCAGCACCGCCTACCACAGGCTGATCTGTCTGACCTGAGTCCTGGTCCCATTGCTGCTGCCACTTCATGTCCTCTTGGGAGGACTTAGCTTCCTGACCCCAAAACTGTAAACATCACCTACTTAATTTTTTGGCCCCGCCCTGCAGCATGCGAGGATCTTAGTTCCCTGACCAGGGATGGAACTCGTGTCCCCTGCAGTGGAAGCCCAGAGTCCTAACCTCTGGACAGCCAGGGAATTCCCAAACATCATTTACTTTACAGAGACTAGAGGGAGGTGTAGGAGGTAGGTAAAGACTTTATCATAATCCCTGGTATAATAGACAGCAGTTGCTGTTATAAGTGCTAACACAGACCAGTGCCATTCTCCACTCCAGGTACTGTTTCACATCAGTTCAGTTCAGTCTCTCAGTTTTGTCCGACTCTTTGTGACCCCATGAACTGCAGCACACCAGGCCTCCCTGTCCATCACCAACTCCTGGAGTCCACCCAAACCCATGTCCATTGAGTCAGTGATGCCATCCAACCATCTTATCCTCTGTCGTCCCCTTCTCCTCCTGCTCTCAATCTTTCCCAGCTTTAACTCATTTAACCCTCCCAACGACCCTGTAAGGAAGGTATTGCTATCATTACCCTCATTAGAGTGGGGAAAAACTGAAGTATAGAGATTAAGTAATTTGCCCGAGGTTACCCAGGTAGTTTGGGGGCTCATCCAGTCTGGCTCCAGAGCCTGCCGTCTTAACCACCAGCTCTCCGGGTGCAGTTGGTGGAGAGGTTCATTATTCGGTGTTCAGTGGGGACTGAACACCCGCTTATGGGAACCCAGAGAGGTGAGTGTGACATGGTCCTTGCCCTGCAGAGGTTCCCAGACTCACAAGGAGACAGATGCCTAAAAAGAAAATTATAGGAAGCCTAATGCAAGAGATGCAGTTTACCAGGGGTGATGGAATTAGGCTTTGTAGAAATACCATGAGAAAGTCTAACACTGGTCAGAGACACTCATGTCCCCAGGCTACAGTGAGCAGCTGGGTCTGGTTTCTGCCAGCCTTACAGGAAAGAGGATTCAACTAAATTGACCAGTTGATTAGCTGATGGCTTCATTCATTCATTCAACTCAAGACCCTCTGGGATGGGTGCTCTGGACTAAACTAGTTCACAAAGGATGATTTTTAAAAGTCAGAGGAATTACAGTCCAGTTGCTGAGAAGAATAAGATCACAAGGACAAACTGACATATAAAAGGGGCTGGAGGATCTTCTAGATCACACCTTCCAAACAGATAATAAGTTTTTACTTGAGACAGTAAATATTTTTGGAAAACAAACCAAGCAAAGATCATCCCTGCAAGCCTCTCTGTGTTGCCAACATGCTGAGAAGATACTAATATGCTAATGAGCACCATAAACACCAAGAGTCTGGAAGTAGCAGGTGGCACTTCCCAAACTTATTTGACCCCCAAAGCCCTTCTCAGCAGGATTCTGTGGGACTGGTATAAGAAGCACAGTTTGCAACTTCCTGCTGTGACATAAAAAAGGTATGCAGAAGAGCTGAGAGAGAGGGTGGAAGTTAGACTGGGAAGATTCCCAGAAGATGACAGCTCTGAATGGAGTTTTGAAAAATTCCAGGAAGGTCATGGCCAGTTGGAGGAGTGATAGAAAAGAGTTTTTTGATCAGGAAAGGGACCCTAAGACTACTTTATCTTTAAAAAATGGAGGGATTCCCTAGTGGCTCAGATGGTAAAGAATCCACCTGGAATGCAGGAGACCTGGGTTCAATCCCTGGGATGGGAAGATCCCCTGGAGGAGGGTATGGCAACCCACTCCAGTATTCTTGTCTGGAGAATCCCATGGACAGAGGAGCCTGGTGAGCTACAGTCCGTGGGGTTGCAAAGAGTCAGACATGACTGAGTGGTCAAGCACAAGGAAGTACAATTTTGCTCCAGGACAGGAAGAGAGGATGAGTAAGGACCAAGCCAGGAGGACAGAGATGCCAGCAGGTGATGGCAGCCACATCTGGTCTCTGATGTGCGTTGAGGAGCTCATGGCTTTTCTCGCAGAAGGAGGGAGTCCCAGCAGTTTGGATAAAGGCTCAGGAGAAGAAGTCACCTCTGGTCTTCCCTGAAGTGGCACCTGAAAGATGTTATTGCTGTGACTCAGGCAGGGTGATCCACTGGGACAGAAGGGCAGGGAGGGAGCCAGGAGAGAAATGTGCCCTGGCTCTGAACATTAAATCACAGAAGAGAAGGTACACAGTATAACACTATTTTTATAATGCTTAAAAATAAACAAAAATGAGGGAAGAGGGACTCACTCCCTCACTTTAGTGCTGGGACTTAGTAATTTGAGGACTTGCCTAGTGGTTCAGTGGTGAAGAATCCACCCGCTAATGCAGGGGACATGGGTTCGATCCCTGGTGCAGGAAGATTCCACATTCGGCAGGGTAGCTGTGCCTGTGCACCCCAACTAGCGAGCCCGCATGTTCTAGAGCCTGCGCTCCACAATAAGAGAAACCACCGCTGGAGCCTATTATACAGAGTGAAGTAAGCCAGAAGGAAAAACATAAATACAGTATACTGACGCATATATATGGAATTTAGAAAGATGGTAACGATAACCCTGTATACGAGACAGCAAAGGAGACACTGATGTATAGAACAGTCTTATGGACTCTGTGGGAGAGGGAGAGGGTGGGAAGATTTGGGAGAATGGCATTGAAACATGTGAAATGTCATGTATGAAACGAGATGCCAGTCCAGGTTCAGTGCACGATGCTGGATGCTTGGGGCTGGTGCGCTGGGACGGCCCAGGGGGATGGTATGGGGAGGGGGGAGGGAGGAGGGTTCAGGATGGGGAGCACGTGTATACCTGAAATTAAAAAAAAAAAAGAAAAAGAAAAAAAAAAATCCTTAAGGTAAAAAAAAAAAAGAGAAACCACCGCAACGAGAAGCCTGTGCGCCCCAACTGGACAGTAGCCCCTGCTCACTGGAAGCAGAGAAAGCCCGTATGCAGCAGTGAAGGCCTAGCAAATAAATGCGTAAATTCTTAAAAAGAATCTGGGAGTAACACATACACACTGCTGCTGCTGCTGCTGCTAAGTCGCTTCAGTCATGTCCGACTCTGTGCAACCCCATAGACGGAAGCCCACCAGGCTCCCCCGTCCCTGGGATTCTCCAGGCAAGAACACTGGAGTGGGTTGCCATTTCCTTCTCCAATGCATGAAAGTGAAAAGTGAAAGGGAAGTCGCTCAGTCACGTCTGACTCTTAGCGACCCCATGGACTGCAGCCCACCAGGCTCCTCCGTCCATGGGATTTTCCAGGCAAGAGTACTGGAGTGGGGTGCCATTGCCTTCTCCGACATACACACTACTATGAATATATATAAAGTAGCTATACAACAAGGACTTACTATATAGAGCAAGGAACTATAACTCAGTATTTTGTAATAAACTATATGGAAAAGAATCTAGAAAAGAATATCTATGTATAGATCACTAAATAATTTCGCTGTAACCTGAAACTAACACAATATTGTAAATCAACTCTACTTCAAGTTTTTAAGGTTTTAATAAAACAATAAAAATAAACTATATATATATATGTACATTGTCTAGGCATTTCTAGCTGGGAAAGCTATTTAAAGTGATGGAATAGGGAATTCCTTGGTGGTTCACTGGTTAGGATTTGACACTTTCACTGCTATGACTCGAGTTCAGTCCCTGGTTGGGAAACTAAGATCCTGCAAGCCAGCACAGCGTGACCAACATAAATAAATAATTAAATGATAGAATAAATACACAAAATTCAGGATGTGATCCTGCCTGGAGGGACACAGGGGGATAGGACGGGGAGTAGAACACAGACGGATATAATGACCTTGATCATATTCTGGTTCTTTGGGGGTGTGGCCAGGCCCTGGTTTTCATCTTGTTATTATATCCTGTATTTATGGTATGTTTGGGGCTTTCCAGGTGGTGCTAGTGGTAAAGAACCCACCTGCCAATGCAGGAGACACTAGAGACACAGGTTCAATCTCTAGGTGGGGATTGCACGGCAGATGTGGGTTGCATGGCACACAAGAGTAAGAGTAAGTACATGGCAGTAAGAGTAAGGGGACTCTTACTGCCAACTTCTTACTTTTTTGTCTGATTATTTATTTATTTATTGGCCTCACTACACAGCCTATGGGATCTTAGCTCCTCGACCAGGGATCGAGTTCGGGCCCTTGGCAGTGAAATCGGGAGTCCTAACCATTGGACTGTGAGGGAATTTCCCCACTTTTTTCTTCAAACAGGTTAATTCTCCAACCTGGAGAATCCCCATGGGCAGGGGAGCCTGGCGGGCTATAGTCCATGGGACCACAAAAGACTAGGACACGAGTGAAGTGACTTAGCACTCAGGCATGGTATGTTTACTCTCTTGTATGCATCAAGTATCACATAATAGAAAATATTTTGTATCAGTCTGCAATCAAAAATATAAGAACAGAAAACATTACATGGCCTCTGTGCCTCGGTTTCCTCACCTTCCTCCCTGTGGTCCAGCAGGCTCTTCTCCCCTGGAGGATGGAAGGGCACAGTGAGTGCCATCCCTGGGTCAGTCTGCATCCAACCCAAGGCCACCTGGTACCCCAACCAAACTTCCTCACTGCACTTCGCAGGGATGAAATGGCCAGTGCTGAGTTGTTAAACAGAGCCATAGTACACCCACAAAGACCAGTCCTTGGAACCCCCTAAAAAACTCCAACAGTCACCACCTTTGATTGATGCCTCACTTCCTGAGAACTGGAGGCCTTTATAAGTTTATTGCCTGAACAGGACACCAGAACACAAGGTCAGACTGGAGTCCACATTGCCTTAGCTCCACCTAGTCGCAGACTTCTGCCACATGCCATCACCCACTTTTTTTTCTGCACGGCTTGTAGGGTCTCAGTTCTCTGACTGGGGATTGAACCCAGTCAATCTGCATAGAAGTAGAAGCCATGGAATCCTAACCACTAGGCCACCAGGGGACTCTTACTGCCAACTTCTTGCTTTTTATCTTATTATTTATTTATTTATTGGCCTCACTACACAGCCTATGGGATCTTAGCTCCTCGACCAGGGATCGAATTCGGGCCCTTGGCAGTAAAAGCAGGAGTCCTAACCATTGGACTGCCAGGGAATTTCCCCACTTTTTTCTTCAAACAGGTTAATTAGTTGGGACAAACCAACATAAAGCAAATGGCTTTGCCTGAGTATGGCCTTTCCTGTATTGGAAAGAATTCAGATCTTTCTATTCCAAAGAAGCCTGGTCTGGGATAAAATATTTTATGACCTTTGGTGCTTAAGAATGACCTTCAGAACATCCTTAATTTATTCAATTCATCTTCATCATTAACTTGGTTCCTGAGTATTATTTCATTTTATCTTCACAACTGCCCTGAGATAGTAATTTTAATCCCCATTTTACAGATGAACAAATTGAGTCAGAGATTTTTTTTTTTTTTAACAGCACAAATGGCTTTTAAGTAGAACTGAGATTCGCTCCCAGGCTGGTTTGACTCCTCTTTCTGAAACACCGGGCTGCCTCTGTGTACAGAGGCTAGAAGCTCAGAGACGGACTCTCTAGGAAACGACAGAGTGAGGGGAAAAGCTGTCCCCGAGAGTGGGAACCAGCTAGCCCAGCTGCGAGCTTGCTAAAAGAAGCTCAGTGTGTCGGCCAACCAACCATCACCGTTACCAGCTGGGCTCCTGCCACATTCAGGACCACGTGTGGGGCTCACTAGGGATATGAAGACACAGAGCAGAGTCCTGCCCTCTGCCAGTCAGAGGGGCTGACTCTCTAGTTGGGAAGACAAGACAGATCCTTGGAAAGAGGTAACCAGTGACAAGGGCTCCAGGTCTTCCCGGGAGGGCCTTGCGGAAGCGATGGGAATCTAGTCTAGCAGACTGAGCCTAGGACTGGCAGGTGACTCTCAGTGGGGTCCCTTCATCCTACAACCCGTCTTAGAGGATAACATGTGTGCCCTGCGCTATCCTTGTGATGTGGGCATAAAGGTGATGGAGACCTGGTCCTGCCTGCAGGACGCCCACAATCTAATCAATGAAATGGATGCGCCTGGAAGGGGCTGAGTTGAGTGTGAAAGAAGGCAGCAGAGAGAAGGCGGTGCCTGGACTGTGCTTCCAAGAACGGACAGGAGTTCACGGAAGTCATTCCAAAGAAGGCGGGGAAAGAGCACAGGCCAGGAGATGCAAGATCACGTAAGAACAACCCAGATGATGAAGCAACACCGATGGCAAAGCGTGGACACCTCAAAATCTCTCACATGTTGTATCCTTTCCTTTTTATTTTGCAGAGAAAAAGCTTAGGTTCAGACAGGTTCAGGTCACCCAGATATTAAAGGCAGAACCATCCGGAGTCCAGGACTGTATCACCCAAAGTTCACACTCTTACCTGTGCAGCTGAAAGTAGGTCATAGGGTGAAAATGTTTGGGTGGGAGGTGAGTTAGGGTGGAGAATCAGAAAGAGGCTAGATCATTCTGGATTTTACAAGCCATACTGAAGAGGGCAGAATGAGACAAATGCAACACTGAAAATCAACTATATTTCAATAAGCATTTTTTAAATTAAAAAAGTGTACAGAGGTCAAAAAAATTAAATATAATAAAAACAGGAGAGTAGAACATCAGTCAGAGCTGCTGGCTGAATGCTCTTGGTTGGGCCATTTAAAATAACAAAACCGCACTAACATATGCAAATAGTTAGCCAATGGGAACTTGCTGTAGGACTCAGGGACCGTAAACTGAGGCTCCTTAATAACCTAGATGTGTGGGAAGGGGTGAGAGGTGGGAGGGAGATTCAAGAGGGAGGGCATAGAGGGAGGACATATGAATTAACCTTGGTTAATTCATGCTGACGTATGGCAGAAATCAAACCAATATTGTAAACCAATCATCAATCAATTAAAAATAAATATTTTTTTAAAAAAGAAAAAAAAAGACAAAACCAATCAAATATGAAGGAAAAGCCTTTGAAGCCAAAAGTGGGTGAGACAAGATCTCAAACAAAAGGAACTTGAAGGTAAGAGGTGACCACTCATGGTCAGGCAGCTAGAAGTGCTTCCAATGTATTGGGTGGGCCAAAAAGTTTGGGTTTTTCTGTAAGATGTTACAGAAAAACTTGAACAAATTTTTTGGCCAACCCAGTAGAAGGATGTCAACCCACCAAGTCAGGAACATAAGATAATGCAAAGACGGACAAAGCAGGGCTTTTCCAGATTCTGTGCTAGTCACACCCTGAGGGACTCCACTTCCTGCCCAAGTCCCCAGGCCTGGTTGGTTCACTTACAGGGTCTGGGATAAGAGTATTAAATGAAATCTCATCTACCAGTTGCCCAATATTTAAAGGATCCATGTCAGGTTAACAAACTGTTAAATAAAATATATTTTCTGTATATGAAATAGGTTAATTACAAGGTTCTACTGTATAGCACAGGGAATTACACTCAATACCTTGTGATAACCTATAATAGAAAATAATCTGAAAAGAATATATATGTATGTATGACTGAATCACTGCTATATACTTGAAACCAATACATTGTGAATTAATTATAATTCAATAAAAATATATATTCTATCCACTCAGTGTGCTGTACACTTATAATTCATGTACTTTTCAGTAGACATACTTCAATAATAAGCTTAAAAAATTCTATCATCTTATCTTGGTAAAATCGGAGAAGGCAATGGCAACCTACTCCAGTACTCTTGCCCGGAAAATCCCATGGACGGAAGAGCCTGGTGAGCTGCAGTCCATGGGGTCACTAATTGTTGGACATGACTGAGCAACTTCACTTTCACTTTCATGCATTGGAGAAGGAAATAGCAACCCACTCCAGTGTTCTTGCCTGGAGAATCCCAGGGATGGGGGAGCCTGGTGGGCTGCCGTCTATGGGGTCGCACAAAGTCGGACACGACTTAAGCGACTTAAGCAGCATTTTGGTAAAATACCTTATTCACCACTTGGAAGGCTAGGTTCTCCATGGCATTCTGAGCTAGAAAGTGACATGGAAGCTCAAACCCGGGGCTCTGTGACAACATAGAGGGTGGGATGGGGTGGGAGGGGTGAGGGAGGTTCGGGAGGGAAGAGATGTGTGTATACCTATGGCTGATTCATGTTGATGCATGGCAAAAACCAACACAGTACTATAAGCAATTATCCTCCAAAAAAAAAATTTTTTTTAAAAGGAAACAGAAGAAAAAGAGAAAGTGACATGGAGAGAGCCAGTCCCCAGCCTACAGCCAGCAACTTGCTCATTCCTGCTCCACCCACACTGGACACCCTGACTGAACCTCCAAGCTCCATCCACAGGCCCTGCAAATGGCCTCCCATTGACCACTTCCCAGCCCTAAGGGCACACCCACCCATCAGCATGGCTGCCCTGATGGGACAAACCCCAGCTGAGGTCTGCCCAGCCCAGAAGTAGATTCATAGACAATGGAACTAGGCACTTCCAGGTGCCTTGGGTATATTTCTGAGTACCAAGAGCATGGCTAAGGGTGAAGTGTTGTGGGTATGACCCCTTGAACCCCAGATACCTGGCCCTGCAGGGAGGGGTGTAGCCTTAAGACACGAGAGTGAAGCCCCCTAATCTGAAGGGCCTGGCAGGATCCCTTTGCCCCGGTCTAATACAGTGCTGTGGGTCACAGCACTTGCAAGAAGATGTAGAGAAGCTGGAGAGAGATCAGGAGAACAAGATGGCTAAAGGTATGCAGGAGACTGGGTCATCTGGGAGGGAAGACTCACTGAGCAATGCACCCTCGTCCTTGAGTGCAAGCTGAAGTTACCATGATGCTCATGACCCTAGAAAACTAAAGGAGAGAACCTAGTCTTGGACTAAGTCAGGAAAGACTGCAGTCAGACCTGAGGAGGAAGTTCCTGGCTGTCAAGATGTGGTGTTACCGACTGTAAAGCCTGGATTCAGGCAGTCTATGTCATGGTTGGAGTTCTGGGCTTGGCCAGCTGTGGAGCCAATGGCGTGGCTTCCTCAGGGCCTCAGTTTCCCCATCTGTAGAATGGAGATAATAAGAGTGTCTGCCTCCTGAGGCTGTTGTAAGGATGCAGTCATGTGTGTGGCATGTTTCCTTAGCTGGCTGGTAAATCTTGCCTCCCCCATTGGCTTCCCAGCTCCTTGCATGGGCTCTGTGAGCCTCAGTTTTCTCACAGATAAAATAGGGATGAAGGGACCACCCTGGTGGTCCAGTGGCTAAGACTCCACACTCCCAAAGCAAGGGGCCTGGGTTCGATCCCTGGTCAGGGAACTAGATCCCACATGCTGCAACTAAGAATTCATCTGCCACAACAGTTTGTATGTTACAACTAAGGATTCCACGTGCTGCGACGAAGATCAAAGAGCCAACACGTGACTAAGACCCAGTGCAGCCAAATAAATAACAAAATATTTTAAAAAATTTTTAACTGGAGGTGAAGATGCTAATCTCATGGGGCTCTTTTAGCTTCAAGGACAGTGTCAAGGTCTTAGACTCCATCCTTACTGATATCTGAGGAAGGCTCCAGAATTTCTCCTGCAGAAGCTTCAGTTAAGATAAAGGACCACCACACCTATGGTTACACATTCTCCTTCCTGAAGTCCAGGGGCTGAGGAGGGTGGTCTCTAGAGATGCAGAAGCAGAGAGGAGGTGAGAGGCCGAGAAAACACCTTCTTGGCAGGTGGGTGAGGCCAGCTTGGCATCCCTCACCAGCCATTCTCTCTCTGTCCCTCCTTGAGGTTCCATCCTTTGGATGAGGGCTTGGCATTTCCCAGGTCAAGCCAGTGCCCCTCTAGGGCTTTGCTATTGGGAAGGGCCTGGCTGGCAGCAAGGGATCTGGTGTTTGTCATGCGTGATGTTCATTCGGCCAGCCTCCTTCTTCCTTCCCACCTGTGCCCACAGTGACAGCGGTTCTCGCGATGGCTGGGGGTGGGGGTTGGAAGCAAGCCATCTGGAGAGGCAGGGAGGATGCTACCAGGGCACCCCGCCACCTGCAGAATGGCCACAGTAGCACTGGCTGGCTTGAAGGAAAGGGAAGCTGGGAGAAACCAGGTGTGAAAGGAGCCAGGGAATGGGAAAGCACAATCGTTGGCCAGAAACAAGAGCTTCCAAAGAGAAAAAATATGTACCAACTTCAAGTTTAGAATGAAGTAGATCTTATGAATAGATGGTGACTTCCCCAAAGACAAGGCTTTTGTAGACTTGAGGGGAAATTCTGAAGATAAAGAAACAGAAACTAATCAGAATTCTTGCAATCCAAAACTATTAATATCTGGTCAGGGCCAACTCCATGATATAGAAAGATTTTTAAAATTTATGTATGCCTTACCTCTTTCCGAAGAATTGATGCTTTTGAACCGTGGTGTTGGAGAAGACTCTTGAGAGTCCCTTGGACTGCAAGGAGATCCAACCAGTCCATTCTGAAGGAGATCAGCCCTGGGATTTCTTTGGAAGGAATGATGCTAAAGCTGAAACTCCAGTACTTTGGCCAGCTCATGCGAAGAGTTGACTCATTGGAAAAGACTCTGATGCTGGGAGGGATTGGGGGCAGGAGGAGAAGGGGACGACAGAGGATGAGATGGCTGGATGGCATCACTGACTTGATGGACATGAGTCTGGGTGAACTCCGGGAGTTGGTGATGGACAGGGAGGCCTGGCGTGCTGTGATTCATGGGGTCGCAAAGAGTCGGACATGACTGAGCGACTGATCTGATCTGATCTACCTCTTTCCAGAAGGATTTGTTCGTTTGTTTTTGTTTTTGGCACGGAGAATCTTAGTTCCCTGCAACCAAGCACTGAACCCGTGCCTACTGTAGGGGAAACATGGAGCCCTAACCACTGGACTGCCAGGGAAGTCCCTCCAGAAGGATTTGAATTGCCTGACAGCAAATATTCATTCTAACAACAACAAATATTTATTGAGTATCTACTATGAACTTTCCCAGCATAGAGAAGGCTGTGATGTGGGAGACAGAGCCTGCCCTCAAGGAGCTGGTAACACAGAACACATGGATTGAATAACAAAATGAAAAGAGAAAATCAGGATCAAGGTGAAGACGACGACAAATAGAGGTCAATGCAGGTGCAAGGATTGAGTTCATGTTTGAGTTTTCTGACAGTCAGGACTTAAAGGGAAACATACTTTAACAACAAGGAGAAATCACACTAGTTCCTCAGGGAGAAATCTCGGTGAATACTGAATTGTAAAAGTCAAGTAAAAAATCATCTGTATCAGAAACATGAACATAAGGATTGGTTTGGGAAAGAGAAGATTCTGATTGTTTTCTAGTATGTGTGATGGGATTGGATGCAAAGGAGCATAAGGGATTAAAAAGAATGAGAACTTTTACTGCTGAAAGTAATGTGAGAGGTGAGAGGCCATGACTCTACCTCCTTCCAGTTTAATAGGTGAGAAAACAGAGGCTCAGGAAGCAGTGACTTGCCCGAGGCCACCTCCCTCCACCCGTACCGAAATGGTCACAGAGCCACTACTGCCAGCTTCGTACATGTAGAAAGCTTGCCAGTGGCTGGCACAAATGCCCAAATAAGAAACCTACCAGGGACTTCCCTGGTGGTCCAGTAGTTAAGAATCCGCCTGCTAATGCAGGGCACATGGGTTCCATCCCTGGTCCGGGAATATCCCAAGTGCCTCAGGCAACTAAGCCCGTGAACCGCCAGAGAAGCCACCTCAATAAGAAGCCCATGCACCACAATTAGAGAGTAGCCCCCGCTCGCTACAACTAGAGAGAGCCCAGACTCAACAACGAAGACCCAGTGCAGCCAAAAATAAGTAAAATAAAAAAGAAAACTCCCAGAGGTTCGGAAATAGTATTAACAAACCCAAGGCAGCAGCTTTCAAGCTGAAGGTCAAATGTAATCTTGACTGAAAGTCATCCTTTGAGGACCAAGCTAGAATACGAATAAGTAAAGTCTTGCTCCATGTAGCAAATGCAGAACTCCACTTCTGCATCTGGATGGCAGTGGGAGGGAAAAGCTCTGGCCCCAACAGAGCTGAGTTCAGAGCCCAGGCTTTAAGACCTGAGTCCTCATCTATAAAATGGACCGTTTCATTCTAACTCATGATGTGTATACAGACACCGGCACATACACAGCATTACCAAACATACTGACGTGGTCCTTGATGGGGAAACAAGTCACGCCAAATGAGATTTTTAAACCAAGACTCAGACACGTAAGCATCGTATGACCTGTTGAGGAGAAATAAAACAGTAATAGGAATTATTTGCAAATGGAGTCAGGATGGAAAAAATTCTCTGGGAACTGAGACCATGGAGATGAGGCTCACATCAGCCCCTGGGATGGCAGCCCACTCAGATGAGGGGCTGCATCCTCTTGGGTGCGCTTTGAACCTCGGAGCTGTTAGCCACTTGGGGCCTAAGTGAGCGACAGGACCCAGGTTCGGCTACCTTTCAAAGTCAGCAGAACAATGTGCCCAGAGCCATGGGTCACGCCCAGGGATGAGGTTTTAATTCATTCTGCTCCTTAGGTCTGCTCATGACACTGTCGTGATTCACGTGTACAACTGGCACTCTTAGGAACCTCTGCTGCCCACTTGCCTTTACCCAGTGTATTATACATAGCATGGAGTTATGTTTTTGTTTACTGACCCCCATCATATGCTTGGCACTGGGGGAGGCAGGCACCAGGTGACGAGAACTCATGTGTGAGACTTCTCTGGTGGTCTAGTGGCTAAGACCGTGAGCTCCCAATGCAGGGGGCCTGGGTTCAATCCCTGGTCGGGGAACTAGAACCCACATGCCACAACTAAGAGTTCGCATGCTGCAACTAACGATCCCGCATGCTACAAATAAGACCTAGCGCATCCAAATAAATAAATAATAACACATGTGTAGTCTAGAATAACACATGTGTAGTGTAGAAGATGCCCATGGCCCATGAGAAAGGGCGCTGGGAATATAGGGCGTAGCTGTCCTGGGGAGTCGATGGGAAGAGAAGGGAGGGATGACATATTCTCTGCTTGTTGGACAGTAGATCTGGAATCTCAGACTCAGAGAGAGAGGATTTTGATCTGGGTCTCAAAGGCGCTAGTGGTAAAGAACCTGCCTGCCAATGTAGGAGATGCAGGTTCGATCCCTGGGCCGGGAATATCCCCTGGTGAAGGAACCGGCAACCCACTCTGGTATTCTTGCCTGGAGAATCTAGTGGACAGTGGAGCCTGACGCGCTATAGTCCATGGGGGTTGCAAAGAGTCAGACATGAATAAATTAACTTAGCAAGCGCACACTCAAAGGCAAAATGGAATTTGAGCAGCTGCGTGAGAGGAGAGAGGAGATAGCAAAGTGTTTCCATGAACATGCACAGAGGGACTCCTGGGGACTTATGAAAGGTACACCTGATGTGGTGGTGCCTTTGTGCCCACAGAAGTGCGGAGACATGGGAGGTTTTAGAGCAGGGGAGAGACAGCCTCAGAAAGCCAGGTTAGGGGGACTTCCCTCGTGGTCCGTGATTAAGAATCCACCTTCCTATGCAGAGGACACAGGTTTGATCCCTGGTCGGGGAACCTGGATTTCATGTGTTGCGTGGTGCAGCCAAAGAAATAAAGAAAGACAGCCAGGTTAGGAAGATACGTGGTGAGAAGCTGGACAGGATGCGAGAGGCTGGCTCACTCCTGCCGCCATAGTCCCTATTTGCATTCCTAATGGGCCCTGCGTGGAGATTGGCTTTCCTCGCTGGCCCAGCTGGCTCTGACAGATAAGTGGGACTCTGTGCCCAGGGGCAGGGCGCTTGGTCCTGTTGCTCCCATCCCCCTCACCACACACACACACACACACACACACACACACACGGTCACACACACATGGTCATACACACACACACACACACAGTCCTTCCTGTTTTTCCAGCCTAGCTGGAGTGAATTGTCTCCCAGTGTGCTAGTCTCCATCCAGGTGACAAGGATTTCCTGATGGCCACAGGCCTCAGAAAAGCCCTCTGCCTCCTGGCCCTTTACCCTCCCCACTCCTCGCCTCGCCTCCCACCTTCCATCACCGTGTCCCTGCTGAGGAATCCCATGCCTGGCTGAGCTCAGGTCAGGTCTGCAATGTCTGCACTAGTTCAGGTGAACCTGGGCATGCTCTGTGGCCACTTGACCTCCGACCTCTGCTCCCTCCCCTCGGTGCTTCCTACTGAACCGTAAGACCACCGCAAGAAGGGGCTGAGAACCCCCCTGTCTGGGTTCCATTCCTTCCTCCTCTGCTGGAAATACCAAATCTCTAAGCTCAAAGACTCAGACTCCTGGAGGGTCCATCATCAGCCCTCTTTGACCAGGGACTGTATCTTACTCCTCTTCTCTGGTAGGACTAGCAATGATAGAGAGGTTTTCTGGAAAGAATTTGATGCTTCTCAAGGACTTTTGTAAAAATCCTTCCTTCTGAAGCTCTTAACAGCCTTGCAGGTGGGCAGGGCAAATGGCTTCCTTAGCATTGCCCATTTTGCAGATGAGAAAACCGAGGCCTGGGGGAGGTTAGAGACTCATGAGTGATCTCACAGCTGTTGAGTGTAAAGTTTTGTGCTCAACACTTCCCACCCTGCCCTGAGGTCACCTCTCAATGACACCACCCGCCCAACCAGATACAGATAGTCCAAATAGCTAGCAGTCCAAGGCCAGCAGCATGTCCAGCTGGGGCCCAGAACAGCGGAGGGATTTGCATAATGTCACACCGCAACCAGTGGCAGAACCAGGTCTCAGGTCCCCTAACTCCCTGCTCAGAAACCTCCCACCAGCCCACACTGCCCCATCTTGTCTCCCAACATACTTCCCCTAGATGTATGGGTGAGCCTGACATCGCTGGAATTTACTCCACACACATAATGAGGCCATTTTGAGAAGGTCCGCCTCAGGGGGAACCAGAGAGCTGTCTAGTGTCCCCATCCTGACCCCTGCCAACTCCTCCCGGCTGTGCACGCCAAGCTGCAAACAGATAAACAGAGTCCATCAGCCTGCGCTCCCCTACCCTCTGCCCCCGACACACCTTGCTAGCCTCAAAAACGAGAGGCGGAGTTTGGGGTTTCAAAGCTGTGAAGAAGGCTGCATGGGAATTAAGAAGTAGTGGAGAGATGTCGCAGACTGTGCTGCATGGATCAGCGTTCATAGAAAGAATCCAGACGTCACCACCGCCAGTAACCGACTGAACGAGAGGCTGCTTGTCTACAGCACCGAAGAGATTTTAACTTTAGCAGTTGAACTATTTGAGCAAAGGACAGGGTGAGTGAAGGACAGGGAAGCCTGGCGTGCTGTGGCCCATGGGGTCGCAAAGAGTCGGACACGACTGAGCGACTGAACAACAACGACAAGTTGAATTGTAGTGACTCCCTAAGGTATCAGTTTAATGTGAGGAGAGGAAAGTGTCTCTCCCTCCAACGCAAGGCTAACCCGGCCTGGAGAACCTTCTGGATCTAAGGCAACCGCTGTGCCACGTACCACAGGTTGCCTGATACCAAAGAAGTGGGTCTCGACCTCTGAGTACAGAGGCAGGTCCCCAGCTTCCCAGCCCACGGCCCACTGAAAGTCAAGCAACAAAAAGGAGTCAAGGTGAAGGAAGAACCCAGAAGCAGCCATAGGATAGACCCCTGGAGGGAAAGTATGGGGTTATGGCCTCAGGAAGATTCTAGAAACCCTCTGCTCAGGTGGGTTAGCTATATTTGGCTGTCCAGGAGCTGAGAGGAGACCAAGTGATCTTCCCAAGGCAGTCACGCTTCCCAGCCCCCTCTGCATCCCAGACCCCCCTGCAGGAGTCCCAGGAGATAGGACTCTTCCCTTTTCCTCCACCCCCTCTCTCTCAGAACTCTTCCTGCTCCCTGTCCTAGTCTCCCACTGAGAACAGGGAATTCCCTCTCCAGCAACAGGAGCCACAGGGACTGGCCTGGAGTTGGGGCGGCTCCAGGGACAAGACCTGGAGGGGGAGGGGGTGGGAGGCGCTCCCCTGCTGCTGCCCCCTCGTACCTCCACCCCCCAAAGAATGTAATTAAGCAGCAGGCCTCTGCCAGGAGCCAAGCTTTCTGCCTTCCGTCTATAAATCACCTTCTGAATCATCTCTCAGCTCCTGGAGGAGTAACTTCTCCTCAGGCTGCTCCAGGCAGCCCCAGTGCCACTCCCCCCCACCCACCCTCACCAGCCCGGGAACCTGCCTCTCCCACCCCTCCCTGGTCCAGCCCAAGGTGGCTCCAGTCGCAGCTGGAAGTGGCAGTGGCTTAGGAGTCCAGCAAACTGTGGGACGGGAGGAGGAGGATTAGGGGAGAACACACTGCCCTCTCCGCCCCCTCTTTCCTGGGCAGGCAAACAGCAGAGCCTAGGTTAGCCTAGCCTAGCTTCCTCAGGTTAAGAATAGAGCCTCAGGCTCCTGGTCTCCAGTACCAAGTTAAAGGGGCAAGTTGGCTCTGAGGATAAGGAGAAAACTGGCTCAGATGGTAAAGAATCTGCTGGCAATGGGGGAGACCCGGGTTCGATCCCTGGGTTGGGAAGATCCCCTGGAGAAGGGAATGGCAACCCACTCCAGTATTCTTGCCTGAAGAATTCCAGGGACAGAGGAGCCTGGTGGGCTGCAGTCCATGGGGTCGCAAAGAGTTGGACATGAATGAGTGAGTAACACACAAATACACACACAGGTAGAGTCAACCTGGGAAAACTTCTTGGGAGAGGCAAGTTTCGATCTAGAACTTGAATCAAAATAGCTTGCAGATAGGGATAAAACTAACATGTATTTAATACTTCCAGTATGCTAGGCATTATTCAGAAAGCTTTACCTGTGTTCACTTATTCAATCTTCACAACAACCCTATGAGGTAGAAACAGTCACTGTTCTCATTTTACAGATGGGGAAACTGAGGCTCAGCGAGGTGAACTTGCTGTAGGTTACCCACTACTACAGGAATGTGAATGCAGGCAGTCAGGCTCCAAGAGGAATGTGAGTGTTCGGGGAAAATGAGGTTTGGAGGTGTAAGCAGGTGGACTAGGCAGCTTTGGGAGTTAGGTCAGAAGGGGCTGCCTATGGGAGGCTCTGTCTGCACGGGTGGCCTGGAGGGGTGAGGGAGGCAGGCTCCCTGGGGAGTGCATTGGGGCCACCTGGAGCTCCCTGTTTCACAGCCGTGAATCACGTCCCTGTCACAGCCCTGCAGACTCCAGGAGGCAGAAGAGATCCCTCCGGCTGCCTAAGAAAAATGAAGCCTAGAGGGAGACACAGAGAAGGAAAGGGACCCATCCTAGGTCACACAGCCTGTCAGTGGTAAACTCCGCCCTCAGACTCAGTCTGTGCACTCAAGCTCTGCTCACTTCCAGACACACAGTAATGTGAATACGTAGGTGTAGCATCAGGGTGGTACTAAGCTTTGAGGAAGGGGTTAGGCTCACCTGCTTCCCTAATTAGGAATAGGGAGTAGAGAATGTCCTTTCCCTCCTGGTGGCTTTACAAGGATTCTGTGGCTCATGGCAGGATGAGTGGAAAAGGCTAGAAGGCCAGATGCCCCTCAGTCTCTGGGCTGACCACATTCTGAGACCAGAAAAGTCTTCCTTTTCCCTCACGCTCCCTGGAAGGGTCTGTTAGCTATATCCTCCTCTGAGAAGAGCTGCCCCTCCTGCCCCAACCCCAGGCTCCTTGTCTCCTGCCCAGACTCAGGAGAGATCTATTCAGAGTCTAGAGAGAACCTCCAGGTCAGAGACCCCCTCCCCTGCCTCACATCCATAACATCTCGATCGTACCTCTGCCCGAGCACCACCATGTTTATTAGCATTAAGTTCTGTAGTGGGCAGGATGGGAGATGCTTGCTTGGCTGAGCCTGTTCTTTGGGGATTTCTACCTAGAGCCCTCGCTATTCACCTCAGTTTCTGAACCAGCGATTGAGCAGGCACCCCAAAGCCAGACAGTGTGAGTGGCGGCAGATTCTAGCTGAGTTCGCCACTGGGAAAGCTGCAGGGAGGGAGGGAGCATACCCGCTAGAGAACTTGGCACCCCAGTCCAGCTCCTGCCTCTTTTGACCTCCATCCAAAGTTCTTCCCACCAGGCAAGTGTTCCAGATCCTTCCCAGATGACAGGTCCTCAGATTACCTGGGGTGAGGGTGATGCTCAGGGCCCAGATGCACCCATCACTCACCTCTTGGCCCCACAGATGTTGACAAAATACTCTGAAATTCTGGGAGAACTTTCCCTGACTGCTACCCCCTTCCCCATGCCTTCTCGCCATATATTAAAAAAGATTCTTCGGAGAACATAACTCAGCTCCATTCTCCTGTTTGTGCAGTGCAGTGCTCAGTCGTGGCCGACCTTTGCAACCCCATGGACTGAAGCCCACCAGTCTCCTCTGTCCGTGGAATTTTCCAGGCGAGAATCCTGTGGTGGGTTGCCATTTCCTACTCCAGCATTATAATAATATTTGACATGGGTTTTGCTCTTGTTGCCGTTTCAATGGTTGTTGGCCTTTTTTCTTTATTTTTTCAAGCAAAATGTGGTCCCATCAGAAGACAAACAGATCAACAACCACTTTTGCTCCCCTTGGACAGCAGGCTCCGCCCACAATGGGGGTGGGGTGGGCAGGAGGGTGGTGAACTCACTTCCAAGAGACCCGGATTAATTTCCCACTACCTCCCCCGAGGGTAAGGCCTGCCCTGGAAGGGAGACCACCCGGTTACAGCCTGGCCATCCGATCTGGTATCTGCCCATCTGTCTGTCTGTCTGTCTGTCTGTGGGATCAACAGCCTCCAGCCAGCTCAGCTCCTCGCCAGCCCCAGCCCCAGCCAGCTGTAATTCCTGCCTGTTACAAGTGTTAACACCTGGCCCGGGGCCTTCCTCCCCCGCAGTCTCCAGGTGCCTCTCTGAGCCCCGCCCACTGACCCCCACAGGGTTTGACTGAACATGTTCACAAGCCTCTGAAAGGTGGTTGGAGGTGGGAGTGGGTGGGGGAGGCAGCAGGACATCTGACAGATGGGGAAACTGAGGTAGGGCTTAGGGCAAGTGCTCGAAAGGGGAAATGGCTCCCAGGATGGTGGAGAGAGCTCAGCTGTTCTTATTTTCCCTATCTCTGCCCTCGACTTCTGCTGAGCATTTTCACCGAAGCTGAGAAGCAGAGGTAGGCTAGTGATTCCTGCGTTAGGAAACAGAGGCCCAGAGGGTTGTGTCCCACAGAGGTGGCTCCTGACCCCCAGCACAGGCCCCTTCCATCAGGGCGTCCGCCTCTGGAATGCAGCAGGCACTAGGCTGGGCTCTAATAAGACTGTTCATTTTTTTCCCCCAAGAAGGAGAAGAAAGACAAGTTCCTCCACCAGGCGCTAACTGAGACTGACAAGAAGAATTATAGAAATCAGTGCCGCTGCCACTTCTTCCTGTCCCAACTCTTCCACTACCTGGCTGCAAGGCCCTGGAACATCTTTTCCTTTCATGAACCTCTATCTGATGACCCTCCTTGTCTCTTGGCCTTCTGGTCTACCTTCTGGAGGCTTGGGCCTGAACGGTGAGGAACACTGCGGGTGGGGTGCTCTCCTTGATGGGTGGCACAGACAGAAATCCCAGCTGAACAGTTTCCCTTTAAAGTCCCTCCTAGGGAATGTGTGAGCTGGGTGGGCCGAAGAGGGCAGGCTGTGATGGGCTAGAGAACTGGAATCTGGCTGCCCTGGGGGCAGAGTAGAAACAGGAATCTGAGGCCTGTCTACTCTACTGTCCCTGTCGCAGCCTCGGCCCCCTGCTCCGGCCCTGAGAACATAACACGCTCTGCCCTAGCTCCAAGACCAAAGACAAACGGCGTTAAGAAGGGAGGGCTGGTGACATAGTCCTCGGGCAGACAGGATGAGCTTGTGCCAAGCAAGGCTCTGCACCTCCCCTTGCCCATGCTGCCCAGCCCCAGATCCCAAGTCCCTGAGACCCTTTCAGCTTCCTCTCTAAACCCTCGTCTCCTGCAGGACTATCCCTGCAGGACCATGGATGCCCACCAAGCCCCCAAGCTTAGAATGTCATTCACACTTACAGGTCATATGACTGCAAACATATCCACAGCCACTTACAGGTCATACCCCTGCAAACCTATCCATAGCCACAGGCCCAACCATGATCACTGCCACCTGAGGACGGGGTCACAGGCAGACCCGGACACAGCCCTCACACTCATACTCACAATCAGGTCATGGCCATGAGCACTGATATCCATGCACAAAGACATCTGGGGAGCTTTCCCCTTATACGGTCATGAAGGCATGTGCACACATGCACACGCACATGCACACACACACACGCACAACACCACATGCCCAGTCATGAATACAGTCATGCAGTGTCATCAGCAGACACGGGTGCTGACCTCTACATGGGCACAGATACTTCTAGACTTTCTCTGTCACACACACACTTCACAGAATCAGCCGCTTGCCAACACTTGTATGCAAAGACATAATACACCCTGGGCTGTGGATTCCCCCAGGCACATTTCACACAAGTTCACATCCACAGTCTCCCATCTGCAGGCACGGATGCTCCTTCAAACGGAGGGACGCTAGTATACAGATGACACTCCTTAGGGTCTTAGACCTGAACACACATACACCTCTCTGCCCAGACAAAGCAACATCTCTGTCCCCATCCCCAACCCCAAATAAGCCATGTGTCCAGCAATTATATTAGGGCCAATGTCCTGGCTTTCTAGGTTTCTCCAGCATCTTCCTATTGGGTGGTCCCTATCTGAATGATCCCCAATACACCACTACACAGCAGACCCCCCACCCCTCCCTACCAGCACTGCCCCCCAAAAGTGCTCTTGTCCAGCTCATAGGAGAGGGGAACACGGTCTTTCCCCCTTGGTTCTTACAGCCTATCAGTCTCCAAGCCTTCTCTTTCCACCTTCCCCACCCACCCCGAGGTCCCTGGGAAAGCAGAGAACAGCATCCCCTTCCCAGAGGATGGGAAAAGGGTCGGGAAGGGCCAGTGAGGTAGGACTGTTTTCTGCAGCAGCATTCCCGTCAACCAGCAAAGCCCCCAACCCGGAATTCCTGGCTGCCCCCGCCACCCTGGGGACTTCTTTATGTTCAGGAGGCCTCGGGCCAGCCCACCAAGATGGGAAGAAATGGCTGGGCAGAAGAAAGATTTCCCCTTGGGTGTCTGTCCTGGGAGCAACTCTCAGCACCCTCTCTATGAAGCCCCTTGGCCATGCCCTGCTCCTACTCCCATCCTGCCCTCCCGAACACCCAGACACAAATGCTGCCACCCCAAACAGCTGGAGACAGGCTCAGGGTGTGACCCCCAAATCTCCTGGCTCTGCTCTTCCTATCCCAGGCTGGGCACGGGGTGGTTAAGAAGGGAAAAGGGGACATGCAGGTAGCACGCCTCTCTGACTTTCATCCTGGGGCCACAGACCCTCTGCTCACTCACAGATCCCAAATTCTTCCTCCTCACCTTCCACCCCACCCCACCCCCCCAACCCCCGGGCCGAGGCTCTCCTACATCCAGGAGGGGAAGATTCTTTAATTAAAGTTTTCCGGAATGCAGGGGGCTGGAGACTGAGGAGAGGCGGGGTGTAATTTAGAGAGCTGGTTTCAGTGTGTCTTTCCCCTCTGGCCTCTGGGACCTGCCGGGTAGCAATGAGGCCGCTTGGAAAACAAGGGGACTCCCTGGAACTGGGGCTCCCAAGGGGCTGTTTATTCCATGGCCAGTTCCCCCATACAGGCACAACCCCCACCCCAAAACACCGCGCCTGGTTTCCCAGCCTTATTTACTAAAAATGTCTTTTGTATCCGCATTTCTCAAGGACTGAATCCTCCTCTCCCTCTCTCCCTTTCTCTTCGGTCCTTGGTTTTTCCAAAAGGAACGAATTTGACATGGAGAATTGGGTTTTTGGTCAAAGAACAAACCCACCCCCCTCCCAAACAACTACATTTTCAAGGAGCCCTGCTTTTGCCAGGATGGACAAGCAAGAAATGAATTAAATCCGAATTCAATGGCATCTCGGATCAGCACATACCATATTCACTTCTGAGGCTCAAGATTAATCTAGAGCAGAGTGGGGAGAATCTGATGAAATCCACCCCCCACCATTACCCTGCCCCAGGGATCCCTGAAGCCATTGGGGTCTAAAATATGAAAGCACAGAGGGGGTTATTGTGGGGAAATCTCTTGATGGAGGCGCCGGAGGAGATGGGGGTGGCAACGAAGGAACAGGATGATTTTGCCCATGAAGACCCCAAAATGGAGAAGAGGAGTGGCTGCGCCCCAGGGACCTCTCTGGATTTCCAGAAACCCAACTGCAAGCAAATGGAGGGTCTTCAGGGGGCCCCCAGATTGGGACGGGTTCAGGGTTAGGATCTAAGAATAAGAGACCTTCTGAGATGGGGAAAGTCCTCAAGCCTCTGCAGCGACTAGCAAGGAAAATGGTGCTTATCAGAGAAGCCAGGAGTTGGATTCTAAAGGCGACACCAGCAGAAAATCCGGGGTGGGGGGCGGTGGGCGAGTGGGGAGCTGGAGGGAGGTAAGAAGAAAGGAGCCCCAGCCCTGCCGCAGCCCACCCCCGGCTGGCGCCCCCCCACCACACACACACCTCCCTGGGGCTCCGTGGAGAAATCGGGCCGCGGGCAGATAAGAGGCGAGTCTTACCACCAAATTGGGTAGCCGGCGAGGACCCTGGTGCCACAGAGCAGGAGGCCGAGGAGCAGCCGGAGCAGGTGGGGCTCCATTAGAAGCGGCGCCGAGGAGGAAGTTTGCCCGCGACCATGAAGAGGGGGAGCGACGCCCCCCAGTAGTTGGAACAAAGTCCACTTGAGATTGGAAATGACTTTCGGGCTTGTCAGAAGCGCACCTCCACCCGCAGCTGCCCCCTTCCAGAGCCCAGCGCGGAGCAGCCGGGTTTGAGGATGTCAGCGAGCAGCCAATCAGAGCCCGCGGCCTAAGGTAAGAGATGAGTCTGTAGTTCAGCCTGTCAATCACGCGCCCCTCCCGCCCGGCCCACGAGTCTGGCTCGGGGAAGGGCATCGCCCAGCAAACTTGGGCAAAGCCCGCGCCCCGGACCCAGTGGGAACTTGAGGGGGGACACGGCACCTACGGACCCTCCGCTGGCCCGGAACCGCCGCGGCCCCCCGCCAGCCAGGTTTAGGGAGCCGGGGCTGTGACTGGGTGTTGACGTGGAGCCGGCTTGGCGTGGATATTGACGGGTGGCTCCTTTTCTCTCCGGAGACCGTGACCTCTTGGGACTTGGGCCCGTGAGGAATCGAGAGTAGAAAGCACAAGGATGTTTCCAGAAGCTTCGCTCGGGCAGGACAGGATCCAAGGGTCTCAGAGGGGGTTGGGAAATGCTACCCCTCCCAGCCTCCCAAGCCCGCGAGCGGGCCGGGCCCCTCGACCCAGCCGCGGGAGGTGGCTTCCAGAGTCTTCAAGAGGCGAGCGGAAAGGTCCACGGAGGCTCGCAGGTCTGGCTGCGGGCGGCGCCAGGGGACCGAGCCGAGTGTCATTTGAGTCTTTTGTCAGGGATCAGATCGGTATCGGGACCTCCTGCTGCCTTTGCATTTCCTGCAACTGACACCAGCGGCCAGTTGCATTTCCTGCGCGCGTAGCCGTGTCACTTTCTCCTCCTTGAGGGGTTCAGGCCTGGCCTCAAGCTCAGGTCAGAAGGACACCCGCAGTCCCTTTTGAATCTTCTGGATGAACCGTTTACCACGCGTGAAACGCAGTAGCCCCACCAGGGAAGCCGCTGGGGTCCTCAGGGGACCTTGCTGCCAAGAGACCCCCTGCCCTGCCCACCTCTCCTGCTTGAGGCTCTCAGCTCCAACCTGGGACTTGGTGATAATGCCCCCTTTCCTGTATGCACACCAAAGGAATCTAAATACCCCACCCCTGGCCATAAGAAAAGTCTTTCCAAGGCCTCCCTGGGTTCTTTCTCTCCTCTCTTTCCCCAGAGTCAAGGAATTAAGTCTGCCTTGAGCGGTGCTGAGATTGAAGCCAGATTTGGGGGCCCTTGACCCCTATCACTGGGATGCCTGCCCCCCAACCCTGCTCCCAGGCCCCTCGAGGCCCCCACAGGCACTCTGGGTTGGGGCAGGAGCAGGGCTGGAGCATCCCTGGGCCTGGGGCAAAGACAGTGAGGCCAATAAGAGGGGTTGAGGACAGTGACTCCTGGAACTGCATCAGGAGGCTAACCCCCAGCGCTGGGAGGCCGGGAATGGTAGAGTCTCCACCGGGTGGGGGCTTGGCTAGAGGAAGTCTGTGCCAGGGGGCCAGGCATTCCTGGCCTTTGATCTGGGCCACCCATGCCTATAGCTTGAACCCACTGCCCCTGCCCATCCTGAGAGCCCTCAGTGCACAAGGCTGTGATGGGTGCAGGGAGCTTGGAAAACTGGCCCGGGGGCATCAAGGGTCGGGAGAGCCGCCTGGGCTTGTCACGGCTTCTGGCGCGTTCCTAGCCCGGTGCTCGACTAGAGGGCGGGGGGTGGGGGTGGGGGGGTTGGGGGGGGCGCGGTGTGCTGGTTGGAGATGAAAGAGAGGAGGGGAGGAAAGGGGAGAATAGGGAAAGACAGAGTAGTGAAAATAGCGCATCAGTGAGGGCCTGAGAGAGAAAGAGCAAAGAGCACGAGAGACAAGAGCGAGGGGAGATTAACAGAGGGAGCCCGCAGAGAAAGAAGGGGAAGAAACGGGGAAGGAGAGGCAGATATGGGGAAGGGTGAGAAAGGCGAAGAGAAAGCCCCAACCTGCCCAGGACAGTGGATGGGGGTGGAGACTGCAGAGATGGGGACCTTAAGAGATGGCTCCGTGGCAGGCTGATTTCTGATTCACCTGGAAAGTGGGTTGTGGGGAATCTGCCATTTTCCCTGACCTTGGAACCTCAGGGCCCTGACTCTAGAGGGCAGAGAGCCCTCTGCACACACCCTTCCTGGCCTGCTAAGTTCTACCTGGAGCTCTGCCCTCCCCAACGGGGAGCTCTCCGATGGTTTTTCTGCCTGCTCGAACTCCAATCCTGCCTGATAATTTGGGAGGCTCCGGAACCCCACAATCGTCTTTATTAGAGCTGAGGAGGACTGCCTTTCCCTGGCCACCAAGACACCACTGTGGATACAGTGTGGCCAGGACGGTGTGTGGGGGGTGGTGTGAGGGGGAAGAAGGATTAGATGGCTTCTTTGGGGTCATGTCTGGGTCCCAATATTCCATAGGTGCCAGCCTGGGAGGTGGGGGCAGGAGATCCCGAAGGCTGTGGGAGGGGTGGGGTGGGGGTTGACTTGCCCAGCCAGAGAGCCCAGGTCGAGCAGGCAAGCCTGGCCATTCCCTGAAGGGATACAAGTATCCTGATGCCTCCTCCAGGCAGCCCGGGAGCACCGGGAGACCTGGGGCGTGAGCCTGGGGAAGAGGATGGAAGCTGAGACAGGGTCACAAGTGGGCGGTAGGGTGGAATCCTGGACTTGCGCTGGCCTCACAGCCCAAGGAAGGAAGGAAGGAGAGCCCTGGAGAGGCGGTGTGGGAACCTGCTAGAGGAGCACAGGCGCCCTTGAGGATGGAAGCTGTGTGGGGATTTCCCCCCACTTGAAAGCTCCCCAGAAGAGGGGATTCCTGAGCCTTTTCCCCTCCCCTGCCAGGTGTCCTTCCTTCAACACAGGCTTAATTTCCTTCCTCCCGCCGGCCCAACGCTGCCGGTGGGAACGCAGGAATGGTCCCTGCCCGGGAGGGGGAGGGCACCCCCGAGACACGTGTCACAAACGGAAACACCCGCTGTCTCTTGGGCACCCGAACCGCACTCGATAGGGAAAGGGTTAAATTCACTCCAAGGCCAGCCGGGACGGGGTGGGGGTGGGAGCGGCGGAGGCGTCCGTGTTGGACCACGAGGCCTCCGCCTGCGTGGTAAGGTGGCCTCTTGAAAGCGGCCTAGGGGCTGAAGGCTGGCACGTGGGAAGCACTCTGGGTTGTGTGAGGACGTCGGGAGTGACTGCCCGTCCCGGTCCCACCCCTACCGCTCTGGCTGCCCCAAGGTTCACTTCGACGTGCGCTCCCCGGGGGCATGCCGTCGGCCGGTGTGTATTCAGCATCCGCTCGACCCGGCTCCCTGCGGAGCTACGGCGGAGACAAAGGACAGGGGGGCCGGGTCCCCGCCCGCCCGCAAGCACGCCCGCCCGCTGGGGGCTACCAGTCTATCGCGGGGAGGGAGAAGGACATCGTCGATTCAGCCTTCTGTGCTTCACTTGTGCTGGGAACATGCTCGAAGGCCGCTGGGGCCCAGGAGCCGGGATCCCGGACCAGCCTGGGGCGGATGAAGGGAGAGAGGGCAAAGCCGCTGCGGGGCGGGGCGGGGTGGGGTCGGGGGGAGATGCAGCAAGTGCCGATGGCCTGCAACCTCGCGACTCTTGCAGGGAACCGCACGAAGAGAGCGTGTGGGGGCTCTGTACTGGAGGGAGCTCGGGGATGGCGAGGGGCTTTGAACTTTACCACCAAGAGCTACAGGAGTCTCTCTAAAGAACAGTATCAAGCGAGGTTCTCCTTGGAGGCCTCTGGAAAGCTAGACAACCGGAGAGGGCAACCTGGTGGCAGGTGGTTCCTAGTGTGGATGATGGGTCCAGGACTTAATCGAACAAGATTTCTTTCAACTGCCCAGTATAGAAGTCGCGCTTGGAAACGCCGGAAGCCTGCACTGGGTAAGCACATAGGTGAGTAACAAACGCCTACGGAAGCGGGCGTCTCTGTCGCCCAGCCCCGGCGCGCCCCCTGGCGGCGGTGCTGATAACAAGGCAGGAAGTCTGTGGCCGAGGAAGGTGGCCCCGCCCCGCCCCGCGCGTGCACCCGCCGGCTGGAAGCCGAAACCTTTGTTGGTGAGCAGCCCGGATCTTTGGGGATCCCGGTTAAGTAGGCATCCTCGTGAGTGAATGCCTTTAATCTACTTCGCAATCCCCGAGCTTAGCTAGGGATCAGGTGTGCGTGGCTTTAGGCTTCCCTCTCCTCCCCACCCAGGCGGCTCCCTTGGGAGAGCAGGCCGCGCCCCAAGAAGCAGGACGCAGACTGGCCAGTGTGATGCCCCGGGCTTCCACTCCTGGGCACCAACAGGCAGTGGCCGTGTGGCTGCCTCAACCTTATGTCGAGGTGTGGGAGGCTGCAGACAGCCGGGTGATGTCACTGAGTCCTTCCTGGCCTGGCCCACCCACTGGCACCCCTAGATCACAGGTGCCACCTGTGGGACCGTAAGAGGTTTTCCCTGTCACAGTAGTTCCTCCTGTCTTAGTCCTCTCTAGTTCCCTAAGGGCATTTTGGAAAGTGATTTGGGGTCAAAGTCCTTTAGAAGGGAGGGAGCTACCGCAAATTGGGGTGAGAGGGGCACTCCTGGCCAGCTGCTTGTCATCTCTGAGCCTCCTTTCTTCCATCCAGGTGGGTAATACTTTGTATCTCATAGGGAGTTGTCAGCGTTAAATGAGAACCGTGCTGACAGAACGGCAGACCGCGGATGGTGAATAATAAATATTGGGTTTCTTTCTTCTCCTCTTAGGGGCTAAGGAATCAGAAGCTGTCTTGGATTGCTCCTTCTGCCCCTGTCAGCCTCAGCTGAGCGGCTCCTCAGGCGCCCAGGAGCCTCCTCTGGACAGATTTATCCAGGAAAATCTTGTCTGACCTCCCAACTTGAGACCTACCTCACCATCTCCTCTTCAGAGACCGCCGCCCCCCTCCACCAAGTTCTTAGCTGCTCCCCATCTTGTCCCTCTGGGCCTCTTATTCCACCTTATTTTTCTACACAGCCCTAAACATTGACCTTATATTCCATATATTCCATGTCGAATGTGTCTGTCAAATTACCCACTTAACGTTGTCTATTCTCTACTTTAAAATGAAATTCTTCCCAAGCCCCAACACTCAGAGCAGGATCCTGGACAGAGCAAGCCCCTTCTATATATTGCTGATGACTGGCTGGGGGAGCGAGGGAGGAGGCAGAGGCTGAGGCCCCAGATGAGGGGACCGTTGTCTGAGACCCTTATGGCCCTCTGGGGTTCCCATCTTGAGTAGATCCTGGCATCGAGAATTACCCACCCACCCTAGCTACCCCACTCCTGTGTTTCGGCTCCTGTCTCCTGCCCAGGTGACATCTGTACTGCTCCAGGTGGGCTGAGATCAGGGGTTGGCTGGCTGTCGAGAAGTTGCCTCCACACAGGACACTCGAGGCTTGATGGGCCTTGTGCTGCCAGACCCGCTCTCTGCCCCTCTTTCCCTCCCTCACTTTCCCTTTTCTTCCAACTCTTCAGTCTTTTTCCATCCTTCTTGATTCTGCCTTTGCCTCGGGGCTCTGAGCCCCTACCCGGACATGACTGGCCTGCCCGAGCGAGGACCTGGGGCCCCAGGTCAGTTCCTGCCCAGGGAAGTGCTCCTTCCCTGGGCAAGTAGAGCCAGACCTCTGGGTGGCTGTCTGGGTGTGGCTGACTTGGCTTCTCGTGGTCAGGACTGTTGCTCCCAGTTTTCCTTCTAATCCCCGATGGGTGGGACGTAACCAGGAAGGGGAGCCCCGGATGCAACCCAAGAGCCATCTCTGCTTTCTTCTGTCTCCAGCCTGAGCCAAACTGAGGCCCTCTTTCACCTGGGCTCCAGGGCAGGAAGGTGTTTCTGTTTTTCCCATCTCCCACAAACATGTATTTCGTGCCTGCTGTGGGCAAAGCCTGGGGCTGAGCTCTGGGGCTCGATCCTCAAGAGGACCCTAGGAGCATGGTAGGTGCTCTGTGTGCACAGGGTCAGAGGATGACTCCATTCATTCACACATTTTCATAGAGCACAGAATATTTATTGGAAGGACTGATGCTGAAGCTGAAGCTCCAATACTTTGGCCACCTGATGGGAAGAACTGACTCATTGGAAAAGACCCTGGTGCTGGGAAAGATTGAGGGCAGGAGGAGAAGGGGGCGACAGAGGATGAGATGGTTGGATGGCATCACTGACTCAATGGACATGAGTCTGAGCAAACTCAGGGAGATAATGAAGGACAGGGAAACCTGGCGTGCTAGAGTCCATGGAGTTGCAAAGAGTCAGACAAGACAGCAACTAAACAATGATGAAGGATGAGCATTAATGAACAAAAACTGTCCTGGTGTTGGCCTTGCCGTCTATGGGGGAGACAGTCATCCGGGAGATGATCAGATAAGTGTTTCCTTTACACCAAGATAGGAGCCGTGACAGTTCTTTTCATCCCAGAGATCTTGAGGGGGAAGACTTTTGTGGGGGCACGTTAAGGCGATAGGATAGAACAAGCCAGAGATTATTCTTGGAGGTGATGCAGAAATCACGGATCAAATCCTGGTTTGTACTCTCCTGAGTTCTGCCAGCTAATGATGCTCCCCACAAACCAGTGCAGCCAGCAGCAGCCATTGCTGGAAACTCACATGGGCCCAAGCATTGGCTCTGGGTCCAGGGAGCCTGGACACATGGATGTGTACCCAGTGGTGAGAGCTGCCTCACTAGGCATCCAGGAGCAGGTGGCTGTGGCTGGCACAGGTGCAGGCGAGTCCTTGTGCAGACCAGAGGCACCTGTCTGGCCTTGTCCCACATCTGGCATAGCCCATCCCCTCATTTGCCTTGGCTTCCAGGTGAGGCCTGAATGGGGTTTCAGGTCTGGCTGGAGAGACCCTCTGTCTGAGTGGTTGTCTTAGAGCCCAAATCTCATGCCAGCACCCCAACCCCAGTGAATCCAAGTGCTGCCTCTCCCTGTGTGATACTGGGCACATTACCTACCCTCTCTGAGCCTGTTTCCTCATCTGCAAAATGGGTGTAATAACACCTGCTTCAAAAGGCTGTTGCTTGTTCAGTGGAGTGATTTCTACAGTGTCAGAAAGGGCACCTCGGGCACGTTAAGTGCCCCTCCATCCTTCGTGATAGTTAGCCGATCTGTCTCGATGGCAGCCTTCTGTTAGGTTGTAGTATAGCTCACACTGACGGTGGCCTCTTTCTTCGCCAGTTGGTTCTGGCTCCCCCACCTGACTCAGAGAGAAATTCTGATTGGTCTGAGCCAGTCATGGAAACCCAGTCCTCTTGCTTGGGATTCATTTAAGGGTAGATACGGGATCCAGTTTAGGCTAATGAGACGTGAAGGGAGGTCTGCTGGAGGGTACAAAAACTTTTCTGCCAAAAGTTTTTTTGGGGCCCTTAAAATGATACTGTTCCCATCATCACTTCATGGCAAATAGATGGGGAAACAATGGAAACAGTGACAGACTTTATTTTTGGGGGATCCAAAATCACTGCAGATGGTGACTGCAGCCATGAAATTAAAAGACGTTCCTTGGAAGAAAAGCTGTGACCAACCCAGACAGCATATTAAAAAGCAGAGACGTTACTTTGCCAACAAAGGTCCATCTAGTCAAAGCTATGGTTTTTCCAGTAGTCATGTATGAATGTGAGAGTTGGATTATAAATAAAGAATTGATGCTTTTGCACTGTGGTGTTGGAGAAGACTCTTGAGAGTCCCTTGGACTGCAAGGCAATCCAACCAGTCAATCCTAAAGAAAATCAGTCCTGAATATTCATTGGAAGGACTGATGCTGAAGCTCCAATACTTTGGCCACCTGATACGAAGAACTGACTCATCAGAAAAGACCCTGATGCTGGGAAAGATTGACGGCAGGAGGAGAAGGAGACAACAGAGGATGAGATGGTTGGATGGCATCACTGACTCTATGGACATGAGTTTGAGTAAGCTCCTGGAGTTGGTGATGGACAGGGAAGCCTGGCATGCTGCAGTCCATGGGGTAACAAAGAGTCGGACACCACTGAGTGACTGAACTGAACTGAACTGAAAATGATACTATACATATTGCTTTTTCCTGCTTTTGGACATTATTATATCTGAGTGTGATGCCTGGAGCAGCAGCAGCCATTCTGTGCCATGAGGGAAGCTGCCTGAGGATGAGGCTGACTAATAGAGGAAGAACAGAACAAAAACAGAGAAAGAAACTGGGTCTCTGATACCACTGCTAAGATATTAGCTGACTGCAGGGGAGTCCTGCCTCAGAAATTCTTGTTATATGAAATAATACAGTTTCCTTGTTGTTTAGGCTACTTTAGTCTGTTACTTTCAGCCAAAGCCCTCCTAACTGAATTCTGTATTCTCCTGCCTGGTATAGGGCAGTTAGATAAAGTGTTACTGATTGATTTACAAATTGAGTTGCTTTAAAGGTTGGTCACTTTTCTTTTTCTTGGTTTTGGGGGCTTTAGTTTGACTGGGAATGAGGTTGCAAATTGGAGCCTGGAGCTGGGAGACTCACTCTGATACAGTTTGGAGGAAGAAGGAAATAACAAAAGGGAGGTGTAGGGTTGAGGTGGAGCTTAAAGTTAATCCAGAATAAAGTTCCATTTGTTGTTGCTTTTTCCTTAAACAGCTACAGCTTGTCTACTAACGAGTATAGAGTATCTTCTAGAGATGATGAAATGTTTTGGAGTTAGATAATGGTGTTGCCTACACGACTTACTGAATGCAGCAAAAGTCAGTGGTACACTATAACATGGGGAATTTCATGGTATGTGAATTATATCTTCATGGTTTTAAACACAGAAAAACAAGCTTTGGCAATTCACCTGCATTTCTTCCATACTCTCTCCTCCACCTGTGATCTTAGCCCTGTAGTCACTGGCCTTCTCAGGCCCCCCACTCCCACACATCCATGCACCACTTTCTGAGGTTGCTGCTCAGAGGGGCTGGAGGAAGGCTCCTCTAGGGACAGAGGGTGAGTTCTGCTTTCCACCCACCGTTTTAAGGCCTCTGTGCATCCACCTGAGGAGCCAGGATCTCCTGTCCCTACTGGCCATATTGCCTCAGGTTGGGGGAAGGGTGTCAGAATGATACTGTGGGGGCACACAGGCTCTGTGATCAGACAGGGCGATTTCCAACCTGGGCTCCACTGCTTAGCTACTGCCTCTGCTGCTGCTAAGTCACTTCAGTCATGTCCGACTCTGTGTGACCCCATAGATGGCAGCCCACCAGGCTCCCGCATCCCTGGGATTCTCCAGGCAAGAACACTGGAGTGGGTTGCCATTTCCTTCTCCAATGCATGAAAGTGAAAAGTGAAAGTGAAGTTGCTCAGTCGTGTCTGACCCTCAGCGACCCCATGGACTGCAGCCTTCCAGGCTCCTCCATCCATAGGATTTTCCAGGTAAGAGTACTGGAGTGGGGTGCCATTGCCTTCTCCTTAGCTACTACTTCGGGCAATTTATTTAGACTTCCATGTGATTGTTTCTTTATCTGGCAAATGGGTACATGTACTAATGCCACAGCTCACAGGGCAAATGGCATAATTTATCCCCAAGACCTGGGCATAAAGTGAAAATGTTAGTCCCTCAGTCGGGTCCCACTCTTTGCAACCCCATGGACTATAGCCTATCAGGCTCCTCTGTGCATAGAGTTCTCCAGGCAAGAATACTGGAGTGGGTTGCCATTCCCTTCTTCAGGGGATCTTCCCAACCCAGGGATCACACCTGGGTCTCCTGCGTTGCAGGCGGATTCTTTACCTTCTGAGCCACCAGGGAAGCCCAATAGTTGACAACAAATGCTGGTTCCCTAAGACATACTATTAACTTGGGACCAAACAAATGGCAAAACCTTGACCAGACTGTCTCATGATTGATGTTCCCAGCTTTTCTGCTTTGTCTGGCCCAAAAGTTCACCTTCCCCTCCTTCTCCTCACCTACCCTGACCTTGGCCCTCCCGGGTCCCCTCTGCCTTTTGTTGTACACATTTAAGAGGGTAGTACTAAGAGGAGAAATCATTTTCTGAAACCCACATCAGTGAATGTGGCATAACCAAAATATTTTTCTTTATCTTTTTTTTTTCCTGCTCCAGAATTTAAGAAAGTCTGATGTATAGTTTGCCTAAAAGTTAGACTTCCAAGAGCCTTTCTGTGGCTAATGGTAGTATTTCTCAGAGGCTGGAGAGGACCATGGATGCCCCACAATATGAAACATGGTGTTAATTCACGTGGGGTCACATGTGCGAAAGCTCATTTATTCATATGTTCTATCCTGTTTTCCTTCACTCTTCCCGAGTATTGTCGAGGGAGGAGAAAGTCTGTTTGATGTTAATACAACACTTCCTAAGATTCCTTTGTGATAAAGAGAGAAGGTCACACATCCAGCCTTTGGAGGGGCATAGTATCTGGTTCGGACAAGGCAGTGGCACCCCACCCCAGTACTCTTGCCTGGAAAATACCATGGATGGAGGAGCCTGGTAGGCTGCAGTCCATGGGGTCGCTAAGAGTCAGACACGACTGAGCAACTTCACTTTCACTTTTCACTTTCATGCATTGGAGAAGGAAATGGCAACCTACTCCAGTGTTCTTGCCTGGAGAATCCCAGGGACGGGGGAGCCTGGTGGGCTGCTGTCTATGGGGTCGCACAGAGTCGGACATGACTGAAGCGACTTAGCAGCAGTATCTGGTTAGAAAGACATTGTTGAAAATGATAGTAATCTACAGTTTCCTTTGTAATCAGACTTCCCTGGTGGCGCAGTGGATGGGACCCCACTTGCCAATGCAGGGACACGGGTTCAATCCCCGCTTGGAGAAAGTTCCATATGCCGTGCCACAGAGCAACTACCTGTGTGCCACAACTACCAGAGCACCGAGAGCCCACGCTCTGCAACAAGAGGAGCCACTGCAGTGAGAAGCCAACTCGCTGCAACTATGGCCGTAGCTCGCCGCAACGAGAGAAAGCCCGCGCACAGCAATGAAAACCAGCGTGGCCAAAACAAAATAAATAAAGTTTCCTTTGTAATTGAAGTTATTAAAAGGAAGGCAAATCAATTTAAAGAAAAGTGTTAAGAAAATAGCAGAACACCTATGGAGTGAAGGTGACATGGAAATGCCTGGAGTCTGGAAAATACTGGATCATGCGGATAAACAGAGCTGAGTACTTACAGTCAGGGTGCCCTCAAGTTCCACTGTGTGGCCAGGGCACCTTAGTAATGGGCACCTGCTGGTTGGTCAGGGCCCCGGGGTGACCTGAAGCTGGCAGAATGGAAGGGCACTGGGGTTGTAACAGGCAGTCACCCCAGCCATGAGCTGAGAATCACCCCAGCATCGTTTCTGCCTTAAGGTACAGGCAAGAGCCTTGAGGCCAGACATCCAGCCTTAGGACTGTGTTGGATGGCAAGGTGGCCTAGCACGAGGCCTCGGTGACCCAGATACTCCTACTAGGGGTGGGGTGATGGTTGCTGCTGTTGTTTAGTCACTAAGTCGTGTCCAACTCTTTGTGACCCCATGGATGGTAGCTCGCCAGGCTCCTCTGTCCATGGAATTTCCCAGGCAGGGATGCTGGAGTGAATTGCCATTTCCTTCTCCAAGGGATGGAACCCATGTCTCTTGAGTTGGCAGGAGGATTCCTTACCACTGAGCCACCAAGGAATCTCAGGGATGGAGGAGGAAGCTTAATGGTGTCCCAGTTGCCCAGAGGGGCTGAGTTTCCAGTCTAGGCCCAGGAGAGACAGAGGGACTGGAGGAGGTGGTAGGACAAGGCCCAGAAGGTGCATTGGCGTTGGAGAGCCACTCGTCTCCCTCCTATGAGGAGTGTGAAGAGCCGCAGAAGCGGGAGACCAGAAACCGGGGCTTCCGCCTCAGCTTTCTCTCAACTGGCTGTGTGTCCTTGGCAAGGCACTTACCCTCTCTGGGTCTCGGTGTCCCTCTAGGTTACAGCAGCCAAGTGAGGAGTCCTTCTATTCCCGACATCATAGATTGGCTGGTCCAGCTCCCCAGGACCCCTGTAAACACCCCTCTGTGTTCCTGTCCCTTTCAGGGCAGACCAGGACAATAGCCAGAGCTGGCTACAGGCTCATGGCTGGGGCTGTTCTTCTAGGTGAGGGGCCACTGGTGTCCAGCCTGGTGAGGCTCTGGTAGTATTGGGCAGTGCCCAGTGGCCATGTTGGCAGGCTTAAGGCGCTAATAGAAGAGATGGGGACCTGGGAGGGAGGGAGGGAGGGAGGGGATGAGAGAAGGAAGAGGTGCCTGGGTGGGGGCGGCCCCAGTGGCTGCCCTCATGAACATGCCGAAGGTTGCCAAATTGAGTTTAAGCCTTGGTTCCAGAACATAAAGCCTCATCTCTGGGGGCTTGACCCCTCGGAGCCCCCACCCCCAGGGCCGGCTGGATGAGCCGCCCCAAGGGAACTGGCCCCAGAAGGGCCCGGTTGTTGGCTGCGAAGTGGCTGGGAGGGAAGTTTTAATGATACACAACACAAGACACAGGGGGGAAAGAAAGAAGGGGGTGGTGGAAGAGAGAAGGGAGGTGGGGGGGTGGAGAAAGAAAGACCTCCTGCCAGGCCTGTTGCCAGGAGACGGCTAGGCAGCCAGAATCAGCCCTGCTCTTTTCACAGTTGCCTTTAAGCAAGGAGAGAAAGCCCTGTCCATAAAGGGGGACATGTGTTGCTGGGTGTGTAAGGCTAGCCTCCGCAGTTAGGGGAGCCCCCCAGCCCCGCCCCCGCCGCTGCCTAGAGAGAGCCCCTCTCGCCCCCAGCCCTGCCCCCCGCTCCTGAGGGTTATGGATGAATGAGACTGGGCTACAGAGCAATGGAAAAGGATTCGGGAAGGCCGTGGCCCTGGCCACCAAAATGCCGCAGCCACCTCTGGGGTGAAACTCACCAGCTGGGGCCCCAGGAAGTTATCAGAGCCGACAGGGTTGGGGTGGGGGAGGCTGGGGGAATCTAACAAGGCAGGTCATCGTTTTCTGTTGGCTCAGGGTGAGCCAAGCAGTGCCTGGAGGTGTCCCGGTGTCTAGGAATCCTTAACAGGGGACTTAGAAGGGTGGGGCAGGGGGCTGACAACTCCCCCATCCTTCACTCTGCCCCCCTGGTCCCTGTCCCATGGTGGGAACAGCTGTTCCAGAAGGATGAGATGGTTGGATGGCATCACTGACTCAATGGACATGAACTTGAGCAAACTCTGGGAGATAGTGAAGGACAGAGGAGACTGGCAGGCTACAGTTCATGGGGTCCTAAAGAGTTGGACATGACTTAGTGACTGAACAAAAACAGCGGGCTGTGCCTTGGTACTTGGGGACAGTGTTTTTGCAGCCTGGTCGGTGACTGTCTCTATTTCAATGAGGAGTCCACCACACAGCCACGGGGATAGATGGAGGGTGAGGGATTTTGGTAACACAAGGACCCCTGTGTCCCTGGCCCCGGCTGTCAATAGATGGATGTCAACCGTGCGGGTTGTGCATGGTGCGCTCAGCGGAGGGGCTGTCAGTAAAGGAGACCAGGGTGTCCTCTGCCAGGCGTGCCTGGCAGCTGGGCTGGAGCCCTGACCAGTCCTACTGGGCTTGAGTGTGAGCTCCCTGGTTTAAAGGCTCCTTCAACATTGTGTTCTGACCTGCTGAAAACAGGCTGCCATATCTGTTGTTTCATGTAGCAGTCAGATTAGAGAAAGAGCAGTTTCTTTTACTCCTCTGGCAGCCTTTAAGGTCTGAGTTCTAGTCCTGTGAGCATTTCCAACCTGCTTCAAAGTTTCAAAGTGTTAGTGCTGGAAAGATGCAGCCAGCCAGCTCACCCCAACTTCGTCTGGGAGGTTCTGTTTGAACTTCAGGGGCACGGCTGGAGGTTCCCCTGGGCTCAGACACCTGTTTCCTGCCCCGGGCAGTGGGCGACCTGCATCCCTACTGCCCCTGCCTCGGGCTGGCCTTAGTTGCTCAGTTGTGTCTGACTCTTTGTGATCCCATGGACTGCAGCTGGCCAGGCTCCTCTGTTCATGGGATTCTTCAGGCAAGAATACTGGAGTGGGTTGCCATACCCTTCTTCAGGGGATCTTCCTGATCCAGGGATTGAACCAGGTCTTCTGCATTGCAGGCAGACTCTTTACTGACTGAGCTACCGGGGAAGCCTGACCCAGGTAGTGAGAGGAGGAGTGAAATAGCTCAGCAGAGGCCATTTCTGGACAAAATGGAGAAGTCATTGCATCTTCTAAGAAATCTCTTACTCTGCACACATGTGTGCACTGAGATGTTTTCCATGCAAGCTGATGTCCAGGAAAACAGGACTCCTGGAGGAAGCAGGTGGGGGTGGGTGTTTGTCCAGGGCTTCTATTGGGAAGGCTTGCTTTTCTTCCAACTTCTTTTGCATCTTGTTTCTGCTGAAGTATATGTTTTAACTAGTTCTGGTTTTTCTTTTCCTTTTAAAAAAATTTTTTTTTGGCGTGTGAGATCTTAGATCCCCAATCAGGGATCAAACTCCTGCCTTGAAAGTGAGGAGTCTTAACCATTGGACCACCAGGGGAATCCCGCTAGTTCTGTTCTTTCCTGGCCCCATCCAACTGAGGCCAGGCCCCACCCATCTGAGGCCAGGCCCCACCCCAGGGGTCAAGACTTGCTTCCAGAAGGGCCAAATCCCCATGAGGTGATAACCAAAAGGGCATACTTGCCAACACTCAGGGAGGGGAATGAGGTGTGCGTGGGGGTATCTTGGACAGTGGCTGGAGGGGTGGGTGTTCACCTGAGGCCCTCTTGGGGAGGCAGGTTGGCTGGGCAGGGAGGCAGCACAGCTCTGTTAGAGGTGGAGAGCTGGACTGTTAGGGACCTGGAAAGTTCTGCCAGGTCCTCAGAGGTCTTTTGGGGTTTTTTGTTTTGTTTTTAAATACTCATTTATTTATTTGGCTGTGCCAGGTCTTAGTTGGGGTACGCTGGATCTGGGATCTTTAGCTGTAGCACATGAACTCTTAGCGATGGCATGTGGGATCTAGTTCCCTGACCAGGGATTGAACCCAGGGGCTCCTGCACTGGGAACTTGGAGCCTTAGCCACTGGACGACCAGGGAAGTCCCCTGGTTTCTGTTTTACAGTAGGAAGTATTGAGGGTCTTTCATAAAAAAGCCCGTCTCCCTGGCTTGTCAATGACTTTCCATCCCAGGGAAGGCCATGGCTCAAGGAAGCAGACTCGCCTGGTGGCAGCGTTGTTCTCAAGGCTGGGCACAGGTTTTGTCCTGCCTCCCGCCAACCCAGGTTGTCACAGCCCTCCCTCATTCAGAGGACCCAACTTTTAGCCTGGAAAGAAAGACTCCCTCTCCCCTTTCATAACCAGGCATGCTGTTTTCCCCTTATAACTCCTGGCCAGCTCCTCCCATCCCCTCACACTCTCTTACTCTGTGGCTCCTGCTTCTTTGACTTATTGGGGGAGAGTCCCTGGAAGCCCACCCTGACCCAAGAAACATCTCCCCAATGGTCACTGATGAACTCACATCAGCACTGAGACAGTACTGAAGCGCGTAGATTGGCTCCTCAGCCTCCTTGTTCTCAATGTGGGGCAGAACCATGAATTAATCTCTTGGGTGCACACTCACCTCCTCCAGGAAGCCTCCCTGACTTACAGCCCTCTTTGTGCCTTGTGGCTCCTCATCAATGTAGCGATTCCTGACCCTGAGTGGCCCTCAGCAGCCATAAAGATTTGTCCCCAAAGCTCGGGGCTGGTGATCAGGTGGGTTAAAAGAGAGTGGGGGTGGGGGTCGGGGACTCTCTACTAATGCAATGGAAGAAGAGGTCCAGCTGGGTTGGAAGGAAGGGAGGAGGGTCTAGATTCCCTTGGTTCCCTTCACTCTCCACCGTCTGCACCCTCAGCCCCTTGCCCATGAGGTTGAACCTTCACTGAACCACAGTCCTTCCCTATAATGGTCCTGGGAGAGACCGAAGCAGAGACAAGGCCCTTCTCTCTGCGACAAGACCCTCCCTGTGGGACTCCTTAGAGTTGAGGTCGCACTTCTGAGAGCCTCCAGGCCACAAACGTGTTGTGTGCACGGACCCAGGACAGGGGCCTGTGAGGATGGTCAGGGTCACAGTGACACCTGCTGGGGCTTCTAGGAACAGCAGCTGGGGAGTCACAGACAATGAATGTTGGTGGGGGGTGGGGTGGTTAAGGGCAATTAGTAACACCTCACTGCAGGCCTTGAAATTAGCCTCAGATTGTTAAACTCTCACCTCCTTTGCAGGAACGAAGCACAAGAAGATGCACAAGCAACGGGGCCATTGGAATTCCATCTAGGGCTCCTAGGGACATGAGCTGTATTTCTCGAATGGGTGGTATTTTTTGAACTTCATTCACAGAGTCTGGTTTCTACGGAAGAAACCAGAGGAAGTCTGAGATTGTTCTTTGCATTTCTCTGTGGGATGGAGTTTTAAGGGCAAAGAACAAGGACATGCCTTGTACATTTCTTTGTTGTATCGCCTCCATAAGAGGAAGAAAAGTATGTAATACTGCCAATGTCAATGAGTAAAAACAGTCCAGGTGATCATTGTAATGTCAATATGAAGAAACTGGGAGGAATAAAGAATATAGTGAAATGAATTAGTGATAAACACTTAATATGTTAGGGCAATTCCTTGATAAAAGGAAACCCACAGTGGAGGGTCATCAGCCTCCCTGGTGAGCCAGGCTGGAGGGGTGCAGAAGTGCCCAGGGCACAGGGCAATGTCTTGGTTGGAAGCCCTCCACTGACCTCAGTAACTTGCTCCAAATAAATGAAAAGCCAGATATGCAAATAAAGAAATCCAAGGGTGGAGTTCCCTGGTGGCGCAGTGTATAAGAATCTGCTTGCCAATGCAGAAGACATGGGTTTGATCCTTGGTCTGGGAAGATCCCACATGCCTCAGAGTAACAAAGTCCATGCATCGCAACTACTGAGTTGGCAGACCCTAGAGCCAGCAAGTCACAACTACTGAGCCCGGCTGCTGCAACCACTGAAGCCCGTGTGCCTAGAGCCCATGCTCTGCAATGAGAAGCCACTACAATAAGAAGCCCATGCACCACAAATAGAGAGCAGCCCCGTGCTCTGCAACTAGAGGAAGCCCTCCTGCCGCAATGAAGACCCAGTACAGCCAAAAGTAAATAAATAGAATAAATAAATAAAAAAGAAATCCAGGGGTAAGGATTTCAGTTTGCAAAATAACCCTTTACTTCAGAAAGAACCCAGTCAAGGTCTCTTGCAAGTATTTCACATATCATCTGTTTTATCCTTACACCCCTTAACTTGGATAATTAGACTCCACCGGCGATGACGGGGCTATAGAGAAAACCTACCCATGTAGCTAGGTGCTGATGTTCCTTCCTTGGGCAGAGTTTGGAGTATAAATTGGGATTTCCCATTGGGAAAACTGGGGGGGATGGGACGATGTTGGGGGCTCAGCAGGCCAGACCCTGGTCTTGGTGGGTTTCATTTGCTTTCCCATCTAATCCCCAATAAAGCCCCACATGAGAGCTGGCACTGCTCTCACTTCACAGGGACACAGGCCTAGTAAGTGTTGGAACTGGGATATGCATCCAGTCCCACCTCACTCTGAAGCCAGGGAGTAAGGGGTAACCCCAAAAGGCTGGGGCTGGGTACATGGAAAGATGGTGGTGTCCCCACTGGGAATGGACACGGAGGAAGATTTTGGTGGGGGGATAGATAGCTAATGGTCAGCAAGACTCAGTTTACCACTCACAGGATGGAGGATGCCTGGGTATACACCATTAGGACTGCCATGTACAGCTGCTCAGGTTGTGCACTGCAAAAGGTTACTCTCCCCCACCTAGGAGGGCCCCATCTGCATCACAGGCATATCTGCATATTCTCTGACAGTTAGTAGTGAAATGCCTAGAGGAGGAGATAGTTGTTTTTAAATCATTCAGAGGGGCTTCATGGTGGGTAGGCAGTGCCTTGCCAGCCTTTTCCACATGTATTTGCATCATCTTCCTTGAGACCTCCACCCAAGGGAGTGAGCAGGTATTGGGAGTGGAGGAGCATTTCCTGCCCCATCTCGTTTCTCCCAGCAGTCATCAGAGGGGTAACAGGGAGCAAAGCTGTCACAGTACCCCTGTCCTCCTGTTTCCTCTCAGAGGTCCCTGGCTAAAGGTTCAGGCTTTTGCTCTCCTTGCTGGGGCAGGACCTCTAACCGGGGGGAGGAGGAGGGGAGCTAAGGAGAAAGAGGAGAGAAAGAGTCTGGAGTCCCATGGGTGAGCTGAAGGAAAGATACAGAGCAGGGGCTGTCCTTTTTTCTTTTTTTTTTTTCTCCACATCACAAATTCATCACAAATTCAATAACATCAAAGGTCATTCAGGAAAGAGGAAGGTCCTTCTCTCAATAGACTCAGTCAAGTTTGGGGACCCTGGAACAGTTTCCTGGAGCAGTATTTGCTGTAACAAGCAAATGAGTATATCAAGCTTCAGGCTGAAGCAGTCCATAAAAGTTTGGGCATGCAAAATAAATCATTTGTCAGGAGGTCTGTGCAATAGAGGGGATTATCCACCACACAGAACAGCTCACAAGAGGTTGTTTCCTTTATAATGAATTTCAAATGAATTTTCATCAGCTTCTATTGTAGTTATTATTAATAATACCAGTGTTTATTGAATTTTTATTCTATTAAACACGGAACTATGTTTGTGGTCATGCTTGTAGCAGATACTCTGTCCCTATGATCACAACCAATTAGACCAATTAGACCTGACCCTTGGGCAATCAGTTCACAACTGGCCACAGCCTTTGACAGGTCCCGAAGTGCCAGTGTGGGGTCCCCTTCTCCCCTTCAGACTCATGTTAGGATACACAACAGATGCCACTGGGCCCCAGAGCAGAATGCCCATCGCACCATGAGGGTGTCACGGCAGCCATGATGGGCCACGTGCAGGCTATACCCTCTGAGAGAAGCAGTAACCAGGAGTTAATACAAGCAGAAAGACATGTCTAGAAAGGGCGCAGGGGGAGGAGGCCAGCACAAGGAGGGGAATGAGAGGCAGACCCCAGTGCCTGAGAGCATCAGTCTAGCTGTGTGATTTGATTAGCTCTCATTACAGAGCCTTTTCTGTCTTCCAACAGCATCCTCCTTTCCTATGATCCTTCCATAGCCACTGTGAGGGTGGTGGAGGAGGTTTAGGCTTGGAAGGTTTGCATCTGGGAAAGAGGGTGCCCGATGGAAAGGTGAGGTCAGAGAGACCAGCCAGCCTAAGGCTCCCTGGAAGTCTGACTAATCGACCTCGCCAATTATTGAGCACCTACAATGTTCCAGGCACATTTTACATGTTATCTCATTTAATCCTCACATCCTGCCGGAAGAATAACTATATCACTGATTTTACAGTTGGGAAAATGAGAGCTCTGAGAGATTTTAAGTGACCTAACCAAGGTCACTGGCTCAGAAAGAGAGCTCCAATGCGGGCACAGACATCCTGGCTGTCTAGGGCCACAGACACTGCTGGACTGCTTTGTAGCGGAAAGAAGAAAAAAAAAAAAAAACATTTATCACTCAGCGAGGTGAGCCCTACACCAGGCACCTCTCGGTGGGGAGCGGCTGCGTGGGTGAGTGGAGAATTCCAAAGGAAGGAAGCCTCATCCATGGTTCCCATGGGCTAACAAAGCCATGTCTCCGAATTGAAAGTCATTTAAACTCGCGATCCTGGAGATAACACGGCTTTGGAGAAGAGAGGTCTCTGGTGCTGCAGTCCGGGAGGATTCCTGGAGGAGATGAACTTGTAGAACAGGTGGGGACTAGAGAAGAGGAATCGGGGCTGGCCAGGCGCAGTGCACTGAGGAAGGGGCCCTCTGGGCTCAGGAAGGCGGAACAGGAGGGGAGGGGAGATGGACGTGTCTGCGGTGTCAGGCGGAGCGTCTAAGAGACCCACATCCTGCTGGCTCGCTGAGAGCCCTTGAGCAAGTCACTTCTCCTCTGAGCTTTGCATTTGCCATGTGTTAAGTGAGGAGGTGGGGGCGACTCCCCTGGGCCCTCCCTGCTCTACTCTGGGGAGAGAAAACAGCCCGCCAGAGCTGAACAGCCTCTTGCACCCGCAGCCTCCGCGACCGGCTGCGCCGGTGACCAGCAGGGGGCGCTCCTGCAGAAGGCTGGCTGCCGCGGCCGCCCTGTGCTCCGTACGCCGGGCCTTCCTTTGCTGTCCTTCCCAGTCAGCTCCGGTCACTCCTCTTCCTGCACTGCCCTTTCCCACCCCACTTTCTGGGATGAGCTGGTGGAGGAGGTTCCTGGAATCCAGATTTGGGGGCAGGCCACTTCCCTTCTCTGTGCCTCCGTTTTCCGGGTTATGTGAGGAAGAGATGAGTTACTGGGTGGGAGAGGTTTCCAACCATACATAGTAGGTGTCCAGGATGAGTCCTGCCATTTCACACCCTGTTATCTTTCCCAGAACAGGGGATGTGGCTTTTACTGCCCACCAGGGAGAGCCAGAGCCTCCTTGCTCACCGTCAGGGTTACACTTTGCTTCAAACTTTTACTCAAAGTCCTTTCGTACAAAGGTAGAAATGACTTCTGGGTGTTGTATGACACCTGAAACAATGAGTGACGCTTGACAGGTAGCTGCGGAATGATTGGGGTTTTGAAACCATCTAGACAGGAGCTATGGTCTTTCCTGTAGTCATGTACGGGTGTGAGAGTGGGACCATAATGAAGGCTGAGTGCTGAAGAACTGATGCTTTTGAACTGTGATGCTGGAGAAGACTCTTGAGAGCCCCTTGGACAGCAAGGAGATCAAACCAGTCAATATAAAGGAAATCACCCCTGAATATTCATTGGAAAGACTGATGCTGAAGCTGAAGCTCCAATACTTTGGCCACCTGATGCAGAGAGCCGACTTACTGGAAAAGACCCTAAGGCTGGGAAAGACTGATGACAGGAGGAGACGGGGGCAGAAGGAGAAGAGGATGAGATGGTTGGATGGCATCATCGACTTGATGGACATGAGTTTGAGCAAACTCTGGGAGATGGTGAAGAACAGGGAAGCCTGGCGTGCTGCAGTCCATGGGGTTGTAAAGAGTCGGACATGACTTAGTGGCTAAACAACAGAGAAGAACTGTGAGAAAGTGACAGGAGCTGCCTCTTCTGCCGTATTCATTTTCATCCTCACATTTCTGACCACTGTTGTGTGAGGAAGACAGACAGAAGTGGTATATTTAGTTTATGGATGAGGAAACCAAGGTCACAGAGGAAACCAAGGACAAGGTTAACTTGGGACCCGGAGATCTTTCCATTCAACTACAGTTGTCCCATCCCTTTGCTCAGCAACCCCCTGTTGGAGACATGTGGTATTGCAGGTAGACACAAAGCCTGGTCAAGAGAAAGGCAGGCACAAGCAGGGTGCGAAATCCAAGAGGGAGAGGTGGAGGTGGACCGTTTCATCGGAGCTGGAGGCTAAAAATGAGATTCCAGAGTCAATAACATAAAGCAGCAAGGTTCAGCAAATCTCAGAAGCATTTCCTATTCGAAAGTACCCAACACCCTGTCAATCTACGTCTCACTCCAAAGGTGAGCTCAGTATAGCAAAGGGATGCGCCATGGGCTCATCTGTTAGGATTATACCAACAAATGGTGGTAACACTTGATTCCTTCTCAAACATTTATGTGGTAAATTAGAATGAAGTGTGCCATTTGGAATGTGAAGAAAGATGGATTGAAGAGAGTCACTCTGCAAAATCCAGCTCAAATATTACTGCATCTCAGTATTGCCCCAGACACACCTTCCCTGGAACAGTGAATGGATTGTCCTCTCATGTGGATCTTAGTTCCCTGACCAGTTATTGAACCCAGGCCCTCGTCAGTGAAATCACAGAGCCTTAACCCTTGGATAACTAGAGAATTCCCAGCACTTTCTTCTCTTTCTGCAGCTCAGTGATGAAACACATACCCGCTCCTTGGGTTCTAGTCCCAAGTTTACTAGCTGAGCAGTTACTTACCCTCTCTGTGCCTCCATTTCTTCATCTATAAAATGATGTGAGGATGAAATGAGCTAATATGCCTCTAGGACTTAGACCAATGCTTGGCATGTAGCAAGTACCCAATATCCAGTTTATACTTATATAGAAATGTCAAAATGTTATATGTATTTATGTACATGTCTTTCCCAACAAACTGTGCTTCTCAGGGTCAGGACCTAGTTAGTTCATCGTCTCTTACTCCCAGATGCTCAAAGTTTGTTAAATTTTATAGTATATAATCATGCTTTCTATGAAAAGGAAATTTTGTAGTAAAATTGAATTAGTCATTGTGTGTGTGTGTGTGTGTGTGTGTGTGTGTGTGTGTGTGTGTTGTTAAGCCTGAGCTTACTATTTCCCAGAGGTAAACAAAGACTTGAGTCTCTCCCCAGTTTAAGGAAAGACAGCTTTCTGGGCCACTGAACTACATATCAACTTTAGGAAAACATGCTATGGTCCAGTTATCTCCTAGTCAAGACTTTGTTAACAAGCACTTCCTACCTGTGCCTATGATTGTGCAAATGTGACCAGGAGGAACTATGCAAGGGACTGCATTCCTCCAGGCACCAGCTGAATGTTCTGCACTTCAAAATGGGGACCCTTTCCTTTTACCCTTCACTTTCCGGAGCAAGAAGTTACTCAGATGGAAACATGCCAACAAGAATATGCCAAGTGTGCCTCTGTTCAGAATCCAATCTTTAGAATGTTGTTGATAGTCAATTCTGGATGATTCTTCTATTTTCTAAGAAAGTTATTCTTCTCGCCTTCCTCCTATTCTTCCTTCTTTGTGTTCTTTCTTTTGAACCGTGCCAGTGGTTGCAGCGTGTCCGGAACACTTTTCTGTTATAAGACACCTGAAAGTCGCGTCTTTCATTATTGCTTGGCCCGTGGGGTGGCTCTAGAGGGGGGTACTTAACAGTCAAAGGCAGAAAGCATGCTGCTCAGTGCTGCTTGTCTGGTCATCTCACCGTGTTTTAATGTTTTTAGAAGTGGGAACCCAGAGGGTGGGTGTGTATACTCATGGTGACCCCACTGCCCAGGCAGCACACAGGCATATGTGTCGCCTGACAATTCTGAGTTGATTTATGTGGACAATGGAGCAGGCTCTTTGAAACTGGGATTGTCTATCCACATTGCCATTTCTCTACCTACCTCTGTGTTCAGCCTCCCTTGGCTAAGCTCAAACACCTTTGGACTGGAGAAGGGCTCAGGCAAGCAAGGGATAAGGAAGCATCGTATCACCTTCCATACAACACAGCCTTCACGCAGAGCATTGTTCTGGAGCAGAGAAGGCAAGAAAGGGAGGGAGGAATAGAGACAAGAAGGTTTCGAACTGGAATTGCCATGGATGGGTGTGCTCTGCCACTGTAGGGGGAGCTCCCCGTAGAGGACCGGAGTCCTTCCTATAGAAAAATAGGTGGATGGATGACATAGGAGATGTCCAGGAATACATCCCTTGTTTTCTCCCAAATATCTTCCCTGCTAAGGCTTAAAGTTTTACCATTAGAGATTTTTTCTTGTGTCCTTGTTGCCTCTCCCTTTGAAGAAAAATTTTTTTCATTATAAATGTTAAATTAGAAGATTCAAAGAAGATAAAAACATTTTTAACACACCCTTACAACCTCCAAAGCACTCACTTCTTAAAATAATAATCATGACCTCTATTTTGGACTGAATGGCCCAAGGCACCCACTTTTCCTTTCTGGCCGTGCTGGGTCTGCACTGCTGCACAGGCTTTGCTCTAGTTGCCGCCAGTGGGGGCTACTGTCCAGCTGCAGCAGGCTTCTCAGGGTGGCGGCTTCTCTTGCTGTGGAGCTGGGTTTTAGGGCACACAGGCTTCAGTAGTTGTGGCGCGTGGGCTCAGCAGTTGTGGTGCACAGACTTAGTTGCTCCACGGCACGTGGGATCTTCCTGGACCAAGTACTGAACCACGTTTCCTGCATTGGCAGGCGAATTCTTTACCACTGAGCCATCAGAGAAGCCTGCAAAGCACTCGCCTTTTAATACATATTTTGATATGTTTCTCTCCCATCTTTTCTGTTGTTTTCACGCATAGCTGTAAGTCCCCCCTGTGTGAGATTCTGTGACCCACTTTCCCCGGTTAGCTTCCATCCTAGTTCGGTCTGATGCTCTGAAAAGGCCAAGTATATGCCACCAAGTACCAGTGAATTCCACGATGTTGAGGAAATTACCTACCTGTCTAAACTTCAGTGTCCTTCCTGTGGAGTGGGGACAGTGATGCCCAATGTGATAACTCACGGCACCCTGGAGCCAAATCAGAGAGAGAGTGAGAGTTAAGGCCAGTTCAGAAGAGCACGGATAGGACGGATGGGAGTGGTCAGAATAGAACTATTTACAGTGAGACCGTAGCCAAGAAGGCTGGGTCACAGGGAGTGGGGGAGCCCAGGCAGAGGGACAAGGGAGCACTCCCATACCAGTTTTGTTGAGTCCTCCCTGGGACCAGCTCTCCTGAGCAGCCATGCCTCATGCCTTGGGCTTGGCCTGGGCACAGGTGCCTTCCCTTGGAGCCCCCAGGCATCACCTGCCCCACTTCCTGTTGGGTCGAGTCCATTTCCAGTGCAGCCCTGAGGGTGATCAGAGGGAGATAGCCAGCCTGGAATTCCTCATTTCCACTTGCTCACAGCCAGGTGGTGAACTCAGAGGATTGTGTGAGTGTTGGCCTCTGCCTGGGGCCCTGGGCTTGACTTGGGAGCCCTTGGGACCTGGGGCCAGACAAGGCTGAATGGCTCCTGGGGATTTGCTTCAGGAAGGGTGGCCTGGTCTGGGGGCAGGGTTGGGGGGAGGATGAAGAGATGTGGATCTGGATTGGATACAGCCTCCGCAAGTCGTTCAGATCACTCATTTGTGATCGCCACAGTGTGTGCGCATGTGCGGGACGGGTGGGGTGGCGAGGGGGTAGCGGGGCGGGGGGTAGGGTAGGAGAACTGCATCCCTAAGCCGTGGCTGCCTTGGGCTGGCTCATGGAGACAGGTAGCTGCACGTGGATGTCTAAGAATGCTCCTCTTGCATACCTGTGTGAACGTGCAGGTCTGGGAGCAGCTGTGGGTCTGCCTAGGAATTTAGACAGCCATGGGGGAGGTGTGGGGGAGTCTGTGTGTCACTGAATGCCTGGACTTGAGTTGTAGAGTGTCAAGGGGTATGTGTGTGTGTGTGTGTGATGGGGCATGTGTCTGGCTATGGGAAGGATTGTGTCTGTGAACATGCATTGTGTCAGAATAACACAATCTATTATTTCTATCTCTGCAGTCCCATAAAAAGGCCAACAGATCCGAGTTACAAGCTGGCAACAACACATATTACCTGAGCACCTACTGTGTGCTGGGCCCTGTGCCAGGCCTTGGAGATATAGAAAGAAAGAAAACTCAGGGCCTCCACCTGCCCCCTGCCTTGAGGAGCTCCCGGGCAGAGGGTGAGGTGGGAGGAATGAATTATTATGGTCAAGGCTCTAAATCCTGAGGGCTGCCCCTCGTGTCCTTCCTCAGGGGTCCCACAGTATCCCAACTGTGGAGATGATCTGTTTTCACTGCCATCTCCTCCTCCAGACTAGAGCCCCGTAATACTCTGTAAGGATGAATTATGCCAAAGCCCCTGTGAGTCAGGATGTCTGGGTGGCCCTCAGCCAGCCGTGACCAGTCATGAACCACAACCAGTGCGACAGTCCCACTAGGCTGGGCTTAACTCTTGCTTCCACTACTTACAGCGGGGTCACACGCACCAGCTACTTAAGTGTCGGTTAACTCATCTGTGCAATGGGTATAATGATGGCTCACTAACCTCACAGGAGGCCTGAGACTTCAGTGAGACATGTGCTGGGCCCAAGGATGGCATCCTAAGCACTGACTGGTGGAGGCTCAAGAATTTTCTTCTGAGTCTGGGATTAACAGATGCAAACTATTACATTCAGAATGGATAAACAAGGTCCTACTGATTAGTACAGATGGGCTTCCCAGATGGCACTAGTAGTAAAGGACTCACCTGCCAATGCAGGAGACAGGAGACTCGATTTTGATCCCTGAGTTGGGCAGATCCCTTGGAGAAGGAAATGACAATCCACTCCAATATTCTTGCCTGGAGAATCTCATGGACAGAGGAGCCTGGCAGTCTACAGTCCATAGGGTTGCAAAGAATCAGACACGACTGAAGTGACTTAGCATGCACGTATAGTACAGGGAACTATATTCAGTATCCTGTGATAAACCATCATGGAAAGAATATGAAAAAGAATGTACATGTATCTAGAACTGAATTACTTTGCTGTGCAGTAGAAATTAATACAACATTGTAAATCAACTATACTTCAATAAAATGTTTTTAAAAAAGAGAGAACTTCTTTCTGGATATTTCCATGTGTATCTCAGCATCCAGTCACTGATGTCCTTGGTGAATCTTTAGTGTTTTCTCCAATCTCCCTGCCTTACAGCCTTAACTGTCAACAGGTAACTTTTCTGAAACATTGAAAATGTGTCACTTTGGGAGAGTATGCCTCACCCCGCCCTTGCTCCAGGCAATTGCCTGCTTGTGTGTGCCTGTGTATATGTGGGGGCCCATGGGCCTAAGGACAGGAGAGGCAGCTGGGGCAGCTCTCTCCTCATCTGCCTGAACTCAGGTGCCCACTGGGGTGGTTGGAGCCTGGTGGGGGTCCTTCGTCCTCTCTGATTCACACTGGTCCAGCTTGAGCTTCGTTGAGCCTGGTTCAAGGTCTTACCAGTGGTATGCTGGAGCCAGTTCCAACTGGTTTGCACAGCCACCTGAGCAAATCTCTCCCTAACTCCTTAGATCAAGGATGATGTCACATCAGTAACTTGAAATCACCCACGGTGGCAATGTTTGCAGCAGAGAATCGGCAGATGCTATTAGCCAGGCTCCCACCCACGCGGCAAAGCAGCACAGCTTGTCTACAGTTTTAACAACCCCTGATATCGAGTGCCAGCACCTGTTGGGCATTTGGCATCACTTTTTTTGTTTTGCTTTTTTGGCCACGCCACACTGCTTACAGGATCTTAGTTCCCCCACCAGGGACTGAAGCTGCGCTCTTGGCAGTCAAAGTGGGAAATCCTAACCACTGGGCCTTCAGGGAATTCCCATGGCATCACTCTTATTTGCACAAAAATCCTGTAAGCTATTTATTATCGTCCCCATTTCATATCTGAGGTTTATAATTTCCATGATTTGAATTCAGGTCTCTGCCCACCACACTGGACTGTATGCCTCAATACACAGAACCGTGAGATGCAATATCGCTGGCAGAGTTGTTGAAGATTGTCGATTAACCGCTGCCCTTATTGGACAGGGAAACTGAGCTCAGAGAGGCTCACTATAGCCGTTAATATGGCAGCTGTTAATATGTTAATGTGGCAGCTCCCATCTTCCCCCAGTCTGCCAGCGCCTTTGTGTTCACAAAGCCAAGGTCGCTGTCACCTGATGTTCTGCATACATGGATGATTCTTTGGAAACTCTACATTCAGATCTTGACATTCAGTGTGAGTTATGTTTTGTTTTGCTCGATTTGACCCAGTATTCAACACTCTCAAAAACATATTAAACCTTGACGGGGCGATTTGTTGTGTGTCTCCCTCCCAGATGGGAGCCACCTACTGCCTTGGTCACTGCACTTTCACTGCAGGAATTGGGGTTAGACTTAAAAAAAAAATAAAAAGAATAAGCAAGGCAGAGCTTTATGACCCAACACTGAACATATCCATCCTGTCTGACAGAAGTTCTGGGGTCTATGCACTTTGGAAAGTAAGTTCCTTTCCACCCCGTCCCAGGCTCTGCCTGCCCCACTGACCAGAGAACCTAGATTTTTGTTCCATGAACATCAACTAATGCTCAGTGAGGCCTCCTCCCCGACAGACTCTAGTTTAGAAACTGGGCTCCCTTATCCCGCTTCCGCTCTGACCATGAGTATCCCCATCCCAGGACACCCTTAGCATTTTTCCTGTGTCCACAGCCGGCCCTCCTTCAGTGTCGCGGAGCTGGGGCAGAGGTGCCCGCACCGACCGGCTGGAGAGTGGATGAGACACGACTTCTCAGACTCCAGGCTCCTCTCTCCTTTTACGCCCCGACCCCTTCCTGCGGGTACATCCACCCCGCCCAGAGAGGCAAAAGCTCCCTGGTTCCCACTTCGTATCCCCATCCTTGCCTCTCCAATGCCGGGGTCCTTCAGCCTCCCAGTCCCCCGACAAGCACTACATCAGGTGAGCTCTTACCTGGGGAGGGTGGGCAGGGGGCCGGGAGGCGGGGCGGGGCGGACCTGGAGAGGTGGCCCCACCCTCAGGGGGCGGGGCAAGTCGGCAGGGCCAATGAGGCGGGGGGCTCGCCGCTCAGGGATGGGTGCCGCCAGCGCCGCTCCCTCCCCACCTCCCCGCTCCGCCCCGCTTGGGTTTAAAGCCCTGCGGGCTTCTGGTGGCTGCGCTGCGAGCGCTGCGCGGCGCGAGGAGATGCGACTGGGTTCCGCGCCGCCGGCATCATGCGCCCCCCGCCCGCGCTGGCCCTGGCCGCGCTCTGCCTGCTGGCGCTGCCCGCCGCCGCCGCCGCCGCCTACTTCGGGTCAGTGCCCGCCGCGCCCCGGCCCGCCTGCCTCCCCCTCCTCCCTCTGCAACAAGGCCAACTTTTCCCTTCCGCTGGCCCCGGCCCCGGCGGGATCTCGAACTCAGACCTTAGTACCCAACCCCATCTCGGGGTGGGAGTTAGTGCCCAGAACTCCTCTGGCTTCCCGGACTGGTCCCGGAACGCACCTTCCAGCGTCCGAACTCTGGTCCCCTTCACCTCCGCTTTTCTCACCCAGTCCTGTCCGAGACCTCATCCCGCCCACTAAGCCGGGTCTCGGATCCCGGCTCAAGCTCCGGGACTCTGCAGGCGTCTAGGACCTGGTGCCTGTGCGCCCAGTGCTCCCTGTCCCTGCCCGTCCAAGGAGTCCCTCCCGCGCTCGGACGTCCTCTCCGATCCTCACTTGTGCCCTGTCCGTCCCCATCCTGGGCTCTGTCCAGTCACCAATCCTTGCCTGGGGCTCCCTTCACACCTTCTGCCTTAGCCCTGCTGAGCTGAGACCTGGAGGGCTGGCTGGATGGGTAGGGTGGGTTGTTACCGAGGTCGGGGGAGGGGATCGCACTTATCCAGAAGGGATGGAGGAACCTTCAGACCGTGCGGAGAGTAGAAGGGAACCGTCTGTAGGGGAAATCCAACCAAATCTCAGACCTGGCGTCAGGTGAATTCTCAGGAGAATGACGAAGAGAGTAATGGGGAGGTGGCGTACATGATTGGAAAAGGAAGCTCCGAGCTGAGGGTGACATCTGGGGAGAGAATGGGTGGGACCGGGCAGTATTTGGAGAGCAAGTTACAGGGTAACTGACCCTCCTTCTCTGAACCTGAATTGCAGGGACTTGGTAGAGGAGTTGGGGTCGTGGGTGTGAAGGGATTTTCCTGACCTCCCCCCAAAGCCTGCTCTAAATATATACAGTCTGTTTCTTTAAATCATGGTACTTTTTGTGATCCACACCCAAATCAAGGTGCGGCTTACAGTCTGACCCAAGCAAAGGCAAAAGCAAGCAAGCCAATAAAACCCCAAAAACATAAACCACCAAGCAAGTGACCTGCCAGAGACTGGTCTTATGGACCTGGCAGGGAGGGGCAAATAAGGGTCAGAGAAGGTCTGAGAGGTCCTGCACAGGAATAGGGCTGTGGGCTAATTTCCAGGTCATGACCCCTGGTTAAAACATGCCTTGGCTGTGGGCAATGGCCTCTCTTGAAATATATAGGGGGTGGGGTGGGGTGGGAGTAATGTCAGCCCAGACCCTAAGGCTCTGGGCTCAGCTTGCTGGGAAGACCACTTAGTCTCTGGCCTCAGTGTCCCGTTTTGTACAAAGAAGGGGCTGAACTTGGTGTGACTGAGCCCCTCTATCTGCTCTCTGTCAAGGGCACTGCACATTCATTTTGTTTCCCAATGATTTCAGGCTTGGAAAGGCACTGTTGCTGCTTCAGCAGACAGGATAAAATGGTCAGGCACAGTCTCTGGGTTCAATCCCCAATTCATCTACTTGCTAACTGTGTGAGTTTGGCCAAATCACTTAACCTCGCTGTACTTCAGTTTCTTATCTGTAAAATGAGGATAATAGTGCTTATTTCATATGAGTATCATGTGAGTCGGGCTTCCCTGGGGGCTCAGTAGTAAAGAATCCATCTGATCCCCTGGAGAAGATAGTAGCAACCCACTCCAGTATTCTTTCTTGGGAAATTCCATGGACAGAGGAGCCTGGAAGGTCATAGTCCATAAAGTCGCAAAGCAGTCGGACACAACTTCGCGACTAAACAACAGCAAATCATGTGAGTTAGTACATGTAAAGCACTTAGAACAAGGTCTTTGTTGTTGTTTAGACCCTGACCCAGGGTCTCCTGTGTTGCAGGCAGATTCTTTTGCCACCAGGGAAGCCTGAACAGGGTATAGCATATAGTAAATGCACAACTAATGCTACTAATTATTAAGAAGATGAGGTAGAGTATCTTGATATTTCAGCCCTGACAGGGGTTTCTGAGCTGGAATGGAGTAGGGTGGTGAATAAATGGTGCCTGCAGCCTCTTGGATATCAGCTCATTTTCACAATCCTTTTGTTTGCTTGGGCTCAAGGGTTGAGGATGGGGCAAGGGCCAGGTCAGATGGGAGGAGAGGGCTCCAGGAAGCTGAGACCACCCAGGCTGGTGTGGTTGGAAAGGAAAGGAGTTTGTGGCAGTGCCCAGGGTTAGAATTTGAGGGCTGTAAGCAATGGGGCAGTCTTGGAAATGAAAAGGGAAATCATAGATCGAGCATGAACTGGGGGTGAGATGGATCATATGAGTGTGAGTCCCTCTTCCAAGTTGTGAGCTCCACTGGATATAGCTGGCAAAATGCACTCAAGCCACCATCACCCCAGTCTGGGGAGGAAGACACAGTCTCAGAGATTAAGATAAAACTGGGGGTTTGTGCTGTTATGTGTTTGGAGAACAGAGAGGAATGAGCCTAAATTCTCCCTGAGGAAGCCCTGTTGTGACTCAGTCAGGCCAGGTTTTCCATCCTACTATTTGAATTTGCTCTCTGGAAGTAATCTGTAGCAGTCATTCACACTGTAGTAAGAATAAGAGGTAATGTGCTTCTCCCTTCAGATTATTTGCATTTGAAATCTCATTTCTGACTATAAGATCAAGTGTTTTGTCATCCCAATAAAATAAAATTCAAACATCAGGAGAACAGGTAAGGCCAATCTTCTTGGGGGTTTTTTAAATCATAGAATCAGACTTAAGAGTTGGAAGTGACCCCCAAAAGTTTCTCTGGTCTAACTCCCTGCTTCAAGCAGGTCATGTATTATTCCTATTTTTCAGATGAAGGGGCCATCATCCTCAAGTCAGTGAGCCAGCAACTGCTTCTGGTGCTTTTGCATGAGTCTAGCACCTAATTCTGGTGTTGCTGATAGTATTAGTATCATTAGTATTACAGTTTACAAATAATTTTCTTATTCAGCCCCTCCATAATCTGATCCTCAGACCTATTCTTGAGGTATACAGGATGGATGTAAATAGTTTTCAAAAGGAAACTGAGGGTGAGAAAGTTTCAATGACTCACTCTGTGTCACACAGCAAGCTAGTGGGAGAGGCAGCATAGAAATCAGGTCCTGTTGCCAGTCTGGGCTCTTCATTTGACAGAAAGTATTAGCTACCAGAGCTAATACTGTGTGGTCATCCAGGAGAGCCACAGCTGCAAAGGAGATGCAGAGGGTGAAGTGGGTAGAGGGTTCCCCCCTCTCCTATTTGGTTAACTCTGTTAGACACTCTTGGCTGTTGTGGGTTGGGTGGGGCCCCAACATTCTCTTCTGTCCTCAACAGTGAGATAGGATGCTATGAACTCTGCTCAGGTATCAGGTAGGCTCCCATAGATGGCATGATGACAGTGAGATGGGAGGTAGAAAGGTTTGTCCCAACTCCAGACCACTCCTTTGTGCTGTCCATGATCAAGTCACTTGCCTCCAAGGTCTTTAGCATCTGGAGGGCCTAAGGTTCCCTAACCAGACGGCTTTGGCTTGGAAGTCTTGGATTGCTCAAGAGTTCATCTTTTAGCTCAGTTGGCTTGGGAATTCTGAAAATATTAACCTCTGTGGTGTTTTTTTTTTTTCCCTGTGGTGTTTTATAAATGAATGCTCACTGTATTATGTGATGAGCTGAGAATATGATAAGGCTGGTCATCCAATTCAGTCTGTAAGTCATGAATTTTGTGTTCAGAAATAGTTAATGTGGATGCAATTGTTAAAATTGTAGTTGACTCTGGTGCTGCTTTGTACATGTATGGCCTCTGCACTGTTTGTGTTTCCTTCCTGTCTAAGGATGGTATAGATAGGTTTAGGAAAGCACAGTCTTAAGTAGTAGCTCAGATGGTAAAGAATCCGCCTACAGTGCAGGAGACCTGGGTTTGATTCCTGGCTCAGGAAGATCCCTTGGAGAAGGAAATGGCAACCCACTCCAGTATCCTTGCCTGGAGAATCCCATGGACGGAGGAGCCTGGGGAGCTACAGTCCATGGGGTGGGAAAGAGTTGGACATGACTGAGCAACTAACACTGATAACTGATCTTTGCCTCTTGCCAGCTGTGTGACCTCAGGCACATGTCTTCACCTTTCTGAGCTTTGGGTGATGATAATACCCATCCTAAAGGCTGGTGTGAGGCTTGAGACAATGAATGAAAGGGTCTGACATGGTGCCTGGCACATACTAAGTGCTCAGCACAGGCTCACTCTTGGTGGTTGCTGGCATTCTCATTATCTTCTTGGGTTGTAGAGGTGTCATCATTGTGAAGAAGCAAGATACGACCTTAATTTTTTTCAAAACCAACATCACACACAATGAAATACATGCATTCTAAGTGCACAATTTGGGTTTTAACGAATGTATGCCTCCGTGTAAGCACCACTTCAATTACTATATGGAACTGTATCATCATCTCAAAGGACTCCTCCTGTTCGTTTGCAGTCGACACTCCCCCACCAGCCTCAGGTCACCACTTCCCTGCTTTCTGTCACTTGAGATAGTTTTGCCCATTGTAGAATTTCATATAAATGGAATCATAGGGTATATAGCCTTTTGAATCTGAATTCTTTTGTGCAAAATAATGTTTTTGAAATTATCCACATGGTGGCATGTATCAGTAGCACTTTCCCTTTTTTCTTGCTGAGTAGTATTCTATTGTTTGGATGTACCAAATTTGTTTATTCATTCACCAGTTGATGGACATTTGGATTGTTTCCAGTTTGGGGCTCTTCCAAATAAAGCTGCTGTGAACCTTCGTGTACATCCCTTTTGGTGGACAGATGTTTTTATTTCTCTTGGATATGTATCTAGAACTGGATTTCTGGATCTTATAAGAAATGGTTGAATAGTATTCCAAAGTGGTTGTACCACTTTACACAGTAATGTATGAGAGTTCTAGTTGCTCCATATTCTTTTCTGCTGTCAGTCTTAATTTTGGCCATTTTAGTGGGTATGTATTGGTGTCGCATTGTGATTTTAATTTGCATTTTTCCACTGATAAATACTGTGCTGAACATTTCCTATGTGTACATTCATCATTTGAATATCTTTTTCATTGAGTTATTTGTCTTCTTATTATTGAGTTGTAAGAGTTCTTTACATATTTTGGATTTAAGTCCTTTATCAGAATTTATTGGCAATATTTTATCCCTGTCTGTAGCTTGCCTCTTCATTTTTCTTATTGTTACCTTGCAAAGAACAAAAATTTTTAAAAACTCTTTCTAGACAGAGGAATTTTATTTATTTATTTTTTGGCCACACCATGCAGCATGTGGGATCTTCCCTGACTAGTGACTGAACCTGTGGCCCCTACATTGGGAGCACAGAGTTTTAACCACTGGACCACCAGGGAAATCCCGAAACCAGTTTTTAATTGTGATGAAGTACAATTTTTGAACTTTTCTTTGTATGGTTTGTGCTTTTTTGTTTCTCTCATTCAAGAAATTTCTGTCCATTAGAGGTTGCAAAGATTTTGTCCTATGTTTTCTTCTAGAAACTTCACAGTTCTAGCCCTTACACTTAGGTTTATGATTTTTGGGGGGATTAATGTATATGGATGGTGTGAGGTAAGCATTGAAGTTTACTGTTTTCCATGTAGATATTAACTTGTTACAGCACCATTTGTCCAAAAGGTGATCCTTTCTTTATCATCATCTTTATTGCAACTCAATTGACCCAATATATGAGGGCTTATTTCTGGACTTGCTATTCTATTTGGTAAGCTTATGGGCATGAACTTGAGCAAACTCCAGGAGATAGTGGAGGATGGGGAAGCATGGCCTGTTGCAGTCCACGGGGCTGCAAAGAGTTGGACATGACTTTGCAACTGAACACCACCAACAAAGCTTATCTCTGGACCAGTACCACAGTCTTAATTACTGCCACTGTGTGGTAAATCTTGAAACCAAGTACTATACATTATGTCCTTTTTCAAAATTATTTTGGCCATTCTAGATCCTTTATGTTTTCACATAAATTTTAGTATCAACTTATTGATATCTGTAGGAAGGCCTGCTAGGATTTTGCTTGGGATTGCAGTGAATCTGTAAGTCAATTTGCCTTCTGACAATATTGAGTCTATTGGTTTATAAACTGGCCATATCTCTCTTAGGGGAGCTTTTAAAATTTCTTTCAGTAGTGTTTTATAATTTTCAGTGTATGGATCTTACAAACATTTAAAAAATTATTCCTAAGTGTTTTATGTATTTGGATTTTTTTTTGAACAGTGCTAGGAATTGACTGGGTCCTGAGGAAAACAGGGTTAGAGAGAAGAAAGGAAGAAATTTTACTGCTTTGGGGTGGTAGATTGCAAGCCAAACATCACTGATAAGAATCATTGAATTTGGGAAAGGAATTTAGACTAGCTTGTCTCTAGCTCAACTCTAACTCTTGAGAAGCTGGGCTCTAGAGCTGAGGTCAAACCAGCCTCCTCCGTGGAAGGTGGTGAAGTTTCTGAGGCTGATGGAGGGAAAGAGAGGAAAGAGAAGCAAGGGGTGGGGAGGGACTCCTGGGCTGGAAACTTCTAAGGAAGAGAGGTCCTGGTGCCTTTAGGCTTGTGTGCTCAGGTAGAAGTTGGGCTCAGGAGGAGGTGGGCCAGGTGCTGTGAGGGTCACCCTCACTTTGATATCAGCCTAAGTAGGATGGGACACAGCCTAAGGCCCTGCTTTAGTATAAGGAGCACTTGGAATCACATGGATAGAGTGCAAATCCTCCCGCCAACCACTTACTAATGGTGACCCAGGACAAGTCAGTTAGCTGCTCTGACCTCAGTTTTCCCATCTATAAAATGGCTAATCTTTACCTTGTAGGGTTGTTATGAGGGTTTTGTGTATATAAAAGTGCTGAAATGCTATCCACATATATGGAGTCCAAGAAATCTAGTGGTCTGTCTTAGAGAATCCCAAGTAGAGGAGCATCTTTTTGACATTTGTTGCTTCCTCTCTTCCTCCTTTATCCCAGTCATTGTATAATTTGAATCCTTCCTATGCCCTTTATGTGCATAATCTCATTTAACCAAATGACATCCCAGGAGGTAGGTGATGGTGGAATTCTCTTCCTTTAGAGGTGAATAGCGGGGGAAAGCTCAGACAGGCCAAGTGCCTTGCCCAAAGTCCCAGAGCTACTGACTGGCAGCACCTAGACTTGAATTCTAGTCTGTTAGAATCCGGAGCCAACTTCTTCATCCCTCTCACCTGCTGATGCCCAGCTGAGACCTGGGCAGCTCTGACCTTCTGAGTCCTCTGCCCTGTAGCCTCTTTCACTTGGCATACGTCATAGGTATCTCTGGCACTACATGTCTTCAACTCTAGGTATGTTACCTAATTTTTTATGTGCTCATGTTTCAGATTCATGCATAGCATCCTTTAAGCAGAAGTCTTGGGACTCCATTGTTGGTCAGCTCCCCCCACAATCCCTAGCATTGCCTCCTGGTCCATAGTGACTGTCAGGGTGGGCAGTCCTCTTTCCTTTCTGCTGACCCTTCCTTGCCCCCTGAACCTCCCTCTCTGCCCTGTCTGTTGACTCTTTCTGCATGGCCCTCTCAGCACAAGCTGCCTGGCCATGACCTGGCCTCTGCCTGGACAGGAACGAGAAGCAAAGCAGTGAGCCCCTGTCAGACTCTGGAAGTCAGCCACACCTGACCTTCTGTGGGAATCCTGGGGGCAGCAGAGATGAGCCGGGGTTGGGGCCAGACACTTCCAGCCCAGACTGTCTCACTGGGAGACTTTCAAAGAGCCAAGAGAAAATCAAACCACCATATTCAGTCAGTCCTGGAAATTCCAAAGAGTCTAGTTTAAGGGTAAGCGCAGAGAAGTTCTGCTTTCCCCATAGTGACCATCCCTTTGAGGCCAGATGCATATTATATTATTTTTATATTAAAAATAATATGTATACCATGTATCACATAACATCCTTAACAATTTGGAGGGCAGCACCCAGTAATCAGACATGATTATTTTTGCAGAAAAACATCTACGCGTTGAGATGAAGACCATGAGTATTCTCATTTCGGTTTAGGTCAAGTCTTGCTGCCACATGAGCTCACCAGAACCATAACAAAAAAACTGTAGTTGTCCGAGCATCCTGGAGTCCTGAATCATGGAGGAAATTTTGTGAACCTGCAGTAAACTTATAGAACATCATCATGAGAGGAGGTGCAGGTTGTGTTTTAAAGAAATACCTGGGCCAAGTTCTCACTGCGTATCAAGGGAGGCTCTGGCTGATCAAGCATAGCTTGTCCCCAGAAACAGGTTCAGAGGGGCTGAGCTAGTTGGAGGAGTCAGGGTCTGACTGATCTGGTAAGTGATATGCACTCTAGTTCCCAGCCTGAGGGCTGGGGAGGGTGTGGCCACAGGGCAGCTCCTTCATAGCCACGCCCTTCCGAAGCCACACCCTTCCGGAGCCACGCCCTTCCAGAGCAAGGCTTGAGTTTGGGAAGATTTCTTGGTGGGATTGGGGGTCACTGGGTGACCCCTGCAGCCTGGGACTGAGACAGCAGGGAGGCCAGTGATTTGGGCCTGGAGGGCTGGGAAGAAGCTGAGGAAGAGCCTGAACGTATACTCTCTGATTGGTCCTCTGAGGGATGTATGCAGTCAGCAGGTGTTGGGCTGGGGCTGGGGGACCTCTGGGGATGAGAAACCAGGACCTCTCCCAAGGGGGTTACAGGCTACTTGGAGAGACACTCTCTACAGCCCTGAGGAAGAAGGAAAAAAAAGTGTGAACCATGAAGAACTAATGGTGCTATAATCCCAAAATACAGAGAAGTCAGAGAAGTTGGATGGTCAGAGTGGGATGGGGCTGGCAAGTAAGGAGGACTTCTGGAAGAGGCAGACAAGCATCTTAGCCTATTAAAGCTGGATGGGGCCTCAGGATCACCTTTCCCGTTCCCTGCATTTTTGAGTCAAGTGTTGAAAAGGCTGTGGTTATGAGTCCCGGGGATCCATGAGGGCTTTTTGGACTGGGGAAGGCAACCTAGGTAGCGGTTATACCATGAAGAAAGGCATGGAGGCTGGATTACTTTAGCCAAGGCAGGAGGACAAGAAAGAGCCTGGCCTGAGAGGAGGGGCCCTTTGCTACAGCCCTGGTTGGCTCTGCATCCAGGACAGTCCAGCACGGGAACTTGCTCTGGTCCTGCTCTGGAAGACCCTACTCTCTTCCCAAGGAAGCCTCTTACAACTCCATCCATCCCCCGGGGCTGTCCTGACCACTCTGGCCCTCACCAGGCCTATTCGGGGAAGGGTTTCTTGACGAGGTGGAAGTTCCTGCCATCTTTAGAGAGGAGGGGTGTGGAGGGGCATGGGCTATTCCTGTGTCCTGCCAGCAGGCGAATGGAAGCTGCATGGAACCTGCAGCCTGGGACACCTCCTCCTGGAGCATCTGCAAACAATGGAATTGTCCTCATCACAGGTGGTTGCGCATGGGGCATTCACCAGGGGCCAGGCTCTCAGGGCCCACAGCCCGGCCTGAGCCTGCCTGTCCGCCTTGAGGAGGGTGACCACCCAAGAGCCTGCCAAGCTGGTTAGTTGGTCAGCTTAACCATGGTTTAAAAAAAACTTGGCAGAAGTCACCCAGCCCATGAGCCAGGTCCCATGGTTGGGGCAGAGCTGGTGGGGGTGTTGCTTGCCCCATGGTGATACAGCCTCAGTGACTACTTGCTTTTCTCTGCAGTTGCCACACTGTGTCTTCCAAACTGTTAATACTCCTCCGCTGGCTCAAGGCTGGGCCTGTGAACCCAAGAAGCTGGGGAAGTTTATCTTAAGCCTTCCAGCCCCCCCTTTCCCTTCCCCTTCCCTTCCTCACCCCAGGCTTCCCCTTTCTCTCTTCTCTTCATGATCCCAGACTCTCTCCTTTCAGCTTCTCTTGTCTAGCAAAGTGCGTTCTCAGGCACTAGCCTTATTATATCAGACTGTCACACTTTAGTATGAATTGGCAGTCCACTTCTCTAAGTTTTATTTTTGACTCTTGGCTGAAGAGAAACTCAGTTTTAGACCAGGGTCCTTCTCTCCCTTTAACTGCCCAGGGGGCCTGAGGAGGAGACCTGACCAGGCTTCCATTCCTTCTATCCTACCCATCTTGTGGTCTTATCACCCTGGACATTTACTATGATGATGGCTGATTCTGTTTCCCTGAAATATTAAAATGGCAAGCAAAAACTGTCAGTCTTGATAGAAGCAATCAGGAGAACTGGAGTGCAGACCCAGGCTTGCCATTAACTCAGGGTCATATGAGACAAAAAAAAAAAAAAAAAACACAAAACCCTTAGATGAACCTCCAGGGCACCAGAGAAGTCAAAACAGAGACCTATCTACTTGGTAAACCTCTGGCCCTTCCTGCCTGCCCTCAGGAGATTCTGCCTCCCAGGAGGCATTAGGGCAAAACTTCTGAACTGGGTGATCCTGAAGGGTTTCCCAAGTCCTAGAATGTACTGATTCAAATAATGTACATTTGGACACGGCCAGGGAACTGGGGGAGATGTTTATCACCCCAGACTTGTGTGGGGCTGGGAGGCCACCCCTCCATAGCCACTATGCCACCTGATTTGTACAGTATGTGCCAGGGACAAAGACCCCTTCCTCATCTCCAGCCTGAGCCTGAGTGGAGTGGGAGGGAGACAGGAGGAGGAAGCGGAAAGCATTTCCTCCACAGATGTTGCACCAGCCACGCTCTAAATATCCGAGATTGTTGAGATGCAAAGCAAGCTGGTTGGGCGGGCTGCTTGCTGCCCACTTAGCTCCTGAGCACATAGTCCATGATGCCATCCTCCGCAGGCATCCCCTGGAAAACAGGAAGTGGAGCAGTTCTTGGAGAGACAAAGCCCACAGCTGGGCCAGGCTCTTTTCTTTCTGAGCCAGGGGTGGGCTCCAGGGTGGGGCAAGGGGAGGTGTACTGATTCAGTCCTAGAGTTTCTGAGACAGAGAGCTGGGGAGGAAAGGAAGGCTGCGACCCAGAGAGGGATGTTGTGAGCAGTCTGGTGGCTTTTGGTTTTCTTTGGCCTGAAGCTGATGCTCAATATTGAAATTTAAATAAATGAGTGAGTGAAAGGAGTGGGGAGAAGGACTTGGAATAAAGGTGGGAAATGGTACCTGCCAAATTTGCCATTAAGGCTGCTCACTAAGGACATCTTCTTGGAGGAGGTATGAGGTGACAGTGAGTCTTGTCAAGGAGAGAGGAATGTGAAGGATGGAGGGAGGGAGGTGCTTCTCAGGAGCATAAACCTCGGGGGCCCCTCAGATGACGAGAGGGGAGAGGAGCCAGGGGTGTTGAGGGTTCCCCCCAACACTGCTCTGAAAAAGGACTGCCTGGAGCCATGTGCCCTCTTCTTGGGCCAGACACTGCCCTCACTAACTCTCCCCTTCTGGGAAGAGGTGGGGAGTATGTGTGTGTGTGTGTGTGTGTGTGTGTGTGTGTGTGTGTGTGTGTGTGTGTGTGTATATTTAGGGGGCTTAGTGAGGGCAGGAGAGGTGGGCTGAGATATTTGAGATGAAAGCACAAAAGGCCCACTTACCATGCAAATGGCCCTGCAGCGGAAACCTGTTATCAGGAGGATCTAATAGGGTTTTTGAGGGCCAAGGCCAATGCTCCAGGCAGGACAAGGCTTTCCTGGTTCCCAGGTAACTGCCCGCAGTTGGCACCAGCCCGGGTGCCAGGCACACCTCCTGGTCCCTCCAGCTAAGGGTCCAGACAGGTTGGCCTTACCCAGCACCCTGGGAACCGCCAGTCTTGTCCTGTGGCACCTACCTGCTCACCCACCCACATCCTGGGGGTGGCCTCCTCTGGAACCATCGGACCCTCTGAAGCAGAAACATGGATGGGGGTGGGGGTTGGAAGAACAGAGCCAGGCACCCCCAGTGATGGGAAATGCTCTCCCCCTGCTCAGCCTTCTCCAGCGAGCTCCTGAGAGCTTCCTCCTGCTCCCTCGCCACCCCAGGCCTCCCACTGCAGGCAGGAGGAGCCTGGCTGAGGTCAGGTTTTTACCCTGATGGTGTTAGGAGATCTGATCCAGTCCCTGAGCAGCTACGGATGGTTTCCCCAGGAGCTGGGCTGGTTCAAAGCCTTCTCCTTCCCCTGCCCCCTTGGTATCTGGGGTCCCCACAACCTTGAGGTTGTGATGGTATGTCCCAGCACCCAGCACGGCACCTGGCACATAGCAGATGCTTAAGAATAACACTTTCGGGACTTCCTTGGTGGTCAGTGACTGAGACTCCGTGCTCCCAATGCAGGGGGGCCAGGTTTAATCCCTGGTCAGGGAAGTCAGGGAACTAGATCTTGCATGCCACAACAAAGGTTGAAGATCCTGTGTGCTGTAACTAAGACCCAGGAGAGCCAAATACATAATTTTTTTTTTTTTTTTAAAGAAGAATGACACTTCTTGTAAGCTTACACTTCTTGTAAGCTCCAATGACCTGGAGCTTACTGTGTGCCAGGCACTGTTCTAAGAGCTTTACAGATGTTAATTCATTTAATCTTCACAATATGCTTAGTTGCTCAGTCCTGTCTGACACTTAGGGACCTCATGGACTGTAGCCTGCCAGGCTCCTCTGTCCATGGGATTCCCCAGGCAAGAGTACTGGAGTGGGTAACCATGCCCTCCTCCAGTGGATCTTCCTGACACAGGTATGGAACCTGGATCTCCTGCATTGCAGGTGGATTCTTTACTGTCTGAGTCACCAGGGAAGCCCAGTCTTCACAACAACCATGTGAAAAGTCCTGTGATGTCTGCATATCACAGGTGAGGCACAGAGAGGTGAAGCGCCTTGTCCAAGGTGGCACAGCTAGTAAGAGGTGGAGGTGGGATTTGAGCCAAGGCAATCTGGCTCTGGTCTGGCTCTTCCGCTAGACAAGGTGTATTTGTTGTATGGAATGAGCTTGGGGCTGAGAGGACATCCCTGGGGTCACCAGTGAATGAGGGCAGACCTGGGACCAGACTCCCCAGAGCTAAACAGCCTTGAGGGTCCTTGGATCCCCACACTCTAGGAGATTGTGGGTGATCATTCCAGGGAGAACTTCCGGTTCTGCCCATGGGTTTGGTGGTCCCTGGGGTCCTGTTGATGCTAGACCAATGCTTCCCCCAAAGCCTGGGGGAACCTGCTTTTGCTTCCTTCAAGGTCATCCCAAATGGAGCAGCTTTAAAAAACAAAAAATAATTATGTATTTATTTATTTGGCTATGTTGGGTCTTAGTTGCTGTGTGTGGGCTCCAGAGCATGGGCTCAGTAGTTGTGGCATATGGGCTTAGTCGCTCCACGGCATGTGGGATCCTAGCTCCCTGACCAGGGATTCAACCCACATCCTCTGCATTGAAAGGTGGATTCTTAAACACTGGACCCCCAGGGAAATGCCCTAGATGGAGCAGCTTTAGCCAAAACTATGGATGGGGTGAGCCTTGGACAAGGCGAAAGGAGGCAGGGGTGGGAAAGGCCGGGTGATTGGAAGGGGAGCTTGGGGAAGTGGGATATGAAGTGAAGTCCTGAGGGGCACCCTTGACTTTTTCCCACTTTGGAGGGAGACAAGGTAGCCTGGGAAGTGACTGGAGAGTTTCTGGGGTCAAAGCCAATGGCATCTCATTGTGTGTGAGTGGGGCTTCTGGTCTTATCATCCTGAGCACCAAGGGCCATTGGCTGAGGGCGCAGAGGGCAGAGGGGCACAGGCTGGGGACAAAGAGGAGAAGAGAATGGAGCTGGTCACATGGGGTCGCTGCTTTCCTAATGGGACGTGAGAGGCTGCAGTCAGCCTGAGAGAGCCCAACAGGAAACAGGAATGGGGGAGACAGACCAGCTGGGCCAAAGCAGGTACAACCGATGAAGGCGGGGTTGTCCTGTGTGGCTCAGGGGCACTTGAGTCAGGCAGGGGCCTGGAGGCCCTCTTGTTCCTCAGTCTGGAAGGGCAATTGGCAAGTTCACAGATTATCCATCCTCTGTGCTTCTGTTCTGAACACTGGTCACTTGCTTGGTTGATCGCATCTGACCTGACCAGGGGGCAGTGTCTTCATTACAACCACAGGTTTTGTCTTGATGCTTACTTGATCTCTGATTGTTCATCTGAACCTCAAGGAGCTCAACTAACATGTGGGGGATGGAGATTTTTGCAGAAGGGCCTGGTGGATGGGGTTCTCAGGCCTGGGGTGCCAGAAAAGATGGTTTCTTAAAGGAGAACTGATCATGCCCATGGACCCTGGAACAGACTGGAACCTCCAACACCTATAATTCTCCTGAGGTCCAAGAAGAAACCATCTCTAGCAGATACCTTGGCATCCGTAGGGCATGTGTTACAGCATTTACTAGCACTGTTTAAGGAAACCAGCTGAAGTATTTTCCAAGTTTAATGTCATAGTACTCTTTCTTCAAAGGAAAAATGATCCCAGACTACAACATAGAAAACAAATATTGGGTGGGCCAAAAAGATCGTTCGGGTTTTTCCATAACATCTTACAATAAAACTTGAACAAACTTTTTGGCCAACCCAGTAAAAGGGAAACTGGGTGGTATGTCTCTCAACTGTCTTCCTAGGCCCTTAAGGGGGTCCCTGAGGCTGTGAGGGGGTACTTTTTGAGAGCAACCCTGGGCAGACCAGAGCCCGGTGTGGCCTGAGGCTCCTGTGCGGTTGACTGCCTTTCCTGACCATTAATCGCTACTAAGTGTCATTACTGCTAATAAAATTAACCGACTTTATACTGGACTCCTGGGGCCATCAATCACAGGGTCAATTACACGAAATTAAAAAAACAAGGAACCGTTGATGGGGGAAAAGGTGTTTGCTGAACTGAGCTCACAAGAACAGCCCAGGGAGTGTGGTACTCCACAGCTGTCAGGAGGTGGGTGATCAGGGATGACACCCTTAATTAGACAAATTGACTCCCAGCCTTGATGTTGTTCTACAGACAGAAGTGTCTCAAGCAAGAACAGTGATGACCACAGGAAGACTCTGGGGCCAGGGACTGAAAAGCTCCCGAAATTCTCCTTCCCATTCTTACTTCTGCTTCTCTCTCTGTGTTTGAGTCACTTTCTCTTTCTCTTCAGATCAGCTTTCTCTTTGTACCTCCTGAGTTACAAGCCTAGTCACCCAAAGAAAGAGAGAGAAAGCAACTGTGTGCTTGCTCTAAGTCAAATTCCAAATTCCCAGAGAAAGAATGGATTGGCCCAGCTTGGGTCATGTGATCCTCAGTGGTCCAATCAACAGGCCAGAGCAAGGTCACATGGTATAAAATGGCTGACAGGGTAACCATGGCGGTAGAAAGACCAGGTAGGCAGCCAACCCAACAGGTGTCTGCAAGAGTAATTTAAGGGACTTAGTAATAAGCACTCAAAATATGGTAGATATTGGAATTCCCTGGTAGTCCAGCGATAAGGACTCAGCATTTTCACTGCCGGGACCAGCTTCAATCCCTGACTGGGAACTAAAATCCCACAAGCCATGCAGCACAGCCAAAAAAACCCAAAACCATGGTAGATAATATTGTGTAGTAGAATATAAGTTATATAATATAGGTCTAATGATATAAAAATAATATGCAAATGTCATTTAAGACAAACCCTGAAGGATGTGCAGCCCTGTTGGCCCCAAATTCCCAGCATTCCCTGCTTGTCCTCTTACCTGTCAATCACTACTACAAGGGAGGTCCCAATTTCTGAAACACAAGAACTGCCTGAGCAGAAATTGTCCTTCACACCCACTGCTGGTGTGGGGAGGAAGACATTTGAGGGGTTAGATGGCTGCTGTGCCCTTTGCTCCTGCAGCCCCCAAGCTGCCCTCCACACCGGAGGCTGGTCAGGGTGGGGCCTCCTGGGCTGGAGTTGACATCAGGTTCTGCTCTGGACCTGCCAAGGGTTGAGCTCTGAGGAGGGTTTCCTGCCAGACTGCAGGGAGGGGTTTGGGTGTAGACCTGGTGGACTGGAAATTTATCCATTTGCCCCCAGATTAATGGTTAACGGGTCCCTGCCCTCACCCTGTCTGGGAGGGGAGCCCAGGGCCAGGCTGGGCCAGGAGGAGCCTGATAGCATCTGTCTCTACTCAGGAGTTTCGGAGATATGCTCCACACTGGGTTGGCTGCACCTGATGGATTTGGAATCTACAGGTACTCTCTGGGGGCACTTGGGGCCTGGCCAGGACCCACACCCTCCCTGGGGCAGACAGGCAGGGTGTGGCATCCAGCCAGATGTCCTAGCTGGGGCAGGTGGCTCCAAACAGGAGAGCCATGCCCTTGGCTCTGTGGGATGTGGGCTTCTCTGACCACTCAGGGCTTGGCCACAGGGCTTGCCTTGGCTGGTGGTGCTTGAGCACGAGTGACAAGTCTCACATCCAAGCAGGAGCTTAAGAGCCAGCACTGCTTCCACCTTTGATCTTTTCCCGTGGTTATAAGGCCAGCATATTCCAGAAAGGGGCTGCATCCTGGTTGCCAGATTGATGTATATGTTCCACCCACACCGAGGGCCACCAGGGTCCAGGAAACAGCAGATAACTTGAACTGGGAGAAACATCTCATGGATCGGTTCTGGGGGGATGAAAGGTGAGCTCTGTTTGTAGTCCTCACCTTGCTGCTGATCTGCTGTGAGAAGAGGGCTAGTCATCACCTCTTTGTAAAACCTAAAACCTTTGTTTCCTTATCTGGACAATGGGAAGATTCTGGCCAGGTTAGAGAATAAGGCATCTTGCAAGAGGAAAGAGTTGAGAAACTCCAGCCAGGGGAAAGTGAAACAGCAAGTCCAAAACTCTGTGGTTAGTAACTTTTCATACAATCCTCCCAGCAGTGCAGGAGGTGGAGAGGATCACTCTTTCCACTTCCCAGAGGAGAAAAATCAATCCTTCTGGATGACACAGCTAGGAAGTGACAGTCAAGCCACTGGAACGTGGCAGCCTGACTGAAGCATTCCTGGACTTCAGATACAGCAGAATAAGAATTCAGGGGCTGATAGCCTGATGGAAATGCAGCTTCTTCATCTGCGTCCACCTGTCAATCCATCCACCCATCCTTCTTCCTTCATCTCCCCATCCTCCCAATCTTCCATCCATTCAGGTATTCCCCAAGTATCTCTTGGTAGCAGACATGGAGTGGCCAGATGGTTAAAGATCTATGGGGATTGTGGAGACAAGTTAGCTTGGCCTGGTGTTACTTGGGCAGCTACCTAATGTAAGGGGGAGAGGGATGCCAGGGCCATTGGCCGGATACCTTCTCAGTGGCTACATCCCTCTGCCACCACCCCCCCTTAGCAACATGGCTCTCCCTTCCTGGAAGCAGCTGATAACTACATACGGTATTTCCCAAACTGCCCTGATTCTCAGCACTGCCCAGGGAATGTGGTAAATGTACAGATTCCCAGGCCCTATTCCAGACCAAGAGAAGCAGAACTGTTAAGTATAGATCCTAGGCATCTGTATTTTTTTTTTTTTTTTGGAGTTTAAAAGAAAAAAATTTTTTTAATTAAAAAGGTTTTTTTTTTGGCCATATTATGTGGCATGTGGGATCATAGTTTCCTAACCAGGCACTGAACCCATACCCCCTGTGTTGGAAGCATGGAGTCTTAGCCACTGAATCACCAGAAAAGTCCTGGGCATCTGTATTTTAAATAAGCATGCCATATGATTTTTCTGATTCGGCAAGTTTGGGAAACAAGGTGGATAAGAAGAGCAGGGACTTTGGCTTCCAGAAAACTTGAGTTTGAAATCTTGTACTCACCCTTATTTTAAGCACCTTGGTTTCTTCCTCTGTAAAATGGGGTCAGCCTCCTTCCCAGAAGGCCAAATAACGCAGCCCCCAAGAAGGCCCCCTTCCCCTCACCTGCCCCCCATCCTTAGGGATTGTCATCTTTCACCTTCCATCACAACCCCCAAGGGTCACTGGTCTCCCTTCTCTTGCTCCCTTTAGCCTGACCGGGCGGGAGGTCCTGACGCCCTTCCCCGGGCTGGGCACCGCTGCCCCAGCACAGGGCGGGGCCCACCTGAAGCAGTGTGACCTCCTGAAGTTGTCCCGCCGGCAGAAGCAGCTCTGTCGGCGGGAGCCAGGCCTGGCTGAGACCCTGCAGGATGCCGCACACCTCAGCCTGCTCGAGTGCCAGTTTCAGTTCCGGCATGAGCGCTGGAACTGCAGCCTGGAGGGGAGGACGGGGCTGCTCAAGAGAGGTAGGGAGGAGGGTGGGGAGGAGGGTGAGGAGAAGGAGCCCGGGGAGGAGAACAGGGAGGAGGAGGCTTGGAGCAGGAGGGTGGGGGGGGGGGTAGAACCGAGAGGAGGAGGGCTGCTTTTCCCACTCCCCAGGCCCCTGTCCCTAGTCCACGTTGCTTTTATGAACCCAGCTCAGAAACAGGTTGGTCCAACTTGCTCACGCATCACCTTGGAGTCAAGATCAGTGGTTTAGCCCAGCTTTAGCGCTCACCAGGCGCCTAAGTCACTTTTCTCTGCATCTGTGTTTTCATCTGTTCAGTAGAGGAAGCAGTCCCCCATCCTGCCGCCCTGAGAACCTGGGCACACACCCCGCAGGGAACAGGAAGCTCCATTTAGACAGCAACTTGCAGCCTGAGTTTAAGGGGTGGGCGACAGGGCAAGTGCCCTGAACTGTGTCCTTGGGGTAACACGCCCCTCCCTCCAGCCTGTCTACCCTCAGAGGGCAGCTCACAGCCCCTGAGCCCACTCTCCTCCTCCCTCCCGATCCCACCCCCCCCCGGCCCGGCCCAGGTTTCAAGGAGACGGCCTTCCTGTATGCGGTGTCCGCAGCCGCCCTTACGCACACTCTGGCCCGGGCCTGCAGCGCTGGCCGCATGGAGCGGTGCACCTGTGATGACTCCCCGGGCCTCGAGAGCCGGCAAGCCTGGCAGTGGGGTGTGTGTGGTGACAACCTCAAGTATAGCACCAAGTTCCTGAACAACTTTCTGGGGCCCAAGAGAGGAAGCAAAGACCTGCGGGCGCGGGCAGACGCCCACAACACCCACGTGGGCATCAAGGTGAGTGCATCGCTGGTTGCAGAGCCGGGGAGCCAGGTCTCTAGGAGGCCAGTACCCACCCTACCCCCCTGCAGGACACACACAGAGGCCGTCCAGGATGAACCTCATCCTTTGAACCAGTGTTCCTTGAGCATCTACTCTGGACTGTTGTCAAGTACCAGGTGGGAGCCTGGCTTGGTGAGGCAGGAACGTGTTTGGAGAAGGGTCTCCATTCCAAGCACTGCCCTTCCTGGAGGCCCTAGGAGCCAATGGTGTTTGAAAACTGATCTGGTACAACCCCTGGCCCTCCTCCATTTTACAGATGGGAAGACAGAAGGGACTTAGCTGAGGTCACACAGCAGTGGAAAGACTGGAGGGTAAAAAGTATCCAGGTCTGTTGGGACCGGGAAGCTGGGAGAAGCTCGGGCTCCATTTCTTTAAGAGACTGAGTTCTGTGTCCTGTGTTCCCATCACTGAGTTGGTGTAAACCAGGGCTGCTGTGTTCAGTTGTGCAAGCTGTCTGCTCCACAGGAACTTTGGGCCCGGGGAGGTGCTGGGGTGAGATCCAGCCCCCGCTGCTCTCACCAAGGTGAGACGGTCCTCAGACTGTCTCTGCCCAGGAGAAGGGGTGCCTAGAGCTAGTTTGCACTAATGTGCCACATGGGCCAGCTTGAGTTTTAGCTGCCCGCCTCATGTGGGCCTCCCCTGTCCTCTCCCATCCTCCTGCGGCTCCCCGGCCACAGTTGGCACTCCGGGGGCTGCAGCCTGGAGGCCCCTGACCACGCCTCCCTCCTGCCTCTCCTCGCAGGCCGTGAAGAGTGGCCTCCGGACCACGTGTAAGTGCCACGGCGTGTCAGGCTCCTGCGCCGTGCGCACCTGCTGGAAGCAGCTGTCCCCGTTCCGCGACACAGGCCAGGTGCTGAAGCTGCGCTACGACTCAGCCGTCAAGGTGTCCAGTGCCAGCAATGAGGCCTTGGGCCGCCTGGAGCTGTGGGCACCGGCCAGACCAGGCAGTCCCAGCAAGGGCCCGGCGCCGCGGCCTGGGGACCTGGTCTACATGGAGGACTCGCCCAGTTTCTGCCGGCCCAGCAAGTACTCACCTGGCACAGGGGGCAGGGTGTGCTCCCGCGAGGCCAGCTGCAGCAGCCTGTGCTGCGGGCGTGGCTACGACACCCAGAGCCGCCTGACGGCCTTCTCCTGCCACTGCCAGGTGCAGTGGTGCTGCTACGTGGAGTGCCAGCAGTGTGTGCGGGAGGAGCTTGTATACACCTGTAAGCACTAGGCCCGCTGCCCAGTGTGCCAGCCAGGCGCTGCCAGGACCTCCCATGGCACCGGGCCACCTCCAGGCCAGCCGGCTGTCCAGCCGCTCCCCCGCCAACTCCCGCTCCCGCCAACCCGGGCAGGAGCACGTGTCATGCGCATGATCATCCACGTGCGTGCCAGCACACTCATGCGCCTCTCCCCATTGGCTCCCATCAGGCTTCCCCTCTCTCAGCTCTCAGCAAGGAGAGCCCCACCCCTGAACCTGAGGGTCCCCAGCCTGGTTGAGGACTTGGAGCAGGAGGGCAGAGTGGAAAGGATGTGGAGGGAACTAAGGGAGACCCAGAGGAGGGCAGGACTGAGGTTTTAGAGAGGAGAGCGAGTACATCTCGCCATCATGAATCCTGGGATTAGTGGACTAAAGCCAGCCAGAGGTTGGGAGGTGAACTTCTGGGCCAAGAAGGCCCAGGGAGGCAGGGTCAGCTGGAAGCGAAGGCTGGAGTCAGGCTGGGATGGGTCAGGTCAGCCCTCAGGCCCCACCCAGGTGATAGTCAACCCCGGGGGTCATATGCCTTCATTTCCCCACCCTGGAGCTTTGCTGTGCTAGAGATGGGAGGAAAGGCCAGGTGGTTGGAGCCGTTGGTCTGGAGAAAGGAAAGCAGGAGTCAGCTATGTGCCCTGGATCCTTGTGATTTGGTTTTTAAAATATGCCTCCACCAGCCCTCATTCTCACCTTGAGAGCTGAGTAACCCATGCCCAACCAGCGCTGCTCAGTAAAAACACCAGTGGACGCGAGCCCAGTAGACGAGCCAGTCCCCAGGGTGAGGCTCAGATAGTACACCGAGGTTGCCCAGGGAGACAGAGACCCCCTCAGTTTCTCAGCCCCGCCATAAGCCCACTTGGGTCAACTCCCAGTAGCTGGGGTCGCCCTGTGCGGTGAGGCCCTGCACAGCTGGCGTGATATACGAGAGCTGGTGTATGAGTTTTGATTCAGTTACATTTCTACTTCTACGGCTACTCATCTAATTCAGGCTTTTGCTTGGGCGGGAGTTATGAACATGGGAAGTGTTTGCTAAGCTGGGCTCTTTGGGGGCCCCTTTCATTTACTAAGGGCCCTCCACCTTGGCTTTTACCTGAGGAAGAGAAGTGGCTGCTAATTCCTTCTGATACTGTGGACATTTCCAGGGCTACCTACTAAGGCCCTGGGAGGGAGGCGAGAGGAGCTGGTACTACCCATGGGTACACACAGGCCTCCCCATTCCAACATGCAGGCACGCCCCTGGGACCTGCCAGGCTGAGGGCTCTCATTCAGCAGCACACACCTCTCTGGATCAGGATGCAGACCTTGCAGGGGTCACTTTGCTGGAAGCCATGTGCTTTCCCAGAGCAGGGCCTGATGCCAGCCGGGAGGAAGTGACCTCCTTCGGGACGCCCTTGGCTGCTCTGCTGGCCCTGCCGCGCCCTCTGTCAGCTTCCTTTCTCCCTGAACCCAGAGTTGCTGACCCTTTGCCGGGACAGGAAACTTCAGAATCAGCCGAGTGCTGAGAAACCGTCTGTGCAAGCCCCAGGAAGCAGCTCCTGGGGGCTCCCTGTGATCTCTGAGGGCAAGGAGACCCTGCCCTGTCTTCGGTGGATCATGCAGCCTCCTGAGGGATGCTGGAAGGACTTTGGCTGCAGAGGCTCTGATGAAAAGCCCTACTGACCTGAGACCCCTCCCGAGAGTGACTTTGCTGACCCGAGCAGCAGGCCCACATCTTGGCAGGAAGAGAAGAAGGAGAAAGGGCTGTCTCCCGAGTTCCCTCCATGCCTCCATTGCATGAAGACTTTCTTTCTGCCTGCCCAATCCATCCTTATGAGACCCAAGCTCTGCCTCTGCCATGGCTCACCCTGAGGCATGAGGCAGCAGGAAGGGGGAGCCTGATTCTCCGAAATGCCATTCGCACCCCAGGCCCATGGCCAGCAGTGCAGGGGTGGCAGGAAGATAAAGGGTAGACTCTGAGGGACTGAGGCCACGGCCGGCCAGTAACACTGACCCAGCCCAGGATGATGCGGTTCAGGGCCCCTCGGCCTCTCAGGTCCTCGCTGTCCAGCTGTCTCTCCTCTCTTCCTCCCCTGCTCCCACCCCTTTCTCTTCCAATTGCCCCCAAAGGTCCATCTCAGCCCAACTGGGGCCCCTGGGACCAGTGGCCACTGACCACTCATTCTATAGCATTAAGGGAAACATTCACAGGGTATTTTTTGTCTACCTCGCATATATATAGAGTTTTTAGGGCAAAAGAAAATAATTTATATAGCTAAGATATATATGAGAAAATATTTATGTTATTTATATAGTTTCTATATTTTATGGGCAGCATCTGTGGGGGTTGTGTATTCTGCTGGAAGCCTGTGTATATCTGGGGAAATACAGCTGGCGTGATTGGGGTCCCCACGAACTGGACACCAGGTGGCCAGGGAAGAGATCTGGTGGACTCCATGTCCCTTGGGTGGCTCTGTCCTGGAGCTGGTGAGCAGCATCTTCTCTGAGCACAAACTCCGACGGGCTTCATCCGATCCTCCTTGTGAAGTCGTTGTATATTCTCGGCTCTTCCGGGTCCCAGGCCCCTGCTTCTGCTCTGGAAAAACTGTCCTGCTTATGATAATAATGATAACAAGGATGACCACACTTGGCATTTGTAAAGCACTTTTGATCTCCGGAACGACTTTGGTCCCTCTAGTCTCCCTCGATTCCCCACTCTCCCTATGAGGTAGGCGCGGCCACATCACGACCCATTTTGCATATGCTGCTGAGAGGTGGAGGGCTGTGCTCGAAGTCACACTGAAGAGGTCCTTTCACTGAATATTTCCTGAGCATCGACATGGGCCAAGTGACGGGAGCTGATCTATCCTGGACCTGGGAGCCCCAAAGTCTGGATACACCCGGACCGATCTAAACAGCATGTCAGCATTTTCTGTGTCTCAGGGGTTGGGACTGCCTGAGGGGCCTGGAGAATTGAGGACCCCGTGGAGGCTACTCCAGGGGCTCCACTGGGCCCTCCCTCCCTTTGCCCACACCACCTGAGAGGGTTTGGCTGTACTGAGGGCCCCTCCCAGCCCAAAGATGAGTTTTATTTGCTCTTGTTTGTGTTTTTCTTTTCTTTTTTTTGGCCACACTGCACAACCTGTGGGATCTTAGTTCCCCCATCAGGGATTGAACACTTGCCCCCTCCACTGGAAGCACAGAGTCTTAACCACTGGACTGCCAGGGAAGTCCCTGTGTTTTTCCTTTACAAGTGATTTGTTTTCCTTTGGATTTCTGGCTTCTTTTGTAAAATCAGCTGCACGGGCATGCTGGTCCTTCATTCCCACCCTGCCCACGTCAACTGGAGAGAGGGAGCCCTATTAGACAGGATACATGGGGGCTCCCTAGTTTGCCAAGTACACCTCAACACACACACCTCACTCATGCATGTTGCTGGCTCTTGTGGGCACATCATGTCTGTCCCTGGTTTGGATAAACCCAGCTTCTCTGGTGTCCTCTGCTGGCCAACAGACAGACAGACCAGCCCTGAAGATTACTTCTTGCTTCCCCGAATTTACTTTCTCAACAATCATGAACTCTGAATGCTTTATGTCTCAGCACATTTGAGAACCACAGAGGGAGCCATCACGTACCAACCACCTGTTCTGTCCATCCAGGCAGTCAATGGTGGTTTAGGGAGCTCCCATTGAGCACCAGGCACCATCCGGGGTGCTGGGGTGTAAGGGAAGGAGAGGAAGTCCCTGCCTTGTGGGGCTGCCCCTCTAGTGGGAGAGAGAGACAATAAATCAATAAACCACATGTCAGCTCTTGGTACCTATTTTATTTCACTTTATAGCAATGACCTTGGGTGTTGGACATGACCACCCCCATCTCATGGTCAAGGTAACAGAGGCTGTGAGGGGTGAAGGCTCCTAATGACCAGCAATGGCGTCAGGATAGAACATAGAGTGCATGAATGCCAAAGGATGAGTTCTTTTTTAAAAAACTTTTACTTTGTATTGAGGCATAGCCGATTAGCAATGTTGTGATAGTTTCAGGTAAACAGCAAAAGGACTCAGACACACATACGTGTGCAAAGTATGACTTCTTGCCTCTGCGCTGTTGCCTCCCCTTGGAAGGAGGGAGCACAGAGATAGATCATCCCATTGTATGGATCCTGGGTCAGCCGAGGCCCAGAGGAAGGAGGTGACCCACCAAAGGTTATACACCAAGTAGGACCAGGCCAGAGCCCAGGTGCCCTCCTGGAGATGACAAGTATTTCTAGGGCCCACAGCCTGTGGCCAGCCATGCAGGGTGGGGTGGGGGCAAGTTAAGGCAGAGCAGGAGCCTTCAGGGACTTGTGGTCCCATAAGAGACACAAGACACACGACCATGCGGAGGTTTCAGTCACTTACACGTTGGCCTCAAGTCCCTCCCTGGCCACTGCCTTCCCAGCACACTTTGGGATGTGCAAATGCGTGTCTTCCACCAGCTGCTGCTGGAGGGCTGATGGGAGAGGAGGCCCCTTTCAGAACAAAGGGCAGCAGAGAAGGCTTGGCCCTGCCTGCCCTGGCTCTTCAGCCTTCTGGGATCCACACGGGATCCCCGGGGTGGGAGGCAGAGTGAGGTCCACTCCCCTGCCTGTCTTAACGTGTTCCCGCTCCCTTGTGTTCTTGGGCCCACAGTAGTGACAGGCGTGTCCACACCCACAGCAGCAGGCTCCAGCCCACCGAAGGGTTTCTCACCTGTTTCCTCACCTGAGCCTCATGAGGCAGGCGCCTTCCTTCCCTTTTTACAGAGAGGGAATCTGAGGCACAATATGGTTAAGTGACTCACTGCAGACCCAGGTCTTAGCCTCTAAACCCTGTCTTCTGTCTACCCTATACTGCCTTTAGCCTCTTCCCACTCATATCGGAGCCTTTCACTTCTCCAGCCCCCAAACCAGCTTCCAAACAGGCCCTTGGGCCCCTCCACCCTTAGCTGCTCAGGGCCACTACTTTCCCTGGGGATCAGGACTTGCAGAGTCAATCACCAGGTGGATAGACCCCCTTTTAAAAGCATTTGGCCATATTTTCTCTATATATAGTTAAATACATGTATAAATAAATATATAAATACATGCATATTTATTTTGTTGATCCACATGTGAGGACACTGTAGACACCAAAGCATTTAAATACTTTATCACTTGTTCTCCAAAAGAATGACAAGGCCATAATCACATCGGAGAGATTTAACATTGACACAAGATTGTCTAATACACAATCCCCATTCAAATTTCTCCAGTTGCCCCTCAAAATATCCCTCATAGCTTTTTTTCCCTGATCCAAGGTCCACTCAAGAATTGGGCATTGAATTTTGCTGTCATGTCTCTCTAGCCCCCTCTCTTCTAGAATAGTCTCCTTGCCTTCTTTGCTTTCACTATATTGATATTTTGAAGAGTTCAGGCTGGGTGTCTTGAAGAATGCCTCTCAACCGAGATCTGTCTGATTGTGTCCTTATAACTAGATTCTGATTAAACGTTTTGGCAAGAGATCAGCTTGGGGGTGTGCGCCCTTCTCTGTGAGTGCTGTCAGGAGCCAAGGTTTATCAGCTTTACTTGAGATTCTCAATTTCATCGCTTGGTTAAGGTGGTTTCCTCCAGCTCTCTCCCATATAAAGTTACCCTTTCCTTTTCTGGGTCATGACTCATCTGTGGGAGTTGATACTTGAAGATTCTGAGACCATCTCGTTTCCCAGCAACGTTTTACCCAATAGTCTTAGCATCCACTGGTGATGATCCTTGCCCAAATCAATTGCAAGTGAAGATTTTTTAAAATTCCACCATCCCTTACGTATTTTTTAGTTGGCATTCTTCGTAAAGTAGAGCTTCTCCACTCTGCATGGTAAGAAGTGATACCCCCATTTTACAGATGAGGAAACTGAGGTTGGGGAGCTCAAAACATTCACTGCGTGAGTGGCAGAGCTGGAGTTCAAACTCAGGCCCTTGACATGCCTGAGTGCATACCCATTGCCTTCTATAATCTTCTCCAGTCCTGGGTTTCTTCTCTGATGACTTAGCTCTGAGCACATGGTGAGAAGCCATGCCTTCTCCTGGTGGAATTCCTGTAGCAAGTGGGGAAAATGTTTAGAGCAGTGCTGGTGGGGAGTCAGGGAGGGAGATTTTCTCTCCTGAAATCATGAGACAGCCTTGCTCCAGCTTCCCCAATCTGCTTCCCACCTTAGAGGCTCTGGAGTACCTCAGCCTCCCTCTTTGCTGCCCCTGAGGGCCCCTCACCCCTGCCAACCCCAGTCCATCCTTGCTTGGTCCCCAGAGCTGTGGAACATGACTGTGGTGACCCCGAGTCCAGGAGGTGACCCCCTCAGATGGGCCCAAGGTCGACGACTCTGCCCCCCTGACTCCTAAAGACAGGTGGAATGATCCCCTAGGTTCGATTTCCAGTGGGGAAATAGGGTCACTATCTGGCCAGCAAGCATATCACGCCTACGCCTCACTCTAGAAAGGTCAGAAGGATGACCTATGATTGGAGTGGGACATCCTGGAGGGAGAGAGGCAGCGGGGTCCCCTGCCTACCCGGACCCTTCCCTTTCACTTCCCGCTCTTTACTTACGCACCTCACACCTGGTCCCTTCATGGAATCGCTTGCTCAGCAAACACTGACTGGCTGCCTACAGTGTGCCAGGCATGTGCGGAGGCGCTGTGGTGCCAAGACTCACTCCCAGCCTTCAGGGAGCTGCAGATAAGGAGACAGACAAGGAAAAAGATCCCTGGGGATTAAGCACTGTGAGAGGTGCTTGATTGCACCAGAACTCTAGTGTCATCTCCGCAGATCATCTCATTTAACTGATATGGCAACCCTAGGGGTGCACACAACAGTGATCTCATTTTATTTTTACTTATTGGATTGTGTTGGGTCTTAGTTGCGGCATGTGGGATGTTGACTGGGTCATTCAGGATCCTTTGTCGCAGCCCATAGACTCTCTAGTTGTGTTGCATGGGCTCAGTAGTTCTGCCATGCAGGCATGGTTGCTCCAAGGCAGGAGGGATCTTAGTTCTCTGAACAGGGATCGAACCTGAGTCCCTTGTATTAGAAGGCATATTCTTAACCACTGGACCACCAGGGAAGTCCCCATGAGCCCATTTTATAGAGGAAGAAACCGAAGCTCAGAGAGGCTCCCGATCATGCTCAAAGCCTTACAGTAAATAGCAGGGCTGGAAATGAAACAGCTTCATCATGTATATTTTCCCACAGTGTAGGGCATGACTTGTGCAAAGGCCTGGGCACCAGGGAGAAAGTGGCATTGGGGACTTGCCAGGATCCAGCGTGCCCGGTGGCATCCTCCTCCCTCTGCCTTGGGCCTCCTGTTTTTCATGCTCCTCTCCTTCCCTCTGCCTCTCTCTCTTCCCTGCATACCTGCAGAGCACAGGCTCACTGCCTCTTGGGTGTCTTATCCCCTCTACTCCCATCCGTCGTCCTCGAGTCCCCAGGGGCTGTGGGGCCCACATTCCTCTCTGGCTCTCTCGGGCCCATTAGTGTGTTTACGCTGGAGCGGGTCCCAGGGGAGCTGAGCCTGGACTCACCCGCCCCACCCCCACCACAGAGGAGAGTGGACACTTGCGAGGCTGTAGCTCATCACAGCCACAGGAGAACTGACCCAGGGTCCGAATTCCTGCCCCCCTGTCCGAACAAGTCCAGGGCGGCCACAGGTAGCCCCTGGGGTCCCCGCACCCCTTTCCGCACAGCCCCTCCCCTGGCTGACAGGCCCTAATCTCAGCTGTCTTCGTGCAGCCAGCCCTCCAAGCCCAGGGTCACCTGACGCCGACACATTTTAATTCAGAAGCTGATTTCTGCTTGTTGGCAACATGTCATTTCTGAAATTGCTTTCTCTGCCCAGAGGCAGGAGATGTCAGAGCCGCGCAGGTGTTACGGCGGTGCCGCCCCCACCCCGCACCCAACCCCCCAAGTTCAGGAAGGATTAAGGGGCGTGGGGGGGCACACATTAGATCCTCAAGCTCTGCTTCTCATATTTCCCCAAGGCCTGGTGGAAGGGTGAGGGGCCTGTGGTGGGGGATGATGGGAACAGCCTCTGCTTTCCTCTCTGCCCAAAGACAGAGGCCCAGATGTGGGAGAACGAAGTTGATGTGGCTGCTGATACCGACTGTACATCAACAGCGGGTCATTTCGAGTGTGTTCTCTACAGAGGCCGGGCACCCTTCAAAGTGACTCTCATGCACTGTCATATTTAAGTCTCATGACAACCCTCCAAGTCGGTGTCATCCCTACATTACAGCTGAGAGAATGGAGGCTCAGAGAGGTTAGATCACTTCCCTGAGGTCACACGGCAAGTATATAGCAGTGCTTAGGCTCAAACCCAGTCGGGGGGACAACCTGCCTGGGATTTAGAGGTCTGGGAAGAAATGGGCCACAGAGCTGGGGAGGACTTGGGAGCTGGTTTTTTCCTTTGCTTGTTTCATGGCTTGACCTAAATATCTTCAGTGAAATGTGCCTGTTTCCTAACTTCCCCACTCCTGCCACCCACCCAACAGTTATTTGCTCCTTTTTTTTTTTTTTTTTTACATTTTCTTAGCATTTTGCCTACACTTGTATCTTGAATAGCAATTATCACAACATGGGCATCCTTCATTTTATTGGACGAGTGAATGAAAAGATGAAGAAATGAAGGTTTGAATCTTGCACTCTGTACTGTTCCCCCATTTCACTTTCCCTCTGCAGTAGCAGGCTTCCTGGCACCATGTGCCTCCTTGATACATTGACTCTTCACTAGCCAAGCTCCCTGCCTTTTCCTCTCCTCCTTTTCCTTCCCCTCATTCCCTCTTGCCTCCCCTCCCCAACCTTGGACTTCCTGGCTGCCTCAACCACCAGGAACAAGGCCATTCAGAAGCCTGAACAAGACGAGGGCTGCTCGCTGAGTCCCCAGGCAGGGCATGAGCTGATCCAGATGGAAAGCCACCTGCCGGTCTGGTGGTAACATGGTGCCGGGGCCTCCCCCAGGTGGTCCTCAGACTCCGCTCCACCTGCTTCCCCAGGATCAATTTCTCCTTCCTGTTTCTCCCCCCAGCTCTTCGGAGGACGGGTGGCTGTGTGTGCTTGACCCTTGACCTGGGCCAGAGCTAGGGACATGGGCAGATCAGCTAGTCCTGACCCACGTCATGCATTTGTTGTCTTGGTATCAAATATTAGTTTTAATCAAAAGGCTTTCACAGGACTTCCCTGGTGGTACAGTGGATCAGTGCAGGGAACATGGGTTCGATCCCTCGTCCGGGGAGGATCCCATATGCCTTGGGGTAGCTAAGCCTGTGCACCACAACTACTGAGCCCTCAGTCTAGAGCCCATGAGCTGCAACTGTTGAACCTGCACGCCCTAGAGCCTGTGCTCAGCAACAAGAGAAGCCACAGCACTGAGAAGCCCCCGCACGGCAACAAAGAGCAGCCCCTGCTCGCCACAACTAGAGAAAGGACTCACACAACAACGAAGACCCAGCACAGCCTCCCAAAATAAAGAAACAAATAAATATTTTAAAAAGGCTTTTACAGTTATCATTTCATTTAATGTTGGCACAAAGCAGCATCAGCCATAAGGGGTAAAAATAGAGACGATATCAAAAATCAATAGAACTTCAGACCTAATGGGCCCTTTCCCATTTTGCAGATGAGGAGGCTGAGGCCCATGGTGAGCAGCAGCAGCTGCAGCAATACCATCCTGGGGTTGTGCCACTGGGGCCAGCACTGGGCAGGATCAGGGGGAATTCTGAAGTGTGATGACCTGCTGTTTCCTGAAACATGGTTCTTTGTTTTGTGAAATTTATTGAGGGGTTCTAGTTCTGTTCCAATTTAAAAATTAAACTTAAAAAAAATGAAATCATTTCACAGAGGATGGTCAAATATCCAAGAAGGGATAGGTGGTCTTTATAAATCAGATAAGCAGAGGATTCCCTCAAGGTCCACTGGTTAGGACTCCACATTCTCACTGCTGAGGGCCTAGGTTCAATCCCCGGTCAGAGAACTAAAATCCCATAAGCCATGTGGCATGGCCAAGAAAAAAAAAAAAGTCAGATAAACAGAGTCTTTGGGTAAGCACTGCCTTGAGAGTTAGAGCCAAACAGCCAAGTTAACTTTCTTCTCGAAGTCTCATTCATGAAAACAAAACAAAAACAGAAATCTCTCTATTGGTATCTCTTGAAGAGAGACAGAGAGATTACATACATAGAACTTCTACTATATGCCAGGCACTGGGCCAGGCCCTGGGGATGAAGCAGTTAACAAGGCAGGCCCAGTTCCTAAAGCACAGAAGACAGATAAACAAGTCATCACTATTCGGTGTGATGAAGCTGACAGCCCTGGGCCCCAGGCGGCTGAACTCAGTGGTGGGGAAACGGGTAGGAGAGCCGGAGGACTTTTCCTCTGCATCCCTTGTTGTGGCTTTTGGATTCTGAGTCATGTGAATGCATTGCTTACTCCCTAAATGAGTAAAATTTAAAATGGAATAAAATTAAGTGTGATGAGGGTTAACAAGGGGTAAGTACAGGCTGCCGATGGGAACCGTGTTGGTGATGTGGGCGGACCTGCTGAGGGAATTGAGACGAGACTCTGCAGATGAGCGATAGCCCAGCTTCAGCCTGAAGCTTCGCGGGGTCTTGGCCAAATGAGGGTTTGGGGGGATGGGGGATGCAGGTGTCAGCAGAAATGTCACGGCATGGGGTGATAAAACCAACCTTGCAGGGTCATCGGGAGCGTTACAGGGTATCTCTAGAAAGTGCTTGGCACACAGGATGTGTTTAATGTATTGTAGCCATTGCTTTTATTTATTTATTTATTTATGGCTGTGCTGGGTCTTTGTTGCTACACGGGCTTTTCTCTAGTTGTGGCAAGCGGAGGCAACCCTCTAGTTGCTGCAGGAGGGCTTCTCACTGCAGTGGCTTTGCTTGTTGCAGAGCACAGGCACTCAGGCTTCAGTAGTTGCGGATCCCAGGCTCTAGAGCATGAATTCAATAGCTGTGCCACATGGGCCCAGTTGCGCTGCAGCATGTGGGGTCTTCCCGGACTAGGGATGGAACCCGTGTCCCCTGCATTGGCAGGCAGATTCTTAATCACTGGACCACCAGGGAAACCCACCACTGCTGTTAATTTTCCCCAATTACGATTGCTGCCATTGGCAGGGGCTAGGGAGAAGGGGCCCTCATGCTGCCATTGACTCTGATACACTTCCGGGTGTCTGGGGGTCTCCTGGCAACAGGAACTAGGTACTGCTGCAGTGTGGTTTGGTTTATGAGGCTCCAGCCCCAGGGGCAGGAAAGCCCAGAGAAGGTCTGAGTTCAGGGTGCCGTGTTTGTGGGGAGGCCATGGCTCTTCTAGAATCTGCTCCTCCTCAGACACAACACCAAAACCAATCTGAGCTGTCTGATCAGGGGACGGTTGCCCAGGTTGTTTCACCTCACGTCACAGACCAGGAGACCTTCCCAAGCTGGGAAGAGAAAGGACTCTGTCCCCTCCCAGCTGCAGGCCCAAGGCGGTACAAAGCATAGCAATTCGAACCAGTGTTGTGAGCATGAACGACGTACGAATGAGCTCCTCATCCTCACAAACACCCTCCCAGGAGCGAGATACTACAATCACTGTCCCCATTTCACAGATGAGGACACTGAGGTGTACAAGGGTTAAGGAACCTTCATGTCACATGATCAGAGTTTGACACCGCCTCCCCCCAGGTGGCCTCTTAGCCACATGCTGGCCCCAAAGCAGAGCCCCCACTACCTCAAATGTTCTCTGCTTGCCTGCTTAGGTCTCCCCTGAAACAGGAAGGAAACCATTTCCTCCATCTCAGGAGAGCTCACTAAGCATAACCGAAACCTTCTCTGTGTCCCGGACGTAGAACCCATGATGACATCAATAAAATTGTGAACATCTGATTTCCAGGGAGGTCAGATGGTCAGGAGGTGACCCCATCAAGATGCAGGATGGGGTGGGGGTGCACTGCTCACTCAGGGGTACTCCCTTCAGAATCAGGCCCCAAAGGGTGGGATAGCCTTAGCCCAACAGGAAGTGCTTCCCTCAGGAGAGGGGTCAGCATGTCTCCACTGGCTGGGGGCCAGAGAGGAACCACCTTGACCCTAGGGAAGCCATGCTGGTTACTATGTCCCCTCTCTCCTCTGTAGAAGGTGGGAGTTAGAGCTTTTATTTTATTTTTTTGGTTGCACTGCCAGGGCATGTGGGATCTAAGTTCCCTGACTGGGGATCAAACATGTATCCTCTGAAGCGGAATCACAGAGTCTTAACCACTGGACTTCCAGGGATGTCCCAAGTGGGAGTCATGTCTTAACCTATCATTTTATCATGGCTTCAGCAGATGTGACTGGCCATGGCCTCCAGCTCCTGGTTGACTACATGAACCTCTGCCCTTCAACCCCTAAGGGCTCATGAAGACCTCTGATCTCTGTGTTCCTTCTCCTTCCTCTCCCTGTACTCCCTTGGCCCCCATTATTCATGCCTGGGTGGTGGTTATGAGCACATATCCTTTCCAGACCCTGCAAAGAGTTGGACACGACTGAGCGACTGAACTCAGTCGTGAACTGAGCAGAGAAGTACACCTGTGGCTGAAGGAGCTGGACCCCAACACGAGTGCTAGGACCGGTGGCTCTGCCAGGAGCCTTCCAGGCACAGAATTCCACGGCTCTGGGACTCTTCTCAGACTGAGAAACCAAGACAGTCCTCAGTGTGGTTCCATCTGTCATAGGACACTGGGCTGGGAGTCTACACCAGGGCAAGGAGGCTGAGATGCTAAGACCTCCAGTTCCTTGAAGTCTGGAGCACAGCCCAAGAGGGACCACTCCTCCTGGTGCCCCGCCCCCTCCCAACTCCAGCCGCAACCTCCAACAGGCAGGAATCCTGGAAAGCCCACCTGGGGAACTCACAGACTCGAATTCTTCCTCCCAAAGCTTCCTCCAGCTGGGCAGCCCTTGCCCCTCGAGGAGCATTTTGGGCAGAGCTGGGAAACCACAAAAATGTTAAGCTGAGATGAAGGAACGTAATGGGCTCTAATCTGAATTGACAGTAGCGTGATTAGCCAGCCCAGGGCTGCAGGAGCCAGGACAGCAAGGAGGGAAGGGGAGAGAGGAGGAGGAAGAATGGAGGACAAAGACAGAGAGCAGCCACAGGCAGGCCTCAGGGAGGGAGACTGGCGGGGATGACTGACATGGTGCAAGAGGGGCTGCCCAGGAATCTGGAGGACAGAGTCTTACAACAACAGCAATGATGATAATAATAATAGCAGCAGCAGCTAATGCTTCTTTGGAGCTGCAACAATCCAGACTCTGTTCTAAGCTCTCGTATTAACGAATATCATCCTCACGATGTAGATAAGGTGTTACTATTACTACCCTGTTGTACAGATGATGGAGAAATTATGCAACAGAAAGGTCCATCAATAAAGAACACCCATCCTAACTACAAGGCTAGGGTCTGGCTGTTCACAGAGGCCATCTTCTTCCATTTAAAGGTCAGAAGTCAAAGACCTACCTCAGGAGTCAGTGAGATGCAGCTACCACGTACTAGGCTGTGTGGGGCCCCCTGTCCCCACACAGGGAGCCCTGGGGAATCTGGGAGATGCTCCCAGAAAGAGACAAAAGTGGGAGCAGAGGAATGGAAGGGGGCTGAGCCTGAGGAGGGGGCTGATCGTGAGGCAGGAAAGAAGACAAATGACCCCTTTGATGAGCACTTTCAGTGTTGGCGGTGTGCCGGGCCTCTGCAGGCTGTGTCTTAATTCCCGCAACTGGCCCTGGTGTAGACACCCCTGTCACTGCTGTATAGGTAAGGAAACTGAGGCACAGAGATGGGAAGTGACCTGCTCAGCATCACACAGCTAGAAGGGGAAAGCAGGATGGGAGTTCAAGTTGCTTGGTCTCCACCACAGAGCATGAGGAAAGGAGAGACAGGAGACACTCCAATAATAGCTCACAGGGCGAACAGGGACTTGTCACCCCAGTTTGCAAATGAGGAGCCCAAGGCTCAGAGAGGTGAAGACCACCTTGCTGAGCTCACAGGTGGAAGGTGACTGACCCAGAACTCAATCCAAGATCTTCGGTGTCCAGGTATGCAGGGTAGGGACACTGCACCCTGATCTCCCCACCCTCTGCAGAGTTCCCAGCTTTACTGCCCAAGAGCTGAGATGTTTCCCACGGGTACCCAAGCAGGGGCAGGATCTCATCTGGGCACCTCAAATCTTCTCCTGTCCCAGTCCGTCAGTTCAGTCAAGAGGATGTCAGTTTGCCTGTAGAGAATGCCAGGGGGAAATTGCCAGGAAATGTCTCCCTGTCCACCTGGCCCACAGCTTTCCCTCCAAAACATCCTCATGTGGCCCCATCTCACCCTGCTGCCAGGTTCCAGCCCTTCTTTGAGCCCTGTTCACACAAGCCAAAGGACCACCCTCTGCAGGGGCCTCAGGGACCCCAGAGCTTTCTTGTTAGCATTTCTAAACAAAATGATCTCTGTTTTTCTTTATTTATTAAATTTGGCTGCACCACTTAGCCTGAGGGATCTTAGTTCCCTGACCAGTGATCAAACCTACAGCCCCTATATTGGAAGCTGCTACTGCTGCTAAGTCGCTTCAGTCATGACCAACTTTGTGTGACCACATAGACGGTAGCCCACCAGGCTCTGCTGTCTCTGGGATTCTCCAGGCAAGAACACTGGAGTGGGTTGCCATTTCCTTCTCCAATGCATGAAATTGAAATTTCTCAGTTGTGTCTGACTCCTAGCAATCCCATGGACTGCAGCCTACTAGGCTCCTCCGTCCATGGGATTTGCCAGGCAAGAGTACTGGAGTGGGTTGCCATTGCCTTCTCCGTATATTGGAAGAGTGGAGTCTTAACCACTGGACCACCAGGAAAGTCCCAAAATGGTCTCTGTGTTTAGTGAAAGTTAATTTCGGTCCTCAGAGTTTCAGAGTACCTCCATTTACACTTCTTGGTAGCTGGTCATGTCACACCCCTGCTTGAAATCCCTGGCTGTTTTTCTCGAGGTGAGTTCCTCAACCTCCCCCGCCCTCCCAGTCTAGGTCTTCAGATCCTGCTTGAAATGTCCCATGCCCCATTTAGCTGAGTCACCTCACCTCTTCCTGAATGTGGTTCCTTTTCCCACCTCTGTGCCTTTCCCATCCAGTCCTGCTGAGAATGACCCTCCTCCCTTTGTCCACCTGACTCATCCTGATCCGCCTTAAAGACTCAGTTATAGAAAACTTCCACTGCTCCCAGAGTGAATCACTCTCTCCTCTGAGCTCCCACCATCAGGCTGTATTTTCTTTTCCATTTGCACCAACCACACCGCATTGTGGGCAAGTGTGCATCCACCTCTCTCTCCCCCGCCCCACACTGGACTGTGAGCTTCTTTTCTTGGAAGGAGAAAGTTCTGAAAAAGTTCTTCCCCATCCCTCCCTCTCTTCTCCCCTCTCTCCTTCAACACATATATATTCAGTCTTGCAATGTGCCAAGCCACGTGCTAGGTGCGGTTCAGGGGTGAATAAAAAGACACAATCCTGGTAGTCATGGAGTTTGCAATTTAGTGGAGGAGGTAGATAATCAAATATTCATACAATTAATCAAAAGATTAATTAGCACTGTGGTAAGTGGCCTGTTGAAGATGTTATATGGGCTAGGAGGACTAGCTGAGCTTCTTTGAAGAAGCATCTGATAGTGAAGAACGGGTTGCTACCTTCAAATCTTTCCTAGCAATCCAGCATCCTGTTGGCTTGACTCTCAGAAGACCTATGTGGCCAGTGTAGTTTCAGCTTGTGGTCCTTTATGAACCCCAGATCCTTTCTATCTATTCTTGCTCAGACTTTTTCATTCCCCCAACATGGCATTAATAGGGAATCTCCTAGCCTGGTCTAGATCACATCAGTGGAACCTTGTATGGGAAATGCTGGGAAGGCCAGGGTCTCTTTGACTTGGACAAGTTTTTACCTACATGTCATTTGTAGGATTTATTCACCAAAGGCCAGGGTCTCTTTGACTTGGACAGGTTTTTACCTACATGTCATTTGTAGGATTTACTCACCATGGGGAGAGGTAAGAACAGTATCAAGTTTGAAGTTGAGGTTAGAAGCCTGAAGAAACCAAACTGGAAAGGCTCTGGCTTCTAGAGGCTAGGAGGAGAGAAAGAAGCAAGGGCTTTGCAAGGGCAGATCCTCAGAGCCCTGTTGGCCAAATGGAGCTGTGGCTCTCCAGTGGGGCCAGATAGGGGACATCATGCTTCCAGGGTCTCTGTGGGGTGGAGGTGGCTTAGTGGACATCTTTGCCAACACACACAGTGAAGACTAGCACAGCAGGATTGGCACAGCTGACTGCTTGACACCAACTGCCTACAGTTAGTCTGCCTGTGGCATCCAGCTACTCACTCCCCACTGGTACCTTGGTTTGCTCTGGTGACTCCAGACCATGGTTCTCACCTACATCCACTCTTCATGGCCAGTGAGTTAGCCCCCAAGATTTGGAGAATATTCCAAATGATCATTGCACTTCTTAAGTACAAATGTTTTTTAAAAAAAATTATTTATTGGCTGTGCTGGGTCTTCATTGCTGCTCAGGTTTTTCTCTAGTTGCAGCAAGCTGGAACTACTCTCTAGCTGTGGTGCGTGGGCTTCTCACTACAGTGGCTTCTCTTGTTGCAGAGCATGGGCTCTAGGGTGCACGGGCTTCAGTAGTTTCAGATCCCAGGCTCTAGAGCGCAGGCTTAATAGTTGTGGCGCATGGGCTTAGTTGCTCCACGGCATGTGGGATTTTCCCACATCAGGAATCAAACCTATGTCTCCTACATTGGCAGCTGGATTCTTTACCACTGAGCCACCAAGGCAGCCCCAGGTACAAACTTTTTATCATCCACACAAGCAACAAATGCTGACTGAACACCCAGCATGTCCCAGACACTGTAGGGTTCAATGGCATAATGAAGTCACACTGGCCTTAATTACTCTAAGCTAATCACCCCAGTTCCCTTAACCCCCATACTTCAGGTATTAAGAGAATTAGAGATGTAGTCCTGGAACTTTCCTGATGGTCCAGTGGTTAAGAATCTGCCTTGTGATGCAAGGTATGCAGGTTCAATCCCTGGTCCAGGAACTAATATCCCACATGCGGTGGAGCAACTAAGCCTTCACAATCCATGTGCTGCAAGGAAAGATCCTGCCTGCCACAAGTAAGACCCAGTGCAGCCAAACAAATAAATATTTTCTTTAAAAAAAACATGCAGCCCTCATCCTTGAGGGCCTTACAACCACACGGAACTAACCGCAAGGTAACCTGACTGCTAGTCCCTTTTCTTCTCTGGGCCCTGGGCTCCGGCTCTGTAATAACAAGGAGGATCAGACTCCCTGACCCTGAGTCCTTGGAGGTTCCACACTTAAGGTCACTGGGTGATGTGCAGGAATCATTTAAGTTCCCTTAAGACAGGTGCCAGGAAACCTACCAATTGGATAATTAGACTTGCCCCGACCCCGCGTCCCTGGAGGGATTTCAGCTGCCCTCCCCGCAGAGGCCAGGGCGGAAGCGCTGGGCGCCGCCGGGGTCCCCTGGTGGAATGTGGCCATGGTGGGCGCTGGGACCGGGGGCTCGGCTGACAGATCTAAGGCCGCCGCCTGCCACCAGGTCTCCATGGGGCGGCCCGCCGGCCTCCCTCCTGTGGAATGACGAGCCCAGCTCCCCCCTACCTGGCGTTTAATCTTTAATGCAGCCCCAGCTGCCCTCGGGCAGGACCCATCAACCCACCCGCTCTGATAAAAGCGATAATTAGCTCTTTTTCAACTTTTCACTTCTACCCCCCCTTTTCCACTCTGATGTGTGAGCAGTTGGGAGAATTCCAGCTAATGGGCCTGCCCTCAGCCAATTCTCGGGTCCATGCAGGCCGGAATGTGCGGGGTCATTAGCCAGGCCTCCCGGGCAGGGGCCCGCACGCGGGACGTGCTCGCTCGGGGGGGTGCCCCAGCCACCCAGGAGAGGGCCCGGCCTCGGCGGAGCAGACCTGCCCGGACCTGTTGTGTCCCACCTTCCTCAGCCGCAGCCCCTTCCGGGACCTCGGCAGAGCCCACTGGGAGGTCGCCTTAGGCTCCCACGGGGCCAGGCCGAGAGGACACGGGGCCATTCGTCCCCAGGCATCGCTCTGCTTCCAGGGCAGGGAGCCCAGCCTGGGTTCAACTACCGGTCAGTGTGGAGGCTGCTGGCTGGGATGCCCCCCACCCCACCCCACCCCACCCCATCCCTGGCCCCGCCCCGTCAGTGCCTTACAATAACTAACTTGTGCGCAGGGTGGGTCCCTGATGAAATGCTTCCAAATCGCTCCACTCAGACGCTCCACTCAGCCCTGCAGACCAGGATTGAACCATGTAGTCTTAGGATCTGCCCCCTAGGAGCAGGGGGCAATTCTGGCTAAGCTCCCTACCCTTTCTCTCTGACCAGCACGAGCTGATGTCCACAGACTTGTCGGTCACTTAGTGCCAGAGGCTGCCAGCACCTAGAACCATGAGGCCTCTGTCACTAACACCACAGGGTCACCAGCACCCAGGTTGCCTAGGACTCCCAATGGCTAGAGCCATTGCTTCCCAGGGTCATAAACAGGCCAGTGATGCCTAGAACCAGAGGTTACCATTAGCCAGGGCCAGCTTCACCTAGAAACCAGGGCTCCCTTTGCCTGGTGGTATTGACACCTGGAGCCACCTAGACCCACAGGACACAGGCATCTGGAACCCCAGAAGGGCCCACCCAGAGCTGCCATAAACTAGAGTCACCATGAGCCACAATGCTGAGCTACAGATTTGTCAACGTGTCACCCATCCTTGGACACGTGTAGGATTGAGGAACTTTGTAGTAAGTTTCTGTTGGCACCTAGTGAAATGGCTTTTCTCAGATGTGTGCTTAGTCACTCAGCACTGACTTTGCAAAGCCCACAGACTGTAGCCTGCCAGGCCCCTCTGTCCATGGCATTCAATTCTCCAGGCAAGAATACTGGAGTGGGTTGCCATTCCCTTCTTCAGGGGATCTTCTCGATCCAGGGATCAAACTGGATCTCCTGCATGGCAAGCAGATTGTTTACCTCTGAGCCACCAGGGAAGCCCTTTCCTCAGCTAGGCTCAGGGAGCATTTCCCTTTACTGACTGCTCAGCAATGAAATAGCCCAGAACCTCTCGGGCCACTTCTTCCACTGCCTGAACCAAAGGGCTCCTTGCCCACCCGGTGCTGGATTTTCACTGTGAACTTTCCAGAGGGGAAAGAGAGGTGGATCCTATACCCCCAGTATCCACCCATGAGTGGGGCCTGCTCAGCAGGAGGGAGAGCATGGTCTCCACCAACGTGTTCTCCTCTTTTTACAGAAAGTACCTTGGAGAGTAGGATCTAAGGACTTCCTGGAGGAGGCTGCATTAATGCCCCAGAGACAGAGCAGAACATCATCAGAGAACTGGTCACTGGGGCCAGGACCTCCCTAAGCCACACCTTCTCCATCCCACCCACCCAAAGACCAACACTTCTCCACACTGTTCAGCCTTGGACAGTACTGTGACCTCCCTGAGATAACCCCAGACAAAATGTGGGAAAGGACTTTTACCACCTCCCCACCCTCCCCCAGCCAACAAATGTGTGCATGCTAAGTCGCTTCAGTCGTGTTTGACTCTGTGACCCCATGGACTGTAGTCTGCCAGGCTCCTCTGTCCATGGGATTTCTCAGGCAAGAGTACTGGAGTGGGTTGCCATTTCCTTCTGCAGGGGACCTTCCTGACCCAGAGAGTGAAACTGCATCTCCTGCATTGGAGGATGGGTTCTCTACCGCTAGCGTCACCTTCAAAATGTCACAAGTGTACACAGTAAAAGTTTCAAGCTCTTAACTGAAATCTTAGTGATAGTGATTTAAAAGTTGTACACTTTAAATAATTCCCATGGGGTGCCTTGGCCTGCTATGCCAAGGGTTTCCACTGCCGAGTTCAAGGTTTCCGCGGGGAGTGGGCTGCTCAGCTGCTCTCCTCCCACTCTGGCCATGGTCCATGCCCATGGCTGTTTTCATGAGGCCTGGTTTCATCTCCAGTCCACCAGGGCCTTCAGCCACCACGTGATGTGTGAGCAGGGCAAAGGTGAGAATCGTGGGGATAACAGGATCGGAGAAGAGTTAGAGATTAGGGCAGAGAGGAAGGTAAGGAGGCCATGAAGGGAAGAGACAACTGAAACAAAAATAAAAGTCATGTTCATGTACACACTGCTGTATTTAAAATGGGTAACCAACAAAGACCTACTGTACAGCACAGGGAACTCTGCTGCACGTAATGTGGCAGCCTGGATGGAAGGGGAGTATGGATACACGTATATGTATGGCTGAGCCCCTTTGCTGCCCACCTTAAATAATCACAACATTGTTAACTGGCTATACTCTAATATAAAATATAAAGTTAAAAAATTAAAAAAACTGAAAAACCAAACAAAAGTCATGCTGGGGTTTTTTGCCTTGTGGAACCTCAAAATTCAGGATTCTCTAGCCAACTGTACAGTTTAACAGTAATAATAACAGCACCCTGCATCCCTTAAGGATTGTAACCCTCCTCCGCTGCTGGTGGGAACATAAAATGGTGCAGCTGCTTTAGAAAATACTTTGATGATTCCTCAAAATGTTAAACACAGAGTTACCATTTGACTCAGCAATTACACTCCTGGGTATTTACCCAAGAGAACTGAAACATATGTCTATGCAAAAACTTGTACAAAAATATTCTTAGCAGCATTATTCATAATCGTGGGGACCTGGAAACAACTCAGAGTCCACCAACTGGTGAATGGATAAACGAACATGGTCCATCCATATGATGGATATTATTAGGCCATCAGAAAAAGAAGTACCAATGTGTGCTGGAACATGGTGAGCCTTGAAAACATCCTGCTGAGTACAAGAATACAGGTAATGTCACGAAATACCACCTATTGTATGATTCCATTTATATGAAATGGCTAGGATAGAAAAAAATCTATGGAGGCAGAAAACAGAGCAGTGGTTGCCTAGGATCAGGGGGAGGAGGAAATGGGAGTGATTGCTAATGTATAACTTCAACTCCTTCTGGTCCCTGGGTCGGGAAGATCCCCTGGAGGAGAAAATGCCAACCCACTCCAGTATTCTTGCCTGGAAAATCCAGTGGACAGAGGAGCCTGGCCAGGCTACAACCCACGGGATTGCAAAGAGCTGGACATGACTGTGCAACTGAGTATGCACACAACCTCAACTCCACCTTCTTTGTGTTCAGGGACCTTGAATAAGTCTCTTGACCTTCATGAGACTCAGAGTTCTCATCTGTAAAGTGGGCACACCGATCTGTATGTTACACACAGAGCACAGTGCCTGGAGTGCGTAGGCATCATCACCATTAGAAATGCTCCCTTCACACTGTCTTCCACTCATTTTCTATTTCTGAAAATAGAAAGCCCCCTGAAGTGCCATCACCCTTAGAGGAGAAGGAGAAGCAGTGATGAGTCAGACTTCCACCTTCTTCTCTCTGTCAGCTCACTTCTGCATGATCAGTGTTGCCCGGTGGGGAAAACTGCAGTTGTAGCTACTCTCTCTCCAGCACTTTGGAAGGAGATTTATGTTTATTCATTTTTGTTGTTGTTGTTTTTGGTTTGGTTTGTTTTGGTTCATTTCATCTCAGAAAAGTGATCCCGGCGGGAGATATCATTAATTCATTCATTGTTGACCACTATCGGCAGCTCAAGCTCTGTATTCCAGGGACCAAGCGAGTCAAGGGTCTGGCCCTCATGAGGCTTTTATTCTAGTAGGGAGAGGCGGATAAGAAAGAAGAAAGCCTAGAAAGAACACATTTTCTGATTAGCTATAATGCAATTAAAGTAAGACAAAGAAAATTAGAAGGACTTCCTTATTATCTAGGTGCTCAAGGAAGGTTTCTCTGAAAAGCTGCCTTCTGAGCTATGATAGGAAGAGGGTATTTGAGGTAGAGGGAACAAGCCTGGCACATTTTAAGAAGAGCATGAAGGCCAGAGTGGCTGGAGCTAAGGCAGGGAAGGGGAGTGAGGGGGGCAGGGTCTCAAGGTAGGCATGGCCCCTGTCACACAGCGAGTAGGTTTGCATCAAGAGCTTGATTTTGTATCTAGTGTGCTTGACTGCCATGGGAAGGTTCTCTTAGATTTCTTATAACAAGGAACCAGAAGGCAACAGTAGCATCCCATGGACTACACTAGGCTGGTGTCTCTCTGCTTATGCTTACTGCTTATGGCAGTGAGGTAAAAGGCTTGAGTCGTTTGCAACAAAGCTTTGGGTGTTTTTTTTTTTTTTGCAATGTCTTGCTGCCATGCGCTGTCTGGGCTAGATGGAGCAGGGCTTCTACCCCTGAGATTCCTTCCGGTGCCTGCTATGGACCCACCTGGCTAAGCAGCTTCCCCGCTGAATGGATCACATGGAACACATGAGGTTAGATGTCATTTTTCCTTTGCTTTAGATCAAGCCCAGTCTTTGGCTGTGAATTGTTTATGAAGAAATGTGGCTCAGAGATGCCTGCTTATGCAGTCAGAAATGGATGGTGCTGTCTAAACTGGGCAGGGGGCAATGCACCAGAATAGGCGTGTTCCTCATATAGATGTAGGATTTAGAGTAATCCAACGGACACCTAGATAGTGCGTGCGTGCGTGCGTGCGTGTGTGTTCTAAGACTGAGATAGAAAGAACGCTGTGACAGGAAGTTTTCACATGGCCAAGTTTTAACAACAAACAAAGAGCAGTTTGTGGCCAAGCAGTCAGTCTAGAGAAAAAACAAACAGACCAGGGGGCTGAGAAAGGCAGAGATGGGTTTCCCAAGCTGCTGCTGGGGTAGAGGACGAGTTACAAAGTGCTAGGATTTTGTTGTCTGGTTGCCAACAGATACTGTGGGTAGCCAGCTCCCCCTTCTTGGTAAAGAGAACCTGAGTTCTGGTGAGATAGCCATCCTCCCTAAGGAAGGGGGTCTCGACCTCTGGAGTAAATCTTGATTCGCCTAAGCCAGGTGTGGTCATCTCTGGGCAGGTGAAAAAATGGCAGCCAATGAGAGTTGAAGGCGATTTCTGCTGGGGCTTGTGGGAAATGTCTCCTCTCTTGTAAAAAGGGATTCAAGAAACTGTTCCTCTTATGCTTCAGTTGTTTACAGTATTGGCCTGCAGTCCCTGGGTGTGTGGCAGCCATTCTGACACCACAAGGTGAACTGACTGGCTCTTGGAGGGTAGTCAGGTGGGAAATTTTTTAAAAATTCAAGCTCTCAATGACATCATTGAGTCCCTAAATTGACCAATCCCAGAGCCTCCTCCCTCTGTCCTTCTTCCCATGTGAGATAAGTTTTCCTTGTTATTTGAGCCATTTCAGGCAGGGCTCCTAGGTACTTCTATCCTAATCAATGTTGTCTTCCTCACTGGAAAACAATTTGAAAGTAAGGATCGTGGCTTCTTCACTTCTGGATCACCAGCACCCAAGGCCAAGTCTGGCTTATTGTAGGTGCTCAGCAGATGGAAGGATGGATGGGCAGACGAATGCATAGACCTCACCGTCTCTCACCGTATTTTGATTCTAGCATCTGCTCTTCTAGTTCACGTTTTATCCTCAGTCAAGTTCAGAGGGCATTGAAGAAGCATGATGTCTCACACTCAGGAGACTGGCACAAAGCCTCCACATAAACATAGCCCTGAGCTGTGCCTGGGGCAGCCAGGAAAATGGTGATCTTCATAGCAAAGATATCAGAAAGAGCTCTCTGCCCAGAACTCTGCTTCTCCTGTGGAGGTGAGGCACTAATATTTCCTTGGAGTCCCCTCTCAACATGCAGAGCAGGAGCCACCCACCCCATCGCTCGTGGACGAAGGAACCAGCTCTGGGATCTGGGAGCTGGTCTCCAGGTGTCCCAAAGCCTTCATGGCCACTTGGATAATGGGCGAAGCCACAGAGGTCCTAATGAGATGACCTTCCTTGATAGCCTGCATCCCAGCATCTCCTGCAAAGAGGATTCTTGGAATAACCATCCCCCACAACCACCCACCCAGCCAGAGTAGGGAGTTAGCAAGGAGACAGTTTTCTCCTTTTGCTGAGTCTTGAGTGGGTCCCTCTTGGACCTGTTGCTCATGTGTGAGAGAGCAGGCCCTGGTGCAGGGTGACATCTGTGGCTAAGAGAAGGAAACCCATGGTCCTATCTAAGGACTGACCCATGACCTTGACCTCTTGGGCAATGAGCACTGACAGCTGAGCCATCATTCCCAACAGCCCATCTTGCATCCGGGTTGTAGGGCCTTGCAGCCTGGGAACGTCAAGCAGATGGCCAGGTCAACAACTGGTTGCTTCATCCCACAGCGCCAGGACTGTGCGTGTGTGTGTGTGTGTGTGTGTGTGTGTGTGTGTATGCGCGCCTGTGTGTGCCTAGCCCTGCAGACCAGGGTCCTCCAAAGGGCCTGCCCCGGTGTGAAGGGAAGACCCCTCCCAGCAATGACGAGGTGGCTAGGACATCTTTCCACAGCAGCTGGGAGGAACGGGCAGGGCCGGATGCAGGCCGCTGACCTTCTCCCTTCCTCCTGGAGAGGAAGCCCCTCCTGCAGCCACCTTTGTGCTGACCACTGGGCGGGTACAAACGCCTTCCCTGCCTGTCGGTCTCTTCCTGAACTGCAAGAAGCAGCTTTTCCAGCCCCGCCCAGCCCCTACTCGGGAGAACACCAGCCCAGGGAAGGAGCTGCAGGTCCTGGCTTCTGCCCAGCACTGATGGGTGGGGTGGGAGGCCAGGACCCGAGGCCAAGCCAACGCCTTCACCCGGCCCCTTCTGCAGCTCGACTCCCTCTCCATCCTGTAAGAAAACAGACACAGGGACAGAAGGGACTTCCCTGAATAGGACAGGTTCTGCAGAAAGGCCTGAACTGGGGTCAGCAGATACCTGGTGAGCATCTCTGGGCAGGGAAGGTGGTCAATAAATTTCGTTTGACAGAACACCCCTGTAGCATGTATCACATGCCTTTTATAATTATTACCTATTTAAACCCCACAACAGGGACTTCCCTGGTGGTCCAGTGGTTAAGACTTTGCCTTCTCATGCAGGAGGGGCAGTCCCTGGTTGGGGACCTTAAGATCCCACATGCCTCACAGCCAAAAAAGCAAAACATAAAACAGGAGCAATATTGTAACAAATTCAATAAAGACTTAAAAAATGGTCCACGTAAGAAAAAAAAATCTTAAAAAATAAAAAACCTCCACAAGAACACTGTGAGGAAGGTGGTATCATTATGCCCCCTATACACTATATGCTGAGGCACAGGGAAGTTAAGCAACTGGCCTGAGATTGCTCAGCTAGTAAGTGGCAGAGCCCAGATTTGAACTTGGGCTGCAGAGTTATGCTCTAAGCTAATATGCAGTGCTACCTCTCAAAGGGATAAAAAGAAGAGCACTGCCTGGACACTACCTGTGTACTAGGTACTGTCACATGGTCCTGCCTGGAGCCCACCACTTGGGAGCCCAGCGTAGAACTATGCCACAGCTGCACTGTGGTTGGGTTGATAAGTGTGATCAGAGCTATATTGTGAAGGTATCAAGGGAAGCTGGAGGGCAGGAAGCAGAAGGATGAATTCCACCTGATGGCAAAACTCACTATGTATTGTGCCAGGTAATTTCTTTATATATATATATATAATATGTTATTCTTTTTTATTGGAGCATAATTCCTTTACAATGTTGTGTCAGTTTCTGTAGTACAACAAAGCGAATCAGCTATATGTATATGTATATCCTTTTCACACTGAAAAATATACTGACCTACCAGAAGCAGAAGATATTAAGAAGAGGTGGCAAGAATACACAGATGAACTGTACAAAAAAGATCTTCACGACCCAGATAATCACGATGGTGTGATCACTCACCTAGAGCCAGACATCCTGGAATGTGAAGTCAAGTGGGCCTTAGGAAGCATTATTACGAACAAAGCTAGTGGAGGTGATGGAATTCCAGTTGAGCTATTTCAAATCCTAAAAGATGATGCTGTGAAAGTGCTGCACTCAATATGCAGCAAATTTGGAAAATTCAGCTGTGGCCACAGGACTGGAAAAGGTCAGTTTTCATTCCAATTCCAAAGAAAGGCAAGGCCAAAGAATGCTCAAATTACCGCACAATTGCACTCATCTCACACATTAGTAAAGTAATGCTCAAAATTCTCCAAGCCAGGCTTCAGTAATACGTGAACCGTGAACTTCCAGATATTCAAGCGGGTTTTAGAAAAGGCAGAGGAACCAGAGATCAAATTGCCAACATCTGCTGGATCATTGAAAAAGCAAGAGAATTCCACAAAAACATCTATTTCTGCTTTATTGATGCCAAAACCTTTGACTGTGTGGATCACAATAAACTGTGGAAAATTCTGTAAGAGATGGGAATACCAGACCACCTGACCTGCTTCTTGAGAAATCTGTATGCAGGTCAGGAAGCAACAGTTAGAACTGGACATGGAACAACAGACTGGTTCCAAATAGGAAAAGGAGTACGTCAAGGCTATATATTGTCACCATGCTTATGAAACACTGGGCTGGATGAAGCACAAGCTGGAATCAAGATTGCCAGGAGAGATATCAATAACCTCAGATATGCAGATGACACCACCCTTATGGCAGAAAGTGAAGAACTAAAGAGCCTCTTGATGAAAGTGAAAGAGGAGAGTGAAAAAGTTGGCTTAAAGATCAACATTCAGAAAACAAAGATCATGGCATCAGGTCCCATCACTTCATGGCAAATAGATGGGGAAACAGTGGAAACAGTGGCAGACTTTATTTTGGGGGGCTCCAAAATCACTGCAGATGGTGACTGCAGCCATGAAAGTAAAAGATGCTTACTCCTTGGAAGGAAAATAATGACCAACCTAGACAGCTTATTAAAAAGCAGAGACATTACTTTGCTAACAAAGGTCCATCTAGTCAAGGCTATGGTTTCTCCAGTAGTCACGTATGGATGTGAGAGGTGGACTATAAAGAAAGCTGGGCGCTGAAGAATTGATGCTTTTTGAATTGTAATGTTGGAGATGACTCTTGAGAGTCCCTTGGGCTGCAAGGAGGTCCAACCAGTCTATCCTAAAGGAGATCAGTCCTGAACGTTCATTGGAAGGACTCTTGTTGAAGCTGAAACTCCAATACTTTGGCCACCTGATGCGAAGAGCTGACTCATTTGAAAAGACCCTGATGCTGGGAAAGATTGAGGGCAGGAGAAGAAGGGGATGACAGAGGATGAGATGGTTGGATGGCATCACTGACTCCATGGACATGAGTTTGAGTAAACTTCGGGAGTTGGTGATGGACAGGGAGGCCTAGCATGCTGCAGTCCATGGGGTCACAAAGAGTCGGACATGACTGAGCGACTGAACTGAACTGAACTGAATTGATATGTATATCCCCTCCCTCTTGAGCCTCCCTTCCACCCTCACCCTGTGCCCCAGTTACTTTCAAATGTGTGATTTCACTGAATTCTTGCAAAACTCTCTTAAGGAAAATGAAGGTCAGAGTAGTCGAGTGACTTATCCAAGGATGCACAGCTAGCCACTGGCCCAATGCACATCTCTCTGCTTGCAAGGCCAGATGACTTTCCACTGTACCAGTAGCACACTAGGAGCACTACTAAGGAAATGGAGCTCAGAGAATTCAAGGAGCAGGAGGGGGCTGGGTCAGGATTCGAACCTAGGCCTTTCTTATGCTTCAGTGAGCAATTGCCAAGGCTAGGGGGGTGGTGTTTCTTGGCCTTGCTGTAGTCAGGACTACAGTCCCCCAGTCGGGGGCTCCCTTGGGAAGAAAGGAGAGAAGGGAAGTCCACACTCTTGTCTCACCCGACAGGCAGTCTCTGGCCATGAGTACTCAGTTCACCTGAGGCCAGCCGACCCCTGGTGCGTCAGGAGGGCGACCCAAGTGCAGGTGTTAGGCTGGTGGTCCTTTGCTCTCTCATCTGAGGGTCCGTTCTCACTCCCTTGGCCTGAACAAGGCTTTGGAGAAACCCCCACCCCCGCCACCCGGTGCCAGTCAACTCTCCTGATTTAAAAAGAGAAAAGAGAGTCAAGATCGCCTCTCAATTTGTGTGCTATTTTCTTAAAAGCAGGGGCAGACAACAAGGCCCCACCAATTTCGATCTTGCCCTGGGCCCCTTAACCGCAGCTCTGGCTTGGGGGGAGGGGGACAGGAGATGGGTCCCTGCTCTGTGGGTGAGCAGGAAGGAGTGGGGTGGGGGCAGCCCAGCCTGGGTTGCCGACCCCTTAATCTCCCACCAGTGGAATGTGCTTGATTTCAAGAGGCTAAGGTTTGGGGGTGTAGGGGGGAGCTGCAGAAGGCCCCTTTAAAACAGCCAAATGTTCAGGCAGGCCTGTGGCCCCGCTGTTTGACGGTTCTTGATGGATGAGCCCCCGACCCTCCTGTCGAGCCCCCTCTTCCCTTCCTCACTCTGTGAGGTCTGGCTTGTGCGAGGAGGCCTGTCGGTGTCGGGACACGTTGGCCCCATGGCCTGCAGCAGGACGGAGGCCTCTGAGGGACGCCTGCCGTCTGGCCCTCTCCTCAGAGGGCTCCTCCAGCCCCAGGCCTCTTGGGTTTTGGGTGCTTCCCTTTCAAAGCTGCAAAATTATCGCCATTAATGCAGCTTGTCTCCTGAAGGCACTGGAGGTAGGGCAAGGAGGCCCTGGCTACTGAGGAGCCCGGGCTTGATCCAGCTTCTTTGAGGCCAGGGAGGTGGCTGTTGAGTGAGGTTTTGCCCTTGGGAGACGGGGGCTATTAGGACCACCGTGGGACTGCACGGAGTTCAGCTGCAGACCTCTGTGGCAATCCCACTCGGGTCCTCCTGGAGGGACCATGTTGGAGCCTGACAGAGCTGGGAGCAGGGCGAGTGGCAAGCAGGGTTCCTGAGGTCACTCCTGCCCCATCCTGAGAGTGAGTGCCCCTTACATTGTGTGCCTGGCTTGCCTCATCCTGTCCTGAAGCCCCCTTCACCTCCACCAGGAAGCCTGCCTTGACTGCCCTCATACCCCATCTCTGAGATTCTCTGGATCTAAGGGACCTCAGAAGAGCCCATATGAAGGGGTGTTCGCTCTGGAGAACTGGGGACCCAATCTGTGCATCAGCATATGCCAGGCCTGGGATGCCAAGCTGGGAGGGGGTGTGTTGTATGGAGGAAGAACTACTGAATCAGCTCTCTGCCTTCAGGAGCCTGCAGTCTCCTAGGGAAGCCAAAGGGCACCCTCTAGATCAGCGCCATCCAATAGAAACACAGCACAAGCTGCAAAGATGGGCTACATAGTTAGGTTTTTAAATATTAATGTATTCAATTCATTTATCTGGCTGTGCCAGGTCTTAGCTGAGGCACATAGGATCTTCCATCTTTGTTGCGGGCTTTGAGCTCTTTAGTATTGTTGTTGTTTAGTCGCTAAGTCGTGAATGACTCTTTTGTGATCCCATGGACTGTAGTCCGCCAGTCTCGTCTGTCCATGGAATTGTCTAGGCAAGAATACTGGAGTGGGTTGCCATTTCCTTCTCCAAGGGATCTTCCCACCCAGGGATCAAACCCACATCTCCTGCATTGGCAGTTGGGTTCTTTACCACAGAGCCACCACAGAAACCCTTAGTTGATTATACAGGATCTTTTTTTTTTTTTTTTAATTGTGGCATATGGGATATAGTTCCATAACCAGAGATCAAACCTAGGCCCTCTGCATTGGGAGCATGGAGTCTTAGCCACTGGACCACCAGGTCCCTACATATTGAAATAGTCTAGAAGTGATAATAAAGAAGGAAAAAGAAACAGGTCAAGTTCATTTTAATAGTATATTTTATTGAAACCAAGACACCCAAAACTTTATCATTTCAACATGAATCAATGTAAAAAAGCATTGCAGTACTTGGCATTATTTTGTACTGAGTTTCTGAAAGCCAGTCGATATCTTACACTTACAGCACAAGCTGCTTTGCACTGACCACACTTCAAATGCCCAATAGCCATGTGTAGCTAGTGTATTGGACAGGGCAGCCCTGGACCAAGTGGCTTGGGCTACGGTGACTGCACTTTCCTTTCAAGGGGAGAAAAAAAAAAAAACAAAACAGATAGGAGTCGAAGGTTTGGGGGCATTGGAGAGGGGCTTAGAGACTCCTTCTTGGAAACTTTTCCATCTGGGTGGGCCTACTCCACTTCCTGGCAGGTTGAGTGCAATTGCGATGGAGCGGGGCTGGTTCCCAGGACTTTACTTCCGGAATCCTTGTCTGCAGGGCCTTGACCTGTGTGTGTTGCCTGGGAGCTAGTGTGAGATAGGGAGCTGGAGTTGGGACATGCAGGTTCCAACCCCAGCTGGGCTTTGACCTCTGTGTGATGTGGGCAGGTCACACCTGTCTTGGGGCCTTGGTTTCTCTCTAGGAAGATAAGCAGCCTGAATGGTCATCAGTTCATTGGTTATCAAAGGCATGGGAAAATTCCTCCATATTCCTGCTTCCTACTCCACCCATGAAACCCTGAAGACTCACTGAATGATGGATATGAAAGGGAATGACACAGAGGCTCCTGTATGCTCAGGGTAAGCCCTGTGGGGCTGTAGAATAGAGTGCTTCCAGGCTGGTCCTCTTGGCCAGGTCCCACAAAATGACCACCTGCCAGAAACAACACCCACCTCTACCTGGCCTGCCGTGTCTCGAGTCAACTCATAGATGCACCTTGAGCCCTCCAGGAAGCCAGATTCTCAAAGCACCACTGCCCAAGGGGCTCCTGGGACAGGTAGCCCGCTCACTCTTGACTTGTAGAATTCCTGAGGACATCCTCTTTAGCCCGCTGTCTCTCTAGCCTAGATCAGTTGAGCACCTTAACTGAAAGACACAAGCAGGTCTTTGTCCTCAAGAAGTTTATGATCTAATGTTGAGACATGAAAAGCCAACACTCCCAGGAGGTGAATACGAAGGCCAGGAGAATGATAAAGACAAGAGGGTGGAGAGGGTGAGACAGGATGGGTGGTCAGGAAGCCTGCCGGAGGAGTGGTTGGGAGTTGAGCCAACTTGGAAGAGGGGACAAATCTCTTCAAGGAGCCAGCCCAGGCCCACAGGTATGAGAACACACAGAATGTTTAGATCCTCAAGTAGGATCCGTGACTTGAGCCCAAGGTGGGGCAGGGGAGCAGAGGCTCCAGGTTTGGGAGTGGGAGCTAAGCCAGTTCTGGAAAGGTGAGCACCGGATTCAGGAAGAAGTAGCAGGGAGTCACTGATGGTTCCTGAGTAGGAGACATGCATAAGGTTATATTTTAAGCAGGTGAATCTGAAGGCAATATTCCTGGAGAGGCAGGTGGGCAAGGGGGTGAAAACTGGAGGCAAGAAATTCACTCAGGAAGTTCCACAACAATCACTGTGAAATTAACACTCAAACCGTGTGCACAGCCCATCTCATTTCATCCTCCTTCAACCTGGTGAAATATCTAGGGTGGATATTAGTGTCCCCAGCTAAGCGATAAAGAAACTGAGGCTCAGAGGAATTGATTGATTTGGCCAAAAGGTCATCTGAGTTGGAAAATCAAACTTGGGCTTTCTGTATCAAACTCTTAACTTTTTCTATCCCATGCAACAGGGGTCCAGGAAAATGGGGGTCTGAAAAGAAGAGGCAGAGACCAAGGAAGGCTCCCTGGGCGGGGGCAGAGTACACTCAGGAAAGGTGAACTCTCTTCATCTAAGCATCCCTTGGAAGTCTTCACACTTAAACACTGAGGAGGTACATCGGGTCCAACCAACACTGAAGTGCCCACGCTGACAGTCAGCGATGCAGGGCCTGAGTTCAGGTCTCAGCTGATCACTTACCTACTGTTTACTTTGGACACTTAACCTCTCTGAACCTCAGTTTCGTCCTCTATGAATTAAGATACCTGCACACAAAGGGGGTTGTAAGGAATGAATGAAATCCCTACAGCCCAGAGAGACCAAGCCCTCAATCTCTCAAGTCTAAATTAAGCCAACCCATTGCTCCATGTGCTGATCCCCAAGTCTCCTTCTCCCCGACGGTGACGAAGAGACCACCACTGTCCCCTGAAACTGCTGCCAGCCTCCAGCTACATCTGCCTTCCTCTGACCTTCTCACCTTCCAAAGATGCCCCCACATGCTCCCTGCTCCAGGTGGCCCCCGAGAGCACGGGGCTCAGAAGACGTTTCTCCAGTCTCGGAAGGGGCTTCCTAGAAACCATGTTGAGCTCCACGGATGCCACCGTGGAAATCACTTAGTAAGAGGAAAGGCAGACCTTTGCCCCGGCTCCACTCACAGGTGATGGGGTTAATCGGGAATTTTCTTTCACTGCCTCAGGGCTGCTGGTGGGGGTCCAGCTCCCCGATGACCTGGGGGCACATTAGTCAGTGATAAGTGGGGCTTTGCAGCCCCTTTTATCCTGTTTACAATACAGTGGCTCTCCTAGGACCAAACCCCACTCCCCTCAACCTTGCTCCTGGCTGTTATGGCTACATGAGACAATTTGCTGATGGACTCTCTGTGGAGGGCGGCTTCCTGGAGAACTCTCCCCACCTCCTATAGGACCCGGGGCAACATCTCCTCCACCTGGTGGGTCCTGGAAGGGGCCACAGATGCTTGTTTTTCTCAACTCACTGCAGCTTCTGAATTCAGAAATGTCATCCTGTATGCTCAGCTTTAATCGAAGGGGCTGGGGAGAAAACCCAGAGGCGATGAGATTATGTTTCTCCGGCTTTGAGGGGGTGGTGACTAGGGTTTTGTTGCTGTCCAAAGAAGAATCCTTCAGAGGTGTTTTACTTATCTGTGCAAGGCCCTCTTTGAGTCAAAAAGGCAGGATGACAGAGCAGCTCCTTGGAGGGCAGTGTGAGACCACAGCCTGGACCTAGTTCCCCTCTGCCACAGTCAGTTTAGGCAAGCAAGTTAACCTCTGAAGCTCAGGATGCTTGTCTAGAAAAGCAGGATGGTGATGCCTGTCCTGCCTCCAACCGGGTGGTGACAAGCGCAGAATAAGAAACTGTTGTGAAAGTGCCTCAAGAGGAGGTATTTTGTTTAGTACTCTGCACCAATTTCAAGTGATGAGTCTTTCAGCAGGAATGGCTCCTCTGAGGCAGACTGTTTGTAACTGCCTAAAAGTCAAATTTCAGACAATTCTGAAATGGCAGGCAGATGGAATAATTAGGAGAAGTGAAGTCTCTAGTCATGTCCGACTCTTTGCAACCCCATGGACTGCAGCCTACCAGGCTCCTCCATTCATGGGATTTTCCAGGCAAGAGTACTGGAGTGGGTTGCCATGTCCTTCTCCAGGGGATCTTCCCGACCCAGGGATCAAACCCAGGTCTTCTGCATTGCAGGCAGACACTTTACCATCTGAGCCACCAGGGAAGCCCATAATTAGAAGAGTGAGTTGATTAAATGAAGTTTATTTCAAGGCATTAACATTAACAAGCACCTACCTTATAGCAGTCAGGGCTTCTCATGTGGCTCAGTGGTAAAGAATCCGCTTGCTTATGTAGCAGGTGTGGGTTCGATCCCTGGGTAGGGAAGATCCCCTGGAGAAGGATATGGCAACCCACTCCAGAATTCTTGCCTAAGAAAGCCCATGGACAGAGGAGCCTGGTGGGCTATAATCCATGTGGTCACAAACAGTTGGACACAACTGAGCACGCATGCACCTTATACCAGTTATTGAACTGGAGTCTAGGAAGATACAAGGATGAAAGACACAACTCCTGCCCTTGGGCTGGTGGGCAGAGAATTGAGATACGTGTGAAAAGTGCTGAGAAAGAGCACCAGGTGCCACAGGAGTACAGGGGAAGAGTCCTGATCCGGCACAGGTGTCAGGGGCACTCCCCAAGAGAGGGGAAACCAGAATGAAACTTGAATGATTTCATCAGGCTTGAGGCAGAAGGAAGGGTGTTTGAAGCACAGGGAACAGTGCATGCAAAGGCCAGAGGACACAAAGGCACTTCAGAGGAGAACTACAATTACTGTAGTTAGGATGGGGAAAGTGGCCATAGATGCAACCAGTAAGGAGGGCTCTGTCTGCCAAGATAAGAATTTATTACTGTGTTCCTGAGGCACCAGGGAGCTATCAAAAGGCTCAACATTGAAGAGAATGATTGGAAAGGGGAGGGAAATGAAGGCCTCTCAACAGGCTCTTAGGTTTGGTAGGTGAGACGTTCAAAGCTGGTGCTAATTGTGCGAGGTGCTGAATGGACATTGGTACAGACGAGATAGACAGCAGGGGGAAGGGGGCTTAGGAGACAACAAGATCAGAAGGTACACTAGGAGTGGGGTAGAGACCAGAGTAGGGGGAGTATAGGGAGCAGGGATGGTTTGATAAAAAGGGTAACAGAACTGTTCTAGTCCATCTAATTGACCAGAGAGACACAACAGATTCACGGTTTCCGAGAAAATAATTACGTTCTGTCAAATTGGACAGATCAAAAATACTCTTCATGGACTCCCCTGGTGGTCCAGGGGTTAAGAATCTGCCTGCCAATGCACAGGACACAGATTCGATCCCTGGTCCAGAAAGATCCCACATGCCACAGAGCAACTAAGCCTGTGCACCACAACTACTGACCCGGCGTGCTGCAACTACCAAAGCCTGTGTGCCGAGAGCCTGTGCTCTGCAATGAGAGAAGCCACCACACTGAGAAGCCCACACACCACAGCTAGAAAAAAGCACATGCACAGCACTGCTGCCGCTAAGTCACTTCAGTCGTGTCCAACTCTGTGCGACCCCATAGACGGCAGCCCACCAGGCTCCTCCGTCCCTGGGATTCTCCAGGCAAGAACACTGGAGTGGGTTGCCATTTCCTTCTTTAATGCATGAAAGTAAAAAGTGAAAGTGAAGTCACTCAGTCGTGTCTGACTCTTAGCGACCCCATGGACTGCAGCCTACCAAGCTCCTCCGTCCATGGATTTTCCAGGCAAGAGTACTGGAGTAGGGTGCCACACAGTCTAAATAAATAAATAGATACATAAACTTAAAAAAAAATACTCTCTAGAGTATTGAAGTTTATCACACCACGAAGGGAACAAACAGGCTGACTGTAGACTAGTTTACCAAATTCTATAACTGTAGAACTGTAGGACACCTCTTAAAGTTCAGATAAAAGGAGAGAGCATGAAGTCATCATACTGATTTTTCTGAAATATTATCTTATTCCATTACCCAAGGCTCCCCTGGTGGCTCAGATGGTAAAGAATTTGACTGCAATGCAGTAGACCTGGGTTTGACCCCTGGCTCAGGAAGATCCCTGGAGAAGGGAATGGCAACCCACTCTAGTATTCTTGTCTGGAGAATTCCATGTACAGAGGAGCCTGATGGGCTACAGTCCATGCAGTTGCAAAGAGTCGGACATGACTGAGCAACTAACACTTTCATTTTCACCCAAGGCTCAAAGCCCTCCAGACGTTCTACAAGATGGAGGCAAAACATCTTTCCTGTCTGAAGCATCTTCCTCTGCTCTAGCTAAGAGGAAACACACAGACTTCCTGGGACTACCTACAGCTTTTGAACTTTACCTCTCTGCTTGCCAAGAACCCTCTATGCCTGCTTCTCCAAATGTCTTAGTCCTTCTTGTACTTCAAGGTTACACTGAAATCTCATCTCTTCTGGAAAGTCTTCTTTCATCATCGAATTGAAAGGAATCTCTTCCTTCTCTACATTATGACATACCTGATTGTCTTTACTACTCATTACACATTCATACATTGTCTTGCATTGTTACCTTTTCATAATCCCTTACTCCTTGGAAGAAAAATAATGACCAACCTAGGTAGCATATTGAAAAGCAGAGACATTACTTTGCCAACAAGGTCCGTTTAGTCAAGGCTATGGTTTTTCCAGTGGTCATGTATGGATGTGAGAGTTGGACTGTGAAGAAAGCTGAGCGCCGAAGAATTGATGCTTTTGAACTGTGGTGTTAGAGAAGACTCTTGAGAGTCCCTTGGACTGCAAGGAGATCCAACCAGTCCATTCTAAAGGAGATCAGCCCTGGGTATTCTTTGGAAGGAATGATGTTAAAGCTGAAACTCCAGTACTTTGGCCACCTCATGCGAAAAGCTGACTTATTGGAAAAGACTCTGATGCTGGGAGGTATTGGGGGCAGGAGAAGGGGATGACAGAGGATGAGATGGCTGGATGGCATCACCGACTCGATGGACATGAGTTTGAGTGAATTCCGGGAGATGGATGGTGATGGATAGGGAGGCCTGGCATGCTGCGATTCATGGGGTTGCAAAGTCGGACACAACTGAGCGACTGAACTGAACTGAACTGTACCCTCTCTAACTAGCTGACAAACTTTTTGAGGTTGAGCATCTCTTCCTGAAAAACAAACAACCCCAAAATTCAGTGGCTTAAAATATCATCAATTTTACTTTACTCTTGATTTCCTGTTCAGGAATTCAGGCACAGCCTCAGTTGGGCAGTTCTGTTTCATGTGAAGTCTACAGAGATCTGTAGAGGTCATTAGGTAGGAGTCGGCTAATGAATAGACTACTATTGAGGGGACAAGATAGTTTCATTTACAGGTCTGGTGCCTTTGCTGAAAGATTGGGCTCAGCTGGGCATGTTGACTAGACTACATATAGACATGGCCTTTTCAGCATGATGGCCTCAGGGGAGTCAAACTTTTACCAAGGTGGCTCAGGATCACCAAAGTGAGTGTTCCTTTAAAGGGCTGAGTAGAAGCTGCAAGGCTTCCTGTGACTTGACCTTGAAAATCCTAGAATTTCTCTTGTATTACATTCTATTGGTCAAGCAAGTCACTAACGCCAGCTCAGATTAGAAGAATTAGACTCCACCTTTTAATCAATTTTTTCCTTTACAGTAGCAAAAAAACCCCAAAAAACAAAAAACAACGAAATCCTTTTTATTCCACCACACAACATCATCCTAGGGACCTAGGCAAGCAAAGTCCCTGGATCTCAGGGGGTCCTACACTTTGGAGCGCTAGTTTTGATTTTTTCTAAGTCTTCCTTAAGTGACTGGGATCATTCTAATCTGCTTTTCTAGTGTAGTGTCTTACTTGTGTCCCATCCCCCCACCCCAATATCTGTGCCTGATAACAGTAGGTAATCATTAAGAAATAAATATTAGAATAAATGGGCAAGTGTTAAGGAAAGAATGTACATGGGTGGACAGTCTCTTGGGACACAAAACTGGGTGGGATCCAGGATACAGGAAAATAGAAGCATCAACTTGTCAAAGGAAGAGGAACATCACCTCCCTTGGGAGGAACTGTAGATAAGTCTGGGAGGATGGAAACGGATTAGGTCTACGTGTTGTCCAAATCCTTCAAGTGTCCAAATCCTTCAAGTCCTAACTCAAATGTCACCTCCTACACTGTCTTTCCTGAATCTCCCATTGGAGCCGACTCTAACTCGCTTTATGTCTTTAGACCGTCTACCCTTAGACGTTTATTTGTGCACACATCTTATTTCCTTTCCTATACCGAGACCTCTTTGAAGACAAGAAGAACCGGTTTGCCCCACAGCATATGTGATACATGGTAACCGCTCATTTACTCTGGGTTTTATTAGATGAATGGGGGGGCGGGGGAGGTGAGACAGGCGATAGGTGGGGGGTGAGACAGGAGATGCTTGCACCAGAGACTCCAGCGAAGAGAGAAATCTCCAGACCCACAATTAAATAGTTTAACGCGAAGCCAAGCAGCAACTCTTCCAGCCTGTCTCCAGCAAAGAAAAGCTGTGGTCCGCTGACCTCCAACCTTGCTCTGAGGACCCCAAGCCGATACACTGCGACTGCCCTTACCAATGCCTGACTCGATGTTGCAGACAGCCTTTTGCCAAAACCTATACTTCCTCGTTCCTCATCTGAAGCAGAACCTCTGATTACACTTAGCCTTCTTCAGGCCTCCTTACTCGTTCCCTTTCTCCTTTCTCGCAGGCGCCACCAGGATGGCGCGCGTTGGGACAGCCCTAGCGGGCAGGGGAGGAGGGTCCTGCGACCGGAAGCCGGAAGCCGGAAGGGGGGCTGTGAGGACGTGTTCAGTGGAAGCCGGAGCGGGACCCGGCGGGGCAGGCAACATGGAGCCGCTGTACCAGCAAACGCACAAGTGAGGGACGCGTCGGGCACGGGCTGGGACGAAGCCAGGCTGGGCGAGCCCTAGTCCCCTGGGCTGGGGCCTCGGTCGTCTGCCAGAATGGAGGCCTAGTCCTTCCTTACGGGCGCTGCCGTGGGGACCAGCTCGGAAGGGCTCAGTCTTTGGCCGTGATGCCCAGGTCTGCGGCGGCCGGAGGGTCCTACCTGGTGCCCGGCGACATTGGGCCCAATGCCTTCCGGGATCTCCGAGGCCGTGACTAGCTGTTGGGTAGACTAGGTGAAGGGAAAGTCTCACATTGTTCAGCTCCAGCCAACGCTGTTGTCCGGATTGCTAGAACCGGTGGGGACTGAGGACCCCTGCACATAGGCGTATTACTGTTTAGTTGGAGAGCCAGGGTGTTCGAAAAAAGGTCTAACATGGGGCACCATGAGATGGAAGGTAAATGAGCATTATCAACAGGATCTCCTTAAGCAACTTAGAAGGATCCATCACTGAGCTAAGGTCGTCAGAAAACGTTTAAAGACTCACAGCCCCTAAATGATACCAGTCCTTACTCTGGATTGGCCCAAACCTTGTTGCTGCTACGCTGTGATTTTTATTTTCTCTTTTATTCTGATTTCGGTGTACACTAAAAGACCATATTTTTCTGATAAAAGAAATTGCTCAGAATATCTGGTTCCAGGTTACCTTTAAGGAAGTTGAATTTTGGTTTAGTTTCTCATAAAATTCCTTGGTAGTGTTCCTTATTCATACTGCCCTGCGTTTTTGGAGCTTGCCGAAATATATAATTGAATAGGGAAATAAGATCATACCTATCCTGTTTGGGGGGAAATTATTATGGTCAAACGTAAATAACATGAAGTTTACCTTTTTAAAGCTAACCATTAAATTTTTAATTAAGTTACCAGTATCCTGTAATTTACTATTTAAAATGATATTCATTTCTAAGCGTACATCTCAGCGGCATTAAGTACATTCACAGTGTTGTGTAACCATCATTATCTATTCCCTGAACTTTTTCATTATCCCAAACAGAAACTCATGTACCCATTAAGCAGTACTTCCCCAATTCTCCCCAGATCCCTGGTAACCTGTTCTACTTTCTGTTTCTGAATTTTCCTATTCTAGATATCTAGATATCTCATATAGTAGAATAATATATTTGTCCTTTCGTGTCTGCCTTATTTCACTTAGCATAAGGTTTCCAAGGTTCATCTGTGTCATAGCATGTATCGTTCCTTTTATGGCTGTATAATATTCTTTGGCAGAGTCACACACACACACACACACAGTTTTGTTATCCATTCCTCTACTGATGGGCACTTGGGTTGTTTCCACCTTTTGACTATTGTAAATAATACTGCTGAGAACACTGGTGTACAAATGTCTGTATGAGTCTCTATTTTCAGATTTTTGGGGAATATATACCTACTTACACCTGTCCTGTTCTGACACCTTCAACTCACAGTATAGTTTTGTGCTGATGAAAATTCTCAAAATCACGCCCCCAAGGCCTGGGAAAGAAAGGAAATGGGAACCCACCTCTCTTAATGAATTCACAATAAAAGAAATACTTTAGAGCACTAGAATAAGAGGGAGAGGATCCTCTTGTTTCATTTTCTAATTTTGTGTTTCATTTTCATTTATGTTTCATTAAGTTACTGTTTCATTTTCTACTTCTTTTTACTTTACTGATTCAGCAATTGGTTTGGGCAGGTGAAAATGTAGAGCCTACTTGGTAATAGTATTGAAATGACAGAATTGGTCTTAAACTATTATATGAGCCCTATTCTCATGTAAAAATTATAGGAAGGACAGCCAAGGGACAAAAACAGACAAGGGGCTTTAAAAACTGGATCTGTGAGTCAATTGGAGAAGAAATGAAGCAGAAAATTATGCCCATGTTACTAAGAAAGGGCAGATCTTTTACAATAATTAGGCTCAGTGGACTGAGTAGTGCTTTGAAATTGATATTGTGTACAGTCTCATCTGGTGAGCTCATTTGGTTAAAGGATAGTCCTAAGGAGCTTGCAACCCAGTTTATTTTTAAGAATAATTTTGTTCACAGTGTCTCATGCTACCTGTTACTGGTGCAGCAGGCAGCTGATCACAGAGTAAACTCGGAAGCTCAATTATAGGTCAACTTAGAGGAGGAATTCTAAACGGTGTCCCAAGCAAGATTTGTGGAGCATAGATGAACTCCTTACCTATGCAGGCCTCCAACCACCTACCCTCAAGCTCTGTAGACCCTTAGACTGTATAGCAGAGCTCACCAACTTTTCCTGTCAAGAGCCAGATAGTAAATATTTTAGGTCATACAGGCCCTTTGGTCTCTGGCAGCTATTCAGCTCTGCTATTATTAGTGCACAAGCAGCCTTTAGACAATGTAAACAAATGGATGTGGTTGTATTCCAGTAAAACTTTATTTACAAAAACAGACAAGGGACAAGATTTGACGAGCCACTGCTAGGCCTTCTACTATGTAGTCATTCGTTTATTCAGTGAATATTGCTTGAGCACCCGCTAAGTGTTAGGCACTGTTCCAGTGCCGACAGTAAATTGTTTTGTGCTGCAGTATGTTCGTCATCATCATCATGACGATTATTAGTGGTGCAGTATGTTCTGAGCTGCCTCCTTTCCCCTCAAGGGGAAACAGGACTGAGGATTCTGGCTCTAGACCTCATCACCTTGTTTTCCTCACCTATAAAATAAAAGTTTGAGGCTGATTAAACTGTAAGTCTCCTTTCAGTTCCATAACACTGGTGATTAAGTGTCTTAAAAAGGAAACAATCCTGTGCATATCTGCAGTTTACTTTTGGAGTTGCAGAAATTAATGATTGCAGCTGAACTGATACAACAGTAACTGAGCATATTAATTTTACTGGAACTTTGAACCCAGTTTGTGGTTATCTCTTGCTGTGTCCCTGAAAGTACATTGGAATTACATCAGCATTTTAAAGTTGCATATCTTGAAAATGCCTGAACATTGGGGGAAAAAACAGATGAAAAGCAGGGTAAACATTTTACACTGAAATAATACTGTGTTATGGTGAACTTTATAGAGGAGCTAATAGCCAGGCTTCTATTTTTGAGATCCCAGTGCTTGTAAAGCTGCCCATATTTGTCCAGGATCATTCAGTGCCCTGGACCTTATTATCACTAGAGATTCTGATTCAATAGGTTTGGAGCACAAGAAGCTCTATTTTTAACAAGCTCTCCAGGTGGTTTTGATGAACAGCTGGGTTTAAAGACTGTTACCTTATCTCAAGACCAGTTTTCCCTTTTTTTTTTTTTGATTTTGCCTTCTGATGAGAGGCTAAATATAGGGAAGGCAAAGTGGGTGAGGTGAAAGTGCCCAGATGGTTCCGCTACTTTTAAGTAAAGCAAGCAAAGTAAAAACAACAGACTTTGCTATGGTGCTGTGTGGGTTACCACAGCAGTTTCATATTGCCTTTGGATCTATGACCCCTTAAATAATTACGATGATCAGTGCCCCATTTTGGAGTTGAGGACACTAAGGCACCAAGGAATTAAATGAACTTGTTCAATGCCCCTCAGCTGCTGCATAGTGGAACTTTAACTCAACTCACATCTTTTAACTCCGAAACCCTGTTTCCTGCTCAGGTTAGGCAGAAGCAGTATGTGTGCAAAGTGGGTGTATATGATGGGGATCCGGTAGTTCCATGGACTTAAAATTTTTTTTTTTTAATTTGGTGGTGCCGGGTCTCAGTTGTGGCAGGTGGGCTCTTCGATCTTCGTTGCTGCGTGTAAACTCTTAGCTTCGTCATATGAACTCTTAGTTGCAGCGTGTGGGATCTAGTTCCCTGGCCAGGGATCGAACTCCGGCCTCCTACACTGGGGAGCCCGGCATCTTAGCCACTGGACTACCAGGAAAGTCCCTCCATGGACTTACAAAGAGCAGTTCTGTTTTAAAATTCTTCCAGGGACCTCCCTGGTGGTCCAGTGGTTTAGAGTCTGCCTTGCAATGCTGGGGAAGTGGATTTGATCTCTGGTTGGGGAACTAAGATGCCACGTGCTATGGAGCAACTAAGCCCACACTGCATAACTGGAAGGTCTGTGAGCCCATGCAACCAAGACTTGACGCAGCCAAATAAACAAATAAGCTTTATTGAAAAAAAATTCTTCTAGATCTTCTACAGACATTTAAAAAAAAAAAAAAAAAAACTCAGCAACATTGACACTTGTTTATTTGCTACTGGGTCTCTGCTTGGTTATGTTTTCACCCACTCCCACCATGAACCCCACACAAGTCAGGGCGAGGACTTCGGATTTCTAGTGTCCACATTCCCATGTCAGATCTGCATATCAGCTGTTCCTTATTGGCTTCAAATGTGTTGTCTGAATTCCCAGATCCATGTAAAACAGTTGCCACTTTGCATATAGTAGTTCTTGCAATGCCATTCGTCCTTGCTCTGTTGTTTTCATTTATTTCCTCAGGCCTGGCATGTGCAGATTGGTATCACTTTATTGGCTCTTATCTTTTCTAGTTCATGTAAAGCAAAAAGAGATTGGTTGGGAAAAGTCATGTTTCGCTGCAATTTAATATCCATTTTCACTTAGAAAATAGTAAAAACCAGCTGATGAGCGGTTATAGGGTTTCGTGGGTATTGACATCATCTCTCCTGCTGCTGTCGTGGAATTTAAAAATTGAAAGTGACTGGCAAGATCTTCCATTTCAATTCACTTTGGTCAGGAAGATCCTTTATAAAGCCCAAGACAGTTCATGTATTCTGTGTGTAAACATGCCAGAGCCCTTTTTTTCCCTCTTCTTTGAGAGTTTGTTCTTGTTTTTTGCCCCTATGTTCAGCTGATATCTGTCATCTTGAAATTTGTACCCTTTGGTTCTGGGGCTCCCTTAAGTGGGGGCTTCCCCGGTGGCTCAGTGGTAAAGAATCTGCCTGCAGTGCAGGAGACGTGGGTTCAATCCCTGGGTCCAGGAGATCCCCTGGAGGAGGGCATGGTAACCCACTCCAGTATTCTTGCCTGGGAAATCTCACGGACAGGGAAGCATGGCAGGCTATAGTCCATTGGATCACAGAGAGTTAGACACGACTAAGGCAACTGAGCACGCATGCACGCACTCCCTTCAGGAGCAACAGAGAACAAGCCACTCCTCTTCCTGTCGTCTCTAGATGCTTGAAGAGCCCCAGCTGCCCCATTGGTTTTTCCTCTCTTTTCTCAAAGGATCATTATCGCTAGTTCTTTTGGCTGTTCCTCTTTGCAACTTGACTTCTAAACTTTCCCAGTCATCTTGCTCATCTCCCATTGGGGGAAATCTTGGCTTGGTAGGGTTTCTTTAGCAAGTGACCCAAACCTGAATGCCATTCTGTGTTGTGGACTTGGCTTTTTAAAAAAAATCTTAAAACGCTTTTTATCCTCGACAAATTTTATTGTATTCAGTTCAGTTCAGTCGCTCAGTCGTGTCCGACTCTTTGCGACCCCATGAATTGCAGCACATTAGGCCTCCGTGTCCATCACCAACACCCGGAGATTACCCAAGTTCATGTTCATTGAGTTGGAGATCCAACCATCTCATCCTCTATCATCCCCTTCCCCTCCTGCCCTCAATCTTTCCCAATATCAAAGTCTTTTCAGATGAGTCAGCTTTTCGTGTCAGGTGGCCAAAGTACTGGAGTTTCAGCTTCAACATCAGTCCTTCCAGTGAACACCCAGGACTGGTCTCCTTTAGAATGGACTGGTTGGATCTCCTTGCAGTCCAAGGAAGTCTCAAGAGTCTTCTCCAACACCACAGTCTAAATGAAAAACGTTCATATTTGCTTTGTGGTTCAATATCTTAACCAGTCACTGGAGCGCAGAATTTTGTGCAGATTTCATAGTCATAAGTTGATTTTTTAAAAAAATACCAGAACAGAACATAGAGCCAAAGGCAGTCCTGTGATAGAACCTGGAAATCTTCCCCAGAACCCCTTGGGTACCATTGTTATACCTGCCAGGGGTCCCTCATCCTTAAAGTTTAAAATATTTGTCAATCACATGGGAGAAATGTGATGTTATTACTTTCAATATGCATTTTCCTGATTACTAGAAGAGTGTTTCTTCATATATTTTTGTCCATTTGGATTTCCTTTTCTCTCAGTTGCCCTTTGCCCATTTTAAAAACTGTTTTGTTTTATTTTTCCTATTTGTAGTAGTTCCTTATACATTCAAACATATTCCTTTGTTATCTGCTACAGGTGGCTTCCAGTCTTTCCCTTTTTTTCCCCCAGGTGTGCCTTTGGTGTAAAAAGGTTTTGTTTTTGTTTTTTAATGTGCTCAGATCTATCAGTCTTTTCTTTTATGATTTGTGGGGTTTGGGGGTAGTTTTGGTTTTGTCTTGTGTAAGAAACCCTTGTTTAACCTGAAGTCATAATATGCACGCCTTGAGTTTATCTTTGTGTGTTATACAAGGTACCTTTTTTTCACAAGGATAACGAACTGAGCCATCAGCGTTGATTGTAGTCCGTTCCTTTTGCGCTTCCGTTAGAAATTTGCCTCACTGCCCATATCCAGGCCTTCGGGAAAGTCCTCGTTCTCTTTTCCATCAGCACTGCCGATCAGTGCTCTCTAGCTGTTTGCATCATTTCCCTGATCCAAATATCAGTTTCTTCAAGTTGCTGTCCTACATCTGCCTCCATATCTCCATGTGTCTCCATTCTAAAGCATCTGGACTTACCTTCCTGAAGTAGCGATCTCATCCCTCAGACTCTAGGAGTGATTTCTGGTTGCCTGTCAGGACCTTGGGTCTTGCCCAGGAACCTCTGAGGGTCTGCCTTGCTTCTGGAGCCACGGGTCATGTTTCGAGACCACAGGGAAGCCCTGGAAAAGACTCGAGGCAAGTTCAAACCAAATTTAGGCTCCTGGCTTGTGTTGGTAAATTTGGGGTCACAGTTTGTGGTGCTTACGGTAGAGGCTGGTTGCTGACGTTTCTTCAGGGCTTGGAGATGATAGAAGAGCTCACAGGCTGCCTCCTTGACTCTCTGTGAAGAGACCAGAAACCCCAGGAGGTGGTTGTTGGGGTAGGATAAAACATCCCCAGGATTTATCACAGAGGACTGCTTGGAAGGCTCAGACGGTGACTTTGGCCAAGCCCTGGGAAGCCATCGGGAAGCGCCCTGGGCCTGGTGTCAGGACCGGCCAGAGGGCCCGGGTACAGTGCTGAGTTTCCAAATGGCCTCCTGTTGCCAAGGAAAGAGGTTTACCAAACAGGAGATCCCTGTCTCTCTGGGCCTTCCTCTGATGGCTCCCTCCCACTAATCTGCCTCCTGCCCTTCTCCTCTCTGACCCCAACTCTCAGGCAGGCCAGCCTGCTGGTCACCCACGTGACAGGCCTTGCAGGCATTTGTGCACGTCGTTTTCTCCACATCTTCCTTTACCAACTCACATTTTGAACTCCCTCTGCCCACGGAGCTGCCCCCAGCTCAGCCTTCCGTTTTCTTTGCCTTTGCCCTGCTGCTCAGAGCTTGCTTTTTGTTTACGCTTGTGCGTGTTAGTGTTGTCTTAATTCTTTTTGGGACTTTTCGCGTCTATCTGGCCTGTTGTTCCTAATTATACTGTTTCTCAAGGACAAGAATTCTATCTCTCTTGCCCTTTGACTCTCTCTAGTACAGAGCAGCACTCAGCACATTGGGTCAAAGAACAGAGAGTGGGATTGGCCGGGTTCACATCGGGGTTTATCACTTGGTGTGTGACCTTGAACAAGTTACATAACCTTTCTGGGCTTCGGTTGTCTTATTTACAAAACGAGGGTGATAATAGTTCTTTCCTCATAGGGTTTTGACCTTGCAGAACGTCTCAGATGCAGTGAGCGCTCACTAAATGCCGCTTGTCTGCATTGTTATTTAACGTTAAAATACTAGAAACCGTGCCAAAACATGTGACCTGAAGTGCCACATACAAATTTCACAGTTCAGCGACATTGTCCATTTAGATCAGTTCTATGCCGGCATTAGAAAAATTGTCTTTCCTGACCGAAGCTCTGTTGATTACGCATGTCTCACTCATTTCCTCCCTCTCCCTTTGATAGGCATGTCCATGAAATCCAGTCTCACATGGGACGCCTGGAGACGGCAGACAAGCAGGCTCTGCACTGTGAGTAATTAACTACGGAGACCAGAGTCCTGTCTCTGATGACACGCTGCTAATGGGCTGGGTTTCCTGACTGTGTTTCTGCCTCAGGGGCTGAAGGAGTCAGCGTGGAATGAGTTCTGTTGTGAGGGTGGACAGAAAAACCCTATGGCAAAGTCACTGGTTTCCCTGACCGTGCCCTCTGGAATCCCACAAGTCTTATCCCCCATTACCCCTCCACTCAACCTGACAGGGCTGATGGGAATGGGAGTGCTTGCCTCCATCTGTCTTAATCTAATTACCCTGTCCGTAGAGGAATGTGGTCCATAAAGATTCAGAGATGTTTAACTGAAACTGGGCGTTTCTTCTTGAGCTGAGAATGCTGCAGCTTTCTAGGAGGATTATTCAGAAACGAAGGGCAATATTAATTAGTTCAGTTCCCACACCATGATTTCTTTTGAGAAGAGTGCTGCTATTTGTGTTTTAGTTTCTTTTCTATTATAAGAAAAGGTCCTGAAACTTCCCTGGTGGTCCCTTGGTTAAGACGACATGTTTCCAATGCAGGGGTGTACCGGTTCGATCCCTGGTCAGGGAACTAAGATCCCACATGCTGACGTGGCATGGCCAAAAGGAAAAGAAAAGGTGCTTTTTCTGAGTCTGTCACGCAGACACTGCTGGTCCCCCACCACCACTGACGCTGTCTCCTCCTCTCACTCCTTGGCTGGCGCTGGGCCCATTCTTCCTGTTTTCTCAAGTCTGTTTTCTGCCGCTCCCAGGCACCTCTTCTCTCGGTCCTGTGCCCTGCCTTGTTCTGAGCTGTTTGTTAGCGCTGGGCTCCTCTGAGAAGGTGACACTCTGTCTCTACTGTCACTTCCTTATTGGACAAAAGGCAGTCTGGATGCCTTTTTCTGTGCACAGTTTAGCTTCTGACCGTCGACTTTGGCTTTCCAGCAATCTCATTGATACATGATTAGAAATGGAAAAGAGGTCATTTTGACTGTTTAGCAAAGGAGCTAAGGAAAATGACTGTATTTATCATATTATTACCTCTGTGGATTCTTTTGTGGGCCTTCCCTGTTGGTATTTTGTCTATTCTGGTGACTCCAGCATCGGCCTACCTATTCTTAAGGGAATGCTTCTCTGTTTTTCACATACTAATCTTTCCCTGTGTGCTTTTTTTTTAACCTCATTATTTTCTGTAAAGGGTTCATTTGGCAGTCTTTTTACTAGTTATTTATAACCCATATCTGAGAATAATCTCAAAGGAAAAGAGGCCTCATTCTATATCAGAAAATACTGCATTTTGCTGAAAATATTTATTTGGGCAATCTTTGAATGTTCATTTTATTTTCAAAGGCAGGAAATTTATTTCTATAGATTTATCTTTAGGGGTTTTTTTTTATTTTAAATAGCATTGTTATGGCATTAACACCTATATATACGTGTGTGTATATATATATATATATATATATACGTATATATAAACATTTAGAAAGTCACTTAGTATAATTTGAATTTTTTTCTGTTCTCATTAGTGCATTTTTCTTTTGCAATATATATTTTTGAGTTTATTGGATATAGAAAAAAACATGTTTGATTTATCATTCTAATTTAAGTTCACTATCTCTTTTCTAGTAATTATTCTTTTTTCTCTTCTGTGCAGTAGTAGAAAATGAAATCCAAGCAAGCATAGACCAGATATTCAGCCAACTAGAGCGTCTGGAGATTTTGTCCAGCAAGGAGCCCCCCCACAAAAGACAGAATGCCAAACTGTGAGTGCTCTGGCCCTGCCAGGCCTTGCTTCCGGAGGGGTCATCAAATATTCTGAAAATCCACTTACACGTTGAAAAACTGAGACTATGCAAAGATAAAGTCCCATAAAGACCACAATTCTACTCGCATGATTCTCCCTCAGAGTGAAAAGCCTGTGTTGTACACCACAGGGAGTATAACCAATATTTTATAGTAACTGTAAATGGATTATAACCTTTAAAACTTGTGAATCACCCTATTGTATACCTATAACTTATATAATATTGTACATCACCTCTACGTCAGTTAAAGAATAAAAAGCTGGTGAGGTTAGCAGCTCAGAGGCCTGGCGTCTCCTCTCCTTGTTGGTACCATTTTGAAATTTTGCCCCCAGCACTGTTTTTCTGACCAGACCCATGGCCACTTGAAACCTAATGCCACCAGGGAGTTTCACTCTGTTTTTTGATTCCCACTTCATTCTTGGGTTGAATTATCTTGCTCTTAATCACTCCAGTCAGTGTATTTGTAATAAAATACTGATCTAATGTTTGATACACCCCCATGAAATTAAAGCGAAACCACTTTCACCACCTCTACCCCAGCCTCTGTTTCCAAAATGTTTATGAAACTTCATTGATGCTGTACTCCACAGATGCCTTGGGCTTCTTCCAGGAGAGCAGTAATAATCTCTAGAAGGTCAGGAAGAGGTCATCGAACCTGCTTCCTGTCACCTGTTCCCTGTCATGCATCCAGAATCAGAGACCAGCAGATAGTTAGGGAAATCTGCTGGAATCTCATTTGCTACCATCCTGCTCTAACTACAGCCTCCTTTTTTAGTTTCAACATCATTTATCAAATCAGATTATTTGGGGTTGGTGGGGTGGATAGCATGGATGGGTACAGGGAGAAGTAAGGAATTGTCTTCTTCCCTGAAGACAAAGTCCAGCCACCTCCAGTTGTGCTCCTCTGGGCTCCTGGAATTTAATATCTCTGTCAATTCCAGCCGTGTCGACCAGTTAAAGTACGACGTCCAGCACTTGCAGACTGCTCTTCGAAACTTTCAGCACCAGCGGTATGCACGGGAGCAGCAGGAGAGACAGCGAGAGGAGCTTCTGTCTCGCACCTTCACCACAAATGTAAGCCCGGCGCCTGGGCGGGATCAGCAGAAACTGGGGGGTTGGTTGGAGCTGGAGCTCAGGACTCTTGACAGTAGCCCTCTGGGGGTCCTGAAGCAGACCGATGGGATGGGAGGCGAGCAACTGGAAGTGATGCTGACTCTGCGTTGCCACAGAGACTAGACCTAAACACTGCTTGCATCTCTTTTTCTGTCACAGAAACCCTCTGAGGAAGTAGTTAAAATGAGGGGACAGGCAGAGGTGAAAATTACCTGGTTTGACTGGTCGATGCAGAGAAGTGGGCTTTCCCATGGTGGAAACATTTTCCTGATCAGATCAAGAAGGATAATTAGAACTTAGACTATTTGTAACGAGGGCAGCTTTCAAAGCTGCCTTCAGGCAGTTGTCTGTGTGTGTGTGTGTGTGTGCATGCGCATGCATGCACACAGTTCCAGTGTTGGATGTGTTAAAATGTTTTTGCATGTGTGTGCATGTGTGCATGCGTGCAGTTCCAGTGTTGGATGTGTTAAAATGTTTTTGCCTCTTGCTAGTGTGTGTGTGTATATGTGTGTAGTTCCAGTGTTTAATGCGTTAAAATGCTTTTGCCCCTAGTCTGAGCGCCAGTTAGGAGGGATTTGTTAACAGGTATTTCGTTTTAGAGGGACTGCTTGACTTGAGCCTGTTTGAAAGTTGCCTGTTGGTTTGCATGTTTGATTTCCTAGGATACCCATGTCCCTGTCCTTTGGTCTCAATGGGATCATTTCTCACACGTGGCTGTAGAACATTACTGGCTTTTCCTGTGTCCTGCATAATGTATTCCACCAAATAAGGTGGGTCTCGGGGGCTTTTTGTTTGGTTGGTTTTTTGTTTTCTTACAGAGGTTCATTTTCTGAAGTGGGATTACGCTTTCTAAGCCCATCATCAGAATTCAAATCCGTTCCCACTTTGCAGATGTTGAACCTTCTTTGCTGTGTCCACATGTGCAGTAAATTTCCCCAGGTGCTTCAGAATATGCCTACATAGTTTGGTTTCTCTGATGCAAGCAGTCAAGTAGTAATGATTAACAATTCAAAAGGTCAACAAACATGTGCTGGTCGGTAAGCAGAGCTTCTTTTCAAAAGAGCAGGGAGCTATATGACACATTTAAGGTGTTGCGTGGGCTTTTGATAGCTGTGGTATTGGTTACAGGGCTTTTTTAGGCCAGGGATGATAGCTCCGAAGTACTTTACGTCTTACCAGCCTAGTGTGATGCTGTGCGTACAGTGGGCCCTTAATAAAAATTATCTGGCTGAATGAACTTCTTCCTGCTCTTTTTATGATCATGAGCTATAGTACATTTTTCTGAGAAATAACAGCCCATCAGCTGTACCCAAACACTGGAGTCTTCACCTACCAAGCATCAGCTTGTGCAGGATGCTATTTAAGGTGCTGAAAGTAAAATGTGTTTAAATTAAAAACCTTGACTCCCACCCCTGAGAGACTCCCATGTTAGCAGCGGGGGGATTGAAAATATATACCTGAAAAAAGATTGTGAACTTGAGCAGCGATGAAAAGGTGGTTTAACTTCTTCATGATGACAGAAAGTGGTAAAAGTGGTACTGCTTGGCAGAAGGGTTTGTAACGGTCAGGGAACTGGAAAGGGGACAGGGCAGTGACTGGGCGAGCCACGTGCCTGTGTCCTTCCCGCTTGCAGGGTGAAAGTGGAGCACTGGCACTGGTTTTGATGTTTCTCCCTACAGGACAGTTACCCAGCACGGGGATTTGTGCCCCTCTGGACGTCTCACTGGCGGGGTCTCACACAAGTCATTCCACCTCTCTGGGCTTCTGTTTCTTCATCTAAAACAAGGATAATACCATAACCACAGCATAAGCTTAGAGTGGGGCCTAAGCGAGCTTAGAATGAAGAGTTTGCAAAGTGGAAAGCATTGATCAGTATTAGTTCTTTCCTCCCTTCAGTTTTTTACAGACTTTGCTTCCCTGCTCAGGTGGATAGTCCCATTGTGATCACTGTTGGGCCTTTAATAGAAACCAGTTTCTGCTCTCCGTAGTCAGTCTGTCTGATCGGAGGGAGGAATAAGCTGTAAATGAAATAGCCAAAGGACAAAAGCAAATCTTCCCCACTGCACCAAGGGGAAGCCAGGTAAAGGAACATTTGGAAGAAGGTAGATTAGTAAGGAGTTAGAGACAGCCTTTAGGAGAAGCCTAGGGAGAATAGTATTTCCAGGACTTCCCTGGGGGTCCAGTGGTTAAGACTTTGCCTTCGGAGAAGGCAATGGCACCCCACTCCAGTACTCTAGCCTGGAAACTCCCATGGATGGAGGAGCCTGGTGGGCTGAAGTCCATGGGGTCGCTAAGAGTTGGGCACGACTGAGCGACTTCACTTTCGCTTTTCACTTTCATGCATTGGAGAAGGAAATGGCAACCCACTCCAGTGTTCTTGCCTGGAGAATCCCAGGGATGGGGGAGCCTGGTGGGCTACCGTCTATGGGGTCGCACAGAGTTGGACACGACTGAAGCGATTTAGCAGCAGCAGCAGCAGCAGCAGCAGGAGTGAGTTCGATCCCTCATCGGGAGCTAAGATCTCGCATGCCCCGTGGCCAAAAAACTAAAGCATGAAACAGAAGCAATATTGTAACAAATTCAGTAAAAGACTTTACAAATGGTCTACATCAAAAAGTAAAATAAAAAATTTTTCCTGAGTTGGGGGAATGATGCAGAGGAGGCAGGGATGAACAGACTTGTGTGGTAGAACCCATTTGGAGACTGAGAAGTCTGAGAATTGTACTTCCTCTGAGTGAACAGAGGCTGCCCCAGGTCTCCACTTTGCTTTTCAGTCTCCGTCAGGTTCCTTTGATTCTTGAAGCATTTCCTCTAGCAGTTCTTCCAGCTCGACCTTGACCAAGAGGCAGAGTGGTCAGTTGAGGTGGGGACACCAGGAGCTGAGCAGCAGCAAAGTTAATCAAGTGCCTGCGTTTCTTTCACAGGACTCTGACACCACCATACCAATGGATGAATCACTGCAGTTTAACTCCTCCCTCCAGAAAATTCACCACGGCATGGATGACCTCATTGGAGGCGGGCACAGTATTCTGGAGGGACTGAGGGCCCAGAGAGTGACCTTGAAGGTGGGGGCCCTTGTGGGGGGACAGGGAGAAGGCCTTGTGTTTTGACTTTAGCCAGCAGTGTGGGACCTGCATTTACCTTTTGGTCACGTAGCCCTGAACTGTGATGCTGTGGTGGTGAGACAGAGCCTTTGAGTTGGGATCCTTTCTGCTGGAAGTGGGTTATTATGAGTCCAGAAGTAGCCGAATTCCCCTGCCGGTAGGTGTTTACTGTGCTTACAGTGAGCCATAATGTGGCATCTCTCAGTGTCCAGGTGGTTTTCCATTTCCTGAACTGAACAGAAAGTGACTGCCACTGTGAGAGGAAGCAGTAATGGGCCGAGAAATTCTGTGATAGAATTCACTCTCGGAAGAAGGAAGACACGGCTTTACTTGGCGTCTCATTCACTCTTGGGTGTTTTCCGTGCGGCCCCTGTGGTGGGCAGTCTTAGAGCCGAGACCTTTGTTGTGCAGCAGCTGAAGCCCCCCAGGGGAGGGTCTTGGTGCTGCCCGGGTTGATTGACAGTGGCTCCTGGAGCACAGGCTAGTGACCCCCAGTGACTCTGCTTCATTCTCTCTTTAGTAACAGGTATTCCTAGAAACCCTGCCCCATTGGCTGAGACTCAGACCTCTAGGGAGTGGTTTACAGAAACATTACTCAGCCTCTGATGTCAGGCGTGATGTTGCAGCCTCAGCCCGTTTCCTGTATCACCCTGGTGGGCCATGGGTGTGAACTGTGCCTGCTATCAGGGTGTGTCCCTTGTGCACAGAGCCCTCCCAGCTCCTGAGCTGGGAGGAGCAGTCACTCGGAAGCGTGAGCTTTATCTTAGTTTTTGTTGGACCATGTCGAGCCTGTCAGCTCTGCAGGACTTCAGTATGTTTCTGAGCATCGCCTGCCACCTTTACCTGGGAGGAGGTCAGGCAGGCCTCGAGTGACACGTACCTTGCTGATGGCCGCGGCGCTTCAGACAGTCTGGAAGTGTGGTCTCTGACAGCTCCACGGGCGCCCCCTTTCAGGACAGCCGCCTGCAGTTATCTAAACTGGTGTGTGTGTGTGTGTTTGGTTGCTCAGTCGTGTCTGACTTTGTGACCCCTTGAACTGTAGCCCACCAGTTTCCTCTGTCCACAGTTTTTTTTCAGGCAAGAATACCGGAGTGGGTTGTCGTTTCCTCATTTCCTCCTCTAGGGGATCTTCCCGACCCAGGGATCAAACCCACATCTCCTCTGTCTGCTGTATTGCAGGCAGATTCTTTACCCACTGCACCATCAGGGAACCCCAGTCTAAGCTAATACATGAGGGTTAATCCTCCCTTCTTTAGAAAGCTGCTGGCTTCCTAGCCATATCTCAGAAAAACAGTCAAACTCTTTATAGGATGAGACTCAGCCTCAACACTCAACGTCAACCTGGTAGGGCTCAGGGCTTATTGTTAAAGCAAGTGTCAGCTTCCTACTGAAGTCTGGTGTCACTGAAGAGCCCAAACAACTTTTGCCCTAACACTGTCCCCAGAGATAAAGCGCTGGGAAGCCTGGTGGGTGGGCAGTCAGGGGTTGGAGTGCGAGGTTTCTGATGTTTCCTCTGCACATCTGCTGTACTGATTCCTTCTGCCTGCCCACTTCTGTCAGGCAAGCTGCTGCCTCAACCATTTGAAAAGAACATAGGAAGCATGAAGGAGCCGGGCCTTGATTTGGGGAAATTTGTGGTAGAAAATGAGTAGTGTTTTTGAGATGTATGTTAACTTTCCAGTGATTTTTGAGGTTGATATTTGAATTTCATAGTGATGGAATAATCTCTTCTTTCATAGCTAAGCAGAGTCTTGATTGAGAATCTAATGCTGATCATCACTGTTGTGGCGAAAACATGTCTCTGATCTCCTCTGGCAGAGACGAAGTTTGACCTGAGAGACTCTTCTCTCAGTTGCCCATTACTGTGTTCATACGGGACCTTAGGTTAGATGCCTCCATAAAAATACAGTGGGTGACGTGTAAGTAAGTTGAGGTTCACCCAGCATTCATCTATTACTTCATATAAAATTGAATATGCTTAAAAATGAAAATTAGAAAGCAGGGAGAAAGGGCGGCCTGGGTGGTATGGACTGTTGGTTTAGGAATAAAGTACCCTTTTGTTTTGGGTGGTGGGAGGTGACATGTATTTGTGGGGTTTTAGGTCTTGGTCCTGGTGTCTGGCAGCTGTGTTTCTCCGGTTCCGCCTTGCCTGCTTCAGACCCTCTCCTGAACCTGGACATAGGCTCTGCTCAGCAGAGTTCCTGAGGTGTCTACTGTACAGCGTGCACAGACTGATAGCAAGCATTTTAGAGCCAGGGAGCAGAGAAAAAGTTTCTTTGATGTTGCCTTTTATTTTTAATATGCAAAGTGAAAGTGTTAGTCGCTCAGTCGTCCGACTCTTCGCAACCCCATGGACTGTGGTTCACCAGGCTTCTCTGTCCATGGACAAGAATACTAGAGTGGGTTGCCATTCCCTTCTCCAGAGCATCTTCCCAGCCCCAGGATTGAACCCTGGTCTCCCGTATTGCAGGCCAATTCTTTACCATCTGAGCCACCAGGAAAGCCCTTTTTTTTTTAATATAAAATATTCTAATTTAGAACTTCTTTGTGGAGGTATGATGGGCATACAGTGACGTGTACAGATCTTAACTTGTACAGGTCATGGGGTTTTGACAAATGCCTGCATACACCTTTGTAACTCTCCCTGCTGTCAAGACATAGACTGTTTTCATCACCCCTGAAAAAGCTCTTGTACCCTTTCCAGGTTAGTTTGCTCCTGCCCACCCCCCGCCACGCTCCGCCCGCAGGCAACCACTCTTCTTATTTCATCATAAATTAGTTTTGGCTGTTGCTGACCTTAATGCAGATGTTCACATTACTCTTGTGTGTGCCTCCTTCCTCTCAGGAGTGTTCCAGGCTCTTTGATGTCATTACACGGTGTCCTCGGGTCCTTTGTATTGTGCATCAGTATCTCATCATGCACAGAACATACATTGTTAATCCATCCTCTTGTTGATATGCATCTGGATTATTTCTGGTTTGGGGATATTCTCCTGTTTTCTTCTAGAAGCTTATAGTTTTAGTTTGTATGTTGAAATTTTTGTGTATAATATGAAGCAGTGGTCATTTTTTAACACACATTCTTATGCATTATACATATGGACATACACATGTGAAGTGAAGTGTTAGTCTCTCATTCATGCCCGACTCTTTGCAGCCCCATGGACTGCAGCCCATCAGGCTCCTCAGTCCATGGGATTTTCCAGGCAAGGATACTGGGGTGGGTTGCTATTTCCTTCTCCTGGGGATCTTCCCCACCCAGGGATTGAACCCGGGTCTTCTGCACTGCAGGCGATTCTTTACTGACTGAGCTACAAGGGAAGCCCACGTTTATATATATGTGTGTATATATGCTCTGTGCACAAGATGCCCATTATCCAACCATTTGTTCCAGCACACTTGTGGAAAAGACTTTCCTGTCCCCCTTGCTTTGCTCTGCGACCTTGATTGAAGGAGCCTGATGTATGTCTGGTTGCTGCTGCTTGTATACTTTGGGCGTGACCGAGAGACTGTTTGTCCATCGCAGCTCATGATGACATTCACCCACCCCTGGCACAAGGAGGTGATCATGGTTTTTCGTTCTCCTCTTGTCTGCCCCAGGGGACCCAGAAGAAGATCCTTGACATCGCCAACATGCTCGGCCTGTCCAACACGGTGATGCGGCTCATCGAGAAGCGGGCCTTCCAGGACAAGTACTTCATGATTGGTGGGATGCTGCTCACCTGTGTGGTCATGTTCCTCGTGGTGCAGTACCTGACCTGAGCCAGCCAGGCCCCGCGGCTGAATGCCAGTCCCAGGGCGTGAGTGTGTGAGTGTGTGTGCGTGAAAGAGAGGGGGCCCAGGGGCTGCCCTCTGAAATGTGTGTGCCCATCTTAACTGTGAAGAGCCCTTGGAAATAATTGTGACCTGTGGCCTGGTGGGAGTTTCAGACCTCTGTTTCTTGTGACATCTTGGAGGGAAAGCTCATGCTACCAAGACGTGCAGTGCTTAGGAAATGAAGGAAGTACCAGTTGGCTTGCTCACGCTCGCTCGCTCTCACTGGGGGAAGGAAGTGAAGCCAGGGTGAGGGAGGAGGAGGAAAAGGGGAGGAAGAGAGTGGCCTTGGCAATTTTGTCCTTGTAGCTGATACGCGCCTGGGAAGCTACTCAAGCTTGCAGACAAGACTCCATGCTCTGTCGTCCTCCACCCTTTCTGACTCCTAGTAGGTAGTCGGAACAGAAGCAGACAGGAGGGGGAAAGGGGCCTTCTTCCTCTACACTCACTGTAGTAGGTAGATTCATATGCTCTTGCTACTAGCCACTGTGCCCACCCCACCCCCCCACCCCCAGATGATCTGCAGATGGCTGACTGCCTATCCTTGTCATCCTTCCCCGGAAGCCGCCCCCTGGAGGAAGCAGAGGCACGGGCACTGTTGCTGACAGCAAGTAGGATTTTCCACAGCACGGTCGCTGGGTGTTTCTCCTTTATAAAGTAAGGCCAGTGTTACTCCCTGGTCTGTCTTGAAACTGAAAACCCTAGGCACCGATTTGTTTCAGCAGTTAATAGAACAGTTGACTTCTAAGACTGGAGCCTGGGCCTTTGCCCCTTAGAAAGTAGCTGTGAACAGAGATTAGTGATTGGTCTATTACAGTCTCATCTCGAGTTTTAGCGTCTTTAATTAATAATAGACTGTTTTCCCTTTGTTGAAATATATTAGTAGCTGCCAGTCAAGCCCCATTCTGTCCAGCCAGTGAGGGCAGATGCCACCCCAGGGATGCTCCTGGTGTGTATGTCCTTGTAAGACTCTCTTTTAAGGGACCAGCACCTTTTGCTTCTCTGACCAACCCTGGATTAAGGCTGTACCAATACCCAACATGTTGTGAGATTTATTATAAAGCCAGTCTGTTCAAAGAGAGTCATCAGTGAAAATACCAGGAAGACCTGGTTAGCATATTTTTTCATCTATCACAGGCCCTCCCAGCCATAGGCCTAGTAGGGCAAGACAGAAATATCACTTAGAATTTCCCAGAGGAACTGTGAACCTGGTCGGTATTAACCCCACCTTTGAACATCTTGCCCTAGCTACTTCCTGTCTTTGTTGCTTGTCATTTGGACTATCTTCTGTCACCTTTCCCTCCTCTTTCCTTCTGTCTGAGTGTTCTCGTCCACCTCCCTTTTTTACCCTCCACCTGTCTCTGTAGCAGTATTGTCTTTTCAGGTACATCTGTGGCATAGATCCCTTTTGGGGAAAGGTTTCTTAATTGTCACAGATTTTTAAGTGAGTTTTCTGGGTACTGATTTCAGACTTTTGGTTGGATCTCCATTGCTCCTGCTCGTCTGGGCTAAACAGGGGCCCTGGGTTTCCGAGGAAAGGGAACTCTGATCAGAGTCCCTTCATAAAAGGCTGAGGGCCCTACCAGCGTGAAGACTGGCCTGGTGGACAGACAGAGGGGTGGGTGCATCTTCCGACCTACCTGTGACGTGGGGAGGCCCAGTTTGAAATGTCCCCCATGTCAGCACCCCTGTCATCCCAGGGACCCGGCACAGGGTTCTTACCAGTCCACAAAATGGGTCTTTAAACTGCACAGACTTGGCTGCGAGCCTGGGCACTCGAGGATCCCACCAGACAGTGCGCTTTGGAAGACGTGCAAGGAGCAGCTGAGCCATCTGGACTTGAACTCAGGGGAGGCAGAATCGCCCCCCACCCTCTGCCCTCTGGTGGCTGACGTGACATGTTTGCAGTGTACACCCGTGTATTTCCACACTTGGCCTTCACAAGTGATTGTTGCCTCAGTGAACCAGAAGTAAGGTCTGCACCTTCAGTGCCATTCTTCCTGCTTTGTAATACAAGTGGAGGAGACAGTTTGTGGGTCTTCACCACTGGCGGGGTAAGGAACAGCAGCCACTGTATGTCGCAAGGTCCTGGGGCGCTGAGCCCTCGTGTCCTCCTGTGCTTGGCTTCGGTGATCTGGGAGAAACACACTTGTGCCTAACTGGGTGCTCTGTCTCCACAGTCCAGAGTACAGGGAAGGGTCCCAGAGCAGGGAAGGAGCGCCCCCTAGTGGAGATGGGGTGAATTCTTAACATAAGCTCCAGCAGCAGCCTCTGGGATCTTGTAAAGAATTTTGGTGTTCCTGTTGTGGTTTAAGAGAGGTGGGTTGTCCAGAAACTTGGAAATAACTTTCATTCCGCGGATGTTTACTCCGGGTGTGATCATCTTAAGAAAAGCCAAACTCCCAAGACCAAGTAAGTAGGAGAGTCTTGATTTTATAGAAGGCTTCAATGCTGGGTTTTCTCTTAAGACCTTCACCCTGATGAGTTTAAATGGGTTTGACTTGCAAATTTGGCTTTACGCTCCTTGTTTTTGAAACACATCAATTGAATAAAGTTGCCATTTATTTTATTTAGAAAATGACATTTTGTAAGGGAGTTTGACATTCATCTTTATAACTAATGGCCCCCTTTTTCTCTCCAGCCAGAGATTCTGAAACACTGTTCCGAGACCAGAGTTGGGGTTGGTTGCCTTAGCAGCAGCGGGGGAACTTTAAAAAAAATTACAGATTACTCTGGCCTACTTTGGACCTTCTGAATTAGAATATTTTTATATCTCTAAAGTTATTCTGATGTGTGTCTTAGAAGCTTTTCTCTTAAAGACTAGAGCATTTGAAAACTTGCCGAACTAATTCAGCATATATGAGTGGAGAGCAAACTTGCCAGGTCCAAAATAAAGTCTTGATTTGTTTCTGTCTTATTCCAGGAAAGATTTGAGGAGAGTTAGAAAATATAACCAATGGCAACCCACTCCAGTACTCTTAGAGTACTCTTGCCTGGAAAATCCCATGGACGGAGGGGCCTGGTAGGCTGCAGTCCATGGGGGTCGATAGGAGTCGGACACGACTGAGCGACTTCACTTTCACTTTTCACTTTCATGCATTGGAGAAGGAAACGGCAACCCACTCCAGTGTTCTTGCTTGGAGAGTCCCAGGGACGGAGAGCCTGGCGGGCTGTCATCTATGGGGTCGCACAGAGTCGGATATGACTGAAGCGACTTAGCAGCAGCAGAGAAAATAACTAAGTGAATAAAGAAGTGAAAACTAGGAACAAGTCAGCAGAATGTCAGTGCCAAGAAAAGGACACTCACATGCAAGTCGTGAAACCCCACAGGAGGGCTCTGAGGGGTCCCTGACTTGGCCTCGAGGCCCAGGAGGCACAGCGAAGAGAGAAGCATGGCCTGTTTCAGTCTGTGGAGGGGTAGGATGTCATATTTGCTCAGAGGAGGGCCTAGACCTTGACGACTGCTGGCTTCCCTGTGGCCCTTATTGTAAGTTGGACATGGTTAGTTTCTGGGTCACCCGTGTAATCTTCGCAAACCTTTCCAGTTAGGTTGGGAGTCCTTCCATTTGTGCACATCAAGAGGCTGAGCTTCAGTGACTTTCACAAAGCCCCACAAGGAGTCCTGGAGGAACCGGCCCCTCTGACCTCACAGCCCAAGCACGTAACCTTGGCACCTGCCTGCCTGCCTCCCATGCTCGGGACATGATGCAGGAGACTGGGGCAGCCTGGGTGAAGAGCTGTAGCACATTTGGTGCACCTTACATGGCAGGTTCTCTGCTCTGAAATATTTTCCTAACTTAGAGGGTGGGGGTGGAGAATTTGAGGAGGACCTCCTGGAAGGAGAAGGCAATGGCAGCCCACTCCAGTACTCTCATCTGGAAAATCCCGTGTTCGCCGGAGCCTGGTAGGCTGCAGTCCTTGGGGTCGCTAAGAGTCCGACACGACTGAGCAACTTCACTTTAACTTTCCTTAAGTGGTGAATGGAGCTGTACTCAATCTTTCCACGAGGGGGAGACATAAGCCTTTCGGGCTGGTCTGCCCAGCACTCCACTCTGCCTTAGGCCTGGTGCATTTGGAAGAGGAGGAATCATCTTCAGATTTAGTTTGTTTCCTTATAGAAATTCTGCTGAGCAGCGGCTTGTCCCTTGTTGCTCTCAGGGTATGGCCAGCAATGCCTTCTGAAATCTCAGTTCATTCTAATTTCTAGGGCTGCCCTCACTGTAAGTCTCACAGCACACGGGTGTGTTGCAAACAGACACAGCAAATGCCCCCCGGTGCATCAGTCCCTTGCCCTCTCTCTCTGTCTGTTCACATTATGCAGCACATTGGAGCCGAGGGAAGGGGGATGGCAGAGGATTCTGCAGTCCCTGGCCCCCCTGGGTGCCATCGGTAATCCCCCCACCATAGAACCTTCGTCGTATGCACCTCCTTGCCTCATCGCCACAGCCCACTGGCAGTGGGCTCCCAACCTTGGCTTCATGACAGAATCCTCTCCAGACCTTTTAAAGACACCTGTGTGTGGGTCTTACCCCAATCCATTACTATTTGACTGGCTTGGGTTGTAGCCTGGATATGGGGAATTTGAAGGGTTGCCAATGCAAGAGACTTGGGTTCAATCCCTGGGTTGGGAAGATCCCCTGGAGGAGGACATGGCAACCGACTCCAGTGTTCTTGCCTGGAAAATCCCATGGACAGAGGAGCCTGGCAGGCTATGTTCCGTGGGATCTCAGAGCTCTTGTCAGTGACTAAACAGCAATGTCCATCAGCCTGTGACTGTCAAAGGCAGTGAGGGAGAGCTGGTGGGAGGGCTGCCTGTTGGGCTCACAGCTCTCGTGCGTCAGCTCCAGGCCCATCTGAGAAGTGGTTGCTGCTCAGAGTCTCAGGAAGCCTGCAGTGGAGCTGAGTCCTGGTGGGCAGTTGCTCCGTGTGGGCTGTGCCTAAGGAAGGCGCTGCCGCCCCCCTTCCCCCTTCCAACCCAAATCATGGCCCCATATTCTTTCACCTAAGACAGCTTGGGCAGATCCTCTGGCTCCACTCCCCTCCTGGCACCTGCTGGCAGGTTTGTTTGTGTTTTTTTTTTTTGCATGCAGTTTAAACTTATGTGTTGTTTATTTCTGGAAATTTCCATTTAATGTTTTTAGACTGAGGTTGAACAGTTAATTGAAACCATGGGAGGTGGAACTGTGGATGGGGGGAGGGGGCCGTGGGGACACTATGTATAGAATTTTCCTAAGTTCTGTGACTCATTCCAGCCAAGCTGGATAGAAGTGCCAGTATCTTGGGCACTCCATTGCAACTGGCATCTGAGGTGGGGAGCAGGCCTGTGAGACAGAACCCTTAACCTGTGGGGTCTGACATTAAATCTGGAAGTTAGTGTCAGGACTGAACTGAAATGTTGGACACCCAGTTTGTGTCAGAGAATTGGGAAATAGATATTCATTCATTCATGATCCTCAGCACTTTACTCAGGCTTTCAGTTTGGGATTTTGAGTCCTCCATCCCTTTCCAAAATTAGCCGTTATCATGATCAGCCAAAATCTGTAGTAATGTTAGATAAACTTAAAAACGTCTGGCTGCACCAGGTCTTAGTTGCAGCACACGGGATCTTTGATCTTTAATTGTGGCATGTGGGATCCAATTTCCTGACCAGGAATCAAACCCAGCCCCCTGCACTGGGAGCACAGAGTCTTAGCCACTGGACCACCAGGGAAGTCCCAGATACCAGACTTTTATCTGGTAAAAACTTGACTTGGTCACTTCTCTGCTCTGCTAAGAGTTTCTCACACCAGGGCCTGTGCAAGGATGGGGCAGTGGGCTGGGGAGCTGGGACCTCCATAGGAACAGAGAGTAATCATTGTTGACCCTCAGACCTCTCTCCATGTGGTTGTGAACTTCTAAAGAGAAAATCCTGAACTCTCCTTCATGTTGCCTGAGTTCTTGTTGCAGTATGCCTGGGTGGGCACACAGTCATGTCTAGGAAACCATTTCTTCCCCTCCTTCACTGCTGTGGCAGGGAGCGGCCTCTTTCAGGGAGCTCAGCACAGAGGCCCTGGGAGACCCTTGGCAGGCAGCCCCCAGAGCAGAATTCTGGAATGGGAAACCATGGCCACCTTCTTGAACAAGAAAACACCTTGAAATAAATTTTCTGAGATCATCTATTTGGAGGCAATAGCCGTTAACTAAAGATGTAGAAGGCCTGGGATATTCACTTAAGGGGGAAAAAAAAGTTCAACCCTAGTATTGTACCCTTTTAACATTCCACTCCAGTATTCTTGACTGGAGAATCCCATGGACAGATAAGCCTGATGGTCTTCAACCCATGGGGTTGCACAGAGTCAGACACAACTGAGCGACTAAGCACACCACGCCCATCACTTGCTTATGCTCTCTTTCTCTCAGCCTCAGTGTCCTTGTGTGTCAAATGGGGATGATGATAACGACCTACTTCTTAGAACTGTGGTGAGGACAAGAAGATCGATCAATCACGTGGATCAGTGAGGGTGCTCTGGGCTGCAAGCACCAGCAGCTCACTGCTGGAGCTGCAGTGGGCTGCAGGGTTTATCGATTCAGGGCTCTGATGTCATCCAGGGCAGGCTTGGGACTGCGTAGGTTCCCCAAGAACAGCAGAACTCTGGGGAGACGATATAGGAGAGGTGGGAGTGATGGTTGAAAGGTCAGACTGGAATTGTCACCTGCTGAAGTTCATGGATTCATTCGTTCAGTAAGCACTCATTGGCACCTGCTATGTACCCCGTCATGGAGGCGGGCCTTGGAGTACAAATGTAATTCACAAGGTCCCACCTGCATTAGTTTCGAATAATGTGTCACCACAAAACACAGGGGCTTAGAGACTCCTGGTGGTCCAGTGGCTAAGACTCTGCTCCCAATAAAGGGAGCCCCAGGTTTGATCCCTGGTCAGAGAACTAGATCCCATATCTAGTTCTAAAGATCCTGCATGCCGCAACTAAGACCTGGCACAGCCAAATAAATACATAAAGATTTAAAAGCGAACAAACAACACTGCTGTATTCAAAATGGATGACCACCAAGGAACTTTTGTACAGCACGTGGAACTCTCCTCAGTGTTGCGTGTCAGCCTGGATGGGAGAGGGGTTAGGGGGAGAATGGATACATGTGTATGTATGGCTGAGTCCCTTTGCTGTTCACATGAAACTAACAGCATTGTTAATCAGCTATACTCCAATACAAAATAAAAAGCTTAAAGTTTGAAAAAAACAATGAACAAAAAATCATAGGGACTTAACCGCTCAGTAGTAGTTATCTCACCGTTTCTAAAGACTAGGACAGGGCGTGGTTGGGATGCTCCGTGATGTCTGAGGCTTCAGCTGGGAGGTTCCAGGGCTGGGGGAGGGAATCATCCTAAGATTCACTCGTCGGTCTGGTGCTTGGTATCCGCTGAACTCCTTGGCTGAGGCTGTCTGCAAGAACGCCTTCTCGGGGCCTCTGCATACGGCCAGGGCTTCCTCACAGCATGGTGGCTGGGTTCCAAGAGTGAGCAGCCCAAGGGAAAGAGCTGGTGGGAGCAGTACTTGTTTATGGCCAAGCCTCGGAAGTCCCACGCAGTCAGTTCTACCATGCTTCTTGGGCAGTGGCAGGCACAAGCCCCCACTGCCTCGGAGGGAGAGAGGTGTTGGTCACAGTGTTAAGAAGAACAGGCAGGAGGGGCTCAAGCTATGCGTGTGGCCATCTTTGGGTGGTACAGTCTGCCATGCTGCTTCGTCGTTGCTTAGTCGCTCATTCATGCCTGACTCTTGGCAACCTCGTGGACTGTGGCCCGCCAGGCTCCATGACGGGATTCTCCAGGCAAGAATACTGGAGTGGGTTGCCATTTACTTCTCCAGGGGATCTTCCCAACCCAGGGATCGAACCTGCGTCTCCTGCTCAGCAGGCGAATTCTTTACCACTGAGCCACCTAACTACTCCCATAGTCTGCCAAACTCTGCAATAATGTGCACGTCTAACTCACAACAGTAAAATACACAAACTCTACTACCGTGGCTACCGGGTAGTGTCTACTCACCTGAGACACAGGAAGAGGCCTTTGAGCTGAATCTCAGCTGAATGACTTGACCAGATGCAGCCTGGGAGGAAAGTCTCCGCAGGAGGAGTAATGTGAAAGGGTTATATCCTGAAACGAGCACGAGTGTCTGTGACTGGGGCTAAGGCTTGGGGTTGAGGGCTTGCTGGGGCCAGACATGGTGCCAGAGAACAGGCTCATGACTCTGCCCTCCTTCGTACCCTGCCTGTCAGCACACAGTACACACTTAATGAATATTGATTGAAATTGGAATGAACAATACGTGTCGAAGAGGAAACCATATCCCAGAGCCGTAAGATGGGGCCTCTGGAGGAGGCGTGGGCTAAAGACAAGCCAGAAGTCACTGTCTTCCTGTAGGAACTTGGGGTCTTTTTCCTTAATTGCCAGCCTTCCAGTATTTGTCAGTGTTTCTGAGAGAGCCTGCAGGAGCTGGTAGCAGTGCCCGAACCACTTCCCTTTTGTTTCCCTTGCTGCCAGCAAGATTCTTCCCTGCCCTTCCCTGCCCAGGTCTCTTCCCTGCCCGCGAGACCCCCATCACACTCTGCCGCCCCTCATGGATTAAGAGGTGGGGATGGGGATGGCAGAGGAGTGGAAGGGCCAGGAGGGAGGTGATGGAGAGGAGGGGAAAGAAAGGAGAAGGAGGGGTAGGGAAGAGAAAGTTGAATCCTTGTGTGTACGTTCAGGGCCAGAGCCAAGGTCCCGCACCACAAATTGCTGTTTCCTTCACACTCATCTCAGGGAAATGAGCAATTAAGATAGCACCTATTGGAAATGGAAGCGTAATTGCAACAGGCAGCTTATGAAACCCGTCTCTGGGAGCATGCGGGGGCAACCAGGAGCTATGGGAACATCTGTCTGTGTGCTCAGACACCCCAGGCTCAGGGGCAAGGTGGCCCCAAGCAGCAAAGGCCTGTGGCACGGGGGCCGCCGCGTCTTGCCTGTCTGAGAACCTGTGCGACAGCCTCAGAAGAGCCTGGGCTGGCCTCGGGGAGGACACCCTGTGCCGTGGTGGGTGGTGCTGAGATGAGGGGCTGATGAGATCCAAACTGTCAGGTTCCAAATCCAAGAACAGAGCAAAAGTGGAGCTGAATGGGGTCTTAGGGACCTTCTGGGAGAGAGTGACGTGCCAGGGGGTCACTCAGCCAGCTGGTAATATAACAGATCTGAAATCAGAGTGGAGGTGTCCTGCTCCCAGTCCAGTGCTCATGCCATTTCACCCCTGCCATGGGCATTCTCACCTTGCCAGCTTGTCCTAACCCTTGTCTGTGGCCTTTACCCCACCTAGGTCCCATGACCCGGTGCTCTGCCATACTCTTGCCAGGCGCGGCTACCTCAGGGTGGCAGAAGCCATGCCGGGTCTTCTCTGATTGGGGATATCTCCCCAGGTCCCTTGGAGAGTGATATGAACTGGCACACGCATTGCCAGATGGTGATGTCCCTAAGAGGATGCAGACAGAGGTGGACAGAGCCCACAAACAACAGCTGAAACGGTGGCTTCCAGAGGTGCCTGCTTGCCACCCACGGTGAAAGCCTGGTGGGGGTGGCGTTCTCCCCTCGGGTTACCCATTAGACGATGTCTCATCCTCCCAGAGTCAGTTTCCATGGAAACAGCAAGTTCCTTACCCATCATTTTCATCCTTAAAGATTCCCACCCCAGCTGTCTGTGCCTGGGCTCCTCGCCCTGCTGCCGCACCAGCCGGCCCCAGATCCCAGGTTTAACGGTGAATTGTCGAGCTGCCAGCAAAGCCTCCTGGGATGTGTCTGGTAACTGGCATAGCCCTTGAATATGACTATATAATCACTTCTCTTATTTTAGACTTTTGATGTGGACCATTTTTAAAGTCTTTATTGAATTTGTTACAATATTGCTTGTGTTTTATGTTTTAGTTTTTTAGCCATCTATGGCCTGTAGAATCTTAGCTCCCTGACGAGGGATTGAACCCACACCTGCTGCCTTGAAAGGCAAAGTCAGCCACTGGCCCACCTGGGAAGTCCCATAATCACTTTTTAAAAAAAAATTATTTGTTTTTGGCTGTGCTGGTCTTCATTGCTGCACAGGTTTTTCTCAAGCTGTGGTGTGCAGGCTTCTCATTGCGGTGGCTTCTCTTGTTGCAGAGCCTGGGCTCTAGGGCATGCGGACTTTGATAGTTGTGGCTCCTGGGCTGTAGAGCACAGGCATGTGGACTTGCTCTGTGGCATGTGGCATCTTCCTGGCCCAGGGGTCAACTCATGTTGCCTTCGTTGACAGGCAGATTCTTAACTGCTGAACCACCAGTGGTTCACCAGGGAAATCCACCACAGTCACTTACCTGTGTTAGACACTTGCTCCCTTATCAGAGCCACCTTCCTCCTCTCCCCTGGAACTTAGCATTGAGGGTCTTCCCCATTCCCCTTTGCCCACCCTCCCAGGCCAAGACAATGCTCATTAGGGCTGTGTGAAAGCCAGGCACTGACTCAGGAGGAAAGGGGAGCCTTCAGTTTTCTGGGGCCCAGGTACAGGCAAGGAGGAACTCCAGCCTCCACGGCCGCAGGGTGGGCTGTCCACCCTGCCTTCCCTCCTAGGCAGCTCTGTTCCTGGCCTCTGTGTAGCACTTATCCTTCTGGGTTTTGAACCTCCCTTCTCCTCCTCTCTAGCCATCAGCTCCTTCACACCCGAACTCCAAGTTCACTTGCACCAGGATGTCTTTCTAAACCATTTTTCTCAGCATGGCTATATTTGGTTCCTGCAATATAACTTTGCATATATTATGTCAGGGAAAGGAGATTCCTGAAGCTATTTTTTCTTTCTAAAGCTATTTTTGGGAATATTTTCTTTCTATACTGGAGAATTCCTGTCACGGGCATATGTTGTGGATTTGCCCAGCATCCCCTCTTCAGACTACAAGCAAGTATCCCCTTCAGCTGGTGGCATATCTTCCCTTCATATGGAAAAGTCTCTTCCACAGGATGCAGCCAGGGCTGCCTTCTCCAGCAGCAGGCAAGCACGTGGAGTAGGCCCAGCCAATTGGAGAACTCTATCCATTGGCCCTAGTGGTTGGTTCAAGAATGACCACGTGACCACACAGAGCCAATTGGAGTCTTCCTTGGTATTCCTGGAGACAGTGCTGGCTCGCAGACCAATGTCCTCTCTCCCCTTGATTCTCACTCACAAAACCCTACTTTTAGTGGAAGCCCAGTAGAAAATACTGTAGTCTCCAGGTTTTCTTGTTGCTAGGGGTAAATCATGACTGTTCTAGTAAATCCCTGTTCTAGTCAGTAGGAGGTGGGAAGAAGTTGCTGGAAGGGACTTATGGGAAAGACTTTGAGAAGGAACAGACTCAGACTGGCATGGCCCCTTGAGCACTAATTTTAACTGATCACTGGCTCCGTGGGAGCAAGACTTCTTAACCTGGAGCTTGAATTCCAGCCATGTAGAGAGGCTGCCTGAGAATGAAGCCCTCCAAGAGGAAAGCAAAGCTGAGAGGGAGAGAGGTTGAAAGAGAGAGACATGGAGAGGGGAGGGAGAGGACAGTGTCAGTTAAGCCCCTGAATTGAACCCTCAAAACTTCCCAATTTCAGGAACCAGGAAATCCCTTTCCTACTTAAGCAGGTTTACACTGGGTTTCTGTCTCACTGAAGGCTCAGAAAGAAATCCTCTACAAGACCAAAGCCATGCCTTTGTCTGTCTCTGTTCTCACCTCCCAAGCTATTAATATTTACATTATAAGATGCTCCATGCCAAGCTAGCACACAATATACATGAACTCAAGTAGACCTTGAGCCTCCCCACCCCAGTTTTTTATCTCATCAAGCATCAAAGTAGAGCTTGGAAGGACTTGATTTCTGAACCAAACTCATTAGAAGACACACACCCATCTTTCCTCTGGAGATGTCTCAGGCCATGCATGCTTGCCTTCTTCTCTTGGAGTCCCTTCTCCTCTTCATCAAACCATTCCTTCAGCACTCACCTCCTCCAGGAAGCCTTCCAGACCAGATCTTAACTTCGTCATCCTGCCTACCTTTGCGATTCCTTGCTTTTGCTAACATTTTCGTCCAGCTGTTCTTGGTTAGATATATCATTTGAGCGTAGCTGTGTGTGTGTGTGTGTGTGTGTGTGTGTGTGTGATCCCTCCTGCTGCCCCACCCCTTGCCAACTGACTCAGAGCTTTTCAGGACAGGGACTGTGTCTCTACCATCAGACTAGGAATCTTCTGGGGGCAGGACTCCCCTGCTAGTCTGGGAACCCAGATGCTGCTTCTCACAGCAGATGAGGCACTGCACAATTTAGAATCATCTCTCCATGCCTCATGAACCTCATCAGCAAGGCAAGAAAAACCCAGTCTGAATCATATTATAAATGGAGAGTGGGAGGAAGTCAAGTAAGAGTGACCCTCCTCATTCACAGGAGGATCCACCTTAACCTTCAAGGGAAAACTGTAAGAACAGCCCACAAGATCAGTCCCAGAGCAGAATCTGCTGTTCACCAGCTCCTGCTCTATTCTAGCTCAGATCCTGTTCCCTCCTGTGTAGCAACGTAAACAGAAGTCTCCCCACACGAGGCCAGAATTCTGCCTTACAGGCGTTCTTGCTTCCCTTGTTCCTTGACTGTTGGGTAACAATGAAGCCTTCATTGGGAAGCTTGTCAAATCTGCGTAGACACCGAGGGGGCGGCCATATGTTTTCCATCTCGTGGCTCCTGTTGGACTGCAGCCCCGGAGTAGCCTGTGTAGCTGACAGTGCTGGTGGGACACGATACCAACCTCCTGCTCTCTTCAACACGCCCTTCTGTCTTGGCACCCCCTGCCCCTATCCCAACACTCAAGCCTTTTTAGCAGCAGCTGTGCAGTGAACCATGGTGGAGAAAGGATGCTAAGGTAGGGTCTTGAAGAAGGTGGTGGATTCCCAGTGAGAATCAGAGAAAGTCACTGGGGGAGGACAGAACCTGAGAAAAGGCAGTGTGTGTGAGGGGGTGACGGGGTGGAAGAGGCTACCCTTGGAGAACTGACTTGGAACTACAGAGAGCAGGAAGCCAAGGTAAGGAGGGGTGAGGCAGAGAGGACATGAAGGGCTGGTTAGTTTGGTGGGAGAGGAGGGAATTGATGAAAGCCCTTCAATGCAAGTCAAGTCTGTATTGGGTAGAAAAAGCGATGAGGAGACGAGACTAGATCTTGAATAGGAAAGAGACATGATAAAAATAGTGCTGGTGATCAGTCATCTGCATGTGGGAGGCTGAGCACTTGGGGAAATGGAGGCGAGGCGCTAAGCCTGGGTGCTGCAGCGGGATAGGTGTGCGTGGCAGGGATTATGGAAGTGGGTTGGAGCAGGGGTCAAGGTGAGTGATTCCTCAACTTTTAGACAGGCTTCATCTCTTGGATGAAGGTGCTAGGAGCTCAGGCTTAATTCCCCAAGGGGATGATAGCTCCAGGAATCTGGGCCACTACTTTGGAGATCAGTTGCTGCCAGAGCTCACCAGATCTGGACCATCACATTCAACCCATGGAGAGCAGATCTCCTTGTCCTCAGCTGTCCAGGATTTACTTTCCATTGGCAGCAACTGGCCAGGGACCTTGAAGAAGGCAGGGATGGGGTACAGGCTACCAAGAAGTGTGGGCCCAGGTAAACCAACTTGCATGGCAAAGGAGAAAGGTGAAGGACCTTCAGCCTCACTGTTTTACCCGCATTCCTATCACATACCAAATAAGGATAAAGATGGGATGCATTTGCCCAATAACTCAAGACAGGGTCTCCATGGCAACAATTACCCAAAAATCCACTCCTGACAGTCGCAACAGCAGGAACTAGCAAAGAAGACTCTGGGGGTGGGAGACAGGCGTGGGGACTCAGAGGATGGCTTCCTTTTATTCTTGAACTGAAGGAAATGCTGACGGCAGAAACCAAGGCATCTCAGAGCTTGACTCAGCCAAGAACACTTGGAAGGGCGAGCTGGAAGGAGCCTTAAAGATGAGGCCTGGCTGCAGAACACCATCAGTGTCCTGCAGGGGATGTGTCAGCTCAGGGGTGAGGGCTGGGCCATCAGTGCATCACCCCCACCCCACGACCCACTTCGGGTGGACCAGAGTTCCCCCTGCCTCCCGGAGGTCGTGGGATGGGGACAAGGGGCGGACCCAACTTCCTGGGAAGTGAGGGGCTCTGGGGAGTTTGAGCCTGCCTGAAGACTGAGTCCAATCCATGAAGATTCCACACATGATTGGGATCTAGCTCACCCCACCTCCCTCTTACTTGTTTCCCCAGAAGTGAACGTACAATCTACCTTGAAGAACCAGTACAAGACTGAGAGAGTCAAGTGAGATGGGAAATGGTTTACCAAAGTCAAGTCCAGTGCAGAGACAAGGTCTCCATGTATCCATGCAGAAAAGCTTAACAAACTCTGACCGAGACTCTCCTCCACAGTAGAGTGTCCTAGGACAAGGGAGTCAGTATCAGAAATGCAAGGGGGCAGCTAAGTGTGGTCAGAGAGCAGCATCAGGAGCTGATGGGAAGATGAGAGCAGAGGGTATCTTAGCAACAGAAGCATCATCTGCTTCCTACCAGCAGACAGGTGGACAGATGGACTAAGGGCAGGCAGCAAAGTGCGTGACCTCTATCTAATCTTTAAATTTTTAAGAAGAGGTTTGGATTAAAAGGAAAAGTATTCTGGTTTCTTTTTGGAAAAAAAACTAAATCCACTAGCAGCCCCCCACACCCACCCCTACTTCTAAGGTTGTTTCTCTTTGTCTGGTAGTGCTCAAGAGCCATTAACTATTTTTCAGATCCTGTAGATCAGGCTGCACTAAAAACCCTGGAGAAAGGAGAGGTTCTTCATCTTTCTTTTGGGAACAAAGAAAAGAGACAAATTGGCTCTATCTCTAGAGCCAAGAAGGCTCTGCTGCATTTGGACTTGTCTACCAGCCCCTATGGATAGCAGTTTTGTTACACTGAATTATGGTGAGAAGGGATTAAGCCAGAGTATTTCCTGAGCCCTCGTTTGGGTTGGATGGCTCTCTCCTTTGCCATCCCATTTTCCACCTGCAATATTTTCCTTTTCCTTTTTTATCTCCCTACCTATGGAAAGTTCTTTCATCCCTGGAGGTCCCCAGAAGTCAGTCTTTCCACTCTGGGATGCGCGCGCGCGCGCATACACGCACACACACACACACACACGCACGCACGCACACACACAAACACACACACACACACACACACACACACACACACACACACCGCCTTCTGGACTGAGCAGGGAAGAGAGAGATGCAAAAGCAAGGCCATCCGAGAAGTGTTGGCTGGGCCCTCAGGCAGGACTTTACAGGGTGGAATTCAGAGTGATCACCAAGGTCCAGGCTTCAGTAGGGACCAGAAATTTGACCAGGACACTCAAAAGTGGCCAGTCTCTCAGGACTGACCAAAGTCAATGAAGAGCAACCAGAATGCCACTTCCTAAACTCAGGATGGAAGGGATGGAGGCTGCCTTTTCAGTCACTGGACTGCTCATGCTCTGCTGCTGCTGCTGCTAAGTCACTTCAGTCGTGTCTGACTCTGTGCGACCTCATAGATGGCAGCCCACCAGGCTCCGCCGTCCCTGGGATTCTCCAGGCAAGGACACTGGAGTGGGTTGCCATTTCCTTCTCCAGTGCATGAAAGTGAAAAGTGAAAGTTAAGTTGCTCAGTCATATCCAGCCCCATGGACTGCAGCCTACCAGGTTCCTCCAGCCATGGGATTTTCCAGGCAAGAGTACTGGAGTGGGGTGCCATTGCCTTCTCCGACTTATGCTTTAGTAGCTCCCTTTCTTGGAGTCAGGAGACCAGGGAAACCAAAATAAAGGTCAGGAAGCCACTTGTAGAACAGAGAGCCAGAGCAAGAAGGCAATAGGAGGGAAATCAAAAAAAAAGAGGGGATACATATATATGTGTAGCGGATTCACTTTGCTATACAGCAGAAACTACCTTAACATTGTAAAGCAACTATTGTTCAGTCACTCAATTATGTCCGACTCTTTGTGACCCCATGAACTGCAGCACATCAGGCTTCCCTGTCCTTCACTATCTCCTGGAGTTTGCTCAGACTCATGTCCATTGAGTCAGTGATGCCATCCAACCATCTCATCCTCTGTTGTTCCCTTCTCCACCTGCCCTCAATCTTTCCCAGCATCAGGGTCTTTTCCAGTGAGTGAGCTCTTCACATCAGGTGGCCAAAGTATTGGAGCTTCAGCTTCAGCATCAGTTCTTCCAATGAAGACATAAGGTTGATTTCCTTTAGGATTGACTGGTTTGATCTCCTTGCTGTCCAAGGGATTCTCAAGAGTCTTCTATACTTCAATAAAAATTAATTTTAAGGAAATTCTATTTTTAGAAAATGCAATAGACCTCAGTGATGTAAACCCAGACCAGAGTGAGTCACCTCCTCAGTAACCAGAAGGCTCAGCTCCTCCATTCACTCATTGCATCATCCACTCAACAGATATTTGTGGTGTTCCTACTATGCAGGCGCTAGCTAGGTACTGGGGACACAGTAGTGGTGAGAGTGGGCAATGGATGGGAGAGGTGTGGAACTCTGTGAGAGACTCTGTTAATGAAAAGACAAGGCCTAGGCTGGGAGAAAGTATTCACAAATCACACATCTGCCATGAACTCTCAAAAATTAATGAAAACCAACAACCCAACTTTAAAAAATGAGCAAGACACACTTCTCTAAAGAAGATATTCAGATGGTAAACGACCCCATGACAAGATTTTCAACACCATCATTCCTTAGAAAATACTAATTTAACTCACAATGAGATATCTCAACCTACATACTAGGAACAACACACATACAAAGAAACAAAATAAAAAAACAAGCAACAAATAAAACGCTGACATTGCCAAGTGCTGTGAGAGTGAAGAGCAGCCAGAACACTCACACGTTCCTCATGGGGATGCAAAATGTGACAGCCAGTGTTAGGAACAGTTGGGCAGCTTCTTGTAGAGTTGAAAATATTTATGACCCAACACTCCTAGGTACTGAGAAGGGAAAAGGAAGCTTCACTCATCCATACATCCTAAAACTGTACATGATTGTTTATGTTGAATTTATTCATAATCACCAAATACTGGTACACCCCAAATGTACTTCAAATGAAGACAGATAAAAATCAAAATTTAATTGAAAAGGTCTTTGATAAATTCATGTAGCAGAATACTACTCAACAATAAAAATGAATGAGCTACTGATGCACAGAGCAATGTGGATGCATTAAGCTAGATGTACATAGCCAGACTGAAAAGGCCACACAATCATGGGATTCCACTGATTTGACATTCTGGGAAAGAAAATCCCTAGGGCCAGGGAATAAATCAGTGATTGTCAGGTGCTGAGCGGGGGAGGCAGCATGAAAGGATGTGTGTTTGGCACAACTGTTCTGTATCTTGGTTGTGTTGGTGACCACACAACTCGAATCATTTGTCAAAACTCATAGTACTATACACCAAAAAAACATAAACTTTATGTAGTTTTAAAAATAAAAAGGCATATTTGTGGGGATTCCTCGGCAGTCCAGTGGTTAGGACTCTCTGCTTTCACTGCCAAGGACACTGATTCAGTCCCTGATACAATCCTACAAGCTATATAGTGTGGCAAAAAAAACCAAGACATATTTATGACTACTTTGGGGAGAGTTAAAAAAACAGGGTGGAAATAAAATATTAGAGAAGAAAACTTGGTAGATGGGTGAGGTAATCAGAGTTCAAACATTTGAAGTCTTTGTTTTGCCCAGGATGAAGACAGAGATATTGATTAATTTCAGACTCTTTCATCAAAGATGCTATTAAAACTTGAAGGTAACTGCTATCAGATCAGATCAGGAATAAAATGCATAACTTCCATCCCAGTAGAAGGCATGAAAGAGAGGGGGGGAAAGGAAGCAAATAAAAAGAGTAATAAAAACATAACACTAAATAAGATGATAGAAATAAATCCAAATAGATTGGTTATCACAAGAAATGAAACAGGAGAAAACACACCAGTAAAAAGATCATGTGTGTTTTAATCCAGCTGTATTTTATGAACCTAATTTATACTGCCAGAGAAACCTGCAAAGAAAGGATTGAAAAAAAAGATACACAAAGAAAATATTAACCAAAATAAAGTTGATAAAATATTAATATCCAACAAAGTGTGAAGCCTTTATTTAATACCTGCTGTATGCAGAGCCCTGTCCTAGGCCTGTGGGTGTGATATGTGAGAAACAGAATGTGACACGTATCCTAGGGAACTAGTTAGGGCGGTAACCACGTGACTCTAGATTATATAGTTAACAAATACTTGTTCAATGACTCTGCAAACCCAGTAAGAGGTGATATGTCTGAGAACGAGATAAGGTAGTGGCATACTTGGAATTTCAATAATAAAAATCATTTATTGATCAATGTAGTAGTTGGTTTCCAAAAACATCCACCAATGAGCCGTGCCTCCCGGATTTGATGCCCTTATATAGTCTCTTCTCCCATAATGGATCTGGACTGGCCCTGGAACTCAACAGTGATAAGTAGGATGTGGCATAAAATATGCCAATTCTGAGCCTAAGGCTTATGAGGGCTTGAAATCTTCTGCTTCTACATTCTTGGGAAGAAAGCTGCTATGTGTCAATAGTAAGTACAGCCATCCTGCTGTAGAGACCGTGTGGAGAAACCACATGGAAAAGAAGATGCCATAAGACTATTAAGAAAGAAGAGGAGTCCCATCCCATCTCAGCCATCCCAGCTGAGCCCTGACTTCCATCTGTCCCCACCAAGGCACCAGACTTGGACACTCTAGCCAGATGACCCCTAGATGGCTGCAGCTCCTGCTGATGTCACATGCAGTTAAGGAACTTCCCAGCTGACCCATGGATGCCCAGTCAACCCACAGAACCATGAGAGATAATACAGTTATTTTATGTTTAGTATTTCTTTATTCAGCTGCATTGGATCTTAGTTGTGGCATGTGGGTTCTTTTGTTGTGGCACACAGACTCTAGTTGTGGCACCTGGGCTCCAGAGCACGTGGGTTCAGTTGCCACATGGTATGTGGGATTTTAGTTCCCTGACCAGGGGTAGAACCCCTGTCCACTGCATTGCAAGATGTATTCCTAACCACTGGACCATCAGGGAAGTCCCAAAATGGGTCATTTTACACCATAAAGTTTTGGGGGTAGTTTTTTATGCTGCTATAAATAATCAAGACAATAACTTTCAATGTGTGCTGACACTGTGCTTGCTAATCATTTTCATAAATGATGTTATTTGATCCCTTCAACAACACTTAGAGGTTTGTGGCATTAACCCCCATTTTACCAATGAAGAAACAGAAGCTTGGAAAGCGTGTCTTATAGCTAATAAGGAGCATAAGCAGGGCTTGTATCAAGGGCCCTTCTTGATTACAGACTCCACACTCCCAACCATCCCTTTATGTTGACAAGTGAGGGCGTTGAAGAGTGAAAAACACAAGGTGTTTCAGATCAAATTGTGGTGTCTGTGTCCCTTAGAGGGTGAGCTCGCTCTGAGCTTTCCTTTCTTTGTCTTTTTTGTCCTGTGCTACTGTAGAGTGAAGCAGACTCTGGAAAGATGATCAGATAAGTAGGCAGAGGATATAAGTTGGAGATTTTATTATAGTTTTAACACATAACAAGCACCAATCATCCTCAGTGTTCAGTTGTCACTTGAGAAAATGTAAATGCTACATCTGCTCACTGCCTGTCTTTTCTTCCAGATGAAAGAACATACGTTCCTAACAAGGGAGTGTGCTTTGTTCCTCATCCTCAGCCCCACTAGAGAAGCCCGAGCCTTGGGACAGATGGGGAAGGGTTGAATCTTTATGGGCTGTCCTCTCCCCCGTAGCCCAGGCAAGCTTCTGGGCCCATCAGGTGTTAGGGATCATCTTAGTCCCCATCTTAGCTTCACTGATGAGAAAACAAAGGTCCACAGAGAAGGCGTGACTTCATAAAAAACCCACTGACAGCAAATATCAGAATTAGGCTAGGACCCTCTCCAGATTCCTCTTCCAGTGCTCTCTGAATTTCAAGACTCTCTGGAGTCTCTCTCCAGCTGCAAGCAGGTCTCCCAACTCCTGATAGAGGCCTCCTGAGTCCACCAGACCCTAGAAGTGCTGAGAATAACCAGGATCTATTGACAAAGACATGACCCAGGAGCTCCACAGACAGGTGTTCAGCACCACAGACAGCTCCTCTGACCTATTGAGTAATTTACTTGAGAGACCAGTTGCCCCTCAAGGCAGAGTGTCATGGGAGAGAGAGAAAAGAATTGGAATGATCTTAGAGTCCAGCCACTCACTTTGTATGGGAGAAAACCCAGGAACAGATAGAATAACTTGTTCAAGGTCACATGACAGGTCAATAGAAAGGAGGGCCAGCAGCCCACTTCCTCGTACCTCTTCAGGGCCCTCAGATACCTGATTCTCATGACTTACTAATGATACAGCCAGAGCTTGAACCCAAGTCTTCAAAATTTAAGTCCATTGTCTTTGGGGATGGTAAGAAAAGAAAAGAAAAAAGGAGAGGCAAAAAGAAACTGAAAGAGCACCCGGCCCTGATGGTAAGGTTTGTGATTTGGCCTCTAAACTTCAAGTCTTTGATGGGAGCTCACTACTTCCCCAAGGTGATGTGGCCTTTTAGAAACAGTTTCGTTACCATGGCAACCTCATTCCAGGTTTCATTTCCATGGCAATTCATTGGATCACTTTACAGATCACTCTTCTGGGAAAGTACACATGTGACTGCCGATACATACATTGCAGAAAAATTAATGTAAAACCACATTTTTAGAAGCATCTCATATTCTGAGTATGCAGTCAGGAGTATAACAAGGCAGGTTTCAGCATAGATGGGCCACGGCATCAAGGACCCAGAGCAGTCTTTGGGGCAGATATGCCCTCTGACTGTCATTGCAAACCTCTTCTAAACTTTACAGATCAGTGTATCTTAAGCTCACCATGGCCATAAAAAAAGTCTCCTTTTCTGTATTGTCCCTAGTGTCCTGTGAATGACAAAGCCTCAGACTTCCCTCTGATTGCAAGAAGTGCTGGGACAAGGAGAGAGGGGGCTGATTCTTCTGACTGCAACCTCTGCAGTACCCCAAGAGTGTCCTCCTATTTCTCTTGTCTGTGCAGCCCAGTTTGGGGCACCCCTAGAGCTGTTCCCCTCTTTGGTGGCAGACCTTAATTAACTTGCGTGATCTGTGGGTTGTGGGCACCCCTTTCAATATGACCTAATCTACCACCTATCTCCCAGGAGATCTTTGTGGTTTCTAGTCCATGAGGACACCCCTTCTGTTTCCCAGCAATGCTATGGATTTTCTTTACTATCCTGATGTTTATGATGACATCGAGCTGGCTAGAGTGAGTATCTAGGAAACCACTAAGACCTAACCCTCTTTCTCTTTCTACTTTTAATGTTTTGGGTAGCTTTCCTTGTCAACTTAAAGTCTGTTTAATGATGGTCGTGAGTCATTCATTACTTCCTCATTATTTTCATCATCAGTAACAATACTATTTCTTGACTAAGGAGTCACCATCACATTCTGCAACAAAGAAAAGTAAGAAATGCTCACGAAAATCCCCATATCCTGAACGATGAAACAGAAAAATCAAGGCATGGTTTAATTTCAGAATTTTAATCAAAATTTTGAAATAAGCCAGCTTTTCACCTTCCAAATATCTTTATTTTAAATTTTTTTATTTTGTATTGGGGTATAGCTAATTAACAATGTTGTGGTAACTTCAGAGAAACAGTGAAGGGACTCAGCCATACATATACAAGTATCCATTCGCCCCCAAACTCCCCTCCCATCCAGGCTGCCACATAACACTGAGCAGAGTTCCATGTGCCACACAGTAGGTCCTTGTTGGTTTCCATTTTAAATATAGCAGTGGGTACATGTCTATCCCAAACTCCCAAAGTATCCTTTAACCTGTCAAATATCTTTTGATCTCAGATAGACTTGAATTTAAGGCTTCCCTGGTGGCTCAGTCAGTAAAGAATCCACCTGCCATGCAGGAGATCTGGATTTGATCCCTGGGTCAGGAAGATCCCCTGGAGAAGGAATTGGCAACCCATTTCAGTATTATTGCTTGGGATTTTGAAATCCCATGGACAGAGGAGTCTGGTGGACTACAATCTGTGGGGTTGCAAGAGTTGGACATGACTTAGCAACTAAACCACCACCACCAGATTTGATTTGGACTCTGGTTCTATAAATTCTTTTTTTTTTTTTTTTTAATTTATTTATTTAGATGTGCTGGGTCTTAGTTGTAGCATGCAAACTCTGAGTTGTGTGGCATGTGGGATCTAGCTCCCTGACAAGAGACTGAACTCAGGGCCTGTGCATTGGGAGCCCAGAGTCTTAGCCACTGGACCACCAGGAAAGTCCCTGGTTCTATGGATTCTTAACTGTGGTTTCAGAGGAATGACCTAAACAATTTGAGCCTTGTTCTCTTAAGCAGAGATGACAGCAATCTCTGCCTTGCAGGAATGATTAGATCTGGGTTATGAAAAAATCAGAAAGGATTATGAGATCAAATGTGAGAAGTACTCCTCACTATTCCTGGCATGTGGAAGATCTTCACTAAATAGCAATATTAGCACCTAAACGGGGAATCGTTACTGTGAAATTTTATTTGAGTCTAACTGAAGTGAGCGCTCCCCCGCCTTGAGTTTTGTTTATTTGATTATATGTGTTTGATCCGTATGAGCCATGACACTCTTTGAAAGCAGAGGCTGTGTCTTCAGTTCAACCCAGTTTTGTGCTGTCCCTAAACAAAATAAAGCATCTTGCTTGCTGCCACAGAAAATGCACACACAGAGAAGACAGCTGTGATCCTCAAGGGTAGTGTAGTGATGGAGTTCTGTCACTCCATGGAGCTGCAGGGGTAAGCAGGTACTGCCTCAGGAAAACCCCCTCACTTTTCAGCTGCCCTCTCAGAGTCCTGGACACTTGCCTGGTTTGGCATGGCCTGAGCTGGGGTTCGGGGTTCTGGACATCCCATATACCCGGTCAGATCTTGATTGACAAGAGAGGACTGTGAGCTGCGTTCAAGGGATGCTACTCAGAGAGCCTACTAAATTCCTTTGCATTGAGTTGACCAAAAAGTTCGTTTGGGTTTTTCATACAATCTTATGGAAAACCCAAATGAAATTTTTGGCCCACCCAATATAAACTACACACACACACCCTTTTCCCCCAACACTGGAATGCTGGCTGTGGCCATTTTTGTCTGTGTCCACCACTTCTCACGTTTCCCTCTCCCTTCTAAACCTCCCTAACACTCCAGATTGCTCTTGGTCTGCTGCCGAGTGGGTGTCTCGGGAGAGATCAGGCAGGGCAACTCCTGGAAGCCAGCCCAGCCTGGCTCTGTGTGAAGGCGATTCAGACAAACAAGTGGGAAGATAAGTGGATGCTGTGATGTAAGCCCTTCCTACTGTTTCCCACTCCAGGGGACCTCTCTTACTAGTGAGGGCATAACTGACCCCAAATATTCCAGCCCTGACTCAAAGGAAGGAGGAAAGTGAATGGTTTGACCTCATCCCCAAGACCCTTAGCTTAGTACCCGAGGGCTAGCTGCCCTGAGGAGCGCGGCAAAAATCTGGGGCTTCCGGGGCTGCAGGCCAGGCTAGACTCCAGCTCTGCCACCCCCTTGCTTACCCTGGTGCCCACACAGTACCTGGCCCCGGATTCCCAGTAGACACGGGTACAAAGGATGAACGGGGGAAGGCCCTTAAACAGAACCTTAGTTTCCGCTCCTTAAACTGGCACACGAGAGAGTGTCTGCTCTTACTCACCACGCTATTGTGGACAGCAAACAAGAGCATGCAAAATGGGAGCAGTGATGAAATCGTCCCCTGCGGGGTGGGCGCTCAGTGCTCGCTCTGCAGGCTAGACATGTGATACATTGTTTTTATCCTGCTTATGAGAGTGCTTTGAAAACAACAAATTACATTGCAGATATAAGTTACTGGATTTCTGTCCAGGATCCCTTTTCAGAGAACCAAATATATCTTGCTGGGGAAGCATTCATACCCTAAACAAAAATCACGACAGTCACAGTAATTATCTTTATTTGCTGTTTATTCCATGCTAGGCACAGTGTTGGCTAGCTAAACTCATCATCTCATGGGAGCTATGGGCTTTATGGCTTCCATTTTATGTTTATTTATTTATTATTTATTTTTGGCTGCGCTGGGTCTTCATTGCTGCCCATGGGCTTTCTCTAGTCGCCCTGAGTAGAGGCTACTCTCCAGTTGCAGTGTGCGGGCTTCTCATTGCGGTGGCTTCTCTTGTTGCGAAGCACAGGCTCTAGGGTGTGTGGGCTTCAGTAGTTGGAGCACATGGACCAAACTACCCTGAGGCATATGGAATCTTCCCAGACCAGGGATGGAACTTAACTACTGAACCACCAGGGAAGTCCCTGGCTTCCACTTTACAAATGGAAACTAAGGAAAACGAAGGCACAGAGAGGTTGAGTTACTTCCCCTGAGTCACAGGGCTAGGAAGCAGGGTGACTAGGATTTCAAAGAATAGTCCAGGACTTCTTTTCTGAACCCAGGATCCCCAGAGACCTGGCCCCTCAAACTTGGGCAGCCTTTGTTGGAAGATCTTTCTCTGCCCAGCAATGGGGAGTGGGGGGACGGCATTGGAGAACTAGACCCCTTCTCGATCTAGCACCCCATACCCCAGCCTCAGGATTCTGATCTAGTCCTGCTTTTCCCCCCAGAGCATGATGCTTCCTCTTACGTAACTAAGTGTGCCCGCCCCCGAGGTTTATATAAGACAACTCTGGTAAACACACTGCAGGACATCAGGGCTTTGGGAGAACTGAGATGGACAAAAAATGAGATCTTACCCTCCACTCCTTCCCACTCACACTTGCTGTTTTCCTCTTTGGGGCTTGAGCCTGGCTTTGTGTGTCCCTACTTGTGCACGGGGGCATGCCGGTCATGGAGGGCACAAACGGGCATGTTGGAAGGCATGTCTTCATTGTCCTTTTTCTTCTTTACAGTGAGAAAATCCTGCAAAGCTTCCCCATTAAGGCTTTCCTTCTTCAGCAAATTCAGGAAACTTAAATCTTAAATCCCCTCCTCTTGCCCCAGTCGTAGATCCATTTCATTAGAGGGAAGTTCTTGTAGTTGTTCGCTCCAACTTTGTCATCCAGAAAACTAAGTTTCAGTGTCCCTCCTGAAACTATCGTTTTCCGGTCATTTGGGTTTTCCGTGAATGCCTGCAGCTCTCTGAACCACATTCTCCAGGCCATCTCGTCACCCTGGGCTTCAGGCACCTGTGCTACAGAAAGCTACATACTCAGGTTGCCCCCATCACTCCAGGCTGCGCTCCCCAGATCAGGCCTGCAAATCACCCAAAGCCATCAACAGAACATTGTAGATCAAATGGAGCCATCTGAATTTGATCCATCCAAAAGTATGGATCAAAACTATTTATAAACTATCCTTTATAAATAGTCTCTGGCCCCTAGCCTCTACTGGACTGGCCTAATTGGATGAACTTGAACTCTCCCAGGTCTGAGATTGGGGTGGTGGGGTGGGGGTGGGTGGGAAGGTGACATATCCTGATGTTGATGACTGTGGTTACACAGGAGGCCTCAGGAACCAGGAAGATACTGGGTCCTTCATAATCAGTGAGCATCTACGCTTTTGTTGACATGCCCTGCCCTCCCCCAACCTCACATGGAACTAGTGTTGAAGACATGAGGCAGTGTGCCCTGTGTGTGTGTGTGTGTGTGTGTGTGTGTGTGTGTGCTAAGTTGCTTCAGTCGTGCCCGATACATTTCTTCCCAAAGCCAAGTAAGGCTTCAGTCCCCTTCCATCTCACTCATCTTTACTTCCACACATGGTGAAAAGGAGAAGAGAGAGAGAAATCAACTAGAGCCCTCCCCTCAAATCTTCCAAGCGCCAGGGTGCCTGAGTCAGGCTGGCACTAGGGTTCAGGGGGATACATGGGCTACAAAGCCCAGCTTTCTCTCCTTCTGTCCCCCCTGACCCCAGGCTCGGTTCTTCCCCAGACCAGACACTTGCAGTCAGCAGAGCCACTCATTCCCCCTTGGCTGGTGAGTGCCAAGATTCTAACTGCTTAACGTGGCTTTATGGAAATTCTGCACCTGTAAGAGATGCCAGGGTTCTAGGCAGCAGGGGAAATCTCATAATGGCAGGTTCCAAATTCCCCGAACCCAGCTGCATTGGAGGCCATTTGCTCCCTTTTAAACGTCCTGGGTGTGGACTTCACTGGTGGTCCAGTGGTTAAGACTCCACCTTCCAGTGCAGGGGGTGTGGGTTCAATCCCTGGCCGGGGGGATTGTGGTCCCACCCCATGCCAAGGGCTGCAGCCAAAAAAAATTTTAATAAATAAACATCCTGGGTCCTTCAAACCACAACACCCTCTCCCAAGCTCACATCCCCCTTCCCCCACACCCTCCCTCCCCACAATGCAAAGGCAAATCTTCAGAATCTGCTCACCTACCCTCTACAAGGGTGAGTCAAACAAGCCCTGAGCTGGGGCTTTTGGCCCTATCATGAAAATTTTACCTCCATCCAGACCTCTCCCCACACACCAATTACATTTCATTTGTCCACTCTCCTGATGTACTGTTTTTGCTATTTTCTCCCTTTTGAATTCAAGTCGTTGATTTATTTATTTTTTCCATCTCACAGAATAGATTCAAATTTCCCAATGATTTAATTTACCTCACCAGCTGTCCAGCCGTCCTTGCAGGACCTGCCTGCCCGGGTTGGCAGCAGTAGAAAACGGGCACTTTCCCCCCCTTCCCGGCTTTGAAGTGGAGTCTCAGGAGACCCCGACCATCCCCCATAGCTGCCCAATCCGGCAGCCAGGCGTCCTGTGACCTGCTTAAAGTGCTGGCTCCTAGGTTACACACCGCCCCCGCCGCCAACAAACGCCTCAGCATACACACAACACCCCACAGAGGAAGCCCCCGACGGCTGTAGCTTTATTATAAGATCTCTTCTCAAATGCGAAATCAGGCCAACAAGCCCAACAAGCTCAGTGACTCAGATTCATCCACAACTGCACTCTCCCCCACCTCGCCATGCTGCTCGGAACTGGCCCCCACTCCACCCCACCTACATACACACAAAATTCCCACGCAGGTGACCTCACCCCAAGCTGCTTCCCACAGCCTCTCCCACCACCCTGTCCAGAACTTTCCAAAAAAAAAAAAACAGTTTAAGAACCCCCATCCTGCCCACCAAGGCAGGACCGCACGCAGTCTGGTGTGGAAGTCCCTTCCCGTGCCGCCGCCTGGAGTCCTGCAGTGTCCTGGGGGCGGGCGCCCCGTGGCGCTTTGCGGGTAGGGGTGGGGGAGCCCCTCGAGCTGCCCTCCCGGAGGCGGCGGCAGAGCTCGAGAAGGAGGATCTAGGGTCCTGGGCTCTCCTCGGTCTTCTTCCAGCCGCGTTGACGAGGGCGGGCAGAGGCGGCGCTCAGTACAGCCCCAGGATGGCAGCGCCCACGTCCTTGGAAGGCCGGCGCTCCTGCATCAGAAAGTTAATCATGCTTTCGGACTTGATGAGCAGGTTGCAGCCCAGGAAGAAGACGCCGAAGACCACGGTGAGCGACAGCACGCAGAGCACGGCGATCTGCGCCACGCGCGACACCCACAGGCTGCGCTCGTCCGGTGCCAGCCCCGCGGGGACCCCGTCGCTGGCGGACAGCGGCGCACCCCCAGGGCAGCAGCCCAGCCACGTGCCCAGCCCGTGGCTGCGGTTCCCCAGCGCAGCCCCGCCGCCGCCGCCGCCCAAGCCACCCGCTGTCTCCAGGCCGCTGTGGTTCAGGAAGGTCGAGTTCATCGCCGCTCGGCGCCCGGGGACGGGGGGGTCTCGGCGCGCGGTCCGGGGCGCACTGGAAGGCTCTCTGGCGTCGGAGCTCTAGGAGAAGCCCGGGTCCACTTGTGCGCGGGGAGAGGGAGAGGGCGGAGGGCTGCCGGCGCGCCTCACCCCCTCCGGCCGCCGGCCCCGGGGCACCTGGCGGGAAGCGGCGGCCCGGAGAGGCGAGCAACAGGCTTCGCGCGAGCTGGAGCCGAAGAGCCCAGCGAGCCTCTAGGCACCGACTGCGCTCGGCGCCCGCCCAGCCGCCCCTCCCCTAGCAACGGCCCCGCCCCCTCTCCTTCCTTCCTTCCCCCCCAGCTCCCCCAGGCCCGGCCGCATCCACGGGGAGGTGGGAGATCCCGCAGCGATCGCATCTCCGCCTGTGTCCCAAGGTTGGAAGGGGTCGGGAGATCAGGGCAGCCCCGCCCTCAGTCGGCGAAGCTGGACACCCTCAAGGCATCCTTGGTCTGTTCCAGCCGGGAAAAATCGCCCCAAGGAGCCCCTTCTGGGATTTGATGCTCTCTGCAGTTAAGTTCTTCCTGAGTCTGCCCTAAATCTCTTCTCTGCTCTTTACTGAGGTCATGGTAAGCCTTCCCAGATGTCAGAGGAGTTGCAGAGAACACCCACCCCACCCCCCATCCTCTCCCCGCAGGGCGGCCTTTCCTTTCCGCTGTGCCGCATCCCCCCCTCCCCTCATCACTGGGCCGTGGCCGTGGGTGGCCGCCAAACCCCACTGCCCCGACTCAGGTCGTCCCAGCCTCGCCCCCACCATGAATATGAGGAGTACTCTCGGCCTCCTTCCCACCTCGTCCCCACCCCTCCCCATGTGGTTTTTCTTTACTTAAAAATAGGTTATTGCGTTTTTTTCTTTATTCCTTTTTACAAAGCCACATTACTGTAAACTAGTCAGAAAGTACACATTCGGAAAACGGAGAAAATCTAAAAACTCATAATCCTACTATCCAGGGAGTGTCCATGTTACCGCCTTGCTTCAAAATCTTCCTGGCCTTTTTCTATGTGTTTCTATATATGTATTCAGAATAAGGATGCACTGTTCATACATACTGTTTTGTACATGCTGTTTTGTAATCCTTTGTCATTTAACAGGTTATTCTTTCGTAGTGATAAATATTCATCTACAACAGGAGCTTATTAAAACCCAGATTCCTGGGCCCAGCCCAGAGTTTCCCAATTGGTAATTCTGGGCATTTCAAACAAATGCTCTTTCTGCTCTTCCTGGACTTACTTTGAGAATTACTGGTCTGCGACATCATTTTCAGAGAAGGAATTGGGTTTCAAAGTATAGACTGTTATACTGTTACAATTTTTGGATATTTGATTAGTTTCTATTGCTTCTTTCTCTATTTTTGGATATTTGATTAGTTTCTGTTGCTTCTTTCCTTTTTTTTCTCCCTCTTTCTTCTTTCTCTTTCATCAGAAACAATATTACCATAAAGAACTTGGTAAGAAATCTTTGTACAGGACCTGTAATTTTTTATTTCTATCATATTTTGAAAAATGGACCTGCAGAATCAGTAAATTACATCTGACTAAATTGCCCTCCAGAAATGCACCAGTTTCCACTCCAGCCTTCCACTGGGAGAAAGAGTGCATTGCTCCCAGGCCTGGTCATTGTCAATATTTTAAAAATCATTGTGTGAATTCAGGGGATAGGGGATAATTTCTCACCCTTGTATTCTTTTGTTGTTGAATCAAAAGAAAATCGGAAAGCGTTTAGGACTTGTTGCAACAGTCTAGGCAAAAGATGGCTGGCTGGAGGCTTGGATTCCAGGGATGGCAGGAGAAGGAGAGAAATGTGGATGGAAAGAAAGAGCCTGGCAAGTTGGAGGGAGGGGATTCACGCTGTCTCCAGTAGGTGAGCATCTCAAAGTCACCCCCTCATTATTAGCAGAACACTAGTTTGTGTGTCTGTGTCCTGCGAAGCTATTGAATTTTTCATTTTAAAGATGAAACTGACACATGCATAGACACACATACACACACACAGAGGAGAAATTAGAGAAAGACCCGATCACCTCCTCAGTCCTAGGAACACAGCCTGGCACAAGGGCACTCAGAGTTTTCTGGGCAGGAGTCTCCCTGCCCTGACTACCCCTCAGGGCCAGGACAGAACAGAATGAGAATGGTATCTGGCTTGGACACTTTCTCTTCTGCTTTTGACCAGTTGGATTTCTTTAGAGAAATACTTTTATGCCCTTTGTCCATCCTTCTTCTGAGACACACCTCTGACCTTTGATGTACCCTGGACTTAGCCCATGACTGACTCCATCCAGCTGAAGTCAGTCAAGCTGCCAGAAGCGCAGAAAGGTGGGGGAGGGTAAGTAAAGGTGGGGTACGGGGCCCTGCCTACTTCAGGAAGAGGCTGTGAGGAGGACTGACGGCTGGCCTTTTCTGTGTGTCCGACTCTTTGCAACCCCATGGACTGTAGCCTATCAGGCTCCTCTGTCCATGGAATCTTCCAGGTGAGAAATACTGGAGTGGGTTGCCATTTCCTCCTCCAGGGATCTTCCCGACCCAGGGATCGAACCTGTGTCTGTCTCCTGTATTGGCAGGCAGATTCTTTACCACTTGTGCCATCTATGAAGTCTGCCCTTTCCTTTATTAAGCACCTATTGTATGCTCAGTGCATCAAATATATTACCTCAGTGAATGTTTTTTATTTTTGGACCACACCATTCAGCATGCATGTGGGATCTTAGTTCCCCAACCAGGGATCAAACCCATGCCCCATGCGGCAGAAGTGCAGAGCCTTAACCACTGGACCTCCAGGGAGTCCCTCACTGAATTCTTAAGTGAACGTATCTTTGACGTGAGGAAATAGAGGCTCAGAGTGGTTGACTTACTTAAGCCCAAACAGCTAGTTAAGCATCAGAGTCACAATTTGAGCCTAGATCTATCCTGTTCCAAAGCTACACTTTTCTTTTTTTAAATTTTATTGAAATTAGTTGATGTACAATGTTGTGTTAATTTCTTCTGTACAGCAAAGTGACTCGGTTATACATATATATATAATATATTCTTTTTCATATTCATTTACGTTATGGGTTGTCACAGAATGTTGACCGTAGTTCCCTGTGCTATGCAGTCGGACCTCTTTGCTTATCCATCCTCTATATAAGTTTGTGGCTGCTAATCCCAAACTCCCATTCCTTCTCTCCTCTACCCCCAAGTCTGGTCTCTACATCTGTGAGTCTGTTTCTGTTTTGTAGACATATTGCTTTGTATCATCTCTTTTAGATTCCACGTGTATATTATACCATATAGTATTTTTTTTAACTTTTTATTTTGTATTGGGGTATAGCTGCCTAATAATGTGATAGTTTCAGGTGAACAGCAAAGGAACACAGCCATACGTTTACACGTATCCATTTTCCCTTAAACTCCCCTCCCATCCAGGCTGTCACATAACATTGAGAAGAGTTCCATGTGCTATACAGTAGGTCCTTGTTGGTTATCCATTTTAAATTAGCAGCATGTACGTGTCCATACCAAACTCCCTACTATCCTTTCCCCCCCATCTTTCTCCCACTCTGCAGTCATAAGCTCCTTCACAAAGTCTGTGAGTCTGTTTCTTTTTTGTCTATAAGTTAATTTGTATCATTTCTTTTTAGATTCCACATATAAGGATGTCATAGATATCATATCATAATCTCTAGATCAATCCATGTTGCTGCAAATGGAATTATTTCATTCTTTTTGATGGCTGAGTAATATTCCATTGTGTGTATATACCACATCCAAAGCTACACTCAATTGTAACTGTCCCCTGTCATCCCTGAGCAGCTTTCTCTGGACACCTAGTGGGAGAGAAAGACGTTGTCTATGACCTGGGAGAAGGAAGGGAGAGAGGGAACTTGGTCTTGTGGAAATAAGCAAAGATCACCCAAAAGAGAATGAGCAAAGTCTATTTTTCCAGAGTTTGCTACAGTGAGGGAGTCAGCCATACTTACTTGAGTTTGACAGACACACAAAGGCAGCCAGAGGAGTGGGTAAGCTTTATAGTCGGGATCGGGGGCGGGGCGGGCGGCGGTGGAATGGTAGCCTTCATATATGCCCTGATTGGAGACTGCTGCCTTGGAAAAGATGTAGGTGGGCAGACTAGATGGGGGGCGTCCCGTGTGATTGGTTAGGGGAGCATATTTAACTTTCTCCAATTTGTACTATGTTGAAAGTGGGGGCAAAATTAGAGAAGCTTGTTATTGATCAATGTCTGGCCGTTTGGGGCTGGTTGCTACAAAGGTTGTGGTTTGGCTTCCCAGGCTGTTGGTATAGGTAGTGAGTCAGAGCACTGTTTTTATATACAGTCTGGCCATTGTCTGTATATTCAGTGTGTCAGACTCGTCCCCAGAGTTCAGGAGTGGGGACCTACCTAGCCTGGACCCAGCCAGGTACTCCCTCCTTCTGCTTCTCCCTTCTGCCCTTTCTGGAGGCACTGGTCCCAGAAAGTCTGGTTGCCATTTGATTGGCTTTTTTTAAATCTTTTTAAGCCATACCATGTAGCTTGGGGGATGTTAGTTCCCTAAGCAGGGACTGAACCTGTACCCTTGCAGTGAAAGCTCAGAGTTCTAACCACTGGACCACCAGGGAACTCCTTGCATTAACTTTTTTTTTTTTTTAAGGTCTTTGGCGCCCTCAATTCTTTTTATTATTAATTAATTAATTTTTGGCTGTGCTGGGTCTTCACTGCTGCGCGGGCTCTTTTTCCTCTTGTTGCAGTGAGCGGGGCCTACCCTGCAGCTGTGGGACATGGGCTTCTCATTGCGGTGGCTTCTCTTGTTACAGAGCACAGGCTCTAGGTGCATGGGCTTCAGTAGTTGTGGGGCTCAGGCCTTGCTGCTCCATGGCATGTGGGATCTCCCCAGATCAGGGATCCTGCATTGGCAGGCGAATTCTTTAGCACTGAGCCACTCACTAGGGCAGTCCTACGTTAACTCTTAATTCATACAATAACCCTGAAAGGTAAGTATGTTACTTATTTATCTCTGCATCACAAATCAGGCTCAAATTTAGCAAATATTTATTATCTTGCAATAATTTCTGAAGGCCAGGAAACCAGAAGCTGCTTCGCTGAGTGGTTCTGGGTTGGGGTCTCTCATGAAGTTGTAGTCAAGGGGTTGGCTGGGGTCACAGTCACATAAAAGCTCCATGGTGGGGGGTAGAGGATTGACTTCTAATGTGATTCGTCAACACAGCTGTTGTCTCGAAGGCTCAGTTCCCGGCTGTGTAGACCTTCCCTAGTGCTTGAGTGTCCTCATGACATGCAGTTGGCTTGCCTCAGAGCCACTCTTGAAGAAGGTGCTGGAGGGACTTCCCTTGCATTCTAGTGGTCAGGACTCCATGCTTCCAATGCACGGGGGTGTGGATTCCACCCCTGGTCGGGGAACTAGGATCCGACATGCCACAAGGTGAGGTCAAAAAGAAAAAAAAAAGCATGTGCAGGGAGGTGAGCAACTGGTGGAAGGGAGAGAGGCAGAAGAATGAGGCTGCAAGATAGTAGAAATTGTTATTTAATCTTCACAGCAAGCCTTACCGAGAGAAACCGTGAGCCTCTTTGGATAGATGAGAAAATGGAAGCTCAGAAAGGAGAAAATTCTTGCCTGAGGTCACAGAGCTGGTAACTGACACAGCCAGAATTTCAGCCCTTAGCTACCTTATAACCCAGCCCAAGCTCATTCCAGTTCCAGCAATTTGTTTGCTCATCCGGGCAGGGAGGGCAGGGGGACGAATGGTGAATATAGGAGAGTGCTTTGATATTAGAGAAAAGCTCCCCCCCCCCACCCCCCGCCATCCAGGCCCCAGGATTCAGGAGGGGCCTCAGGAGCCCAAGAAGGTGCCTGTCTGCAGGCTGTCTCCCGCCCTAGAACCAGGAAGCCAGTGCCTCTGGGCCCAGCTGCCTCCCACACAGCACTATTTTTACCCTCCACCTCAGTGACAAGCCTGCCTCTCCCAGATCTGGAAAGGCCATCTGGGCAGTCTGGCTGCCCCAGGAAGAACCTCCACCCAGAGGCCACTGTTGTCCCCGCAGCTGTTTCTAGATGAACCTTTAACTCTCAGGCCTGCCTTGGCCATCCAGGATCGGTGAGACACCTCCTCCCCTAGATTCAGAGATTAATCACATCTCCCCAGTTAGTATCACTTGCCAGGTGGACCTATCTGAACTAAAATGTTTAAATCCAAAGGTATTTTACATTGTCAACCTTTCCAAAAAGGTTACTAAAGTGCTCCCTGCATTTTAATGAAGAGGTCAGAATGATTTTATTTGCATATTCAACTGTACACATGAACATGTTGTTCAGTTGTTGCTCAGTCGTGTTTGACGCTTTGCAATCCCGTGGACTGCAGCACACCAGGCTTCCCAGTCCTTCGGTACCTCCTGGAGTTTGCTCAAACTATGTCCATTGAGTCGGTGATGCCATCCCACCATCTCATCTTCTGTCATCTCCTTCTCCTCCTGCCTTCCATCTTTCCTAGCATCAGGGTCTTTTCTAGTGAGTTGGCTCTTTGCATCTGGTAACCAAAGTATTGGAACTTCAGCTTCAGCATCAGTCCTTCCAATGAGTATTTGGGGTTGATTTCCTTTATACTGACTGGTTTGATCTCCTTGCTGTCCAAGGGACTCTCAAGAGTCTTCTCCAGCACCATAGTTTGAAATCAATTCTTTGGGGCTCAGCCTTCTCTCTCACATCCATACATGACTACACACACACAAAATATCAATAGGTGACCCTTGTACCATAGCTTGTTTCAGGGAGGCCCAAGAACCCTTGAAAGGAATTTATTTTCTGAAGTGGTTTCAAACAGCTGCCCTGGGGCTCCTGTTTATGCTAGTTATTCATTTGGCAAACTCTTCCTGGAGCGGGCAAAGGTTGCTTTATGCCCAGGTCCTGTCCAAATGATCTCACGTTTCACATTCGCAGAGGGGAAGTTAATAATGATTTCCTGCATCTGGTACAGAATTTAAATAAACATGGACTGCCCTGTTCAGCCTTTGCCCCTCCAGAGATTTCGAGTTGGCCCCTACTCTGTTCATGCACACAGAGTGGAGGACAGAGGAGCCTGACTGTTCATGCAAAGGTGGCTTTTCCCAAAACAGTGAGAGAAATGCCTTGGGGGGTGTTCGTGCCATAGCAGAAAGCGGGAAGTATTTTTTTAAGTATTGTACAGTGGAGAACTTGTAAGCAGATGTCACAGGTATCAGGAACTTCACATGTCACCTCCTGCCACCTGTCTGATTTGTGTTTCAGAGAATACCTGGTTTTTGGAGATCTATTTCTGGTTTTAGATCTAGAATCTATTTCTGCCCCTAATTGTCTGCGTGACCTTTGACAAATCAGTTATCCTCTCTGGGCTTTGATTGGCTCATCTGTAAATCAAGGGAGCTGAATCTGATCATTTTCAATAAAACTTTATTTATAAAAACAGGAAGTGGGGGCCAGATGGGTCATGGTTTGCGTTTCTCCACTCTATCTTTTCTGGAAGGGGTGGGGTGGATGTGCAGAGAGCATGGGGCCCAAAATCTGTGCCTGGTCTGTACCTCAAGCATTACCCGGGCCTTTCTTGTTGATGTCATTCAGTCACTCAGTCATGTCTGACTCTTTGTGACTCCATGGACTGCAGCACGCCAGGCTTCCCTGTTCTTCACCAACTTCCAGAACTTGCTCAAACTCATGTCCATTCAGTCGGTGATGCCATCCAACCATCTTATCCTCTGTCGTCCCCTTCTCCTCCTGCTTTTAATCTTTCCCGGCATCAGGCCTTTTCTATTGAGTCAGTTCTTCGCATTAGGTGGCCAAAGTATTGGAGTTTCAGCTTCAGCATCAGTCCTTCCAATGAACATTCACGATTGATTTCCTTTAGGACTGACAGTTTTGATAGTTTGATTGATAGTTTTGATAGAATTGATAAAATGCAAGGAGCACTTTATTAACCTTTTTGGAAAGGTTGACAATGTAAAATACCTTTGGATTTAAACATTTTAGTTCAGATAGGTCCACCTGGCAATCAATACTAACAAAAAACTGAACAAACTTTTTCTTTTTACTACTGTGTACCACTCAGCACAGTTTGGACTGGTTTGATCTCCTTGCTGTCCACGGGATTCTCAAGTCTTCTCCAACACCACAGTTCAAAATCACTTCTTTGGCACTCATCCTTCTTTATGGTCCAACTCTCACATCCATCCATGACCACTGGAAAAACCATAGCCTTGACTAGATGGACTTTGTCGGCAAAGTAATGTCTCTGCTTTTTAATATGCTATCTAGGTTGGTCATAGCTTTTCTTCCAAGGAGCAAGTGTCTTTTAATTTCATGGCTGCAGTCACCATCTGCAGTGATTTTGGAGCCCCAAAAAATAAAGTCTGTCACTGTTTCCATTGTTTCCCTACCTATTTGCCATGAAGTGATGGGACCAGATGCCATCATCTTAGGCCTTTCTTACCCCATTTGTAAGATGAAGAGCAAGGGTAAGATCTGCATTCCCCAAACTGTGTCTTCTGATCAGCAGTCCCAGTGAGGTACCCACAGAAGTGACACTGACCCCAACAGGTTTCTTTACTACAGGACTTCTTAGAGCCTTTAGAATACTGATGTGTATTGTGACTTTCCCAGGGTGATACAGGTTGTGCTGTGTAACAGTGGGATGCTTTTTTCCTCACCAGCAACTAATATTGGTTGGCCAAATAGTTCATTTGGACTTTTCCATACCATCTTGTGGAAAAACCTGAATAAACTTTTTTTTTTTTTTTTTTTGCCACTGTGTACCACACAGCACAGTTTGGGAAATGCCCTGTAATCTCCTGAAAACCTTTTGTTTCCTTCCCTGCAGAATAGGGGTGATGATGGTTTCTGCCTCCTGGAATTGTTGGGAAGGGTAAGCGAGGTAATGCCTGGAAACAGGCCTGGCACAGGGCCTGGCACAGAGTAAGTGTTCAATAAATGCTGGCAGCGATTATTTATAATAAGGTTCTTCCTTTCCAGCTCTGACATTCTGTGCTTCTAACTGCAGTGTGTAATTAAACCCCAAAGCATCTGGCTTCTCAAGCCTAAAGAACAAGCCTGGAGGAAGGAAAAAAGGAAGAGAAAGATCCTTCTGGGTTGCCCATTTGGCACCAGCTTCAATGCCAGTCGTCACAACAGGGGGAATGCAGCAAAATGCCAGCTCCTAATGACAAGGCTCTAGGGAGTCGGTGGTTCCCTGTTTAGCTCAGATGCTGTGGGGAATATCGCAGACTGTGGAGAGGAGAAGGGGAGGACCAGGGCTGCTTTGGGGTCAAGTGAAAGAACCCCACAGAATCCCACATGAGTCAGCCACTCCTTCCCACTGTCCAGGCACAGTGATCTTGGCCACTTACAGTTCTGTATGATGTGCTAGGGGAACAGTGGCAGGAGAGCTGAGTCAGAAAAGGTACATAGGAAAATTCAGACAGAAGGGGCAGGAAGAGCAATCTGCAGGGGAAGCAGCATCTGCTGTGGCTCTGAAACCTGAGGGAGTCCAGGGCTGTGGTCGCAGGGACCCAGGGGTGAGGCTGCGGCGCTGCGGAGTGTCGAGAGAGAAGGCTGAAGAGTGGGCAGGGAGGGAACTTGCCTGGTGGTCCAGTGGTTAAGAATCCACATTTCCAATGTTGGGGGCCTGAGTATGATCTCTGGTCAGAAAATAGATCCTACATGCCACAGCTAAGACCTGGCAAATATTGAAAAAAAAAACCCACATACACACAATATTAAAAAATATTAAAAAACAAATATTAAAAAAAGATAATGAAGTACTAAAGATGTAGTGTACAGCATTATAAATATAATTAACACTGCTGTATGTTATATATGAAAGTTGTTAAGAGGATAAATTCTAAGAGTTCTCATCACAAGGAAAGTTTTTTTTTCTTTTTTTTTTTTGTATCTATGTGAGATGATGGATGTTCACTAAACTTACTGTGATAATCATTTCATGATGTATGTAAGTCAAATCTCTATGCTGTAAACCTTAAACTTATGCAGTGCTGTATGTCAATTATATCTCAGTAAGACTAGAAGAAAAAAGAAAATAAGATGATCATTTTATTGATTTTCTGAAAGCCATAATGAGCATGTGCAATGGGAGAACCTTGGAGAACCTTCTACAAATCATTGAAAGGGATGAGACAAGGAAAGGAAGTGATTCACACCACACTAGGAACCAGTGTCTAAAACATTCACCCTGCAAAGCCAATTGGACAACAGGAAGCTGTTCACACCTGTTTGAATATTAGAAACATGTCTTTTTTTCCCTTTTTCTTCAGGGTCATTTGACAGCTGAAATGACATACACAAGCTGCTTTTATTTTTTTTTTAAGTTTTTTTTTTTTTATGTGGACCATTTTTAAAGTATTGAATTTGTTACAATATTTATTCTGTTTTCTGTTTTGGTTTTTTGACTGCAAGGTATGTGGAATCTCAGCTCCCTGACCAGGGATGGAACCTGTACCCCCAGCATTGGAAGACAGTCTTAACCACTGAACCGCCAGGGAAGTCTTCATAAGCTGCTTTGAAATGGTTCAGGCCTTCCACCAGCTATATTTCCAAGAATTTATCACATTGCAATGGTTTTCAAACTATTCCTTGTGGAGCACTAGGGTTTCATAGAGACATTTGGTTGGTTCTACAAAACTTTGACTTGAATGCCACAGGTGCTGAGGCTGATCAGAAGCAAAACCAAAAATAACTATGATCTACAACCCCTGACTTTTTAAGAAGAAAATGTACATTTGAATTTATAAAATATATGTAACTAACAAGATGCCCCTCTTACCTGTTGTTTATATGAATTCTAGTTCAAGTTTTATTTGGAAGGGGTCTTACTTCTAAAAGTAAACGGTATCACCATCCCAAGAAAATAGTCATTTTATGCTAGAAGGTGTAGCTTCAAAGATACTCACTACAGCATTGCTTATAGCAGGAGCCAGCAAACTATGGCTCAGAGGCTAAATTGGCCACTGCTTGTTTTTGTAAATAAAGTTTTATTGGAACACAGCCACGCTCCTTTTATGCATTGTCTGTGGCTGCTTTCAGGCTATAAAGGCAGGGTTAAACAGACACCTTATAGCCTATAAAGGCTAAAACATATTATTCGGTCCTTTACAGAAAAGGTTTGCTAACACCTGGTTTCTAATATTGAAAAAAATGGAACCAAATTGAGTGTCTAAGGAAGGGAGTTGGTCAAATTACAGTATATCCCTTCAGTAAAGTAAACGCAAGGCCACCATGGGAAAGCGAAGTTGTGGCAAGGAGCGCTCCAGCTTGACTGCACATTGGAACCCCCGGGGGGTCTTAAAAGTCCCATGGACCAACCCCATCCAGGGTCAATTAAATCCACCTGAAGAGTGGAACCCAGACATGAATATTTGTTAAGCTTTCCTTGGAGCTTCTAACAAGAGCCACTGTTGGAGAAAAATATTCGATGACATACAGATACGACCACTCTTTGCAGTCGTCCCTCTATTTCCACAGGGAATTGGCTACAGAACCTGCTTCAGATACAAAAATCCCCAGATGCTAAAGTCCCATAACCAGTCCTCCATATCCACAGATATGGAACCTGCCTTGTTTTGAAAAAAATATGCAATAAATGGACCCATGCAGTTGAAACCTGTGCTGTTCAAGGTCAACTGTATTGTTAAGTGAAGAGAAGCAAATTATCTAACAGAGTATACCTCATGACTCCTTTTTGGTCAATTTCTACCTATATACTCACACACACACACACACACAGACTCACACAGATGAACGATAGGTGTGAAACATAGATGTGCTCATCTCTGTGTAAGATACTTTAATATTTTTCTTTTATTTATATTTCCTATATGTTCTAAAGTGAATATTATATCTTGTAATAAGTACCAAAAAAAAGATAAAGTCATCAGCTTAAAAGGTCATACACTTTTCATTTCAGGAAAAAAAGAGAAATGAGCATCTAATCAAGGTATTCACAGGTCATTTGTGTACACACCACACACATAGGGGTGATGCAGCCCAGTGGAGAGGCATGTCCCAGCCTCTTGTGACAGCTGGGTTCTGTGAGTTAGGTAGTCGCTGCTGCCTCTAAGCCTCAGGGCCCTCAAGATCAATGGGATGCAGGCTTCCCTGATGGTCCAGTGGTTAAGAATCCGCCTGCCCATGCAGGAGACATGAGTCCCATCCCTGGTCCTGGAGAATTCCACATGCCACGCCTGTGCACCGGGCACCTTAGTGCCCATGCTCTGCAACAAAAGAAACCACAGCAATGAGAAGCGCTGCAACAAAGAGTAGTCCCCGCTCACCGTGACTAGAGAAAGCCCTCACTCAGTAATGAAGACCCAGTGCAGCTATAAACAAATCTAAAAAAAAAAAAAGATTAATGGGATGAGTTTGTCCACCTCATGAGATTAAAGACATAAATGTGCAACGTCTGGCACAAAGCAGGTGCTCAACAACATTGCATTTTTCTCCATAAGCAGCTCTCAGAGTCAGCCTGCAGCCAGTCAGCTCCTTGTTCATCTTGCTGAAGGAGAAGGGTTAGTTTAGCCCAAGTTCGTCTACAGTTGCTGGTCCCCGGTGCTGTTGATGTTGCAGTTTTGCTAACCGGGGGCCACCTCTCACTGGCTTTAGCTTGGGATCTCTGCTGCCTGTGGAATTTTCCTGGACTCCCTAGAAAGACACGGGCTTCTTACCAACCTGTTGACCCTCTTATCAGCATAGTCTGTCTCCACCATCCCCAGATGGGGTCCCATCTGCATACAGAAAGAAGGGCTTTCAATTTTCCTGGGGCTGCTCACCTTTAATAAAAATGACAATGGTAGCTGCCATATTTGGACCCTACATCTGCCCAGGCTTACCTCCTCTGTCTCTCAGCCTCAGCTCTGTTGGGCATGGGATGATGCTATCCCCATTTCACAGGTAAGAGAGGTGCAGAGACTCAGTCAAGGTCACACAGCTGATAACTGGCAGGTCTGTCTGGTCCCCAGGTTTCCCCACTGCACCACACTGCCTTCTAGCAGCTGTTTCTGTTCCCTTTTCTATCCCAGTGGATTCTAATGAACAGCCAAGTTAGAAAACTGTTTTTACAAAAGCAGTGATTCTCAACATTAACTATGGAATTGCCCAGAGAGATTTTTAAATGCTAATGATAGGGATGGACACTGAAGGGTGTGGGGTGGGAAGGGTGGAGGTGGGAGGAGGGCGAATGGGGAGTCACTGGAAGGGACCCTTCAGGTCTTCCGTGGTTGTGGTAAGGTTCTACTTCTTGATCTGGAAGCTGGGTGCTTAGGTGTATTCGTTGTGTGTGTGTGTGAAGATCACTTATGATTTGTGGACTTTTCTTTGTCCATGTTATTCCATAGTAAATTTTTAAAAATTATTTTTTAAGTAAAGAAATAAAAAAGGCAGTTGTCCTCAACCACATGGCCGCCTCCTGGGAGAAGGCAGTCTGTGACCCTTGGACTCATCTTGAGAATTCCTTTCACAGCATCAAGCGGTTGTTGGCCTTTGAGTCTGTGCCGGTCCTTGACGAGCAGACGATTCTTCCACGGCTGATGCTGCACTTAGCTGTAAAAGGCCCACTGTTGCTGCAGTGGCAGGTACTGAGGGACAGTCAGGCCCTGTGGCTGGGTTCAACACCTCCTCCCTCCCCACAACTGAATTCATGTGACCCCATTCCACCCAAGCCCTGGGACCTAGGGCAGCAGAGATGGAAACAGCTACACCCCAGCACCTGGGTCTAAGGGTGAGCCCCCTGCTCACTTCTGCCTTATATCGTAATTTGAGTCCCTGAAACATGTTCTCTGATTTTCACTTATAGACTCTCTGATTTTTAGTTGGGCCCATCCGTGAATGTGTGAAACTAAGACTGTATTTCCCGTTGTCATTTGCAGCTAGGTCTGGTTCTGGCCAATAGAATGTAAGTGAAGTAGTCTGCATAATTCTAGGAAATGCCCTAAAAAAGAAGACTGTACTTCTCCTTTCTTGTTGCCTGGAATATGGCAAGGAAAGGCTGAGTCCTAGCTGCCATTTTGGGCCAAGGAGCAAAGCCATGACTGAAGATTGGAGAACAAGACAGGGGAAACTAGATCCTCTCTCTCTTTCATCTCGTTGGCACGATGGGGCACCCTGTTGGTAGTAGACTGACTCCCTGGGGATGTCTTAACATGAGAGAGAAGTGAGCTTCTACTCTGTTTGAGCCAGTGATATTTGGGGTTTTCCATTCCTCTCAACCGCAATTTAAGCCTAGCTAACACTCAGTGCTTCTGATTAAACAAATATATATACTTGTTATTGATTTACTTGGCTGTGCCAGGTCTTAGTTGCGGCATGTGGGTTTTAATTCCTCGACCAAGGACAGAACCCACGCCCCCCTGCATTGGGAGCACAGAGTCTTAGCCACTGAACCACCAGGTAAGTCCCAGGGCTTCTGAGTTTGATCCTTGGCCTGAGTTCTAGCCTTGGTCACCCACCCAATATGAGGATGAGGGTCCTGCCTTTCTCCCCCTGGGCACTGGAGTTATGCCCCAGTCCCACCTGAGTGGTTGAACCCTGCAACCTGCTGGTGCTCCCTATCCATGCTGCCTGCAGGATTGTGTTGGCCAGAGTAGCGTACAGCCTGCTGCTCCAATTGCTTTCCTAGAGTGAGCCCTGCCACTTCCCTCTTCCCTCTCATCCCCTTACCTGTGGCTCCTGCCCTGTACCTGTCAGGCTGGCTGCTCTCTGGACGTCTACAGCAGGACCAATGCCTGCTGTACCTTCCCCAGGGGGCAGACAACAGCCAGTTCCTGAGATGTATTGAGAATATGCAGCTAATGCAAAAGAAAAAGTACAGCTAATAAATAATTTTTTGTTGTTGTTCAGTCTCTCAGTCATGTCAGACTCTTTAGGACCCCATGGATTGATTAATGAATCAATCAATTAACTTGGTACCCCTGCAGCCCCACTTCCTGTACAGGGGCCGTTGCTGGCCCCTAGTGGCCACAGGATAACTTGCACAGAGAGTTGGCCTGAGAAGCGGAATGTGGGAAAAATTACCCCCCTACCCCGCCCGTTTCTGAATTTTCCTGATGCTGGGGGTTTCAACCATGACAGACCCATAACTCCTTCGTCATAAAATATATTTTGTGTAATGATAATAGTTTTTAAAGATTTTAAGCACTTTATTGAGGTTGTTGTTCAGTCGCTAAGTCACGTCTGATTCTTTGTGACCCCATGGACTGCAGCATGCCAGGCTTTCCTGTCCTTCACCCTCTCCCAGAGTTTGCTCAGATTCATGTCCGTTGAGTCAGTGATGTGCTGTGCTGTGCTTAGTCACTCAGTTGTGTCCCACGGTGACACTATCTAATAAATGACATATTTGTAGGGTGCAATTTGATAATTTTTGATTTTTGTGAATATCCATGCCCATCATCACAATCAAGATGGTGAACATCTCCATCACTCCCCCCAAATTTCCTTGTCCCCCTTTCTACCCCCTGTCCCCAAGCAACTAATGATTGCTTTGTGCTTTCTATAATTTTTAAAATATTTTATTTATTTATCTTTTTGACCATGCCACAAGGCACGTGGGATCTTAGTTCCCTGACCAGAGATCAAACCCTTGCTCCCTGCAGTGGAAGCATGGAGCCCTAAACACTGAACCACCAGGGATTTCCCCCCATGCTTTCTATAATTAAAAAAAACATATAGATTAGTCCACATTTTTAAGAGTTTTCTATAAATGAAATCAGTATATACTTTTTTTTTGGTCTGGCTTCTTTTACTCAGCATAATTATTTTGACATTTATCCATTCAACAAATTAACCAATGGTTCTTCTCTTTTCATTGACGTGTTTATCCATTCAGAGTGATGGTAAATTTAAAAAGCAGCATTATGCCCTAACTATCATATAGAAAAGAAACAGAAGGAAAGTAACAAAATAATAGATAAGTCCCAAGTAGATGCTCATGCATGAGAACTGTAAAACATACAGCGATGTGGTCACAGGCTTTACCTACACATGAAATTACACGAACCCAGTTCTTTGCCAGGAACTTTGGCTGGTTTGGCTCCAAAGGCCACTCCATGCAGGAGAGTACATGCTGTGTGGATCACACATGGGCGCTGAGATTGAGCAGAGGAGGTGGAAACAGGCAGATCTTAGTTCAGTGGATTCATTTCTCAGAGGACTGATCATTAGGGTGGCATGTTACTTTTTGAATTATGTGAGTGGTGTGTTCAGTGTGGACCACTGCGGAATTTTCTGCAGTCTATTAATTACTCAGGGACCTCCCTGGTGGTCCAGTGGCTAAGATGCCGCACTCCCAATGTAGGTGGCCCAGGTTCAGTCCCTGGTCAGGGAGCTAGATTCCGCAAGTTGCAACTAAGTTTTCGTGCCACAACTAAAAGAACCCACATGCTGAAAAGAAGGTCAAGGATCCATCATACCACAACTAAGACCCGGTGCAGCCAAGTAAGTAAAGAAACGTTAATTACTCCGGCTTATGAGCTCACTGAGGTCCGTACTTGATTTTTTTAAGGCATGTTTGTATTTGATTCATCTTGTGTTTCACAGTGCAATCTAGAAGCTTCCTTTGCACTTTCCTGAGCAGAAACAGAAGTCTCCTTCTGTGACCCATGCTCTCAAGGCTAGCAGCTGGCAACGGTACCTCTTTGTCCCACTGGAGGCCTTCTTGAGACAGAACATGATTTTATGAGAGAAAATGTTTGGCAATGGTTTTCAAGTAACAAAGCTTTAGAACCCTAAGTTATTCTACCTTCTTGGATAATCAACCTACTGAGTTTTGTGGTGACCTGTAGCTTCAGAGTGACCTGTCCTTGCAAGGAATTTACTCCAGAAACTTTGAAGAATTTAGCTTACACTGCACTAGTACCACAAAGAAGAATCCCAAGTCCAAAGTGGGACACATAATATGCCGGTTCTCTCGTTGCTGTTTCTTAACTCCATTTTTAACTTGTCACCCAACATTTCCCCTGAATCCGATTCAGCATGAAAGTGTGAAAGTGTTAGTCACTCAGTCGTGTCCGACTCTTTGTGACCACATGAACTGTAGCTCTCCAGGCGCCTCTGTCCGTGGAATTCTTCAAGCAAGAATACTGGAGTGAGTAGCCATTTCCTTCTCCAGGGGAATCTTCCCCACCCAGGGACCAAACCCAGGTCTACTGCATTGCAGGCAAATTCTTTACCATCTGAGCCACCAGGGAACCCCTCATTAAATATATTATGCTTTTATTCTTATGCTTTGCTTCCTTCTGTTTTCCTTGGGAAAGTTTTTCTTCTAATTTTTCTAACTTCTTGAGTCAAACACTCAAATTTTTTTACTTGAATGAAAGCAGTTAAGACTATGAATTTACTTCTAAATAAATTTCAGACACGATATATTAATGTCATTTTCATTTTAGAAAGCTGTTACTCCAGATTTTACTAATAATTTGCCAGTGACCCAATAATTATTCAGGGGAGAAAAAGTGTATGTGTGTCTGTGTATGTTTTTCTTTTAAAGTTATAAGAAATTGAGGTTTTTAAATTGTAGCCAGAGTATGGAGCTGATATAATTCCTCCTTTTGGGACAATTTGAGGTAATAGTTTTAGCCTAGTTTATAATCAGTTTTGTAACTATTCCTGAAGTTATTTGAGAAGGTATACTTTCTTTGGGGTAAAGTGAAAGTGAAGTCGTGTCTGACTCTTTGTGACCCCACGGACTATAGCTTACCAGGCTCCTCCGTCCTTGGGATTTTCCAGGCAAGAGTACTGGTGTGGGTTGCCATTGCCTTCTCCAGAGGATCTTCCCGACCCAGGGATGGAACCCAGGTCTCCTGCATTGTAGGCAGAGGCTTTACCATCTGAGCCACTAGGGAAGAAGTACAGCCTAAATATAGAATAAAAAACTCAGTCTTGGACTTCCCTGGTGGTCCAGTGGATAAGAATCCGTCTGCCAATGCAGGGTACACAGGTTTGATCCCTAGTCTGGGAAGATCCCACATGCCACAGAGCAACTGCTGAAGCCCGTGCATCTAAAGCCTGTGCTCCACAACAGGAGAAGCCGCCTCCATGAGAAACCCGCGCACTGCAACCAGAGAGTAGCCCCAACTCGCTGCGACTAGAGAAAGCCCACACACGCAGTGAAGACCTAGCGCAAAAATAAGTAAATAATTTTTAAAATTCAGTCTTATGAACATATGGTTTGAATATGTCTCATTGTGACTGCCTTTTCACGTCAGATCTGCAAACTCACCTTTTTCAGCTCGCTTGCCTTTGTCCCAGGTTAAGTCTCTGATCTTTGTCATCCACATCATCCTCTTTGGTCTCATCGTTTTCCGCATGCCTTTCTGCTCAGGATTTGGAGGACTTCCAAGTGTGTGACAACAGCCTTTTTTTTTTTTTAAGATATTTTTATATGGACCATTTTTAAAACGTTATTGAATGTTACAGTATAGCTCCTGTTTTATGTTTTGGTGAAAGCTTAATGGCTCTTGCTAGGCACTATTATGAAGTTCAGAGAGGCTTTGAGCGGAAAAGTATTTAGGTAAGAGAAAAGACTAGTAAATTAACTCTTCAGAGCTTTCCTCTCAGGTGGCCTGAAGGCAATAGATTTGAACACAATGAGATATCATTTGCTAGTAGTGCTGAGTGTACAGTTTCTTATTCTTGTGTTCCTATTCTTGGTTCTGGAAGTATCCATGAATTAGTACAATATTTACCTCAGCTGTAAAAAGCTGAGGAAATGTTTGTAATATTGCAAAACTCACATTACACATTACTCTTACGTTTTCATATATGTCTAGACTTTAGACATAATATAATACTAATTCTTTACATTGGCAACAAGATGGACATTAAATGCCAGACTTATGAATTTTAACATTTTAATTTGAAAAGTTACTTTAAGTTTTAAATTACATTTATAATTTAAATAAAATTTAAATATTAAAATTCAAAGTTACTTAGTAAAGTGTAGTTAAACTTTGAAAGAGTAAAATAAAATAGATCTCTGTAATTTTGATATAAAAATTTAATATACATTCATTCTAATTTGCATTTTGACTTTTAAGAAAATACTTTTATTTATGTATTTATTTTTGGCTGTGCTGCGTCTTTGTTATTGCTCGGGCTTTTCTGTAGTCTCGGCAAGTGGGGGCTACTCTCACCACCCCCACCACAATGAGGATTCTGTGTTGCAATGCACAGAATCCTCATTGTGGTGGCTGCTCTTGTTGGGGACCACAGGCTCTAGGGTGTGGGGGTTCACTAGTTGTGGCGCACAGGCTCGTTAGTTGCAGCTCCCAGGCTGCAGAGCACAGGTCGGTAGTTGTGGTGCACAGGCTTAGTTGCTCCATAGCATGTGGGATCTTCCCGGACCAGGGATCGAACCCGTGTCTCCTGCATTGGCAGGTGGATTCTCTACCACAGAGCCACCAGGAAAACCCTTGACTTTCAAATTATTAGCTACTTTTTAATATTTTAAAGAAACTAACATTTTGGAAAACAGAAAAAATTAGTACATTTTTTACCTAAATTTATATTTTTGATGAAAATATATTTTAAATTATGTACTTTGAATATAATTATGTTTTTAATTCTTAAATATATTTAAAAGTTGATCATAGAAATATAACTAGTGTTTGTGCTGAAAGGAAGATAAGAAAATAAATTTCATGAAAGTTTTAATCCTTTATGAATTATGTATACACTTATTATTCATCCCAACATTATTAGTCCATTAACAGAGCTTCCAGACATGTGGAATAAAAGTTAAATTCATTGACCTTGGGCATTTTGCTAACTTCAGTCATATATTAATATAATGGGCTGTAGCTTCATATGGGCTTCCCAGGCAACATTAGCGGTAAAGAATTCACCTTCTAATGCATGAGATGCAAGAGACATGGTTCGAGCCCTGGGTCAGGAAGATCCTCTGGAGTAGGAAATAGCAATCCACTCCAGTATTCTTGCCTGGAAAATTCCATGGACAGAGGAGCCTGGCAGGCTACAGTCTCTGGATCCGCAGACTCAGACCCAACTGAGCACACACACACACATAGCTTTATACACATTTTAAAATTTTATTCTTTTAAAGGAATGTTTGTCAGAATATGAGGATAGAAAATATTTTACTTAACAGCTTGTTGCTGCTGCTACTGCTGCTAAGTCGCTTCAGTCATGTCCGACTCCGACTCTGTGCGACCCCATAGATGGCAGCCCACCAGGCTCCTCTGTCCCTGGGATTCTCCAGGCAAGAACACTGGAGTGGGTTGCCATTTCCTCCTCCAATGCATAAAAGTGAAAAGTGAAACTGAAGTTGCTTGATTTATAACTTGAACATGTTTATTTAGACAAGTGATATGTGGAGACCGTGTCTTCTTACCCCAGGCTACAACTTCCAGACTTTATTCATGGGTCCCAGGTTGGATGTGCCAGTTCCTTGAATGGGTAGGAATCCATCCAGGGCTCATGTGTACCAGAGTTGGGAGTGAGTGGGCCTGGAGAGTCCCTATGGTCCCCTTCTGAGTGCTGCCATCATTTCCTCTAAGACTTCATGCTGCAAGGAGACCCTCGCCTGCAGGTCCAATTTCCAGCATGTGGTCCTGGACTATGGAAGCCTTTCCTGTCACCCAGGGCTCTAATTCTGCACAGGTGAGGTTACTTGGATCATCTGAAGTTATCTGGGTCATCCGTTTTGGCCACAAATGGTACTGCATAAAGTGATAGCCAGAGAATGCCCTCCTCCCAGGGTTCAACCTCCACCAGAGCTTCAGAATTGATGCTTTCAAGATGTGGTGCTGGAGATGATTCCTGAGAGTCCCTTGGACTGAAGGAGATCAAACCAGTCAATCCTAAAGACAGTCAGTCCCGAATATGCATTGGAAGGACTGATGCTGAAGCTCCAATACTTTGGCCACCTGATGCAAAGAGCCAACTCATTAGAAAAGACCCTGATGCTGGGAAAGATTGAAGGCAGGAGGAGAAGGGGATGACAGAGGATGAGATGGTTGGATGGCATCACTGACTCAATGGACATGAGTTTGAGCAAGCTCCAGGAGATGGTGAACGATGGGGAAGCCTGGCGTGCTGCAGTCCATGGGGTCGAAAAGAGTCAGACACAGCTGAGTGACTCAACAAGAGAGCTTCTGCTGTCTTTACATCCCAAGATGCAATGCGCTGCTGCCCCGGTAGGGAGACAAGTCCAGAGACAGAGGGTACAGGGCATCACTGCCCACTTAGAAAACTCCTCCTACTTCCTTTCTGGTAGACTCTATCACTCTGTCTCAAGGGTGAAGTGAGCATCAGTAACAAAACTTTCTCTTGCCTCCTTTTTGCTACGCTTCTGCTGCTAAGTTGCTTCAGTCATGCCTGACTTTTTGCAACCCCATGGACTGTAGCCTGCCAGGCTCCTCTGTCCATGGGATTATCCAGGCAAGAATACTGGAGTGGATTGCCACGCCCTCCTCCGGGGGAATCTTCCCAACCCAAGATCTTTGTCTTTTATGTTTCCTGCATTAGCAGGCAAGTGTTTTTTGTGTTTTTTTTAAACCACTAGCTCCACCTGGGAAGCCCTTCCTTTTTGCTATAGTTGGTGGAAATGTCTCCCAGACTTCCTTGGTGACAAATGACACTCAGATGTGTGTCCTTCATGGGGAGGTGACAGGTTGTCAGGTCACCATTCCATGGATGGTTAACTCCATCCTACCTGTACTAAGCAGGTCTCTTTTGGTTGTATGGGTGACAGAAACTCAACTCAAATGTGTTTATACAAGAAAGGACATTTATTGAATCACAGGGTTGCAGTGAGGGCAAAAGTGAGTTTAGGCTGCAGAAGTGGTGGATGCTGGGACAAGAGTCCTGTCTGGACTCTGCTCCCTGTTCAAGGACGCTTATTCTCTCAGATGGGCTGTATCCATGAGATTCCAAGCAGTCTCAGGCCCCACACCTGAAGGCTTCCTGTGAGAAGCTGAGCCTCGCCACTTAGTTTCAGTTCAAGATACACGGTTTGGGGCGTGAACAAACCCTCTCACCTGGAGGGCAGGGCCCTGAGACCGGCAGACCGCCTAAAACCCATGGGGGAAGGAGTTCCCTCAAAGGTGTTACTGTGCCCAGAAGGGAAGGGGGGTGGTGCACCCTCTCGCGCCCTCTCTACCCTGTCCCACCAGTGGTCCTCATCACAGTTGTCACCAATCCCTCCAGGCCGATCTGCCGCTTCTGCCTCAAGATTGGCCTCAAGACTGAGCCAGTTTGCAAGGTTAAGACCAGAGTATTTCCAGGAGAGTGATGACATCACAGAACTGGGGTTCCAGAAGGCGGGGGTGACTGAGGGCTCCCATCTTCTTTGGAACATGGAGAGCAGTAAGCTGGGCGGGGCTAAAGGATAGTCCATGAGGAAGAGGAGGCTCCCACTCAAAAGGCTTTGTTCTATAGATTCTCACGGAAAGCCCTGGGCAGGCTGGGACCTGGGGTCAGCGAGGGATAGGAGAGAGGTAAGCTTCGGGAGGGGGGGTTGGGGTGTACCTGCCCGAACCACTGTCTTCCCTGGAGAACCCCAAGAGGGGCTTTCAGGGGCAGAGATGGAGCTCCCTGCTTTCCAAAGCTCAGTGATATCTGTCTCTGAAGGATCCTACTGAGTCAGGGCCAAGTAAGGTTGTATGAGACACACTTATACCAAAAAAATAGCCATTATTTGTTTGAAATTCTAACATAATGGGACATGCTGTGATTTTATTTACTAAATCTGGCAACTGTAGGGTGGGAGAGAGAAGCAAAAGAATGGTCCCAAGCTCAGGCTGCTAAGGAGTGAGTATCAGGAGACAGAATAAAACATTCGTGAGGAGACAGACTGTCAAGGTAGCCATCTTGTCCAAGAAACTGCCAGACTCATGAAGCCAGTGGATGGAGGAACCTTCAGGAACATACACCTAGTTAAGGAAACCCACACACATACACGAGGCTTCCTAGGTGGTGTAGTGGTCAAGAATCCGCCTGCCAATGCAGGAGACATGGGTTCTATTCCTGAGTCAGGAAGAGCCCCTGGAGGAGAAAAGGACAAGCCACTCCAGTATTCTTGCCTGGGAAACCCCATGGATGAAGGAGCCTGATGGGCTAAGTCCATAGGGTTGCAAAGAGTTGAACACGACTTAGGGTCTAAATAAGACAGCAGCAGTATGATCACAGGGCAAGACGTTTTCCCTTCCTCCTCTCCATTTCCAGCAAAGGGACATGTATCCATTCTCCCCCAGATTCCCCTCTTGTCCAGATTACATTGAGCAGAGTTCCCTGTGCTATACAGTAGGTCTTTGATGGTTATCCATTTTAAATATAGCAGTGTGTATGTATGTATATGTTCATCTCATCTTCCCTAATTATCCCTTTCCGCATCCCACCCCCATCCTTCCCCCCTGGTAACCATAAGTTCTTTCTTTAAGTCTGTGAATCTGTATCTGTTTTGTAAATAAGTTCATTTTTATCATTTCTTTTTAGATTCTGCATATAACGGGTATCATAAGATACTTCTCCTTCTCTGACTTACTTCACTCAATGTGACTGAAGTCAAAATGCTGTCTGGTTTCTCCACTGTTTTTCGACTGTTTTTCTCATGCAACTAAGATGCAATCTGTGGGGAGACACGTTAGGACCATGAACCTACTCAGTTCTTCACTAAGCTTCCCACTCCCTCTGATTTAGCACCCACTGTTGATTCTTTCTTGCTCAGATCAATCTATGATGGTTTCAGGATGGTGATTTTTCAACTTTATGCCTACCTCCGCATTTATCAGTCAGCACTTTCTTGTCAGAAAGAGCCCCCGCCCCTTGATCCCCATTATGAACCTATTTGTCTATCTATTACTGTTATGAACTCATGGATTCCTATCTCACTCAATGGGTTATCATCATTTGATAGAGTGAAAGTTATCACAGATAATAATTATCATTTATTTTGATGGCCAAATTGTTCTAGATTATCATGGAATCCGTTATTCATTGGTTTCACAGATATGATACCAAAGCACATGCAACAAAAGAAAAAAATACATAAATCAGTCTTCATCAAAATTTAAGACTTTTGTGTTTCCAAGAAACACTGTCAAGAGAGTGAAAAGTGACCCATAGAATGTGAGGAAATATTTGCAAATTACATATCTGATAAGGTTCAGAATATATAAAGAACACTTACCACTCAATAATGAAAAGACAAAAAACCCAACTGAAAAAGTAGGCAAAGGATATGAAAAGACATTTTGCCAAAGTCATACAAATGGCCAATGAGCATGTGAAAAGACAATCAACATTATTAGCCATCAAGCAAATGCAAATCAAAACCACAATGTGATACCACTTCACACCCATTAGGATAGCTTTGCTCAAAAAGACAGTTAATAACTGTATTGGTGAGGATGTGGAGAAGCTGGAATCTTCATACATGGTTAATTGGAATGTAAATTGGTACAGCCACTTTGGAGGTTTAGCAATTCCTCAAAAGTTTACACTTTAAGTCACCATGTGACCCACTGTTTGGTATATATCCATAGGAATGTAGATATTTGTCCACAAAAACTTGTACATGAATGTTCACAGGAGCATTATTCCTAACAACTGAAAAATAGAAACAACTCAAATGTCCACAAACTGATGAATACATAAACAAATTGTGATATATCCATACAATGTAATATTATTCAGCCATGGTTTAGTCACTCAGTCATGCCCAACTCTTGTGACCCCATGGACTGACGGTAGCCCTGCCAGGCTCCTCCATCCACAGGATTCTCCAGGCAAGAATACTGGAGTGGGCCTCCATTTCCTTCTCCAGGGTATTCAGCCATGAAAAAGGAATAAATACTGGTACATGCTATGACATGGATGAACCTTGAAAACATTATGTTAAGTGAAAGATGTCAAATGCAAAAGACCAGATATCGTATGACTTCGTATATATGAAATGCTCAGAACAGGCAAATCTATAGAAATAAAAAGATTGCATGCATGCATGCTAAGTCACTTCAGTTGTGTCCCACTCTTTGAGACCCTCTGGACTGTAGCCCATCAGGCTCCTCTGTCCATGGGATTCTCCAGGCAAAGAGTACTGGAGTGCGTTGCCATGCCCTCCTCCAGGGGATCTTCCCCACCCAGGGATCGAACTTGCATCTTTTATGTCTCCTGCATTGGCAGGCAGGTTCTTTACCACTAGCTCCACCTGGGAAGCCCAGAAAGTAGGTTAGTGGTTGCCAGAGTCTGGAGGGAAGTGGAACAGGGAGTCACAACTAATGGATATGAGGTTTCTTTTTGGGTCGATGAAAACAGTATAAAGTTGACTGTGGTGATAGTCACACAGAACTGCATTCTGAAAATGATTTTCTGCGATCTGAAAATGATTGAATTACACACTTTGACTGAATTAAGTATATAGTGTATGAATTATATATTGTCAATTATATCTCAGTAAAGTTGTTACCTCAAAAATGTTATTCCAGATTTGGCTAGTGGGTACCCCTTTAGGCCAGCTCACATGTCTATTTGACATGCCCCAGCTCTGTTAATTTTAAATTGGGAATAAAAAACCAAACAGGAGACCAAAAAAAAAGTGTTTATAGAATAATACATGAAAGGAAAGAGAAATAGCCAGGAGGGGAGCAGTGAGTGAGTGAGGACATTTGGCTGCCCTCTCCAGATTCCCCAGGAGAAGACCAGCAGGCAGTCTGGGAGACTCCAGGACCCACAGGCCCTCCACCTCTCACCCTCCACCGTGCCTCCTCCCCTCCAAGGATGACAAGCCCACTGCTCATCTCGTTGGCCAGCTGCCTCGTTGCTGTGAATCAAGCCAGCCTCATTGGCCGCTGTGACTTGGCCAAGGTGCTGCACCAGGAGGACTTGGATGGGTTTGAGGGCTACTCCCTGACTGACTGTGAGTGACATTTTCTCACTCCCTCCTCCTTCCTCCTCCCATGGTCGTGCCCTCAGTGGCCGTCTTTCTTTCTTCTCTTATTTGTTTTTTCAAAGTCAAGTGAACAAAGCAGCCCTTTTCAAGAAGTCTTTCCCAACATTCCATATTTGTTCAACCATTATTAACTGAGCACTTACTATGTCCCAGGAATGATTTTAGGTGCTGGGGGTGCAGACTTCAACATAGCTCCTTTTCTTACAGTATTCACATCCTAGGGGAAGAGGCAGCAAGAAACATACACACAGATACATGAAGTGCTTCCTGGTGGTGATAATGCTATGCAGAAGAATAAGTCAGGGGGGGTGATGGGTGACACTGTTGTAGAAGGGGAAGTCAAGGAAGGCCTCTCTGAGGAGGTGACTTTGAGAAGTGCTGAATAGAAAAAAGGATCCAGTCCCCCAAACATCTGGAGGAAGAGCATTCCAGGCAGAGCGAACAGCCTGTGCAAAGGCTCTATCCCGCTCCTCAATAGAGATAGCTCCTTTTGGCCCAGAATTTGTGCATATCTGCCTTACAACACTCTCTCCTTTTATTTTGCCTTGTGGGTTTTTTAGGTCCATAGTTTCATTCTTACTCTATAGGCTCCTTGAAGGCAGTATCTGCATTTGACCCAGCTAAATGTCCCTCTCTGAGCTTTGCACAGTTTCTGGCACACAGCAGGTGATCATTAAGTGCAGAAAGGATGGATGGACAGATGGATGCATGAGTGGTTGTACTGATGGGTGGCTGGCTGAACGGACTGAAAAATGAGAGGAGAAGCTGATGGATGTTTCTGGCCTGCCAGCCCCATCTAGCCTCTCAGTCCTTGCTCCTTTCTTCCGATTCCTCATCCCTTTCTCCTCCATCTTCCTTCTCCCTCAGCTTGGCCACCCCCTCTGAAAACCCTCTTCTCCCTGTTCTAAGGGCTGTGCCTGGCTTTCGTAGAGAGTGATTTCAACATAACAAAGGTAAATGAAAACACAGATGGCAGCTTTGACTATGGCATCTTCCAGATCAACAGCCACTACTGGTGCAACGATTACCAGAGTCACACGGAAAACAATTGCCAAGTGGACTGTCAAGGTCTGGCAAGGGCCCCAGGGTGGGAGAGGTGAGAGAGATGACCAGCCTCTACTCACGGGACTTCCCTTCCCATGCACAGCCTGGGAATGCCCCCAGAGGGATGGCTCAAGGAATCAGGGAATTCCTTACTGAGCAGGGGGTTAGACTGTGTTCCTGGATGCCCACAAGAGGTTCTGCAGGGTGCTTTCAGGATGCAGAAAGGCTCTGCACAGTCAGTAGAGCAGAGCAGTACAGCAGCCAACATTTATTGAGTGTATTACATACTCAGTACTTTGCACACATGGCTCATTTACCCAACTTGCTATGTGATAGAGACTAATATGATCCCCACTTTACAGATGAGCAAACTGAGGCTCATAGAACCAGTGCCAGATGCCACACTAATGGCCCTGAAGGCTCAGCTCTTGCCAGCAAATAGTGCTGTCTTTGCCTAATGGTCTGACCGAAGGTCAAGTGCAAAGTCCCCACCTCAGGGCTAGTCCAGAAGATTCCACAGGTCCATGACTCTGTGATGAGGAGGAGACCTCATCTCCTCCTTTGAACTCTGATGAATGGCCCTCGGCTCTTCACCTGAAGAGCCTCGCTCCCTAGGCAGGAGTTCACTTTGGTCTCTGCAGCCTGTTTTGCCTTTTTCTTTCCCTAGAAACCTCCACACTTGGGGTGAACCACCATCCACTAGAGAGTATGGCAGTAACACTCAAATATCTGTCCTCCTGACCCTCCTGCCCCTACTCCCCCGCCACCCCCAACCTCCACCAGCCATTGTATGGATGTCCAGATGGGCCTCTGAGAGGGAGGCCATGCCTCGACTGGAAGTTCTCAGCCTCTGGGTGGGAGGTGCCTTGCAGGGAGAGCCAGTCTTTGGGACTGTCCCTGGCACTTTCATGGGTATTCTCTTTCTCCCTTTCTTTCAGAACTGCTGAGCCCCAATCTTCTCGCAATTATCAACTGTGCAAAAAAGATTGTGTCCGGAGCTGGGGGCATGAAGAACTGGTGAGGAGGTCACTTTGGGACGAAGTTAGTGGGCAGAGCCTTAAGAAAGATGTGGTGACAGAGAAAGGGACAGTAGGTCAGGACTTTCTCTACAGTCTAGAAAAATGGGGGCTGCGGCAGGAACTCTGTCTTAGTAGCAGCTGGGATCTATCTAGCTCTTTCTCTGATGCTATATTCAGCAAAACTCTTTTGGTTGCAGTAACAGAATGACTTTAGCTAGCCGGGAGTAGGGTGTGTGTGTGGGGAGGGGTGGATTTATGCTGAGAGGACAAGGTGTCTTGCTGGGCCCACACGAGGGGGGCAGTTAGGCCTCAGGAAAGGGATGGAAGCAGGGCTGGGGACTTTCCCTGGCAGGTTTCTGCTTTTCTTGGTGCCTTGGCCTCACTACTCCCTCTGCAGACCAGCTTTCTCTAATCCACAGTCCACCAGACAGACTATGTCTGCCCTGAATCTATGGGCTAATGTCCTAAATGACCATACAGACCCGTGAGGCTCAGTCCTAATCCAGACAGAGGGTCTGTTAGGTTCAACTTGGACCTGGTGACCCGCCTCCATTCAGCTGTCGGGATGGAAGCAATTAAGCAACATAAACATGGCTACCATGGGACCCTCTCTCCATAACTGGCAGCAACATTTCTATAAAAAAGAGAGTTGTTCATCAGCTGGATGAGTGTTGCAGATCCAGCTTAACTATGGTGGATGTTGAGTTGATTATTTAACATTTCTAAGCCTCAAACTGCATATATAAACAATGTAAATGGCTGCCTCTACCGGAAACTGAAAACAGGAGTTAAGTGCCTTGCATGCTCCAAAGTGAAGTGAAGTGTTAGTCATGTCCAAGTCTTTGCAACCCCACACACTGTAGCCCGCCAGGCTGCTCTGTCCATGGAATTCTCCAAGCAAGAATACTAGAGTGGTTTGCCATTCGCTTCTCCAGGGGATCCTCCCTACCCAGGGATTGAACCTGGGTCTCCTGCATTGCAGGCGGATTCCTCATCATCTGAGCCACCAGGAAAGCCTGAATGCTCCAAAAACACCATGCAAAATAAGGGGCACTGGGGCTTCCCTCGTGGTCCAGTGGCTAAGACTCCACACTCCCAAAGCAGGGGGCCCAGGTTCAATCCCTTGTCAGGGAACTATATCCCACATGTCACTACTAAGACCCGGCAGAGCCAAATAAATATTTTTTTTTAATGAATGCACATAGCAACATTATCAAAAGAAGAGAGAGAGAGAGGAGGGGGCATTGATGACTGTTAGGGCTGACCTTTCTGAAGGGAAAGTCAATAGTTACACCTGGGATTTTTTTTTTTTTTTTTAGTAACTCTCAGCCCTGCAAAAAAGTGCTCTCCCCCTTCAGAAGGAGGTGAGGATTTGAAAATGTGGAAGTATACTAAGTAGGGGGAAAGAGCAAACACTATGGATGACAGAAATTAAAGGAAGAATCAGAGGGGCCACAGGAGGACCCAGTAGAGAGCTGGGAATGAAGGGGTTTCTGGGCGTTGCTCTGTATGGAAAACTCACGTAACGCTGGGTCAGGTGTTAAGAAGCAGCTGCTAAGTAGAGAGCAAGAACCACTCTTCTTTCTCTTCATAGGGTAAAATGGAGGTTGCACTGTGCTGGCCGGCCCCTCTCCTACTGGATGACAGGCTGTCACCTGGCATGAGGCAGGGAGCAGGCCTGTAGTGGAGTCATTCCAGAACTCCTCTCCTCACTCGGGAATTCTTCAATTCTTCTTCCTCTTGCCTCCACTTCATGTTATTTTCTTCCCTTCCCATTTACAAATAAAACTGACCAGAGCCCCAGGAATAAATGGTTTTCTAGGGCTTCCTCCTTGTTCCCATCCAGGCCCAGGTCCCTGGTTCCTGACTGTCATTTGCAAACCAAGAAGACCACGATGAAAGAAGCTTCTCTATTTTTTTTTTTTTTTTTTGGAATTATTAAACCATTCCTTGTGCAAAGAATGTGTTAATTTATTCATGATTAATTCCACCTATATTTGAGTACCTAATAGATTATGAGTGTGTGCTAGGTACAAGAAGAAGGATGATAAATGGTAACTGTTGTTCATGTGGTGTTCATAATCCAGCTGGAGAAGCAGAGACATCTGTGAACAATGGATACAATGAATAAATGGACACATACAATGAATGCAAGAATAATGAAATAGATAATAAAATCTGTAGTTATTGGTTTGAAACAATATCAAGATGCAAGTTATTCCTCTAAGGTCAACTATTTTTGAAGTAAAAGAGCTCAGAAGTAGGTAATGAGTGAGGCTAAAGTTCTGATATATTGAAGTGGAGAAAGTCGTGGTAGGCGTACAGAAATATGGCAGGTGATTTGGGGGTACTTTAGGAAAACGGGCTAGAAACCAGCTTTTTAAGGATTTCAAACTAGACTGTTGATGGCTTTAGTAAGTTATACCTTGATTTGCATATTTTAAAACTCATGGAAACAAACACTCTTAAGTCCAAGTGTTGCATCTTTGGTGGTCATTTCCCACAGAGTCGGGACATCTAAAATTTTAAAATTCAGTGGGTATTTACTGCTGCTGCTGCTAAGTCGCTTCAGTCGTGTCCGACTCTGTGCGACCCCACAGACGGCAGCCCACCAGGCTCCCCCGTCCCTGGGATTCTCCAGGCAAGAACACTGGAGTGGGTTGCCATTTCCTTCTCCAATGTATGAAAGTGAAAAGTGAAAATGAAGCCGCTCACTCGTGTTCGACTCTTAGCGACCCCATGGACTGCAGCCCACCAGGCTCCTCCGTCCATGGGATTTTCCAGGCAAGAGTACTGGAGTGGGGTGCCATTGCTACTCTGGGCTTCCCTGGTGGCTCAGACGGTAAAGCGTCTGTCTGCAATGCAGGAGACCCCGGTTAGATCTCTGGGTTGGGAAGATCACCTGGAGAAGGAAATGGCAGCCCACTCCAGTATTCTTGCCTGGAAAATCCCATGGACGGCGGAGCCTCGTAGGCTACTGTCCATGGGGTCGCAAAGAGTCGGATACGACTGAGCGACTTCACTTTCACTTAGTACTCTAGTCTTCCCTGGGAGTCTGAAGATGAAGCCAGCTGCTATAAAGTCCGCACCATTCGATCCAGTAAACTAACGCTTTGGACTCAATCCACAAAATACACTGGTGTAGACTCACTAAACTCCAACGTCTCCCCGGCGACGGAGCTGCGGAAGGGGAACTAGAGGCGGAGACCCGCCAGGAGAGGGCGGGCGAAGGAGAGGTCCGAGCACCGCCCTCGTCTCACTCCCCCATAGCTGGCCCCGCCCCCTCACGCGCTCCTTTTAAAAAAGCGCGGGCGCGCCGTGCGCAGGCGCAGTGCGGCTTGCTCTCGAGCCGCGCACGCGCGGTGACCGTAGGATGGCGGAGTTGGTACCTTTTGCGGTTCCCACAGGGAGCGACAAAACCTTGCTTGTGTGGGAACTGAGCTCTGGACCCACGGCCGAGGCCTTGCAAGTGAGCCAGGCCGGGGTGGAGGGAGGGATGGAGAAAGTCGCCTCGCGTCCTAGTAATTGGGAGCCCCGGGGGCGCTGCTTCAGCACCTAGCCCGCCTGTGGTCTTTGCTGAGAGGAATCTTAGCTCTAGAGCCGACCGGAGCAGTCAACTCGTCCTTACAGATTTTTGAGAGAGAGCTCCCAGCAGGCCTCACACTGCCTCCTAATGCTTCTCGAAGCTTAGCAGTTCAGAGGGAAACTTGTTTGTGAAATGAGAAGTGTTTGGAGTTGGAGGCTCACCACCGTCGCCTGTGGCGAAGGGCTGGGGGGAATATAAGGGAATGGGCAATTTTGTTTCCTGGGCTTGAAATTTCCTGCTCTTACTTAGCGTGGGACCACCCTACAGCATTCTCTGTTCACAGTCTTCTCCCAGTTCGGCCTTCTGTATTCGGTCCGAGTCTTCCCAAACGCAGCCGTGGCCGGTCCTGGATTTTATGCCGTCATCAAGTTTTATTCAGCGAGGGATGCTTACAGAGCCCAAAAGGCATGCAACCAGAAGCAGCTTTTCCAGAAATCTCCAGTGAAGGTGGGTCCAAATGTGGAATTCCTCGCTCCGCTGGGATGAAGTGCTGAATTTAAAACGAATAGGCCAACGTTTGTAAAGCACTCAAAGCATTTACAGAATGCTTTGAGATGCATTGCTCCACTTACCGCCCCCCACAGCTCCCCATTTCTTCCCCTCACCCCCATTTCTTTTCTCTTCTTTTTTAAAGAAACTCGAACTCAGGATGGTTAACTGACTTACTTAAGGTTCATGACAATAAATATGGAAACTAGAGGTCAAACCCAAACTTACTGATGTTAAACCCCATGTCATTTCATGCTGCCCCTTAATTTAAATCTTCACAAGAGTTCTTTATAGTTTTATATGAATTTTAAATATGTGAGCTTGACAAAGTCTTTAGTCAGTTGTAACATAAAGGATGCTTTATCATCATCATCATCATTCTCAAACTGCCTATTCAGAACTCCCTTCAGTTTCCAGAAAATGGTTAAAATATTCTTTAGTGCATGATTATTCTAATAATATGGCTCCATAGTAACATGCCAGCCAGTTTTACTTCCCCAGAGCCCCAGAATGAAAATTTCATTATATCCCTCCACTCAGCCACCATTCCTTTTCCAAGGATTTTTTCAATTCCTCTGAATAAGTGAGTAAGGCTTAGATTTCCCAAGCCTTTCACTTTATAACTGTATGTCTCCTCTGGTTGGCTGCTTCTTCTTTTTAAAAATATTTATTTATTTGTTTGGCTGGGTCAAGTCTTAGTTGTGGCGCCGGGGCGTGTGGGATCTTAATTCCCTGACCAAGGATTGAACCCACGTCCCCTGCTTTGCACAGTGGAGTCTTAACCACTGGATCACCAGGGAAGACCCTGTGGTTGGTTTTTTGATCTGGCTACTTCCCACTGACCTTGCTGCCTATTCTTACCCATATTTCTTTCCTCACTGGTTTAACCTTGATTGAATCTGAAAACTCTCCTCAGACGTGACTCTAGGTACAGTACTTCCCACTTTTGTACCCTGTTTCATACCCTCTTCAATCTGGGCTCTCCTCACTATGATTGAAGTGATTTCCTGTCAGACATTCTTTAATTTGGAGACTATGATCTGCCTGCTACTGGCTGCGACCATTTCATGTACCCACTTAGATATTACTGGAAAGATTATGAAACGATTACTTGGTATCAGTTGTGAGTAATGAGCTCTTTTTCTTATATTGACCATTAAGACCATTCCGTAAGCTTAGGTTTTGAGATTTGCAGACCATAAAACCCATCACTGATAGAGAAATGAAGAAAATATTCTATAAGTCACTATACAGTTGAGAGGAAAGGGCATTCATATTAGATTTCTTTATGTAATGCAGAACCTTGAGTTTTTACCCGCCTCCCAGTTGTTTCCTAGTTTAATTATATGTTGTTTGCCAGTGAGAACTGTGGCAAAGTTATCCCAGATGTAGACTGTCTCTACTACGCTCAGAGCTCTTCTGAGGCTTCCTTATTGTCCAGGACAGCTGAATTATGACTCACCATACAGGGCCTAGCCTCCCACAAGACATTCAACATTTAACAATTAGTCTTCATTTCTCCTTCCCAGCAGGCAGCTTCAGTTGGAAAAAGTAATTTCATTTTCTTATTTACTCATTCTTTCATTCGTTCACTGAGTCAACAGACCCTCAGCCCTCTATTATATGCCAAGAATTATGCTTGTTCCTGGTAACAAGATATGGTTCCTTCCAGCACTTAAGAAGTTCATAAACTAGTGATAGAGGAAGATCCACAAACAGAGCAATAAAGAATTAATAATGCTTTGACTTTATTTGAATTTTTATTAATATATTTATATACTACACCCTGTTTAAAATGGAAATAGACATTTAATAAAGCGCTAGTGATGTAAAAAATCCACAGTAATGTGATACTGTGTAAGTTATTTGGAGAGTTAATGCTGGAAATATTTATACTCTCAAAGAAGCTTGTTAATGTAGATGAATCTCTAAATCTTTTGGTTACTTATAAAATTTATAGAGGTATGTGTATTCCCTCTTCTAACAGGGGTTAGTAACTTGGGGAGGGGGTGCTACAGATTAAGGTCCTACTTCAGTGGCAGGTCTACCTTATCTCCCCTTCAGGTCATATTCTCAAGCAGGATAAGATGGGGATAAGATGACTAAAAGTTTTCTTCCTTTGCTTACCCACAGCCCTATAATAGGCTTCTGCTGGGCTTCCTTGGTTGCTTTCATCATCACTTTCACCACCAGAGGTCAGGGAAACCTTCCGATGAATCAGGGGTTCTGGAAATGATGCAGAAAAATACTGACTTATTAAAAATAATAAAGAACACTTATTTAGGGCTCACTGTGAACTCATTGCTTAAAATGTCATATATAATCTTTACAACCACTCTGAAATTGGTTGGGGTTTCCCAGGTGGCTCAGTGATAAAGAATCTGGCTGCAATTCAGGAGATGAGGGTTAACTCCCTGGGTGGGAAGATCCCCCAGAGGAGGAAATGGCAACCCACTCCAGTATTCTTGCCTGGGAAATCCTATGGACAGAGGAACCTGGAAGGCTACAGTCTATGGGGTCACAAGAGTCAGACACAACTCAGCAACTAAACAACACAAGAATGTGAAACTGGTATTGACAAACAGGTATATTCAAAATAAGTCTATGTCAGATTGTGATATTTTTAGGGTTCTTATGTCTTTAGATTCGTCTTGGCACCCAACATAAGGCAGTTCAACACAACGCCCTTGCCCTAAACAGCTCCAGATGCCAAGAATTGGCAAATTACTACTTTGGTTTCAATGGATGGTCAAAAAGGATCATCAAGGTAAGCTCTAGATTTTCTTTGACCAACCAGGCCCCTTTCAACATTGAACTCCTTGACTTTAGAAAGAAAACTAGAACTGGGCTACAGGGAGGAGATGGAAAAGACTTCCATGTGGAAGTATCTGAGCATGGACATGCCACCTAGAATTCGTGATCATCTCAGTGACTTAAATGGCAGTGTCCATAATTTTCTCCAGTATTTGTGTGATGTATAATAAAAAATAGTTCTCTGTACCTAGTAATTCATTTGCAAATCTCACTTGATTTTGAAGCTATATGACACCTCAACTATTAACTGGGATTGATGGGAGTTTTTTAGTTTTCAAAACAGAATATTTTGAAGTATAATCTTTAATTCAAAATCCTAACAGCTTCAGGATCTTTCTGACCCTGAAGAAGAAACGGAAAATGAAGATATGGTGGCACCTCTTCAGAGGCAAAGCCTGAAGTTCTTCTGTGCTTTAGAGGTGGTGTTGCCATCCTATGAGTGCAGAAGTCCAGGAGTTGGCATGGCTGAGGAACCTTTGGATAACTTGGAAGAAGGTCTGTTTTCCTTTCTTTCTGAAACACGCCTTTTCAGATACATCATCACCTTTGCCAAGCAGCTGAAGTCCTGGGCAGAGTTTCTCTCCTTTGCCACATAGGATTTTAACTTAGGCAATACCTGACAGGACCTTAAACTTTAGAGTTTTAGAACTGACTGCCTGCCAGGGAGGAGGGAAAATTAAGGTGGTTTTTTTTTTTTTTCCCATTTTTGGTTAATTGTTTTCTGCTAAAATAGTCCTTCAAATACAGATCTCTTGTGGCCTTCAGTTATCCCAACAAAATCATTGTCTAAAGATTTAAATAAACTCTTGTGTAAAGGTTCAGTCCTTTGCCTCCTATGGAAGGGCTTGAGTGGAGAAAGTCAAATGTAGATCCCTGGAAAGGGGATTCCCATTGGTATGGATTCCCATAGCACTTGGGCTTCAGTCAGAAGTAGGGCTGTTAGCAAAGGGAGTGGAGGAGGCCCCACCATCCACCTAAGAGTGATGCCTGGGGAGAGGCCAGAGCATCTGTCTCACTGTGTGAATCCAGCCCTCTCAACGCAGGAGTCTGCAGGAGCATGGCTGTAGCTTGTCCATGTGGAATCTGTGAGAAATGAGAGATTTGTGTCATGTTCTTGGTTTGCATCTCCCATCCAGTATTTCAGGAACTTCAAGAATAGATGTGAGCAGGGAAAACCTGCCCTGCCAGAATATAACTGCATCGTAGTCATTCAACCATACCCTAGTGTTGTGTTCACCCTTAATCACTAAGATAATGATCTAAGAATCACAGGTGCATTTTTAAATTTTTAAACATATAACCTAGAAATCAGTTATCCAGATAAGCATTTTAAATTCATTTGTTTTGGTTGGATTTAGGGCCATTATCACTCCTTATGAAAAGGAAGAAAACCCAGAAGCTTGCTATTCAGAAGGCTATGACGGATGCATTCCAGAAACTGCAGATTGTGGTTTTAGGTAAGACTTTTTTTGATTCTCCTTAAAGTACTTCAGTTTCAATGAGCAATTAAACTTATTTGAAAAGTTATTTGGATGAAAATAATGGTTATCTAAAACACAACATAGGGATTTCCCTGGTGGTCTAGTGGCTAAGACCCTGTGCTCCCAATACAGGGGGCCTGGGTTTGATCTCTCATCAGTGAAGTAGCATGTGGCTCCCACATGCCACAACTAAAGATTCTGCATGTCACAGCTAAGACCTGGCACAGCCAAGTAAATAGGTAAATAAAAAGTAAAAAAAAGAATGTTTAAAAATAAATAAAACACTACATATTCTTTCATTTACCAAATGCTTTCACAACAACAGTCTCAAATTTGTTCTTTGTGGCGTTTATGAGAAAAATGACACAAATATTATTGTCCCCACTGTTTAGATGTAGACTGACTTGCCTCAGTTCATATAGAAAGTGTTTGATCCGGTTCTTGTTTCTCGATTGCTGACGTATCATACAGAATAGTATAGTGACTATAAGCCTTGGACACCTGTGTTTGAGTCCTGACTTTGTCTCTTAGATTTTTGTTGTTGTTGCAATTTTAGGTTTTCTAGCCAGAGAGATTTGAAGGTATTAAATATCTCTAAGCTGCAATTTCTTTATCTATAAGTAGGGTTAGTATTTCAGCTTACCTTGTGGGGGATATTGTAAGATGATGAATGTAAAGTCTTAGAACCATGCCTGGAACATAGTAAACACAAAATATTTTGGCTATTATTATTATCGTCATTTTATTGAAGAGTTGATTAGATTATGTTTTTGGAATCAGTTTCAGTTTTCATTTCTGATATATTGGGTGAATACGATTCTTATATATACATTTTTTGTGAGCCTTGAGTGTGATCATGCTATTGAATAGATTGATTATGTACCCTATTGAGTTATATAGGGTGAGAATGTCACAGGCTGTGCCCAAAGGAAAGTTCATGGTTGGTATATCCCTGGAACAGAATTGCTCCCCTGTTTCACAGCCCTGCAGGCTTAGGGACTGAGAAATGCTAGCTAAGTTGTCAGAGACCTTATTTGCTTGTCAGAGACCTTATTTGCTTGTCAGAGTTGGCCTTGGACTGGTGTCAGCCTTCCGGCCTGGGCAGTTGTTCCAGTGAAGTTTGACTTCCCTGGTCACCAGGCAGAATCTCCATCTGTCAATTCCAGTAACAACCTTTGAGAACCAAACTAACTGTCTAGGTTGTTTGCTCAGGGGTTAGAGTTAGAACTGGACATGGAACAACAGACTGGTTCCAAATAGGAAAAGGAGTACATCAAGGCTATATATTGTCACCCTGCTTAGTTAACTTATATGCAGAGTACATCATGAGAAATGCTGGGCTGGAAGAAGCTCAAGCTGGAATCAAGATTGCCGGGAGAAATATCAATAACCTCAGATATGCAGATGACACCACCCTTATGGCAGAAAGTGAAGAGGAACTCAAAAGCTTCTTGATGAAAGTAAAAGAGGAGAGTGAAAAAGTTGGCTTAAAGCTCAACATTCAGAAAACTAAGATCATGGCATCTGGTCCCATCACTTCATGGGAAATAGATGGGGAAACAGTGGAAACAGTGTCAGACTTTATTTTGGGGGGCTCCGAAATCACTGCAGATGGTGATTGCAACCATGAAAGTAAAAGACGCTTACTCCTTGGAAGGAAAACTATGACCAGCCTAGATAGCATATTCAAAAGCAGAGACATTACTTTGCCAACAAAGGTCCATCTAGTCAAGGCTATGGTTTTTCCAGTGGTCATGTATGGATGTGAGAGTTGGACTGTGAAGAAAGCTGAGCGCCAAAGAATTGATGCTTTTGAACTGTGGTGTTGGAGAAGACTCTTGTGAGTCCCTTGGACTGCAAGGAGATCCAACCAGTCCATTCTAAAGGAGATCAGTCCTGGGTGTTCTTGGGAAGGAATGATGCTAAAGCTGAAACTCCAGTACTTTGGCCACCTGATGTGAAGAGTTGACTCATTGGAAAAGACTCTGATGCTGGGAGGGATTGGGGGCAGGAGGAGAAGGGGACAACAGAGGATGAGATGGCTGGATGGCATCACCGACTCAATGGACGTGAGTTTGAGTGAACTCTGGGAGTTGGTGATGGACAGGGAGGCCTGGTGTGCTGCGGTTCATGGGGTTGCAAAGAGTCAGACATGACTGAGCGACTGAACTGAACTGAACTGAATATGCAAATGGTGTTCCTTATATGCACTCAGAATTCCTTAAACTGAAAAGCCTGGTGGCTGTAGTTTGCCTTGAGGGAAGCTGTGTAGTCCAAAAGGTACATAGGCCAGTAAAATTCTCTCCAAAGCTTTGTTCATTGTATCTGGTAGAATTTTGGTCCCAAGTAGTAGACACTTGCCTCGCTTCTAATATGACATTTCCTGTATAGTCCAGTGGTATCTATCCCCGGTTTGAACTCACTTTGACCCCTCCTTAATGCCTTCCTATTGAATCATATTGTGATTGAACTGTTTTGTTTCCACAGCTTTTACTACATCATTCCTTAGTTCTTACTTCTAAGATCATAAAGGTTTTTGAACCAAAATTGATACTTCTCTTACATATTTTTTCACAAATAGTAATGATATGTGTCGAATGAGGGAACTGCTAGGAAAATGCTCTTGTTTTCTGCTTTTAGAAATAAAAAGAATGTCTAATTATTGGATGCTACCATTGTGCACAGGAAGTTTTGGAACAAAATTTCTGAATTGATATTTGTTAACTCTATTTCAGAAAGTGGTAAAATAGCTGTGGCGTATAGATCCTGTGAAGAGGTCACAGATGCTAGAACTGAAGAGGAACTACAGGATTTAATTCAAGTATGTGGAGAGAAAGACTGAAGGGATTCAAAGCCAGGGTAGCCATAATTCAAAACAGCTAGAAGATTCTTGGCATGTCTATGTCTGCTCAGCTCCATCATCCTTAGGGAAATGATAAACTCTGAAACTGCTTTTGAGGCAGGAAGTTTCTAGGAATTTTCCTGATGTCTGAGCCTTCTCTCTGACCCCTTATTTAAATTTGGAGAGCAGGGTTGAGGACCATGAGGTACTTGTACAGTTGTGGACACAGGAGAAGACACAGGCCTCTTAGAACTCCCCTCAAACAGAATTGTGGGCATTTGGGAACAAAGTAATTATGGCTTTAATTTGTTGTGATTATGCTACAGTGTGTGAAAACTGTATTAATGCCTTTCAAATAAGGTGTTCTACCCAGATTTCATATGTATTTTGTGTGAAATATTTTGCTGAAGGACCTTTCTGTAAACCAGTTATATGAATGCCTCAAATCAGGGATTAAGTTGTCAAAGTAATTTCTAAAAGAAAACATTAATGTACTGCATATAGGATTTTAAAAAAAAGAGCAAAAAATGTGTTTCATGTCATTGAGAACTTAATTTGGGGCTAGATTTCTGATTATTTAACCCACCCCAATGTTGCAAAGTGTGTTTTGAAGAGAAGAAAGTAGAGAAAGAAAAGGTGGTTATATCCTGAAAAACAAAAATTTTGAAAGTTTTTTCTTTACAAAATAATTATTTTAATTCAATTTAAATCAAATAAGTCAAGGAAACTTCAAACATACCCAAGTTTGGGCTTTTAGAAGGCTAACTTCCTATGAAATGAGAGAGGAAAGGATTCGGTATTGATGCTAAAGATTTTGGAAACCTGATTATAAAAACAAATCCGTTCCCAAATGAGGCCAATCTTTGAATCAGTTCCATTTAAAAAGCATTAGGTTGGACAGTGGGAATAAGATGAAGCTCTGCCAGGAGCCAGCACGGGAGTTCCCACCCATGACAAAGGTCATGCCGAGAGGCCTGATATACAAAGGCGAGTCAGGGCTCAAGGGGCCCCACTGGACCTGCCCGAGCATCTACCCCAAAACCAAAATTTGTCTGTTTTACTATTTCACGACTTTCACCAACTCTTCTGACATTAACAGGGGGCTATCCCCAACCACCTTTCTCTATAAGAAAATCAACTTAAAATTCTAGTTAATAAGTCTCCTGGGCATTATAGGAGTGTTTCAATTCAAACCCCTCTGATGACTTTCTAGCTTGCCTGACACGTTTGTTTGGACTCTTGCAGCTATGCTTGTGATTGTTCACAGCCTCCCAGCCACGAGAGGCACAGGAAGCTTAAGATATTCTAACAATGCAGAGCTTCTCAGAGAGTTAAAATCGTTAGAATAGAACTAGTAGAGGATTTCTTTGTTGAGCTAATGCTTGCTGCCAAGTTTCCATATCCCTTACCTACTGTGTCCCTGGGAGTGTACTGATTAATATAGTTGGTATATAGAAATATAAGTAGTAGCTTTAATGTTTGTAACCTTGGACCCTTGAGTTAATTCTTTTCTTGTTATAGCCCACCACACTTTTGCCCTATAGGAATGCAACTTTATCTAATGCTTTCAGAGGGTGGCGCCTGACTTAGAATAATCACCTTTAGAGAAAAATAAGTTTTCTGAAGAAAGGGTCATAAAATGTTAACAGGTCTCCTGACCAGAAGATGATGTAAAGCACCTAAAAGCTTTTGCATATGATAAGTTTGCAGAAAGAAAGCCTGGCTTCGATAAGGATCAAGGACTGCTGACCTTGCATGACTCTACCCGCCCCCCTCCCCCACATTATCCTCTATGCACAACTTAAGGTATAAAAACTACTTTGGAAAATAAAGTGTGGGCCTTGCTCACCAAAGCTTGGTCTCCCCATGTGGTTCTTTCTCTTTCCTTTTCAGGCTGATTCCCTGGAGTGCAGGGGCCCTCTGCGTTCACTTTCCTGCCTGGGCTTCTAAGACCCACTCGAGAAGGTGCCTAAGGTGGGGCACCTTCAGCTATTCAAGAGGGCGCCTGCGGCCTACGTGAACAGGGCAAGTCCCATGCTGGGGCTTTATTGGCTTTCTGCATAAACCAAGGAATATCAGCCTCTTTTCTCTCCTCTATTTTCTTAACTGAAAAATTCTTTCCTTATCTCTTTCTTTATTTCTCTCAGTCGCCGATGCCGTCCTCCCGAGGGAACCCCTGGATCCAATCGGGGCTGAACCCCAGTAAAGCTTTTCTTTTGGAGTTTAAATGTTAGAGGTCTTGCCAAACAAAAAGGACTACATTATTTAAAAGGACTGTGAAGAAAGTAAACTGTGTGCTTAGTTACAGTATTTCAAGAAAATTACTAAAACAGGCTGACTTTTAACATCTTCAGTGTTTTGTCCAGGTGTGTACACAGAGCAGGACTCTATAAAGTGACACTGCAATTTTTGTAGATTAATGGCTGTGTTGAAACGAGGTGGGATGGGGCAAGTTTTCCCATGGTAATGTAAAGGGCCATTCACTTGGTTAGACATTCTTTCCCAGAATGACTTGCTCACTTGCCCAAAGCCTCTCCTACAGAAATTTCAAAGTCATCACTGATTTGGTGGTAACCCTTAACAGCAAAGTGGTGAATTAATGACCAGACTTGGGTACTGAAAGTTTAGAGGAAAGAGCAACATTTTTTAATAACTTAAAAATTATAAGGTGTGTTCCCCTCCCGCCAGCCTAACTAGCCCTGCTCATTTTGCAGGTCAGCTGCTTTTCCTGGAAGCCGTGTGGCCAAGGGGAGGAAGAATGCCTCTCAGACTTAAGCTTTGAGGAGCAAGAGTTCACAGTGCCAGAACTGGACTAGCACTTCTGAATTTCCCAGAATGCTTGGCCTCTGGGGCTTCCTTGGGAAGCTCTGCATCCCCTTCCACTCCTCCCCCAACCCCTGGGCTGTCAGCGTCCAGGGCCATTTACGTCTGCAGCCCAAATCCTGCCTGGTTGCGCAGAGCCAGGGAGGGGCTGGGGTAGGCTGGGGAGAGGGCCCGACCGGAGGTCACTGTGCGAGAGGAAGGACGGCTTGGTTTGCGCCCTGGTGACTCTGGGAAAAAGGCGCACTCAGATGGCGCAGATTGGTTCGAACCTAATAAAGGTGTCGTAACTAAAGGTGTCGTAACTAAAGGGCTGGACGCGGGGCGGGGGAGGGGCGCGCGGTTGCTAACGGTGCGCGCTCGTTGCGGGCTCACATAACGGTTCGGCTCCCGCTCAGGGGCGGCGCTGGCGCCCCACTGGCCTGGGTCGCTGCGCCCGGGAGCCTCCGCATGTCATGTCCCCGCTGCGCCGCTGGCTCCTCCTTACCTGGCAACCGTTGTGGCTTTTGGTTCAGGCAGCTCAGCCTCTGGAGTGGGCCCAGGGCCCTGTCCAGTTGACCTCGGACCCCCCAGGGCTGACTGAGCCCTGGTCTTCACACTCCTCTGACCTCCTGCCCGAATTGCCCCATGCACTCACACCCCTGGCAGAGCCGGGGGGCTTTAATTACTTGACTTCCTCCTCTCCAGACCACATGTTGGCCCTGCCTCATGAGGATTTGAGTGAGACTCTGGTTCCATACCTAGACTCGGATTCAGCCGGAGAGCTGTTGGCAGAGCCAGATAAGTTTGCTATTCTACACGAGGATCTGGATGACAAGCTAACCCAGCATCAAAAGCTCCCAGTAGCAGTTCCAGTGCTAGATTGGGATCAGAATCAAGCCTTGGTTCTGCCTCCTCAACACAAAAGTAAGACTAAAACTATAGATCAGGCTGAAAATCACCAATCATTTGAAATACTTGTTCCACCTCTAGGTAGTAAGAGCTCAAAACCAACGAAGTTTATTGTTTCACCTTCAAACCTGAAGAAAGATCTTGTTAAGCATCGACCTCTTGCCAAAGTTGTTGTTGGAACTACAAGACAACTTGGAAAAAAAAATCAGGGTCTAGAAGAACTGCAGGATGATTATTTAGATTCCACTATGGATGCCTTTTATCCTGAGGAGAGCCTACCTACGGATTTTCTGGGGAGCCCAGATCAACCTCCAGAGCCCCCTGAGGCTGAAATTTCTTCATCTCAGCAGGTGCACCACACTCGCCGACCATCGCCCACTGAGCAGTTGGAATCTTTATCCCAAGAAGAGATGCCTGAGGAGGCTGAATCTTTTTCATCCCAGGAGGAGGCCCAGGCTCAGCATCTGGAGCCCACTGAAGAGGTAGAACTACCTCTACTTCAGCAGGAGGCTCTGTCTCAGTCTTCAGAGGCACCTAAGGAAGTGGAAACCTCAAGCCCTCAGGAGGCACTAGCCCAGCCTTTGGAGACACCTAAGGAGACTGTAGCTGGACCAGTAGAGCATCATAAAGTTCAGCAGTCACACTTGCACAATGTCACTGTTAAACCTCTGGATCTGGTGCTTACCTTGACTCCAGAGGTCACTAAAGAGGTGGAACCTTCTCCAGTTCAGCAGGAGATCCTATCTCAGCCTCCAGAGCACTTTGAGGGGTTAGAACCTCTTCCAGCCCAACAGGAGGCCCCATCTGAGTTTCCAGAGCAACAATATGGGGTTGAAACTCCTCCAGTGCAGCCGGAGGATCTATCTCAGCCTGCAAAGCATCCTGAGACGGCTGCATCTCTACTCCATCAAGAGACCCCAACTCAAGCTCCAGGGTTCCCTACTGAGTATGAATTCCAAGTTCCAATTAGCGATGAGGTAATAGTTCGACCTGGCATTGAACATCAGGTTCATTCAAACCTGCACAGTGTTACATTTCAACCTCATGATTTGGGACTTACCATCACTCCTACGCTCACTAAGCAAACTAAATTTCCTGCAACTCAGCAGAAGCCTCCAGAGACCCTGGGGGAGGTTGAACTTTCAAGTGAGCAGGAGCAACCGGCTCAGCCTTCTGAGGTTACCGGGGAAGTTGAAGCTTTTCCAAGCCAGCAGGAGACCACAGGCCAGGCCCCCGAAGAAGTGGAGCCTTCTTCAAGTGAACAGGAGCAACTAACTCAGCCTTCTGAGCCTACTGGGGAAGTTGAACCCTCTCTCACCCAGCAGGAGACCCTGACTCAGCTGTCAGACTCTTTTGGAGTAGCTGAATCTTCTCCAGTCCAGGAGGAAGATGCTGCTCCGTCTCCAGAGTCCCCTAATGAGGCTGAATCTTTTCCCACCCAGCAGGAGACCCTAGCTCTGTCTCCAGTGGAGACAGAATCTGCTGCAACCCTGGTGGAGCAACCTGGTCAACATTCAGGCATATCCAATATCACTGTCAAACCTGCAGATCTAGAGCTTACCATAACCACAGAACCCACTCCAGTGGCAGGACTTTCTCCAAGTCAGCAGATACCTTTGGCTCAGTCCTCAGTGCCCCTTACTAATGCAGAATTTTCTGCATCCCCGCCAGAGGCCCCCACGCTGCTTTCACAGTTGCCTGAGGAAGTTGAACCTTTGCCAATTCAAGTGCCAGCTCCAGTCCCATCTCCAGAAGCTGTTACCCAAATTACACCTTCAGAACAACAGGAGACCCCAGCTCAGGATCCTCAGGCTCATGAGATTGTACCTTCTCCACCCCAGCAGGAGGCCACAGCTCAGCGTCCAGAGCTATCTAATGAAATTATAGTTATCTCTCCAGAACATCATGTGACAACAGTTTCTTCTCTAGGTCAGCTTCTGCAGCAGCCCAGCGCCACTATCAAACCTGTGGATCTTGCACTCACCATCACTCCAGCATTCACTAATAAGGTCAAAACGTCTCCACCCCAAAAGGAAACCTTAGCTCAGTCTACAGTGTCCCCTGGGCAGTTAAAACCTTTGTCAGTCCAGCAAGAGGTTTCAAATCAGCCACTGACTGCCTCTGAAAATGAACTTTTTGTGGCCCAGCATGAGCAACCAGCTCAGCCTCCAAAGGACACCGACGATGCTGCTACTCAATCTTTAGTAGAGAATGAGGTAACAGACTCACCTCTGGGTCTAGTGTTGCCTCATATCACTGCAAAATCCGTGGATCTGGCAGTTGCCCTAACTCCAGGCCCCACTAAAGAGCTTGAACATTCTCCAGTGCAGCTGGAGAACTCTGCTCATACTCCAGATCCCCCTGGGGGGATAGAGCTTCCGTTAGCCCAGGGGGGACACCCAGCTCAGTCTCCGGTTCCCCAGGGGAGCTCAACTGTATCTCTCAAGCCCCCCAAGGAGGTGGTGTCTTCTCCCACACAGCAGGTGCTTCAGACTCAGACATCAGAATCCCCTGCAAAGATGGAACCACTTCCAGCCCCTCAGGGGACCCTTCCTCAGCTTCTACGGCCCCCTCAGAATGTAGGGTCTTCTCCAAACCAAGAGGAGTTCCCAGCCCTACCCCGTAAAGAGACAGAACCTTCTCCAGCCCTGCAGGGCACCCCATCTCAGCCTCCAGTGCCACCTACAGAAATTGTAGCACAAACTCCAATGCTTTATGAGGTGACAGTTTCAACATCAGGACAGGATCAGACTCATCATTCAAACTTAACCAGTGCCACAGTCAAACCTTTGGCCCAGAAGCCTACCATAACTCCAGAACCTACACCCCTGGAGGCGACAATTCCTAATCCAGAGCAGGTTCAAGTTCAACATCCAACCTTGACTGAGGTCACAGTTCAACCTTTGGACCTTGAACTGACCATAAGGCCAGAGCCTACCAAGGAGGAAGAACCTTCTCCAACCATGCAGGAGCTACCACCTCAGCCTGTAAAGCCACCTAAGGAGGTTGTGGCTGATTCAACTCCAGGCCAGTATCAAGCTCAGAATCCAACACTGCCCAGCATCACAGTTCAGCCTCTTAACCCGGAGCCTACTGTAACTCCAGAGCCTACTGTAGAAGCTGAATCCTCTACAGCTCTTCGCCCCAAACCCCCTGAGGTGACGCTTCCAAATCCAGAGCAAGTTCAGTCTCAGTTGACGGAGTTTGCAGTTCAACCTTTGGACCTGGAACTTACCATAACTCCAGAATCCACAAATGAGGCTGAATCTTCTCCAGCCACACAGGAGACCCCAGCTCAGCATCCAGTGCAGCAAGAGGTGACTGTTCCAATGCCAGCTCAGAGCCAACTGCCGCCCAGTGTCACAGTTCAACCATCGGACCAGAGGCCTAACACAACTCCAGAACCTACGACAGAGGCTGAATATTCCACAGGCCTGCAGCAGACTGCAGCTATTCCACCATACCCCGAGTTAACACTGCCACATCCAAAGCCAGTCCAGTCTCAGCGCCCAGCCTTGAGTGAGGTCACCTTTCAATCTTTGGACTTGGAACTTACACTAACTCCAGAATCCACTGTGGAGGTCGAACCTTCTCCAACTGTGCAGCAGACCCAAGCTCAGCCTCCAAAACCCATTAAGGAAGTTGTAGCTCAGCCTCCATTGTATTCCGAGGTGACAGGTCCAGCACTCGAGGCGGCGTCGCCGGCTGTCACCGCTTATCACGTGGACCTGGAGCTTACCGTAACTCCAGAACCTGCTACATCTGAACCTTCTACTTCCCTGCCACAGACCACAGCGTCTCCTTCAGAACAGCCTGAGGGGACACCTGCCCATCCAAACCTGACTGAAGTCACGGTTCAACCTATGGATGTGGAAGTTAACGTTACCGCAGTGAATAATACAGAGACTGAACCTCCTCCAACCCTGCAGGAGACCCCAAGTAAGGATCAAAGTCAGCCTCCAACATCACCCAGCGTCACAACTCATCATGCAAACCTGGAGCTTACCATAACCCCGGAACCTGCTATGGTGTCTGAATATTCTACCGCCCTGCAGCAGACCACGGCTCCCCCAGAGGTGACACTTCCACCACCAAACCTGACTCAAGCCACAGTCCCAACTGTGGACCTGGGAGTTAGCATATCTCAGCAACCGAGGCCATCTGAGATGATATCTCAGGTGGTGCTTTTTCCTTTGACTCCATTTTCAGAACCCAAAAGTCCCCCTGGTGTAAAACGTATCCTAGGAAAGAAGCAACCAGTACAGAATGCCCCCACAACCATCAACGTATGTAAGCTCTGTACCTGCAAAGACGAGACGCTGTCGTGTGTTGGTCTGAGTGCAAAGCAGAAGCTCCACAGAGTGCCTGAGCCAGGGCCCAACTCCTACAATGGCACCTTCACCATCTTGTAAGAATGGCCTTTATTTGTTCTCTGCATCCTGCCTAACATGGCAGCCCCTCTTGCAGGTTTTCCTGGGTCTTTCTCATCTCCCCAACCCATATTGACTGACTTGCTATTTTTAACCTTTCATTTGTCAATGATTCCTTATATTCATTCTCCTCCTTACTATTGTTCCCTCTTCTCCAGTCTTTTACTTATAATCACCCCTATTCTTTTTCCTTCTCTATTTTTTTACCCCATTATTTAATTCCTCCACATCTACTCTTCTCCCATCTTTGCTCCATCCTCTTTACAGCAACATGTCCCTCTCCCCACCTCCTTGGTGGTGAAACAACAAATGGTTAAGAGTAGAGATTCCAGAGCTGAACTGCCTGGGTTTGAACCCACATCTGTAATTTGTTAGCTTTGTGACTCAATTTCCGCATCTGTAAAGTGGGAATGATGATAGTCGTCATCTCATAGGATTGTTGTGAGATTTAGATGAGTTAATACATGTAAAGTTCTTATATCAGTGCCTAACATATATGGGCTTTCCTGGTGCCTCAAATGGTTAAGAATCTGCCTGCAATGTGGGAGACCCAGGTTCGATCCCTGGGTCAGGAAGATCCCCTGGAGAAGGAAATTGCCATTTCCAGTATTCTTGCCTAGAGGATTCCATGGACAGAGGAGCCTGGCAGGTTCCATAGGGTCTCAAAGAGTCAGACCCAACTGAGCGACTTAACACACACAATACCTGTAAAACAAAATACATGCAAAATACATGTAAAACATCAGTGCCTAGCATATATGTTAGTGTTAGCTATTATTATATTCAGTTCCTCAGTTATATCTAGAACTCATCTTTGTCACCTGACTTTCTATGTATAACACCCATTTTGTGCCCAACACAAGGCTAAGTACTGTGGGCACCACAAAAGTATGACATTGTCTACAGAACATGACAATGATAGGTGAGAAGAAAGGGGATGTGCTTTAAAAGGGAGATAATATGCAGTTAAGCATTAAAAGAGATACAGATATCTGCTGTAGTTCACCAGAACCTGTAATCATTAGGGTGTGGAGGTCAGGGAAAGCTGCATGGATAAGTTAAAACTTCAGCTGGGACTAAAACACTGGCTGTGATTTGTTAGAGAAGAAACAGAGAGCATGGTCTAGGCAAATGTATGCCTGCGAGGATGATCAGGATTTCATAGATTAGTCTGGCTGTAAAAAGAAGTGGGTCGGTGGTGGTGGTTTAGTAGCTAAGTCATATCTGACTCTTTGTGACCCCATGGACTGTACTCCACCAGGCACTGCCACCAATGGGATTTCCCAGGCAAGAATTCTGGAATGGATTGCTGTTTCCTTCTCCAAGGGATCTTCCTGACCCAGGGATCAAACACACATCTGCATTGGCAAGTGAATTCCTTATCGCTGAGCCACCAGGGAAGCCCAAAAGATTGGGTTAGAGAACAATGAAAGCTATGATTATGAAAAACCTTGGCTATCCTAGAGGTTTGAAAGCAATGATGTAAGACATGCGGAGCCACTGAAAGTTTTCAAGCAAGAAAGACAAATAATTAAAACAAGAGAATTATTAAGGCCAAATAGAATGGTCTAGCAAAATCTAGGGGTAAAGTGAGAAAGGGCTGAATTAGAGTGGTTGTGAGAGGAGTAGAAAGAAAATCATGAGAGCGTGACAAAGGCAAAACCAACTAGATGCAGTCATTGACTAGCACTGGGGGACTTGGGTATGTGGGAAAGAGAAAAATTGCATATGTTGATGGGGCTTCCCAGGTGGTGCTAGTGGTAAAGAACCCACCTGCCAAAGCAGGAGACGTAAGAGACATGGGTTGATTCCCTGGGTTGGGAAGATCCCCTGGAGAAGGAAATGGCAACCCATTCCAATATTCTTGCCTGGAGAATTCCATGGAGAGAGGAGCCTGGCAGGTTACAGTCCATGGAGTTGCAAAGAGTTGGACACAATTGAAGCGACTTAGCATGCATGCACGATGGGGAGAATGATGGTGGTATAACAAGTGGAAATATAGCAGTTGGGAAGGAGAGCTAGTTTGAGGAAGATGAGTTCCGTTTTAAGCATTTAAGGTTTGATCCCTCGGTTGGGAAGATCACCCAGAAAAGGGAATGGCTACTCACTCCAGTATTCTTGCCTGGAGAATCTCATGAACAGAGGAGCCTGGCGGGTTTATAGTCCAGAAGGTCACAAAGAGATGGACTAAGCACACACATTGGGAAGCTGTGGGAATTAAAAATCTGTTTTTCTTCTGCATTTGAATATTCCCCATAAGGTGGCCATGGTTCTTTTACATATTTTCTTCATTCTTTTCCTGCCTATTCAAGGATATAACCTCTGTTTCTCCACAGAAATTTCCAAGGAAACTATATTTCTTACATTGATGAAAATATATGGAAGGCATACCGTTGGGCTGAGAAACTGTGAGTATATTCTCTCCAAATGTGAATACAAACTGCTAACTGTCTTATAAGAGTTTAGTATGTATCCTTCCAGACTCTTTCGTATACATTTGAATACATATATATTTCCAGATAACCAAATAGGTTTGTTGTATGATTTTCTTATCTTTTTTACACAAATGAAAAATCCTGCAACTTGACTCTTTCATTTCATGATGTCTTAGATTACTTTCATTCCTAGTACATAGAGGGTTAACCCATTCATTTCAACTCCTGAATAATATTGCATAGTATAAATGTATCACAGTTTAATAATGCCCCTATGGAAGAATGTTTGTATGTCCAGTTTTCTTGTTGCATGCATTGCTGCAATGAATATCCTCATACAGGCACCTCTGTGAATCTGGTCAGGTATTTCTGTAGAATAGATATCTAGAAATGGGATTATTGGGGCAAAGCCTATGTAGATATAAATTTTTCAGTTCAGTTCAGTCTCTCAGTCATGTCCAACTCTGTGACCCCATAAACCGCAGCACAGCAGGCCTCCCTGTCCATCACCAGCTCCCAAAATCATGTCCATTGAGTTGGTGATGCCATCTAACCATCTCATCCTCTGTCATCCCCTTCTCCTTCTGCCCTCAATCTTTCCCAACATCAGGGTCTTTTCAAATGAGTCAGCTCTTCTCATGAGGTGGCCAAAATATTGGAGTTTCAGCTTCGACATCAGTCCTTCCAATGAACACCCAGGACTGATCTCCTTTAGGATGGACTGGTTGGATCTCCTTGCAGTCCAAGGGACGCTCAAGAGTCTTCTCCAACACCACAGTTCAAAAGGATCAATTCTTCTGTGCTCAGCTTTCTTTATAGTCCAACTCTCACATCCATACATGACTACTGGAAAAACCATAGTCTTGACTAGACAGACCTTTGTTGGTAAAGTAATGTCTCTGCTTTTGAATATGCTGTCTAGGTTGGTCATAACTTTCCTTCCAAGGAGTAAGCGTCTTGTAATTTCATGGCTGCAATCACCATCTGCAGTGATTTTGGAGCCCAAAAAAATAGTCTGACACTGTTTCCACTGTTTCCCCATCTATTTCCCATGAAGTGATGGGACCAGATGCCATGATCTTAGTTATCTGAATGTTGAGCTTTAAGCCAACTTTTTCACTCTCCTCTTTCACTTTCATCAAGAGGCTCTTTAGTTCCTCTTCACTTTCTGCCATAAGAGTGATGTCATCTGCATATCTGAGGTTATTGATATTTCTCCCAGCAGTCTTGATTCCAGCTTGTGCTTCATCCATCCCAGCGTTTCTCATGATGTACTCTGCATATAAGTTAAATAAGCAGGGTGACAATATACAGCCTTGATGTACTCCTTTTCCTATTTGGAACCAGTCTGTTGTTCCATGTCTGGTTCTAATTGTTGCTTCCTGACCTGCATATAGGTTTCTCAAGAGGCAGGTCACGTGGTCTGGTATGCCCATCTCTTTCAGAATTTTCCACAATTTATTGTGATCCACACAGTCAAAGGCTTTGGCATAGTCAATAAAGCAGAAATAGATGTTTTTCTGGAACTCTCTTGCTTTTTCGATGATCCAGCAGATGTTGGCAATTTGATCTCTGGTTCGTCTGCCTTTTCTAAAACCAGCTTGAACATCAGGAAGTTCACAGGTCACGTATTGCTGAAGCTGGCTTGGAGAATTTTGAGCATTACTTTACTAGTGTGTGAGATGAGTGCAGTTGTGTGGTAGTTTGAGCATTCTTGGCATTGCCTTTCTTTGGGATTGGAATGAAAACTGACCTTTTCCAGTCCTGTGGCCACTGCTGAGTTTTCCAAATTTGCTGGCATATTGAGTGCAGCACTTTCACAGCATCATCTTTCAGGATTTGAAATAGCTCCACTGGAATTCCATCACCTCCACTAGCTTTGTTCGTAGTGATGCTTTCTAAGGCCCACTTGACTTCACATTCCAGGATGTCTGGCTCTAGGTCAGTGATCACATCATTGTGATTATCTTGGTCGTGAAGATCTTTTTTGTACAGTTCTTCTGTGTATTCTTGCCACCTCTTCTTAATATCTTCTGCTTCTGTTAGGTCCCTACCATTTCTGTCCTTTATCAAGCCCATCTTTGCATGAAATGTTCCCTTGGTATCTCTAATTTTCTTGAAGAGATCTCTAGTCTTTCCCATTCTGTTGTTTTCCTCTATTTCTTTGCGTTGATCTCTGAGGAAGGCTTTCTTATCTCTCCTTGCTATTCTTTGGAACTCTGCATTCAGATGCTTTTATCTTTCCTTTTCTCCTTTGCTTTTTGCTTCTCTTCTTTTCACAGCTATTTGTAAGGCCTCCCCAGACAGCCATTTTGCTTTTTTTGCATTTCTTTTCCATGAGGATGGTCTTGATCCCTGTCTCCTGTATAGTGTCACGAACCTCATTCCATAGTTCATCAGGCACTCTATCTATCAGATCTAGTCCCTTAAATCTATTTCTTACTTGCACTGTATAATCATAAGGGATTTGATTTAGGTCATACCTGAATGGTGTAGTGGTTTTCCCTACTTTCTTCAATTTAAGTCTGAATTTGGCAATGAGTTCATGATCTGAGCCACAGTCAGATCCTGGTCTTGTTTTTGTTGTCTATATAGAGCTTCTCCATCTTTGGCTGCAAAGAATATAATCACTCTGATTTCAGTGTTGACCATCTGGTGATGTCCATGTGTAGAGTCTTCTCTTGTGTTGTTGGAAGAGGGTGTTTGTTATGACCAGTGCATTTTCTTGGCAAAACTCTGTTAGTCTTTGCCCTGCTTCATTCCGTATTCCAAGGCCAAATTTGCCTGTTACTCCAGGTGTTTCTTGACTTCTTACTTTTGCATTCCAGTCCCCTATAATGAAAAGGACATCTTTTTTGGGTGTTAGTTCTAAAAGGTCTTGTAGGTCTTCATAGAACCGTTCAGCTTCTTCAGCATTACTGGTTGGGGCATAGACTTGTATTACTGTGATATTGAATGATTTGCCTTGGAAACGAACAGAGATCATTCTGTCATTTTTGAGATCGCATCCAAGTACTGCATTTCAGACTCTTTTGTTGACCATGATGGCTACTCCATTTCTTCTGAGGGATTCCTGCCTGCAGTAGTAGATATAATGGTCATCTGAGTTAAATTCACCCATTCCAGTCCATTTCAGCTCGCTGATTCCTAGAATGTCGACATTCACTCTTGCCATCTCTTGTTTGACCACTTCCAATTTGCCTTGATTCATTGACCTGACATTCCAGGTTCCTACGCAATATTGCTCTTTACAGCATCGGACCTTGCTTCTATCACCAGTCACATCCACAGCTGGGTATTGTTTTTGCTTTGGCTCCATCCCTTCATTCTTTCTGGAGTTATTACTCCACTGATCTCCAGTAGCATATTGGGCACCTACTGACCTGGGGAGTTCCTCTTTCAGTATCCTATCATTTTGCCTTTTCATACTGTTCATGGGGTTCTCAAGGCAAGAATACTGAAGTGGTTTGCCATTCCCTTCTCCAGTGGACCACATTCTGTCAGATCTCTCCACCATGACCCGCCTGTCTTGGGTTGCCCCACGGGCATGGCTTAGTTTCATTGAGTTAGAAAAGGCTGTGGTCCTAGTGTGATTAGATTGACTAGTTTTCTGTGAGTATGGTTTCAGTGTGTCTGCCCTCTGATGCCCTCTTGCAACATCTACCATCTTACTTGGGTTTCTCTTACCTTGGGCGTGGGGTATCTCTTCACGGCTGCTCCAGCAAAGCGCAGCTGCTGCTCCTTCCCTTGCACCAGGGGTATCTCCTCACCGCCTTTCTTCCTGACCTTCAACGTGGGATAGCTCCTCTAGGCCCTCCTGCGCCCCGCGCAGCCACTGCTCCTTGGACGTGGGGTTGGTCCTCCCTGCCGCCACCCCTGGCCTCGGGCATGGGGTAGCTCCTCCCGGCCGCCGCCCCTGGCCTCAGGTGTGGGTAGCTCCTCCCGGCCGCCACCCCTGACCTTGGACTCAGGGTAGCTCTTCTCGGCCATTCCTGTGCCGTCGCAGCCCGGCACTTTTGGCCGCTGCCCCTGATCTCGGATGTGGGGTAACTCCTCTTGGCCACCGCCCTTTGGGCATGGGGTCCTTCCGGCTTCTGCCCCTGCCCTCGGGCGTGGGGTTGCTCCTCCTGACCACCGCCCCTGACCTCGGACATGGGGTAGCTCCTCTCGGCTGCCACCGCTGACCTCGGACGCAGGGTAGCTCTTCCCGACTGCGGTCCCTGACCTCAGACGCGGGGTAGCTCCTCCTGGCCGCCACCCCTGGCCTCGGGCGTGGGGGCATGGGGTAGCTCCTCCCGGCCGCCGTCCCTGACCTCAGACGCGGGGTAGCTCCTCTCGGCCGCCGCCCCTGGCCTCGGGCATGGGGTTGCTCCTCCCGGCCACCACCCCTGGCCTCGGGTGTCGGGTAGCTCCTCTCGGCTGCCGCCCCTGACCTTGGACGCAGGGTAGCTCTTCTCGGCCATTCCTGTGCCGTCGCAGCCTGGCACTCTCGGCCGCTGCCCCTGACCTCGGACGTGGGGTAACTCCTCTTGGCCGCCGCCCTTCGGGCATGGGGCCCTCCTGGCTTCTGCCCCTGACCTCGGACGTGGGGTAGCTCCTTTTGGCCGCCGCCCTTCAGGCATGGGGTCCTCCCGGCTTCTGCCCCTGACCTCGGACGTGGGGTAGCTCCTCTCGGCTGCAGCCGCCCGCGCTTACCCTCATGAATGATGGTAAATGGATGATTTGTTTTAAATAAAAGTATCAGATAGTTGATAACCCATCACTTTTTGAATTCATTCAATAAATATTTTTTTGAGTGTCTTCTATGTGCCAGGAACTGTTTTACATGCTGGGAGACAGGCCCCAAAACAAAAAAGACCAAGTATTCCAGTTCTTAGGGGGGTTACAAATATATAAAAATAAGTAAGTATAGTAAATAAATAGATATAATTTTAAGTTTGATGAATACTTTGGAGAGAAAGAAAGCAAAGTCCAGTAAATCACTTCTAGAATGGCCTACTATTTGCATTATACGTATAGTTGAGTCAAAGAAACACTGAGCCCTCTCAGTTTTCTAGAAGTTGCAGAATGGAGAGAAGGATAATTGTCTATAAATATAGAATCAAGAATGAATGTGAAACTTAGAAGATTGCCTTAGATAAGAACCCTGGTCAGAAGTAAAACATGGATGTTTCTTAAACATTACTTCATGCCTGGTTTTGATATTTTCATGACGTGAGAAAGTTTTCGATCTGGCTTGATTCCCCATAGTTTTAAATTTCTTGCCTCAGAATGAATGTTTGGAGTTCTACAGATCAGTAGACTTTATTTCAGTTAGTTGCTTATTTGAAGCTCTTTTTGGGGGTACTTTTTGGCGACTGACACTCTCAGTCTAAACTTTACTTCTAGGTTGCATTTATTACTGTTATTTTTTAAAATTTTAATATCCTGCCATCCAAACAAGTCCACAAAAAGAAACCCCATTAATTTAAAATACATATTCTTGGTTACTCTCTGTCCTCCCACAATATTCAAACTCCAACTAGTCTGCTATGGGCATCAGCCAATCAAAGAAGACAGTGCAGTGAAGAGTTGATGATCAGCCCCATCTCTTCACTGTCCTGATTGAGTCCTTGTCAGTGTTCAGACTTATAACTAGTACATACGAGTTTCACTTCTGTCTCAACCTTTTTCATATATCATTATTTCCTGTGACTTTTGTAAATCACCTATGGTGTACACAGTTTTTTTACACGATGTGGGGAGGTAGAGTTCTTTCCAACTTTCGAAGTTATGAAAAGGGTTACTATAAATGTCGTTGGGCATATTGATTTGAGCTTCCCAGGTGGAGCTAGTAGTAAAGAACCTGCCTACCAATGCAGGAGACATAAGAGATGCAGGTTTGATCCCTGGATTAGGAAGATCCCCTGGAGGAGGAAATGGCAACTTACTCCAGTTTTCTTGCCTGGGAAATCCCATGGATAGAGGAACCTGGCAGGCTACAGTAAGTGGAGTTGCTTCTGTCTTGAACTTTCATATATCATTGTTTCCTGTGACTTTTGTATATCACCTATGGTTTTGCTATGTGATGTGGGGAGGTAGAGTTCTTTCCAACTTTTGAAGTTATGGAAAGGGTTACTATAAACGTCGTTGGACATACTGATTTGTTTTTTCTTTTCGAATCATTTCCATGGAAATATGAAACCACTACGTAACCGAGGTGAGGAAAGAGTCAGTCTTAGCACCATCTGTTGACCATTCCCCCTTCACCTGTCCATCACTGCTGTTCTTTCTAACATGGTGAATTTCAAATTGAGGTCAGGATCTTTGAAGCATTTTCAGGACTCTGAGAGTTCTTTGTGGAAATTCTGTGGGAATAAAGTCTTCTGTGTTTTTGTTTTAGTGATCCTTTGTATATGCCTTTGAAAATGTATATGCCTGTATTCTATATAATATGAAGCATCTTATAACTGAGTTACAGAGTTTCCAGGTAGTAATACTTTAATTCTCATAAGCTATGAGTAAAGAATTAATTTATGAGATGGAATCAAGCTATGAGGTGGAATTAATATAAATATGTGACCAAGATACACTGTGAGTGAAAAACAATGTTTTAAATGCAGAAATCAGTGAAAATATTCACAAGGCAACATAGCGTGTGCTCAGATCCCCAAGACTCTTGAAGAATGTACCACTGTTAATATTGCAAGGAAGGGGATTCTTGCAGGCAAGAGAAACTGACCTCTGATATCTTTATAGAGTTTCTTCTGTACTAAAGTCAGAGAGAAAGCTGTGATTGGAAAGGTCTGCCCAGGGACTCCTCAGATGCTGACAGGATTCTTTTCTGACATGAGTGGTATCACACAGGGATTTGTTTCATAATTATTAAACTGAACAATTGTATATATTTTATGCGTATTTTTAAATATGCAAATAATTTTCAAAAAAGTTTTACTAGAGGGAAAAAATCAAATGGCTTCATTTGCAGCCCTGATACAGTTCTGTGTGGAACTTCCCAATAAGGTTTGGGAAAAGAGAAGAGGGAAGGATACCTCTGCAATGTTGGTGCTGCCCAGAGTTGGATTCTAAGAGAAATCCTGTGATCTAGGGAGTGGGCATTAACTGAATGATCTGTATGATTTGGTGGGAAGAGTGGATGGAGTGTGTGTGTATGTGTGTGTGTGTGTGATGGAGAGAGATGGACACAGCAAAGAATGTGAGGAGAAAGGTTTAAATGAAAACAGAGCAGAAGTTGCCACCCCTAAATTAAATAAAAATTAGGGTGTTTAGATGGCACCATTACTTAGCTTCCTCCGCTTACAGGAGTACTATGTAGTAAATGGTTATAGTTATTCTGCATTTTGATTGAGAACCTTTTCATTTTTCAGAATTCTCAGTGAAAATTCGTTGACTGAATTACACAAGGACTCATTTGAAGGCTTGCTATCCCTCCAATATTTGTAAGTTAATTAGTAAATCATATTTATTTATGAGATCTTCTCTATAAAATAACTATGGGATTCAAATTAGATAATCTCTTCAATTTCTTCCACCCATACAATTCTACAATTTTGTAAGTCTGTGTAGGGCCCAAGCCCACCTCTACCATTAAATACCTCCTAATCATTTTTAACTTAATTATTTAGACAAGATATAGATAGGAAAATACCCTTTAGTTGTAGAGGAAAAGTGGTAATGGGATCTGAGCAATTATAGACTCCCATGTCTATAACATTATATATAAATGTTCATATACTATCTGCTTATATTTTGTTCATGACTCAAATATGACCCATGGTCCATTTTTATACAGCCCATAAGTTTAAAATGATTTTTAAAGGGTTGTAAATGAAAAAAAAGAGAGAGAGAAATAAAGAAATATATGTGACAGAGACTGTGTGGCCTGCAAAGCCTAAGATATTTACTCCCTGGCCTTTTTGGAAAAGGTTTGAAAAATTTGTTTTAGGAAAATGAGAGAAATTAAAGTTAACTTCAAATTGTCACCCACGGGAAAGAAAATATAGAGCACTTACATTAGTGTGAATGCCATTAACTCATAATTTTGATAATTTAATCTAAGCTAAAACTGGATCAGTTCAGTTCAGTCGCTCAGTCGTGTCCGACTCTTTGCGGACACGAAAGAGTCCCCATGAATCGCAGCACACCAGGCCTCCCTGTCCATCACCGATTCCCAGAGTTCACTCAGACTCACATCCATTGAGTCGGTGATGCCATCCAGCCATCTCATCCTCTGGCATCCCCTTCTCCTCCTGCCCCCAATCCCTCTCAGCATCAGAGTCTTTTCCAGTGAGTCAACTCTTCGCATCAGGTGGCCAAAGTACTGGAGTTTCAGCTTTAGCATCATTCCTTCCAAAGAACACCCAGGACTGATCTCCTTTAGAATGGACTGGTTGGATCTCCTTGCAGTCCAAGGGACTCTCAAGAGTCTTCTCCAACACCACAGTTCAAAAGCATCAATTCTTTGGCACTCAGCTTTCTTTAGAGTCCAACTCTCACATCCATACATGACCACTGGAAAAACATAGCCTTGACTAAATGGACCTTTGCTGGCAAAGTAATGTCTTTGCTTTTGAATATGCTATCTAAGCTGGTCAAAACTTTCCTTCCAAGGAGTAAGCGTCTTGTAATTTCATGGCTGCAATCACCATCTGCAGTGATTTTGGAGCCCCCCAAAATAAAATTGGACACTGTTTCCCCATCTATTTCCCATGAAGTGATGGGACCAGATGCCATGATCTTCATTTTCTGAATGTTGAGCTTTAAGCCAACTTTTTCACTCTCCTCTTTCAATTTCATCAAGAGGCTTTTGAGTTCCTCTTCACTTTGTGCCATAAAGGTGGTGTCATCTGCATATCTGAGGTTATTGATATTTCTCCCAGCAATCTTGATTCCAGTTTGTGCTTCTTCCAGCCCAGCGTTCCTCATGATGTACTCTGCATATAAGTTAAATAAGCAGGGTGACAATATACAGCCTTGATGTACTCCTTTTCCTATTTGGAACCAGTCTGTTGTTCCATGTCCAGTTCTAACTGTTGCTTCCTGACCTGCATATAGGTTTCTCAAGAGGCAGGTCAGGTGGTCTGGTATGCCCATCTCTTTCAGAATTTTCCACTATTTATTGTGATCCACACAGTCAAAGGCTTTGGCATAGTCAATAAAGCAGAAATAGATGTTTTTCTGGAACTCTCTTGCTCTTTCCATGATCCAGCGGATGTTGGCAATTTGATCTCTGGTTCCTCTGCCTTTTCTAAAACCAGCTTGAACATCTGGAAGTTCGTGGTTCACGTATTGCTGAAGCTGGCTTGGAGAATTTTGAGCATTACTTTACTAGCATGTGAGGTGAGTGCAATTGTGTGGTAGTTTGAGCATTCTTGGCATTGCCTTTCTTTGGGATTGGAATGAAAACTGACCTTTTCCAGTCCTGTGGCCACTGCTGAGTTTTCCAGATTTGTTGGCATATTGAGTATAGTACTTGCACAGCATCATCTTTCAGGATTTGAAATAGCTTAACTGGAATTCCATCACCTCCGGTAGCTTTGTTCATAGTGATGCTTTCTAAGGCCCACTTGACTTCACATTCCAGGATGTCTGGCTCTAGGTCAGTGATCACACCATTGTGATTATCTTGGTCATGAAGATCTTTTTTGTACAGTTCTTCTGTGTATTCTTGCCACTTCTTCTTAATATCTTCTGCTTCTGTTAGGTCCATACCATTTCTGTCCTTTATTGAGCCCATCTTTGCATGAAATGTTCCCTTGGTATCTCTAATTTTCTTGAAGAGATCTCTAGTCTTTCTCATTCTGTTGTTTTCCTCTATTGCTTTGCATTGATCGCTGAGGAAGGCTTTCTTATCTCTCCTTGCTATTCTTTGGAACTCTGCATTCAGATGCTTTTATCTTTCCTTTTCTCCTTTGCTTTTTGCTTCTCTTCTTTTCACAGCTATTTGTAAGGCCTCCCCAGACAGCCATTTTGCTTTTTTGCATTTCTTTTCCATGGGGATGGTCTTGATCCCTGTCTCCTGTACAATGTCACGAACCTCCATCCATAGTTTATCAGATGCTATTGAAGCAATGCTGTTCAAATGGAACCTTGAGAAAAACTCAGTGAATTAGGCCCTTCATTACTTCTATGAAATACTTTATAAGCTGATTATTTTATGTTAGCATCCATATGCTCATTCTTTTTTAAAAATGCCAATCAATAAAAAAGCTAAAAAGCAATATGCCAAGATTGGGGGCAAGAGGAGAAGGGGACGACAGAGGATGAGATGGCTGGATAGCATCACTGACTCGCTGGACGTGAGTTTGAGTGAACTCCGGGAGTTGGTGATGGACAGGGAGGCCTGGCGTGCTGCGATTCATGGGGTCACAAAGAGTCGGACATGACTGAGCGACTGATCTGATCTGACCTGATCTGAAGCCTAGTGTTGGAAACACAAAGGTGGTTAAGCTAGGATTCCTTCTAGCAATTCATGATCTCACAGAGAAAATAAACATAGAAACTTAAACCATAATGACAAAGTGCAATAGAGGCACAGAAGAGGGAACCGTGAAGGAATAAAGCTACATTTCTTTTAAAACAGTCATTTTCTTCTTATTCACTCCCTACTTGTTGATTTTATAAATATTTGAGTTTGCTTTATGTCCATGTGTTGGCTGCAAACATGATAGACAATGTGCATAAACAGGATCTAACCCATACATTCAAGGAGTTTTATGCTGAGAGAAAATGGGATGCAAAAATAGCTTTCTTTTTTTTAAAAAAAGAAATGAATAAGGGTAATGAGAGCTGTAAGTTGGTGTTGGAGCATAGAAGAGGGAAAAAAGACTTCTAACTGGATCAGGGAAGATGTTGCTAAAGCAGTGCTGTTCAAATGGAACCTTGAAGGGCCATTGGTATCATCATCAGATAGACATCTTGGGAAGAGTAAGCTTGCAAAAGAAAATTGGGAGAAAGAAAAAACACAGGAAAAACACTTTGAGTACCCATAGAGTTCCAGTGGGGAGAGTAGGAGATGAGAGCCAGGTTATCAAGGGCACGGGGGCCAAGCCCAGAATATCATGCCAAGCGACCGTGTTACCACAGCAGTGCTCTAGGACAGACTTGAGCCTGCAGCAGAATTAGTCACTTGGAGGGCTCGTTGAAAGACAAGCCCCACCTCTGTAGTTAATGATTCAATCAGTCCAGAATTGGGCTGAGTATTTGTAGCTTCAGTAAGTTCACAAATGGTGCTGGCATTTAAGGACTACTTCTGGAAATTGGCTCAGCTGGTAAAGAATCCGCCTGCAATGTGGGAGACCTTGGTTCGATCCCTGGGTTGGGAAGAGCCCCTGGAGAAGGGAACGGCTACCCACTCCAGTATTCTGGCCTAGAGAATGCCATGGCCCAAGGAGCCTGACAGGCTACAGTCCATGGGTTCGAAAAGAGTCGGACACAACTGAGCGACTTTCACTTTCTAAAGAGTTAAACTAATGATCATGTAGAGGCTGGCTTAGGAATGGAGAGAGCAGAGATAGAAACACCAGTCAGAAGACAGTTATACCCATCCAGGTGAAATGAGACACAAGGTGATATCAATGGAAACAGGATAGTCAGCTATAGTCAAGAGTGGGTATTTTCAAATAAAAATCAATATGATAGAAAGTGTAATACTGAATTAGGTAAAGTTATATATCAGTGAGGGGAGTAACTTCCTTTCAGGTTGTATGAAAATATATCTTTTATTTCTGCTAGTACTGAATTGGCCTAGAAAAACAGAACTAAATTGGGAGGTGTATAAATATAAGAAAATTCCTTTTAATGTTAGAAACTGTAATTGGAGAATAAAAACTTTGAGCTCACAATCTAGAATTTGAAGAGACTACGAAAGGTGGGAATCTAATCAATTCTGCTGTCAGGAAAGATTACCTCCAAAGTCTATCAAGATCCATAGTTGTAGCTCAAAGGGTAGAGAATCTGCCTGCAAGGCGGGAGACCAAGGTTAGATCCCTGGGTTGGGAAGATCCTCTGGAGAAGGGAATGGCAATCCACTCCAGTATTCTTGCCTGGAGAATTCCATGGACAGAGAGGCCTGGCAGGCTACAGTCCATGGGGTCGCAAAGAGTTGGACACGACTGAGCGACTAACAGTCCATAGTGATACCTGCCTTCCAGGTGATTATGATATAAACTTTAAAAAAGTTCTATAGTTATATATTTTATTTATAGATATTTCTTGAGAGAGGTGAAGGCAGGGTTAGGGACGCTGGAAGGTTCAAATAACAATTCCTAAGGTTTGGAGTTTAGACCAAAGCTATGTATTTGTTACTATCATTCTAACCTCTACTAGTTATTCCTATTAAATAGATATCTAATAGCTAATTGAGGCAATATTTTCCTTTTACTTTTCCTAGAGATTTATCCTGCAATAAAATACAGTCTATTGAAAGACGTTCATTTGAACCACTTCCTTTTTTGCAGTTTATGTAAGTTACAAATATAACTTCATTATATTTGGAATTTTAGAAAACTTAATTTTTATCAAATTAATTTGTTACTCATTTTGAAATATTATTAATATTATATAACAAGTATTTTTTGTCTCTGGCAAATATGAGTGTGAGAATTATTACACAGATCAGAGTGTATCGTTATAGAACAGTGGTTCCCAACCAGGGTGATTTTGCATGAAGTGACATTTGGCAGTCTGGAGACGTTTTTGGTTGTTAGAACTGTATGTGCTACTGACATCTAGTGGACAGAGGCCAGAGATGCAGCTAAACATTCAACAGTGTACAGGAGAGCCCCAGCACAAGATAGAATTATCCAGTCTCAAATGTCAATAGTGCTGCTTTTCTAGAGAAATAAATATCACCCAACACAAGCATTTATTGAGCATTTACTAAATGCACCACATATATAATCATTAAAATGTAAATCATATTATCTTCCACATTGAGATTTCTTTGGTGTATGGAGGGAGTACTGATGTTATTTTCATCATATATAAATTAGATTTACTGTCAAAGGATAAGTGTTTTGAAAGAATATATATTTTTCTTCTTCTTTTGCTTGTGTCTTTTTTTGTAGAAATCTTGGTTGCAATTTACTCACAGAACTGAGCTTTGGAACATTTCAGGCCTGGCATGGAATGCAGTTTTTACACAAGTTGTAAGTGAAATAGAAGATGAATACATGTATAAAACTATGTGTAAAAACATCATACAGTTATTGGTTACCTGTGTGTAAGCCTAGTATGAATCCTGAAAAGTATGTCCTGAGATCCTTTTTTTTTTTCTCTCAAATGAGGAAACTAAGGTACAAAGAGGTCAAGAGACTTGTCTAACTCCTATGTATGAAACGGTCTGGTTTCCATAGTACCGATCTTTTGCACAGGCAATAAAAGGCACCAAGCAAAAACATTCAAATTAGCACTGTCATGGAATCCCACTGATGCTGCTCCAATATGGGAAGGGTCCATGCAGTTCCATTTTTGAATTTCTTTGGTTCCTGCTCGTGTGCAAAGTTCCTAACTGCTTAAAATCTATGCAATGCAAAGCTGCAAAGATCTCAGTTTAGCACACATTTCTTCATGGAACAAAAGGTGTGGATGCTTCCTCAACCATTAGCTTCTTTTAAATGGCAAAGGAAAAGGAATTCCTGAACATCCACCACAGGGCTCTCCCCCATCACCCAGATCCTTGTTTTCCAAAAAGTATGCCTCTGAAGTGAATTATCTGTGGCCAGTAGGAACCTTTCAGTTATGGAAAAAGATGATGTTTTTGTTCAGCTGTAGTGTGAAAAATATAAAGAAAATACATTGCTGTAGCCTAATTCTACAGACTTTTCCTTTATACTTGTCAATAACAAGTGTGGGTTTTACACCCCTTCTGCTCAAAAATTCTGTGATTTCTCTGTGACACAAGCAAATCATAGTACATTTCATGACCAGAAGGGGATTTTCAAGTCAAGGTAAAGAGCTTTGTCTATGCCTGGCTTTGGTAAAGACTCTCTTACTGTCTTGTGGCTCAGAAATCCAGTTTCACACAGTTCCTTTCTAGTTAATGAAGGTATTGACGATGTGTCCAGAGCTACAGATTCCTGTCTTGGGTGGCCTCCCCCACATATCTGCCCCTCATGAGTTTCCTGATGCCTACTTTGGGGAAAGAGCACCCAGGGTCAGTTTTTCTTTGGCCAGAGAGCCAGAGAGCGGGCTCCTAAGGTCCCTCCACCAGGAGGTTTCAGTAGCATCAATACACTGTCTTAAACTCACCACCTTTTCTAAACATTTTATAATGCCAAGAGTCCCTAATAAGAATCAGAGTTTCACTGTGGTTATGCAGGCAACAGGAAAATAAATTGTGGAATCACAGTTGACAAAAATTAATGAATTCATTCAAAAACATTCACAGAGTGCCATGCCCACTGTGTGTCAACACTGCTCTAAGTGCTGTGTTGGGGACACAAAAAAGAATAGGACAAGGACTTTGTCCCCAAGAAGCTTTCACACTGGAAAGAGGAAGATGGATGTTGATGGGAAAATACATGAGAGCCATGCTAGCGTCTATGCAGCTGGGTAACAAGGTGGGCAGGGGCAACAAAGTAGAAAGTGGGGGATGGGTCAGAAAAGATTCTTAAGGGAAGAGACACCAACCTGTTCCTTTTGAACTTCTGTGTTTATCATAAATGACAGGAAAAGGTAATGAAAGAATGTGAGCTGTCTGGTGTTGGAAATAAATTAATACTATACTCCTAAAACTCATTCAAAGTTTTACCATTGAAAGATTGTCACAATATAGTAAGTGTGAGTTGGGGGTAGGGCTCTTTGTTTTAGGCCAAGTCTTTCTACTAGACAAAGCTAATTTGGTTCAGGCAACATTTGCCATGGTGAGATATAAACTTTATTGCATCTCTTTCCAAAGGCAAGATGCCAAGGGAAGATGCTACCCCTCGAGTTAAGTCATTTTATTACCTATAATGACCAGGGTGTTTATAAGTTGAAATATTTTCCCTCGCATTAAGTAAGTTTGGTAAAGGGCCCCAGTTGAGGTGGATTTATGATGAATTAAATGAAGCTTAAGCTGCAGGGCTCCTTACTTGCATAAGTCCCTTCCAAAGTCTTGGGAGTGGTCCTAGAAATTTTTGTATTCTTATCTTTTTGTGCTTTTATTAAAATTTCCCAAAGTAGATACGGTTCAGGCCCTACAAAAACTTGATTCTTCACTGGCTTTCAGGTAATTATAACCGTAGGTTTCTTAAATGAAGCCTGTATGTTATTGACAAACACCAGATAACCAGGTTAGCAGTGTGGTAGTCTATTCTGAATCTGAAATTCACCTCAAAGTTGAACCAAGGGCTTTTTAATTAAGTACAACTTTGTGAATGGCAGTAATAATCGTATCTCTTTCAGATGAAATCAGGAATGAAATGTATTATGGAAAACCAGCAGTGGTTGATAATCCTAAATGTTAAATATACTTTTTTTTTCTGACTTTAAAGTGCTTCTCCTTCATTCACCTACACAGGTCCAGACTGATGGCTTATTTTTTTTTTTTTTAATTCTTTTAGTCACTTCATTGTTTTTAACAATACAAGCTCCATGATTTTAGAAACTGAAGGACTGTCCAATGTAGAAAGGCTATCTAATTATCCAGACAGAGCATGTTCACATGCTGGCTTGTCTGTGGTACATCAATATTGTACCAAGAACATAAGCGTTATGAGAGAATTAGAGGAAAACCAAAGCCTTATCCCTATTGAATTATTTACCCCACTGTTGAGAATATTGATGAGAGGGATGTGGTCATACCATGAAGGCAAATTGAGCTGTGGTCACCAAGCCTCCCAGTCAGCTGGCCTTGGTTTTCTTTAGATAGCTGTGTACACACAAAAGTTAGCACACTGGAGGGTGTTGTCATCACTTTTTGGTATGTACTGGAATCCTGGCAGCTTCTCAGATTCAGAAAGGCATCAACATTAAAAATGAAAAAGAACTCACTTGGGTCTGTCCTCTGGGATGATTTAGGGTGGCTTTTTTTTTTTTTTGTAATAGTTCAAAAATTTGAGATTGTCACACCTAGCAACTACTCTATTTTTCTTCTCCCAACTGCATCTTATTCTTACCACCTATATTACAACATTTCTTCTGTCTGTCAAAAGCATTGTAATTCTTCCTCTGCCTTATAACATTTCTTTAATACCTACATCTCTTAGATACTTATTATGTTCCAGGCACTATACTTACTATACAAGTAAGATAGTGTGCCTAAAGCTTTTACCATAGTGCTTGATACATGGTAAATACTAAATACATATTACCTCACACTTTTATTCTCCCAACAACTCTTATTATCCCTATTTTGGGGATGAGGAAATTGAAACTCAGAGACATTGGATAACTTGCCTAGATTCACACTGTTAATAAGAGGCAAAACTGCTTATGAGCTTTGCAAGTAATTTTCTATGGAGCTCTTCATTTCCTTGTAGTAAGAACTAAATGATGACAATTTGGCTCTTTGTACCTTGTATCTTGAAGTTGGCTTCTAACTTGAATAGCGCCTTTAGAGCAGAGAGCTCTGGTTTCCCTGTGATAATTCCACACTTCTAGAGCTCTTGGCCAGGCCACCTCTGGGCATCCCCAGGGTTTCTGGCCAGTGCAAACATGACATCATCACTTCTGAGCACCTACTCTGTGCCCAGTCTATGCTGGGTGCTTTGCATATGCTCTTTCACTTAATCCTCAAGCTGCCTTAGGAGGCAAATGGTACTAAGACAGAGATGTTCATTATTCAAGTCACTGTACCAGAAAGTGACAATCAGAATTCAAACTCAGGTCTGCCCGATTCCCTTGTTTCTTTCTCTGTTCCTCACTGCCAGGGACTTTTCTTCAAGGCTATTCTCAGAACTTGGATGGAAAGACAGATTCACCACTTCAAATTATTTAGGCTGCCCCCAGCCCACCCGAAGAAAGGGTTTATGTGGTGCAGCTGGAGGTCTTGTATTGAGGAGGTTCACGTGGGGTATCATGTTCTCATGGCTCATGGACCTATGTAGATGAATAAGGGAAAGGGGGTCAGCCCATCCCCAAGTACTTCAAATATATTGGAACAGGGTCCAGGTCACTCTGCTCATTTCTCTGACTGCCTTCCTCCGAGGAACCAGTTTGCCCTGCCTGCCCTGGGATTCTAGCATAGATAGTTGTGGAGTTTGTCCTATTTGAAATCTGTTTTCACTGCCTGCTTTGGACATTTTTTCAGCTAAAGCTGTTAGGATTTCAGTACACTCAGGACAGTGATGACAAGCTGCAGTCCTCAATTCTCCTGTCTCCTCAGTTAATAGAAAGGAAACATAGCCCATCTGTCTGGACCTGTATAGAAGAATTCGGAGAAAAAAATAATAGGTAGGAAATGTTCCCTATTTTGTGTTCTGCAGCAGAAGGCTGATGCAAAAACATCTGAACTTTATTCTTCAAGTAAGATATATTTTTCAAAACCATTTAGGACAGCATTCCTTAAACTTTGAGATGGTCTTTGAGGCTAATAAAAACTGTTGCCTAGGGGAATCTGGGTAAAAATATACACATATTCCTTGATCTGTTTGTTTTGATAACATTTTATAAGTTTGAAATTATTCAAATAAAACTTTTAAAAAAGTTGCCCAAAAAAAAAACTGTTCCCATGTTTTGTTCCATAAAGATAAGCTCATGAATCAAAAAGGTCATGGACTAGAAGTTGGCATACCTTTTATGTGTAAAAAGAGAGAATCAGGCCAAAATGGAAATGATCTGTAGTACAGTGTCCATTGTGAATCTAAAATCATTTGTCCTTTGGTTTGTGGGAAAGCAGGTGCGGTAGGAGCCCCCACATTGAGTTGTTGACTCATTCTCACTCATTCTCCCCTTTGCCCAGACACAAGCTTAGTGAATAAAAGGCTGCATTAAAGGCAGGAGAAAAAAAACAGGGTAACTTAGAGTGGCCGCACACTTTTATTTCACTAGGGATGAACACAAGGATGTTAATCTCAGAGAAGGGCTGCTTGGTTAAGAAAAAACAGTGAGCCCATGGAACCAAGACCATGGGCAAGCTATTAAGAAAAAGTGAAGGGTTGGAGAATTGAGAGAATTCTGGAGAAGGATAACAAACTTTGCCAAACTGTTTTGGCTACCTATTGCTTTATAACATTCTATTTATATACAGGCATTCGTGATGACTAGGGAAAAGTGCACAGGAGAAGATGCAAAAGGGAAGGAATTCACTGTCACAGGATCTCACCAGTGATCTGATAGGTTTTAATGCCAACAGTTTGTTTTTCAGCTCCTCAAAAGCTTGAGGAACTGTGCTTAACCAAACATATGACACTCACATTTTTTCTTTTTCTGACGTGTACACGCTGCTCTATTTATTTCTTATTTATTTATTTTTGGCTATGCTGGGTCTTCGTTGCTACACACAGACTGTCTCTAGTTGCAGTGCACAGGCTTCTCATTGCAGAGGCTTCTCTCGTGGAGCATAAGCTCTAGGGCGCGAAGGTTTCAGTAGTTGTGGAACAGGGCTCATTAGTTGTGGCTCGAGGGCCCTAGAACATGCAGCCTTCAGCAGTCGTGGCTCTAGAGTGTGGGCTCAGTAGTTGTGGCACAGGGGCTTAGTTGCCCACAGGGGCATGTGGAAGCCTCCTGGACCAGGGATTGAACCTGTCTCCTGCATTGGAAGTGTGGACTTTTAACCACTGAACCTCCAGGGAAGTGCTATCTTTTTTCACTTTCTTGATAGTGTCTTCTGAAGCACAAACATTTTTAATTTTTATAAAGTCCAGTTCATCTATTTTTCCTCTGATTGTTTATGCTTTGGGTATCAGGTAGCTTAGTGGTAAAGAATCTGCCTACCGGTGCAGGAGATACAAGAGATGTGGGTTTGATCCCTGGATCAGGAAGATCCCCTGGAGTAGGAAGTGGCAACCCACTCTATTATTCTTGCCTGGAAAATTCCATGGACAGAGGAGCCTGGTGGGCTACAGTCCATGGGGTCAAAAAAGAGTCAGACCTGACTGAGTAACTGAACACAGCACATACACAATGCAAGGTCATAAAAACTTACTCCTTTGTTCTCTTCCAAGAGTTTTAGAGCTTTAGCTCTTACTTTTGGATGTTTGATCCATTTGGAGTTAATTTTCTTATATGGTGTGATGTATAGAGTCCAGCTTCATTATTTTGTGTGTGGAGGTACAGTTGTCCCAGCACCATTTGAAAAGACTACTCTTTCCACATTGAGTTGCTTGGCACCCTTGTTGAAAATCAATAGACCATAAATATAAGGCTTTATTTCTGTACTGTCAATTCTGTTCCATTAATTTAACATGTCTATTCTTATGCCAGCCCCACACTGTGATTGCAGTAGCCTTAAGCTGGGTTTTGATACCACCAACATTGTTTCAGTTTTTCTTTTTCCTTGAATTGCCATGCAAATTTTAGAATTAGGTTGGCAATTTCTGGAAAGAAGTCAACTGGGATTTTGACAGACATTGCCCTGAAACATGAGGTCAGTTTGGGAAGTGGTGAAATTTTAATCATGTTTCTTTCCTATCCATTTTACTTAGACCTTCTTTAATTTCTTTCAACAATGTTTCGTACTTTACAGTGTGAATCTTGCACTTATTTGGTTAAAATTTTTCCCAAGTATTTTATTTGTTTTGATGCTGTTACTCATGGAATTGTTTTCTTAATTTCATGTTTGTAGTACTCATTGCTGCTTTCACTTTTCACTTTCATGTATTGGAGAAGGAAATGGCAACCCACTCCAGTGTTCTTGCCTGGAGAATCCCAGGGACGGGGGAGCCTGGTGGGCTTCCGTCTATGGGGTCACACAGAGTCGGACACGACTGAAGTGACTTAGCAGCAGCAGCAGCAGCAGAAATATAACTAATTTTTGTATATTTATCTTACATTCTGTAACTTTGCTGAACTCTTTATTCAAGGCTAATAGTTATTTTTAGATTCCCAAGAATATGTCTTGTGGTCTTCTAGTTTCCCAGGAATGTGTTGGAAGATTTCAAAGTCTCTGTGGGCATCTCATTCCTCAGCTTTTCTTTCTTCCTTCATTTTTGGCCGTGGGTCTTCTTTGCTATGAAGGCTTTTCTCTAGTTGCAGTCAGGAGCTACCCTCTCGTTGTGGGGCACAGGTTTCTCATTGCAGTGGGTTCTCTTGTTGCAGAGCACTGGCCCTAGGGTGCATGGGCTCAGGAGTTGCAGCTCCCAGGTTCTAGAGCACAGGCTAAATAGTTGTGGCACAGGGGCATGTGGGATCTTCCTGGACCAGGGATCGAACCCGTGTCTCCTGCTTTGGTAGGTGGATTCTTTACCAGTGAGCCACCAGGGAAGTCCCTCAGCTTTTCTTTTTAAGCTTTTTGGTTAGGCTGTTTTTTGCCTCAAACAGTTATCCACGGCCTCATACAACTGTCTTGTTAAAATATTTACCTGAAAATATTTTCCAAAAATACCACCTGAAAAGAGGCCTTTTACATTAGGTAGCTTCCAGTCAGGTCAAAGGCAAACCTTTCAAGTAAGGTCTTCCAGGGAACCACCAAACGTATAAAATAATGATAGTGCTTTGGAAGTGAGGCTTTGAAGGCCCTCCCAGTCCGTTCTGCTTCCTCTGGTACCAGAAGTGTGGGCTATTTTTCAAGGCATGGAGAGCAAAGGTCTGGAACAAGTGAACAGTTTCCTCATTTGTAAAGTGGGGCAACACAGATCTCATGATTGTTACAGAAATTAATTTATTTTCCTTGAATAAATGGTTCCCTGGTTTGCTGAAAGCCTGTTGGTTAAATTTCCAGAGTTCAGGAAAAGTTGATTCTGACCATTTTTTGGTCAGTTTTGTTGTCATTACTTTTATTGGGGGATGAATTTTCAGATGTCCTTACTCCATCAGTTTTACTGATTTGCCTACAACATTGTTTAAAATCTCAGTGACCATAGGCTAATTAAATATTTGATCATGGGAGATGATTAGGGAAAAGAAAGAAAAAGAGAAAGTACAATTCTCATAGAGGCTTTCCCAGATGGATAGATGAAGTTTGGAAAGGTATTTCTATATTTAGTGTTCTCACAATTAAGGTTAGCATAACAGATATTTTTAATGCCTCATTTTTTTTTCCCACACAGGTTAAACACAGGCTTTAGAGTCAGAACTGAGTACAAATTCCAGTTTTGCTTACTAGGTTGATGACTTAGAACAAGTTATATAACTTCTCTGTGCCTCAGTTTCCTCATTTGTAAAATGGGGTAATAAGTTGATCATGTAAGATTACTATGAGGATTAAATGTTAAATGCCAATCACAGATGCCTAGCAACCCAAAAGATGTTAGTTGTGATAATTAGCTTTGTTATATGTTAGCTTTATAATATTCTGATATGTTAGCTTTGTATGTTAGCTATCATATGTTAGCTTTATAATATTCTGCAAAAATATGTTAGTGATTCTTGGGTGAAGTTACCCTAAAGACAGATTTTCTTTCCTTCCTGTTTCTTCTTGGTTTTCCTTTTCCTTATTTGTTTTAAAGAACTAAGAAGAAAATCTATTCTAGTATTTTGGAATAAAACTTTGTTCCAAAAAAATTAATTTTTTCATTTTTTTGATATATACACAAATGTTATTTATTTATTCAACAAACATTTATTAACTAGTAAATATTAGGCACTCTGTCAGGCACAGGGATAACAATGACAATATAGTGTTGTCACTGCTTTCAAATTGTTGACCACCTATGAGACTGACAAACGGGATTACATACATTGTAGCAAAGGCTGTGATCCTAGGATACACATGGGACCACGTGATGGGATGTGACTTTCACCAGTTCCTCTTGTATTTATCTCTTCTTCTTTGGCTCCAAAATCAAGGAACTGTCCTATTTTTGTCTTTAATTGGGTAGTTTAAACTATGAAATATAAAAAACTTTTCTAGAAATGAAAAACACCTTGAATTATGGAGGACCCTAGAAATAGTATTTCTTATGGAGCAAGGGCTTCCTACCAGCATAGTCACTTCTAGGGTTTTTGACCTGAAAGGTTCTTTGGTGTATTTTTTTCTTTGCTATCCACTATTTTTCTATTTTTTCCCTCTTTTTCTCTTCTCCTTCTTACCATCTAGAGACTTGGGTAATTCCCAACGGAATAGTGCTTTACAGATTCTGAGGGTGATTTATAGGTAAAGACAAAAAAAGATTATTTTTTTACCAAGTTCCATATGCCCTAAAAATGAATGTAAACTTTCTTGGACGTCATTGAAAATGTGGACAATTTTAATTCCATTCCATTTTTCAGAATTCTTAATCGTAATCCTTTGACAGCGGTGGAAGATTCGTATCTTTTTAAATTGCCAGCATTAAAATATTTGTGAGTATTGCAGCATTTTCATGGCCCTTGAGAAGATTTCTGCTCTTTCTTACTTTTGTTACAGGTTGAGTATTTTGGGTAAAAAGTCATACTTTAAATTTTAACTAGGTTATTGATATAAGAGTTATTGGCAAGGAAAAAAGTTAAAGAATGTGTATGAGTAAGACAGCCAGCAGAGGAAGAGAGCAGTGTTGAAGAACACACATAGATATGGAACATGGAGATGCATGTAGGAATATTATTTATCCCAGAAAGCAAAAAGGAATAAGGGGTACATTATTTTAAAAAAAAAAAGTTATCAAGAGAGGTAGATGCAATTGAAAATGAGAAGTCAGGGTAATAAAGATTTTACTGTTCAGCACCAGGGTCATTAATTTGATGATGCAAATTTAAATTTCTCCAATAAGAGTTCTCTAGAATTATCTAGGACATATCAGTCAGTTCAGTTCAGTTCAGTCACTCAGTCATGTCCGACTCTTTGCGACCCCATGAATTGCAGCACGCCAGGCCTCCCATCACCAACTCCCGGAGTTCACTCAGACTCACATCCATCGAGTCAGTGATGGCATCCAGCCATCTCATCCTCTGTCGTTCCCTTCTCCTCCTGCCCCCAATCCCTCTCAGCATCAGAGTCTTTTCCAATGAGTTAACTCTCTTCACATGAGGTGGCCAAAGTACTGGAGTTTCAGCTTTAGCATCATTCCTTCCAAAGAAATCCCAGGGCTGATCTCCTTCAGAATGGACTGGTTGGATCTCCTTGCAGTCCAAGGGACTCTCAAGAGTCTTCTCCAACACCACAGTTCAAAAGCATCAATTCTTTGGCGCTCAGCTTTCTTCACAGTCCAACTCTCACATCCATACATGACCACTAGAAAAGCCATAGCCTTGACTAGACGGACGTTTGTTGGCAAAGTAATGTCTCTGCTTTTCAATATGCTATCTAGGTTAGTCATAACTTTTCTTCCAAGGAGTCAGATCAGATCAGTCGCTCAGTCGTGTCCAACTCTTTGCGACCCCATGAATCCCAGCACGCCAGGCCTCCCTATCCATCACCAACTCCTGGAGTTCACTCAGACTCACGTCCATCGAGTCAGTGATGCCATCCAGCCATCTCATCCTCTGTCGTCCCCTTCTCCTTCTGCCCCCAATCCCTCCCAGCATCAGAGTCTTTTCCAATGAGTCAACTCTTCGCATGAGGTGGCCAAAGTACTGGAGTTTCAGCTTCAGCATCATTCCTTCCAAAGAAATCCCAGGGCTGATCTCCTTCAGAATGGACTGGCTGGATCTCCTTGCAGTCCAAGGGACTCTCAAGAGTCTTCTCCAACACCACAGTTCAAAAGCATCAATTCTTCAGTGCTCAGCCTTCTTCACAGTCCAACTCTCACATCCATACATGACCACAGGAAAAACCATAGCCTTGACTAGTTGGACCTTTGTTGACAAAGTAATGTCTCTGCTTTTCAATATGCTATCTAGGTTGGTCATAGCTTTCCTTCCAAGGAGTAAGCATCTTTTAATTTCATGGCTGCAATCACCATCTGCAGTGATTTTGGAGCCCAGAAAAATAAAGTCTGACACTGTTTCCACTGTTTCCCCATCTATTTCCCATGAAGTGGTGGGACAAGATGCCATGATCTTCGTTTTCTGAATGTTGAGCTTTAAGCCAACTTTTTCACTCTGCACTTTCACTTTCATCAAGAGGCTTTTTAGTTCCTCTTCACTTTCTGCCATAAGGGTGGTGTCATCTGCATATCTGAGGTTATTGATATTTCTCCTGGCAATCTTGATTCCAGCTTGTGTTTCTTCCAGTCTAGCGTTTCTCATGATGTACTCTGCATATAAGTTAAATAAATAGGGTGACAATATACAGCCTTGATGTACTCCTTTTCCTATTTGGAACCAGTCTGTTGTTCCATGTCCAGTTCTAACTGTTGTTTCCTGACCTGCATATAGGTTTCTCAAGAGGCAGGTCAGGTGGTCTGGTATGCCCGTCTCTTTCAGAATTTTCCACAGTTTATTGTGATCCACACAGTCAAAAGCTTTGGCATAGTCAATAAAGCAGAAATAGATATTTTTCTGGAACTCTCTTGCTTTTTCGATGATCCAGCAGATGTTGGCAATTTGATCTCTGCTTCCTCTGCCTTTTCTAAAACCAGCTTGAACATCTGGAAGTTCATGGTCCACGTATTGCTGAAGCCTGGCTTGGAGAATTTTGAGCATTACTTTACTAGCGTGTGAGATGAGTGCAATTGTTTGGTAGTTTGAGCACTCTTTGGCATTGCCTTTCTTTGGGATTGGAATGAAAACTGACCTTTTCCAGTCCTGTGGCCACTGCTGAGTTTTCCAAATTTGTTGGCATATTGAGTATAGTACTTGCACAGCATCATCTTTCAGGATTTGAAATAGCTTAACTGGAATTCCATCCCCTCCGCTAGCTTTGTTCGTAGTGATGCTTTCTAAGGCCCACTTGACTTCACATTCCAGGATGTCTAGCTCTAAGTCAGTGATCACACCATTGTGATTATCTTGGTCGTGAAGATCTTTTTTGTACAGTTCTTCTGTGTATTCTTGCCACCTCTTCTTAATATCTTCTGCTTCTGTTAGGTCTGTACCATTTCTGTCCTTTATCGAGCCTGTCTTTGCATGAAATGTTTCCTTGGTATCTCTAATTTTATTAAAGAGATGTCTAGTCTTTCTCATTCTGTTGTTTTCCTCTGTCTCTTTGCACTGATGGCTGAGGAAGGCTTTCTTATCTCCCCTTGCTATTCTTTGGAACTCTGCATTCAGATGCTTATATCTTTCCTTTTCTCCTTTGCTTTTTGCTTCTCTTCTTTTCACAGCTATTTGTAAGGCCTCCCCAGACAGCCATTTTGCTTTTTTGCATTTCTTTTCCATGAGGATGGTCTTGATCCCTGTCTCCTATACAATGTCACGAACCTCAGTCCATAGTTCATCAGGCACTCTATCTATCAGATCTAGTCCCTTAAATCTATTTCTCACTTCCACTGTATAATCATAAGGGATTTGATTTAGGTCATACCTGAATGATCTAGTGGTTTTCCCTACTTTCTTCAATTTAAATCTGAATTTGGCAATAAGGAGTTCATGATCTTAGCCACAGTCAGCTCCTGGTCTTGTTTTTGTTGACTGTATAGAGCTTCTCCATCTTTGGGCATGTAAGAAGTCAGAATTGAAGTAGTCACATGTTAAAAATTTTAAGTTTAGAATTTGTGTTTATATTATACGTTTATATCTTACATGTTTGGGCTTCTCTTTCAGAGACATGGGAACAACCCAAGTGTCACTTACAACAATTGAAAGCATTCTCATGATGACCCTTGAATTGGAAAAACTGTAAGTTGATTTTTATTATATTTATTTTCACTCTATTGTGTATTTTTAGGTTTATTTTATTATTTTTTAAAGTTTATTGATGTATCATTTTCATTTAATAAAATCCACGGTTTAAAAATATAGTTTGATGTGTTTTGACAGACTTATAGTTCTGTAGCCACCATTACATTTGAGATATAGAAAACTTCTGCACCCCCCTCAAAGACCCCTCATGTCCCTTTGTAGTCAGTCTCCTCCTCCCACTACCAGCCCCTGGCAACCACCAATCTGATTTTTGTCTTTATAATTTTGCCTTTTCCGTAGTATCTTGTACATGCAGTCATGTGGTATGTGGCCTTTTTGTTTTTGACTCCTTTCACTCAGCCAGTCTCCTTGGAGATTTATTGATGCAGTTGCACCTATTGGTAGTTCATCCCTCAGCAATAATGCTGAGTGGTATTCTCGTTGTGTGGGTATATAGTTTGTTTATGCATTTATCAGTTGATGAACATCAGCTGAGTTGTTTTGTTTTTTGGCTATTATGAACAAAACCTCTAAAAATATTCACATGCATGTGTGAGCATATGTTTTGTGCAAATGTATATTTTCATTTCTTTGGGATAAAATACCTAAGGGTGGGATTGCTACATCATATGTTAAGTGCATATTTAACTTTTTAAGAAACTGCTGAACTGTTTTCTAAAGTGGCTGTTCCATTTTGCATTCCCACTGGCAACATCTGAGAGCTGGGATTGCTCCACATCTTCACCTGATCCTTATAGTTGTTTTAAAAAATTTAAGCCTTCCTAGTAGGTGTGTGGTTAAATCTCATTGTGCTTTAATTTGCATTTCTCTAATAGCTGATGCTGTTGAGTGTCTATTCATGTGCAGATATCTCTTAAAATGAAGTGTCTGTTCAAATCCATTTTAATTGGATATTTATATTGAGTTTTAAGAATACTTTATAGAGCACTGAAAAATAAGTCCTTTCTCTTAGATATGTGTCTAGTAAATATCTTCTCTCAGATTGTGATTTACTCTCATTCTCTTAAAGTGTCTCTGAAGACCAGAAGTTTAAAAATTTTGAAGAACTCTAGCAATTTTTCTTGTATGGTTTGTGCTTTTTTGTGTCTTACCTAAGAAATCTTCTTCTGAGATCCCATTGCCTAATCCAAAAATCACAAAGATTTTCTCCTGTGTTTTCTTCCAGAAGTTGTATAGTTACATTTAGGTCTATGATCCATTTAATTTTCATGTATGGTATGAGGGAAGGGGTCAGGTTTTAATTTTTTGCAGTTTAAAAAAACGATTTCTGTAGGTCTTTATTGTGACAGTTTATTACACACCTTCAGCTCAGTTCAGTTCTCAGTCATGTCCAACTCTTTGCAACCCCATGGACTGCAGCACACCAGGCTTCCCTGTCCATCACCAACTCCCAGAGTTTACTCAAACTCATGTCCATAAGAGTCAGTGATGCCATCCAATCATCTCATCCTCTGTGGTCCCCTTCTCCTCCTGCCTTCAATCTTCCTCAGCATCAGGGTCTTTTCCAATAGGTCAGTTCTTCGCATCAGGTGGCCAAAGTACTAGAGTTTCAGCTTCAGCATCAGTCCTTCCAATGAATATTCAGGACTGATTTCCTTTATTTGGATGGTGTGTTCTATAAATGTCAATTAGGTCAAGTAGGTTGATAGTGTTGTTCACGTCTTCTAGTGCTTTCTGATTTTTTATCTACTTGTTCTGTTAATTATTGAGAGAGGAATGTTGAAATCCCTAACTATAATCGCAGATTTTTAATTTGTTTCTCCTTGCCACTCTCATTTTTCATTCATATATTTTGAAGCTGTTACCAAATGGATAACTTTTTAGGTAATGTCTTCTTCATCAATTGACCTTTCTATCATGGTGAAGTAACATTCTGTATCCCTGATAATAATCTCTGCTTTGACACTGACTTTGTCTTAAAGTGATACATTCACTCCAGTTTTCTTTTCATTAGTGTTAGCATAGGATAATTTTTTCTATCCTTTTAACCTTTTATTTTCTATTGAAGATGGTTCTTGTATATAGTTGGCTTTTGCTTTTTTGTCTAGTGTGATGATTCTTTTAATTAGGGTGATTAGAGCATTTACATTTAATATAATTACATTTAAATCTATTGTCTTGCCATTTGCTTCCTATTTGTCCCATCGTACTTTCTTTTTCCTTTTTCTTCCTACTTTCAGACTGAGTAGATTTTATTATTTTATTTCCTTTGTTGGCTAATTCATTATAACTCAGGTTTTGTTATTTTAAGATTGCTTTATAGTTTACAGTATGCATCTTTAACTTATCACAGTCTATCTTCGAATGATATTACACAATTTCATTAATACTATAGGAATCTTACAATAGGGCACTTCCATTTCTTCACTCCTGACCTTTGTGGGATTGTTTTCATATATTTTACTTATGTCATAAACAGCACACTATATTATTTTTTGGTTAAACAATAGATTATCTTTTAAAGATATTTAAATAATAATAAAAATCTTATATATTTACCTATGTAAATACAATTACAGTGTTTTTATTCTTTTGTGTAGATCCATGATTCCATCTGGTATCATTTTCCTTCTGTTTAAAAATACTTTTTAACATTTCTTACAGTGAAAATCAACTAGTGATGAATTCTGCAGCTTTTGTATGTCTGAGATAGCCTTTATTTTTGAAAGATCTGGGTATAGAATTCTCGCTTGATAGAATTCAATTCACTCCTTGAATTGTTATTACGTTAATCCACTTAGTATTTGTTTACATTGTTTCCAACAAGAAATCTGCCGTCATTGTTGTCTTTGTCCCTCTATATGTAGTGAGTAATATTTCCTGGTGGCTCAGAGGGTAAGGCGTCTGCCTGCAATGCAGGAGACCTGGGTTCGATCCCTGGGTCAGGAAGATCCCCTGGAGAAGAAAATGGCAACCCACTCCAGTACTCTTGCCTGGAAAATCCCATGGACAGAGAAGCCTGGTAGACTGCAGTCCATGGGATCACAGAGTCGGACACAACTGAGCGACTTCACTTTCTATATGTAGTGTATAGTTTTTTCTTCTAATGGCTTTAAAAATTTTCTCTTTATTGCTGGTTTTGAGCAATTTGATTATTTGTGCCTTGGTGTAGTTTTGTCCATGTTTCTTTTGCTTAAAGTTCACTGATCTCAACTTTGTGGGTTTATAGTATTGAGCAATGTGGGAAAAATTTGGCTATTATTTCTTCAAATTTTTGTATCTCTCCTCTCCTTCATGGACTCTACGTATACATATATTAGGTCACTTGAAGTTGTTGCACAGTTCATTGATGTGCTCTTCATTTTTTTTGTTTTGTTTTTTTACTGTTTGTGTTTCATTTTGGGTTGTTTCTATTACCATGTCTTAATGTTTTCTGATCCTTTCTTCTGCAGTGTCTAATATGCCATCAACCTCACCCAGTATCTTTTTCATTTCTACATTGTTTTTATAATCTCTAGAAGTTCAATTTGGATCTGTTTTACATCTTCCATGCCTCTACTTAACATTTTCAGTCTTTAGTCTGGGTTTTGTAACAAATGAAATACAGTTGTTATAACTGTTTTCATGTATGTTGTTGTTGTTGTTCAGTCGCTAAGTTGTATCTGACTCTTTGTGACCCCATGGACTGCAGAATACCAGGCTTCCCTGCCCTTCACTATCTCCCAGAGTTTGCCCAAATTCATGCCCATTGAATCAGTGGTGCAATCTAACCATCTCATCCTCTGTCACCCTCTTCTTTTGCCTTCAATCCTTCTTTCCCAATGAGTTGGCTGTTTACATTAGGTGGTCAAAGGATTAGAGCTTCGACTTCAGCATCAGTCCTTCCAATGAATATTCAGGGTTGATTTCCTTTAGGATTGACTGATTTGATCTCCTTGCTGTTCAAGGGTCTCTCAAGAGTCTTCTCCAGCACCACAATTCAAAAGCATCAATTTTTCAATGCTTAGCCTTCTTTATGGTCCAACTCTCACATCCATACATGACTAATGGAAAAATCATAGCTTTGACTATATAGCCCTTTGTTGGCAAAGTGGTATGTCTGCTTTTTAATATGCTGTCTAGGTTTGTCATAGTTTTTCTTCCAAAAAGCAAGCATCTTTTAATTTCATGGCTGCAGTCACTGTCTGCAGTGATTTTGGAGCCCAAGAAAAGAACATCTGTCACTGCTACCGCTTTTTCCCCTTCTATTTGCCATGAAGTAATGGGACCACATGCCATGATCTTAGTTTTTTGAATGTTAAGTTTTAAGCCAGCCAGCAGTCAGCCAGTCAGCCAGCTTTTTCATGTTATAATTTTTAAAATGTCCTTTTCTACTAATTCTTATATCTGTATAGATAATGAGTTAGTTTTGATTGATTGCTTTTTTCTCCAATATAGGTCACATTTTCCTGCTTACTTGCATGCCTGGTAATTTTCATATGATTCTAGACATTATGAATTTTTAGCTCATTGTATGCTATATATTTTTATAAAATGCTTGGGCTTTGTTTTGGGTAAAGTTAAGTTACTCAAAACAATTCTATTCTTTTAGGTCTAGCTTTTAAGATTCATTAGGTAGCACTTCAAGTAACCTTTAGTCTAGAATTCATTATTTGCAACTACTGAGACAAGTCCTTTCTGTGTACCATGAGGTTTTCTCTTCTGACTTGTAGGAACACCCAACCCTGTGTGATATCCAGTTAATCTTTTTTTCTTTACTTTTAAAAAATTTATTCATTTTTTAAAATTTATTTTTTATTGAAGGATAATTGCTTTCCAGAATTTTGCAGTTATTCTTATTATTAATCCTTTCATGTGGTTCTTTTCCTGGCATCAGTTAATTCCTCACACAAATGTTGTGTGACCAATACTTTGTTGAATACTTAAGAGCTCCCTCTGCCTATCTCCAGAGTTCTTTGTCTGTGTACTTCTTTGCCCTCCATTACTCTGCTTTGTGAACTCTGATCACCTTGGTTTTCCCAGATTCTCAGCTCTATTTCTTCATCTGGGGAGTCTACCAGTCTTCCTTACCCAGGGAAGGGTTTCTCTTCCCTGTACCATGACCTGGAAATTCTCTTAAAGAAGTAAGCTACGGCAATCAAAGGGGTCACTTCATTTATCTCCCATCTCTTGGGGATCACTGAATTTGATTGCCTGAGGTCCAGTTTCTTGAAAACTGTTTTTCGTATGTTTTGTTTGATTTTTTCATTGTTTCAGGTAAAAGGTTAAATTGGTCCTTGCTACTTCATCTTGACCTGAAGCCAATAATATTCTTTAAGTCTGTTTTGTTTTGATATGGAGTCCAATCGGAGACTAGGCATTGCATGTCATGTCTTTGTTTCCCTTAATGTAGAATGTTTCCTTGCTATTTTTGTTCTTTTTTGTTCTTTTATGACGTTGGCATTTCTAAAGAATCTTAGCCAATCGTTTTGTAATTTGCCCCACAATCTGGATTTGTCTGTTTCCTCATTAGATTCAAAGTAAACATTTTGGAGAAGAATACTATATAAGTGATGTATCCTTCCTACTTCATCACTTCAAGTGGCCCAATGCTAAGTCTGATCACTTGATTAAGGTGATATCTTACATATGTCTCCATTGTAAAGTTATTTTCCCCCTTGGTAATTGATAAATAATATGTGGGCTGAACTTTAGGATCAGTGAAGATCCTACTTCCAGACAACTCTTTACCCAGCTGTGCATCAATGATAATCCTTGTCTGAATCAACTATTACATTGATAGTTGTAAAATGACACTTTCCTAATTTTATCATTCCTTTCTCATTTATTACCTGTTATTATTCTCTAAAGCAGAGCTCCCTCACTTTTCTTTTTGAATATCATTATAAACTCATGTACTCTAATTATAACTTATTATAATGATAATGTCATTCTTTTGAATGTTCACATTGTCCAGATTTGGTCAATGAGATTTCTATTATTGTTTTAACCACACAGTGTTTTTTTATTCCTAAAGTAATTTCTAATGTATTTATTACTCATAAATAGGAATTGAAAAAGAGACTAAATAAGGGGACTTATTCAGATTCTTCTTAGAAGTCTGCCTACTTCTGTGTACTGTCAACCCAAAATGAAGTTTTTGGGTTGGAAGGAGATATTTCTGAATTAAACTACAGATCAATGTCACCCAATTCTAGTCCCTATTCCCTTTTTTCTAGGCATACCATCCCCACTGCCACCCTAATCCTTCTGTTGGGCACCTCTGGCCTCTATATTTATTTTCAACAGTCAAGAGCAGCAACTGGCCAACTGATCTGTATCCAGTTCTCCAGTCCATATGCCCCAAGAACTAACTCCTTTATGCACTGGCCTGTGGTGGCCTTGGCCTGCCTCTTCCGCCTACTCAAGTAATTCCTTTACCACAAATTTGATTCTCTGCATTTCCATTTATAGGATCTTACCTATTCGTATGGCCTGCTGCCTCTGCCAATTCAAAAACACTATCGAGGTTGTCTGCAAGACAGTCAAACTGCATTGTGACAGTGGTTGCCTGACAAACGTCACATTTTGTGGTGAGTCTGAATTTCCTGATGGTAATTTTTAAATTTTCTTCTAATTCTTTAATTTTTATTTTTAACCAGTGATGATAAATTTTAAAATTAATAATGTAATTGCATTATTTTTATTCATTCAGAGTTCCACATCCCTAAATTTCTAAGAACTACTTTTACTAAAAATCAGATTCTTGGTTACATTATTAAGCTAATAATAGCTTAGTTACATTGTTAACTTAATAAGGTAACTGATATACATACATAAAAGAACAAGAAAAAGGAATGAAAGGGGGAAGGGCATTAACACGAATGGCCACATAATGTATTCTGTGCTGTCTGCAAATGAGAACTTACTCATACAGTGCATCAGTTTGTAAACTGATTCTATATACCTTAGGTCTCAAGTATCCTTTGTCTTATAGGATAGATGTAAACATATTTTTTATATTTTGTCTATTTTTATAATATTATAAAAGAGTACAAGTGATGCTGTCTTATGGCGGAGCCTGAGAGTTTCTGGTTCCACCACCAGAAGCTGCCAGCTAGCTCTTCTAAAGGGGGGTGCACTGTGTGTGTGCTAAGTTGCTTCAGTCGTGTCTGACTCTTTGAGATGCTATGGACTGTTGCCCACCAGACTCCTCTGTCCATGAGATTCTCCAGGCAAGACTACTGAAGTATGTTACCATACCCTCCTTCAGGGGTTCTTCCCAACCCAGGGATCAAACCTGCATCTCTTATATCTCTTGCATTGGCAAGTAGGTTCTTTACCACTAGCGCCACTGGGGAAGAGCAATTTTATTCTTAGACTGTCCAGCTCTGAACTTGTTCTGAATCTCAAACTTTTCTATCCACAAAACACTCAGGTGCTTCTGACTATTTTTCTATATATTAGATTTGTTGGCACTAACTTGATAACCTCCAAAATGTGCTTTGATACCCAGATAGCTTGAATACAGGTGTCTATCAATGGTCTGCTGCTGCTGCTGCTGCTAAGTCACTTCAGTCGGGTCTGACTCTGTGCGGCCCCGTAGATGGCAGCCCACCAGGCCCCCCTGTCCCTGGGATTCTCCAGGCATGAACACTGGAGTGGGTTGCCATTTCCTTCTCCAATGCATGAAAGTGAAAAGTGAAAGTGAAGTCGATCAGTCGTGTCCTAGAACACATCATAAATAATAACACTTTGTTACTTATATAAAGACAATTTTTGATTTTTTTTTTAAATTTTATTTTGGCCACTAAGTTCCCTGACCAGGGATAGAACCTGAGCCATGGCAGTGAAAATACCGAATCCTAACCATTATACCTGGAGAAGGCAATGGCAACCCACTCCAGTACTCTTGCCTGGAAAATCCCTGGGACGGGAGCCTGGTGGGCTGCCATCTATGGGGTCGCACAGAGTCGGACACAACTGAAGCAACTTAGCAGCAACCATTATACCACCAGGGAACTCCTCAAAACAATTTTTTTTACCAATTATATTATTCCCTTCTCCCCGAGAAGTGGGCCAGAAAAGGCATTTTTAATCTCCTTTTGCAGATGAGGAAAAGCAAGGTCCGAGGTATTCAGTGCAATGGCCTAGTACCCAGATCTCCTGTCTCCGATTTTAGGCTCTCTGCACACCCATGCCCCTCCTCTCTCATGACCCTTATGTCCTCCTTTGACCCTTGCCACCACCATTAAAATTTTTAATCCTTTTGGAAGAGAAGCCTAGCTACACAACGATACATATACAGTCAGAAGCTTTGGATGGTTTCCCAAAACACTGGAAATATTAGAAGTGAAATGAAATGAAAGCAAAGTAGGCAACTGACGGAAGTTGCTTTTCCCTTCTGCATTATAGTACTTCAAGTATTATTCTATTGATCTGTTGAACATTCCACACTGGCATATAGGCTGGCAAATCTGTTAGCTCATTGATCCCTGCCTGAATGTCAGCAAAGAGCCAAGGGGACGTAAGAGTTTTGGACATAGAGCCCTCTCTTCTGGAGGCTGAATATATGGAGGCAGGGACTGAGCAAAGGACTCAGTGGGTGGGTGGAGGACACGTTCGGATGATGACCTGTCGGCAGCAGTTGTGGTCTTCATCATTTGTGATAGTGGTAAGAACGCAAGTGCGCTGGAGAGGCGAAGGGAGGAGACCTTACACTCCTCTGCATCTGAGGCAGGACCGGGTGGGGTATGTGACTGTGAGGAGTCACAGTAGATCTGAGTAGAGGAATCTTTGTCTTCCTGCCAGTCCCTTGGGAGCCAGGCGAGTGATCCTAATTACTATATTTCATGCCACAGAATCTTCTGAGTGGATGGTCATTTTTTCAAAAGATATCTTTTTTCACCTTTTATTGTTGTCAATCATTGACTTATGTTTGGGTTTCTTTCTCTCTCTTCCAAGTGGCAGTCAAACATTTGCTGATGCCTAATTTATTTGTCTGGGATACATGATTGTGGACTGACAAAAAGCTCTCCCATCAGTCTTCAGTTATCAAAAGCAGTTTCTTCTCTTTTGACAGATGAAAATACATCTATAGGGAATGCAGAAGGATCGTTCATGAAGGTGTTACAAGCCCGGAAGAAGAACACCAGCACGGAGCTGACTATTGAACCCGAGAGGGCGTCCTCAGACAAAAGTGCTGTCAGTCTGTCAGCCTTTATGAATGAGCAGCTGGACTTTAATGATGAAAGTGATGTGATCAGCGCACTGAATTACATACTGCCTTATTTCTCAGAGGGAAATCTAGAAGATGTTGAATCAACATTATTGCCCTTCATTCAACTTCTTTTTACAAATGCCCATGAAGGAGATATGCCAGTGGGCCATTTCAAAAACAATACAAAAAAACCTTCTGTTAAGCCTATAGACAACAATTCGACTTATAAAAATAAATTGAGGAAACTCTATTTTCTGGAAAACTTGTTAGATGCAGAAATTCAAGAAAAAATTGATGAAGTTAAAAAGAAAGAAAAAACGGCTATGCTTATCCATGCCAACCTTTTGGGTCCCAAATTTAAACGCCAGATGTTTCCGAAGAAACTGGAAAAAGCCCAACCACAGGAAAACAGCCCAGCTGAGATTGACAGCCCAGGGCAAAGGCTGCTGAGAGTGAACAGGGTCCTCAAGCACCCAAGGGGCCTACAGAAAAGGCACTTCAAAGATGCGGGAGATGAGAGCAGCGAGAAGAAACAGAATGCCCAGCCACTTGTGGAGAACACTGCCAAAGAAAGAAGGCTCAGGAGGCCATCCCCAAGGGAGCTGGATGAGCTGGACATGGTGCAGAGGCCCAGGAAGTTAGTGGGGAACTCCTTCAACACAGAGCCTTCGTTCATGAAGGAACACAAGGCAGCCGTCTCTTCTTTCCTGAAACAGTACTCTCGGGGCAGGCCTTCTGACCCCCTCCCTCCAAAACCCCAACCTGAGGCTAAAAACAAATCAAAAGACTTGTCCTACACCATTTTCGTTTTAGAAGATGCTGATGCTAGAGTGAGAAACATGAAGTCTTCCAAACCAGTCTCGCATTCCGGAAAGAAATACATCTTCCATAAAACTCGCTCTCGGATGCCCCACAGAACACTAAAGGCCAAAGTAAGTCGAAAGCTGAGAAAGAAAGGTTCACTCAATAGAATGATGCTGGCCAGAAGGCCTCTGTTCTCTGCAGTGAGGAGTCTCATCAATTCCCCTCCACGAGAGGCATTTTCATCTTCAGGATTACTGGATCCTCAGGAAAACCGTTTTTCAGAATTATATTCTCTTTCAAACCCTCCTAAAGAAAACTCTAGTTCAGTGAACAATACTCCACATGTTTCTGAAGCAGTTATCTCTTCGGGAAACATTACTCGGCCAAAAGAAACCAGACCTGGAATCACTGCTCAAATTAATGTCTCCAGTGCACATTCTACTGTTGCTGCGGACTTCATGCCACCTGTTAAGCACACCAATGAAACACAATGGGAGTACCACAACGTGGGCATTGAGTTCGCCTCTAAGCCCCCAAGCGTCAGCTTCCCAGTGCTCTCATCCCCAGGCGATCAGTTTGAAAGTCAGCTTAACCAGCAGCTACGGTCCCTCATCCCCAACAATGACGTGAGAAAGCTCATTGCTCACGTCATCCGGACTCTGAAAATGGACTGCTCTGAGACCCACGTGCAGCTGGCGTGCGCCAAACTCATCTCCAGAACAGGCCTCTTGATGAAGCTTCTCAGTGAGCAGCAAGAAATAAAGGTGTCCAAGGCAGAATGGGATACGGACCAGTGGAAAACTGACAACTACATCAATGAGAGCACAGAAGCCCAGAGTGAACAGAAAGAACAGGAGCCCAGTGAGGTGAGGATCACGCCTGAAACATGGGACCTTAGGACATGCCATTGAAGTGCCCAAGCAGGAAAACCTGGGGCTCCTGGTCTGTATCTTGTCTCGGCCAAGCTGGCTAAGACAATGACCTCCCACTCTGCTCATTCAGAGAAGGTGGCACTATTCCTGGGGTAGATGAGAAGAGGACATAACACACAAGATAAATACATTGTAGAAGAAAATGCTAACGATGAGATCAATAACTTTAAATATGGTTTTTTCTGATAAAAGCTATCCATCTGAAAAGGATGGAGTCTTCTAGTAGTTTAAGAATAGTTAGCTATTATTTAGAATAGGTTTAAGAATACTCAGCTTTCATCCTTTCCAGCTCCCTGTTTTTAAAAACTTGTTATTATTTATTTTTAGCTCGCAAAAGAAGTTCCAGGTTACGGCTATAACAACAAACTCATCTTGGCAATATCTGTGACTGTAGTAGTGATGTTTTTGATTATAATGTTCTGTCTCATTGAGGTAAGGATGATTATTAATTCAGATTCAGAACCCCCAACCTGAAAATTCAAAGCCACCTTTCCGCCTGCTAGTATTTGATACTCCTCTTCAGTCACAAGACTGAGATGTACTTTGTTGTTTTACTGAAGGGTGTGTTCCCAGGGTTTTCATAGGAGCTCCACTCCCAGGAGATATCTGTGGAACTGAATCCAAGATAACAAGCCATTAGACTATTCTGACCAGTTAAGTTTATAAGAAGCCAGAGTTGACACGATAGTAACATTTCTTTGACTCAGAACACCATGTGGATTTGATGTACTCACAGTCACTCTCACGCTACCTTGATTTCTCTCCTTGGTGGCTGCAGTGATGAGAGATACATCGTTTCCACCCTCACGTAGCTGTCGGTCACCCTAGGAGGGCTAAAAGGATCCAGCTGATAGATAGAAGTGCGATCTTATCAGTCCCTTAGATCTCCTTGGCAGCTGTCTTCTCCAGTGTGTTAGGCATTGTGTAAACAGGTTCCATGAGAGCACTACAAGTAAGAATCCTGCATTAGGCCACCTTGAAGTATGTCCTGTTTAGAGTAGCATCTTCCTGGAGCTAGCCTCCTTACCTTTCCTTCAGTTACATAATGGCTTATTACTTTCCCCAACAGGCAGTTGCTAACATTCAGAGGAAGATTTTTTTTTTTTATAACCTTAATTATTTATTTATTTTTGTGGCCCTGGGTCTTTGTTGCTTTGTGTGGGCTTTCTCTGGTCAAGACAAGTGGTAGGGCTACTCTTCCTTGCTGTGCACAGGCTTCTCATTGTGGTGGCTTCTCTTGCTGCAGAGCACGGGCTCTACGTGTGGGAGCTGAGTAGTTGCAGCATAACGGGCTTAGTTGCTCCATGGCATGTGGGGTCTTCCTGGTCCAGGGATCAAACCCACGTCTCCTGCATTGGCAGGCGGACTCCTATCCACAGCACCAGCAGGGAAGTCCAAAAGTGCAATTTTGACGAGCTGACCATCTTGATTCTACTCTACCAAGTCAATCCACTTTATCTTTTCTTCTGTCCCGGCAGCCCTCTATTCCAGCCAAAGCAGCCCCTCACCACGTGCTCATTACACCGTACCCATTGCTGCTTTTACATGTGGCTTTGCGCAGACGAATTCCTTTATTTTACTCTGCCTGTGGGAGTCCTGACTCTCAAAAGCCAACTCAAGTTCATCTTTCTTCAAATAGACTTCCCGGAATAATCCAGACCTCCTGACCCTAGTCCCGTGAGGCCTGTCACCAGTTCTTAGAGGCCCCAGCAAAGCAGTCCCCTCACCTCAGAACTTACAAAAGTGGTAAACAGTTCTTTAGAAGGTGGCTCCATAAGAGCCTCATGGAGGGGAGCAGAGCGGTGTAGGGACCAATGGCTTCCTGGTCTGTCAGACTTGAATAAAACCTGACATGATGTGTTACCTGCTAAAGAGAAATGTGTCCGTCTGCAGGAGGGATGGTCAGTAGTGAAAGTACAGAAAAGGTGAAGAGGGACCGGCAGTGCCTAGCCTCACCTTGTCCAAGAGTAGAGATGGCACCTGAGGCAGCGTAACTGAAGAGTCAGGCCCATCACCAGGCAGCACCTGTTGAGAGCATCTGGCTACCGCAGGCCTTTCCATTTAATGTGGGATTCAGCTGATTGCTTTGGTTCTAATTCTGTTCTCACCAAGTAGCCTTTTGAGTGTGTGGTTGTGCTTTGGTGTGCCTTGGAGGCCTGTCTCTACAGAAGTTTAATTCTCTGGTTGTGTAGACAAAGGTGTCCTGTCTGTAGAACAGATGTATTTCTCATTGTCAAGTAAGAATTTGGCATTCTTATTTTTGATCAGTCCTGTGATATTATTGATAAAGTGAAACTGCCGCAAGAGGAAGATGTGAGTTCTCTCTTCGTGGGGAAGGAAGGAAATCAGCATGAGGCCCCAGTGGTCAAACCAAAAGCAGGAGCCAGTATCACCCGACTGCAAAGCCTGTGCTCCCTACTCTGCTCTTTTGTCTTGTCTCCTTAGAGCCAGAGACAATGCTGAAATTCAATGAAAGCCAATGTTTGTTTATTATAAAGAGGTTTGTGGTGGGGGGTTGTTTTTGTCTGTTTGGCCGTGCTGTGCTTGCAGGGTCTTCGTTCCTGACCAGGGATCAAATCCAGACCACCACAGTAAAATCACAGAGTCCTAACCACTGGACCACTAGGGAACTCCAAGGGGTTTTATAAATCACCAGGAAGAAGGTAGACAATCCAGGAGAGAAGCGGGTGAAGGCTGAGAAGAGTAGGAGAGGCACTGACAGCCTGCCACCACACTGGGCCGTCCTCGCCTCCAGGCTCGTGTGCAGCAGGTTTTGTTCACCAAGCCTTTGTCACCTCATGATGTAAAAATCATCTCTAATCATCATTTTCAAGTACTTTTATAATCTGCCTAGAACTTGCTGTATTTGATTTTTAGTGTGGTTGAGGTAGGGAATCTAACTTTTTCCCCAGTACGAAATGATTCATTCTTTCTCCCCTGTCTAAAATACTATCTTTACTTGGATTCTATTCTGTTGATCCAGTTATCTTTTCCTATTATCTTTTCAATATCACACTGCTTAACTCCAGTTACTCTATAACATGTAATTTTATATCTGTTGGGGTAAGGCCCTGCTCTTTGATCTTCTTTTTCATACATTTCATAAGTGTTCTTGCATATATTCTCTACCAAATGTCAGCTCACCTGGTTTTGTTTAAAAATTTCCTTGGATATAAATAAGGTTGCATTGAATTTGTAGGTTAATTTGAGGAGAATTGACATCCTTACAGTATTCTCGGAAGATAGAATCCCATGCCATGTATGTATTGCTTCTCAATGTCCTTCAGGAAGGTTTTAATATTCTCATTACATAAGTCTTATGCATTTTTGGTTGAATTTATTCCTAGTTACTTTATGCATCTTATTAATATTATAAATGGGATCTTTTTTCTATTTTTTTAGCTAGTTACTTGTGCTATATAGGAAAGCTATTAAAGCTTATATGTTGATTTCTTGATTTTATACATAAGCCATCTTACTGAATTCTCGTATTACTTACAGTACTTAAAATTTCGGTTGATTCCTTTGATCTTCTAAAGTCCATCATTCATATGCAGATATGTTTATCTCTTCCTTTCCAATTCTACCGTTTTCTTACTGTACTGATTAGGACCCCCCTTCTCCACAGTGATCAATAGTAACAGTAATGATAGGCATCTTCCCCCTGTTCTTGATTTTTAAACAGTGCTTAGGTTTCTGGTCAATACTTCTATTTTCTTTCCCTACTTCTGAAAGTTTTTTGTTAGGAATTATCTGTTGAACATGATCTAAAATGGTCCATAAAATGTATCACCAGCTGCATGCAGCACCCAAGGTTAGGTACTGTGGGAGAGTCAAAGAATTCTTAAACAGGATAGAATTCCTGTCCTTAAAAATGTTATCAACTCACTGGGTACATAAGACTGAAAATAAAAAGTAATGAATAAAGATTTGGAAGTGGCTGTCATGATAGTGATCATGTTTTCTTTTAAAACAGATTTATTCTCATAGAACAACATCAGAGGAAGAAGGAAGCAGAAGGTAAATATTGGTCTTTTAAAGTAGAATTTTAGAACTAGAGGAGAGCTGAGAACTCATCTGTTTTAGTCTCCTCACCAAAGGCAGGAAGAAGCTTTATTTACCCTAATGCTTTACGCTAATTTATTTATCAGCAGAACTAGCTCCCCAACCAAATCTGGCCTAGCACAGGACTGGGACGGATTCATCTGGTTTCACTTGTTCTCGAAGGAAAGAGGGTAGATGGAGAGAGGTTTCGGTTGTCCTGCCGGTGGTAGGCATCAGGCGAGGTCAGAGGTGTTCTTGGAGGTTCTGGGGTAGGGAAGTTAGAGATTTGGGGGCTAGCCTTACTCAAAGCTGATGAAAAGTAGAACAAATTATGTGTTCTTTCTGTAAAGGGGAGGAAAGCTTCCCTTCTCATCCTCCTGGTTTTCAGCCCCCAATCCGTATTCCCTTTATCCAAACCTCATAAAGTTTTAACTGGAAGAAACTTTAGACAGTAGTTTGTCTTTTCCTTTTATAATAAAAAAAAAAAAATGGAGAAAGAGAAAACATCTGGCCCCGTGGTCACGCTGATAGTGATTATCAGAAAGAAGGTGGTGCCTTTCCAACAAGGGCCCCTCATGATCACACTACGCGTGGGCTGTGAGCTGCATTTTATGTCACAGCTCAGGACACACATACTTATGGACAGAAGTGGTTTCTGATACAAACTCATTGTGCACTCCGTTTTGTTTTGTTTTTTTCAATTCTCTTTGTTTTCAAAAAGAATACTTTTGTGTTTTCCTGCTGGTCATAACCTTTAAACTGATTTCACAACTCACTCACACCTCAGTGACAACCTGCCATATGCAAGTCAGAGTGCTACATAACTTTGCTAGTTGGACTTAGGGGTTTACCTGCTGAGATGCAGTTTGTCAGATAGAGCAGCTAAGAAAACAGAAGCACCTCCTCCCCTCCCCCACCCCCACCCCAGTAAATGCTGCACGTGAGACTAAGTCCCAGGGGGCTAGTGTGGAATGCTCCTGGAAGAAACGTGCCTCTGCCCGGCACGGTTGTGCAGCGTGTTCACTGCACGAGGGCAGTTGGCTGAGGGCCGAGAAATGTGAGTGGGGTTGCAGTCATGCCTGTAGGCCATGCTAAGCCACATGCACAGGTCTCCCCAGAGATGCGGGTGGGGGGCCATTTTGGACAGACCCGGAGAGCTTCTGGAAGGCCAGCATGCATGGAGTGATTCTCAACACCGCAGGTCTGTGGTGACTTTGCTCATTGTGGTTGCTGACTGAAGTCCCATTTAGCCCTGGTGAGACCAGAGCAAACACACTGTGAGAGACGGAAAGCGGCACGTGACACTGACTGTGTGTGCTTTCCTCCAAGGGGCTTTTTTGGATTTCTGCTGCATAAGAGAAGCTCAGGGACAAGTGAGAGTCAGGTAGGTTTGGGAGAGATAAAGCCCTGTGGCCAGAGGAAGCAGGGGAGAAGCAGAACTAACATGTCGCTCTCTGTGTCCCAGGAGGGCTTTTTCTGGAGGCGGCGGCCACTTTGGCTTCAGGACATGTACAGGCCTCTCAACGCCACACGCAAGAAAAACATGGCACAGAAGCTACATGACAAGGAGTCTTCAGAAGAGGATGAGATTTTCAATAAGAATGCAGGGTAAACGATAGGGGACAATTTCTACTTCTTACCTCAGATGAGGAAATAATGAAAAGTTTAATTGCCCCTTTCGAGACTAAACGCTTTGGCGCTCTTTCTTCTTATCCCAGGGGGGCCCCTGAAGCGCCGACAGAGGAGGCTCCTCCGGCTACAGATTCAGCTGCTGAAGAGCCGACGGGTGAGGAGAGCGAGGCAGCCGCCGACACCGCCACAGAGTGAGCCCTGTCCTGCCACAAGCCACCTGCAGGTTTTATTTTCTAATACTGGCTTCTCAACATCACTTGTAAAATACTTATTTTTCTCATATTAAAATGTATAAATCCATAACCAATTCTAACCATGTGGTAAGGAATTAAAATGTCAATAGTTGAGTATTTATGTATCACTATCAAGGACCTGCAAGAAAAGAGCAGAGCTTTTTTTTGAAACTAGACTCCCTCAGGGCAGCCAGAACTTCCACCAGAGGAAACGCGGGCAGAAGAGGATAAATACAGGGATGGAGGGGGCCTTCCATCCCTTGTTTCCCCAGTATAACCAGCCCCTGGGAACTGGAAAACAGGTCATCCTCAGGGGGCATAGATCATTAAATCAAATAATGATTTCTCTGGTGCTCGCTCTCCTGGTTCATCAAGTACAAGTATTTACAACACACTTGACCTCCTGCTCATGGAGGATCATCCCCTTCCGACCCCTCTTGTAAGTCACTGGGGCTGACAGAATATTTGGATCACTGGGTCTCCGTCCACCATAGGACCAAGGCCTGACTTTCTCCCAAGCTCTCGAACTCATGTACAGATGTGCTCCCTGTCTTGGTAGGGGGTTCTCCACCCCTTCAAGCTGGTGGAAAATGCACATTGGGTTGTATTTTTTCTTTAAAAAACAAAAAATCTGAGCCTTTGAATAGCTAGCAGGGAGGGGCCCGAGGGACAGGATAAAGAAAAACATGTGAGAGCACCCAAGATGGTCCTCCTCAGGCCCCAGCCTCTCTTGACCCCTTTGAGGGTCAGTCCTGTGCTGCTCGGCTCCCTCCAGCACCAAACCCAACCCACTCCTGCCTCACCCAGCACGTGCCCAGGGCTGCCTTGACTCCAGGTGATGAGGTAATGACAGTGCTGTCCGGGGAAGGTGCAAAGGCTCTTCCAGTCCTTCTGCAAAGAAAATCATTAATCAATCGCATTTAGTAAGTCAGGGAGACAGAAATATATTAATAAGCAAAAGAAATTCCGAATGAACAAGATTTGATAATCTACCAGAATGACCACAGATAGCACCGGAGCTTTAATAATACGAGGTGAAGAACGGTGCAAAGCGTGGGATGAGAGCGCACAGTCCCCCAGAGGAGCAGTGGGCCGGAGAGACAGCCCAGCAGGTTCTGCTAGCTGGGTGGGGTTTCAAGCAAAGTGGTCAGCCCACCCGTTTCTTCCAGTTTATGAGTTCCCTGGGGCTTCATGAAGACATCTGTTCTCTCAGTGCCTGCCCAGGTCATCTCCCAAAGTTTCTCACCAAGAATGAAAAGCAAATGTTTTCTCCGGGCGGTAACTTCAGCCAGCGAGTATTTGCTTTGTTTAAAGTGCATGCCCAGTAATATTAATAATAGGAAGCAGCAGCAGCTAGCATGTTCGATTTGCTTGTGTGGTCCCCAGCCCTGGGTTGGGCATTTTATGGTCTTATCTAGCCCAACAATCCATGGAAACATATCTTGTTATCCTTGTTTGACAGATAGGAGACAGGGTTTAAAGGATGTAGGTAACCTGGACTTCCCTGAGGGTCCAGTGGTTAAGAATCCATCCCTCAGGGCAGGGGGCACGGGTTTAATCCCTGGTTCGGAAAGATTCCACATGCTGCGGGGCAACTAAGCCTGTGCGCCACTCAATTACTGAAGCCCACATGCTAGAGCCCGTGTTCTGCAACAGGAGAAGCCATGCACCTCAACTAGACAGGGCTCATGTGCAGCAACGAAAACCCAATGCAGCCAAAAACAAAGAAAATTCAACAAAGAAGAACATAGGTTACCTGCTCAAGTGCCCCAGGCCACACATTCAGAGTGTGTTAGGGTTGTAGCGCAGAACTGCTAGATTCCAATAGGGGTGAGAGAAGTACAGAACCTTTGGTTGCCACCAAAGAGTCAATAACAGTGATGATAATAATAATTAGGGAGAAGAGGTGGCTGCTGTTTATTGAGCACCTGCTATGCACCAGGTACCATATACTAGGGGCTTTGGTTTCACTATTAGTTCATAAGAGCAGAAAGTCCCCATGTCTGCTCAAAACTCTGTAATGAAAGGGAGGTTGATTTCAGTAAGAGAGGTAGACACAAAGTCAGGGAGTTGACAAGACCAGGGGCAGCGATCCTTGCACTGCTGGGCTTCCCAAAGCATGGACCAGGATTCCCAGGAGCTCCGGGTTCCTATCTGGGAACATTTTCATTATTTAAAAATTGGTACATAAAGTGAGGTTTAGATACCATATTTTTTTGTATTATACTACCTCAAATTTGCACAATTTTATATTGGTCTCACATGCTACCCTACCAGTTTTCTTGATTAAAATTCCCAAAAGTTAGTCTGTTTTGCCCAACTTGACCTAAAGGTTGCTGTTGTTGTTCAGACACTCAGTCATGTCTGACTCTTTGTGACCCCATGGACTGCAGCACGCCAGGCTTCCCTGTCCTTCACGCTCTCCCAGAGCTTGCTCAAACTCATGTCCATTGAGTCGATGATGCCATCCAACCATCTCGTCCTCTGACCTAGACTGGGCAGTGTTTTTGCCAGAGCCCAGAGACATCACCTGGCCAGCCTACGAGTGAGATGTCTCTCCTTGGATCAGGGACACATCCCTGGAGAGAACTTGAAAGTGAGAAGAGTGCCCAGGGTCAGGTGGCACAAAGCTTGTCTGCCTAGGGCTGCCCCTGTCCCCATCACATGATGGACAAGCCAGCGCAGAGCCCAGCTCCTTATTGAGAGCTGAGTGACAGAAGGAGAGAGGGAGACACAAGGCCAATAGCTACCAAATGAATGAAAAATCTCACTGATTCTGATTAAATCTGTCAGAGAAATTAGCCATCTTTTAAAAGATAATGAAATGAGACAGTGTATGATTAGGGCAAAAATGATACAGAAAAGTTGTAAGACTCAGAGGAGGGAAGATTAGGAAGCTAGGGAGAGTCCATGAAAAAGGGAGAACTTAAGCTGGGCCTGGACTATAAGCCAGACACTGCTCCTGGTGCTGGGGAAAGAGTTGATTGGGACAAAGTCACTGCCATGAGGGACCCTAAACCCAACAGGAGGCCCAGACACCTGAGGACGCACACAGAAGACAGTGTGTTGGCGAGACAGTGGCAGTGGACCAAGAAGTGGTTCAGTTCCTGGTTGACTGGGAAGGAGTGAATGCGAAGGGCGGCTTGGAGGAGAGGAGGAGGAAGAAAGCCACATAGAAGCTTCTTAGGAGGACGAGACGAAGGAAGGGCATTCTCGACGGAGGACAGTACAGAGGTCAGAAGCATGAAATCGCCGGTGGGCTTGAAGCATGTGCCGTCTGGTGTTCCCAAGCGTGGAGCTCAGCGGGGAAAGGGCAGCAGATGAGGCTGTGCAGGTGAGCAGGGAACCAGTCCTGAAGGGCCTGGCAAAGGCACGTGGACCTGACCAAACAGAGCACAGACTATAATGTTTTAAGCAGAGAAGAGAGACACGACCAAGCTTGAGTTCTATAAAGAGTACTTTGATGGTGGCCTAAAAGTAGTCAGGCCAAGAGATCAACGTGGGGATGTAGACCAAGTAGGAACCGGAAGAAAATGGGGCACCAGACCAGAGGTTTTGATGCAGCTGAAGGGCTTGTGCAGTGGGTGCAGATGAGTAAGAACTGAAAGGACAAGAGCTTTTTTTTTTTTTTTTTTTTAATATAAGGAGCTTATGTTTTAAGGATGAAAGATTGGTCTTGTATGTGAAACCCACATGTGCTGGCTAACTGACACTTATCAGAGGTGGGCTCCGACCCTGTCCCAGCAGCTGGGAGACAAAGTCCCTAGCTTCAGGTGTTGGCTGGAACAAACAGCAAATTCTTTAGGCAGCCTGGAGTTTTTCCAGGCAGGCACTTTAAGGGGGGCTAGAGGCAATGGCACCCCACTCCAGTACTCTTGCCTGGAGAATCCCATGGATGGAGGAACCTGGTAGGCTGTGGTCCATGGGGTCGCGAAGAGTCTGACACAACTGAGCAACTTCGCTTTCACTTTTCACTTTCACGCATTGGAGAAGGAAATGGCAACCCACTCCAGTGTTCTTGTCTGGAGAATCCCAGGGGCGGGAGAGCCTAGTGGGCTGCCGTCTATGGGGTCGCACAGAGTCGGACACAACTGAAGCAACTTAGCAGCAGCAGCAGCAGAGTCTTCCTAGAGCTGCAGCCTTGAACTGGTAGAAACTACATTGGGGTTTGTTCAAGTCTTTATGGGCCAAGGTTGAATCTAGAGGGAGGTTCAGAGGAGCCTGGCTAGAATTTAGTCCAGGAGAAAGTCTGTCACTGTCCAAACCCACATGCCCACCCCTGCAGCCTCTGTCACACTCTGAAGCAGGGGGACCCCTTCTTCTTGTGTTCACTGAAGTGCTGAGATATGGAAGCAAGGGGGCCAGGGAGGTGTGGGATGCAGAGGTTCTCTGGCTTCTTCAGGGCCAGAGGTCAGCAGGAATTTGAGGGTAGGAGACGTCGGCTGCAAGGATGACTGGGAGGCAGAATGGACATCTCTGCTCACCCCTCCCACTCCCCAGGAAGGTAAGGACCTCTCACTCCTGGGGAGCACCAGGCCTGGCTTCTGGTGAGAGTGAGATGCTGTTGAGACCCCCTAGGGGAGGGCAGTGGAGCAGCAGCTTGCAGACATGGTGGGAGCACACCCATCCAAGAAAAAGACAGGCCCTGAGGCCTGGAGCAGAAGTGGAAACATGGTTCAGGGTGAGGCTTCAGGTGTTGGAGGGTGAAGTAGGAAAGAGGGTTTGGCGCTGCGCTGTGGCGTGATTGGACTTGCAGGAACTGATCTGTGAATGAAGGCTGTAGGTGGAAGAGGGCTACAGCGAGAATGGTGGAGCCTGGCTCTCCAGCACATGAGCCGCCAAACTAACTCTGGCTGCTTACCCAGATTCTTACACAAAAGATCAATAAATGTCTTTCTTATTTAACTCACTATGGTGTAGGGTGTCTACTGCAGTGGCTTAACTTGTAATCTAATAAAGGAGTGTGCACATGTATTGGTTAGTTATTGCCATGATAATGCTATGTAATAAACTGGTCCCAACCTCAGTGGGTTAAGATAGCAATTCTCATGAGTCTGCAGTTTGGCTGGTGCAGCTGTGGTTTAACCCTCTGCTGGCTGGGTCCACTCTGCTCCTCACTGCTGATCTGCAGACCAGATGAGGTAGCTTTTTTCCAAGTGTGTTTATCCTGGGGCCCAGGCTGAAGAGGCAGCAGCAGCCCAAGTGACGTATATGAGAGGAAGCATCACCTGGCCTTCTCCAACCTGGCACAGAACTGCCACACTCTCATTTTTGCCCATTCCATGGGCCAAAGTAAGTCACATGACCAAGCCCAAGGACTGGACAGTCCACTCCGCCCACAGTGAGATGAGTATAGATGTAGTGAGGGATAAGGGATCAGGGTTAATGATTCTATCCATCCCGGGATATGGTGAGTCTTGGTTTGGGATGTGTGCAGATGATTGCAATTTTGTTCTGCATCAATAAACAGCTGCCATAGGACCTGTTGGTAAGGGTAGTCCTGGTTCTGTAGCAGAAGGAAGGGTTTTGCAGAATGCACACCTTCCACTCTTGAAGGTGTCACCTATAAATGGAGCGTTGTGAAAGTCACTGTCCAGACCCATACACTTTCTCTATTATGTCAGGAACCCTGCCTGACAAGGCAAGAATCACATCCTCTTCCCATCCCCAGTGTATAGGAGCAGGCCCTGCCCCCGGCAATGACTCAGGGATATTCTTGAGTGACTTTTAGGTCATTTCTTCATTCTCCCCATATGATTCCTTGTGAAACACAGACTGAGCTCCTGAAGGGCAGCACATGACGCTATGTATTTGTTCCACAAGCTGCAAAGGGACTATGCCATTTGGAGGTGGGTTTTGTACCCAGATCTGGCTGAGACTGAATTCTGTATCCACTGCTGCCCGAAGAGACCTCACAGAAGAAAGCATTTGTACAGAGTAAACATCAAAACAGGGTAGTGAAATGTCTTTCTCTAGATGCCATTGGAAACTGGGTAGATTCTCATTGCCTGAAATATCCTAAGAGGAAGACTGTCTAAAAGCACAATCCTGGGGATTTCCCTGGTGGCCAGTGCAGGAAGTAATGTAGGAAATCACCTTCCAATGCAGGAGGTGCAGGTTCAATCCCTGGTCGGGGAGCTAAGATCTCACATGCCTCAGGGCCAAAACATAAAACAGAAGCAATACCATAACAAATTCAATACAGACTTGAAAGAAAATGGTCCATATCAAAAAATCTTTAAAAAGAAATAAAACAGTACATCTCTAGTTATGCTTGAGCCTTGGTTAAATTATGACGCAGATTGAAAAAAATAAAAATAGCACAACCCTAGGGAATTCCCTGGCTGTCTAGTGGTTAGGACTCAGTGCTTTCACCACCATGAGCCCAGAGTTCAGTCCCCGAGTGGGGAGCTAAGATCTTGCAAGCCACGAGACATGGCCAAATAAATAATACAAAAGCGCAATAATACAAAATAATACAAAAGGGATCCACATGGACTTAAGGACAATTTTAAGAACAATGAGATGGTTCATCAGAGCCCCTGTGGCTTCGATGTCACATGTGGCTAACGGCTACCATACTGGACATCACAGGTAGGCTGTTTTCATCATCATGGGTCTATTGGATGATGCTGGGACAGAGTATGTCCAGCACACAGAGGAAACTGGTAATGGTAGTTGCTTTCAGAGAAGGAAACCAGGAGGCTGCAGCACCATATTCCCTCTGGTACCTTTTGAATTTTTTGTCATGTATTTGTATGAAGTACTTGTATTATTAAAAACAACAACATCAACTGGGGATTAGAAATCTCCACATAGAGTCACCATACCAGGACAGTGATTCTCAGGATAGTACTTTGCAATCAGCATAAAACAAAGTAAGCTAATAGATGTTGTGATTTCACATTTAATTTTTTTTCATGGTGTAAATATTTAGCTCCTGCCACCATCTCTCTGCTCTTGTGAACTCATAGACAACAACGTGAAGTAGCCAGGGGATGTTAAAGGAAAAACAGCCTACTGTCAAGCACTGGTTGGCAGCATTATTTTTCCTGAGAAATAAATTTGGATGATCATGATTTTATTCCGCAATAAACAGCAGCCATAGGACCTGTTGATAAGGTCATTCCTAGTTCTATAACAGAAAGAATTGTTCTGCACAATGCACACCTTCCAAGTGAGCCAGGAAGGAAGAGGGCAGGGCACAGTCTCTAAAAGAACACCATAGTCCTTGAATATACGACACAAACTGGCTAGAACCAGTGAGGTCCAAGATGGCAGAAGATTTGACTGCTGGTAGACCTCGAGCCTCTTGCCTTCTGAGATGGCCCGCACTCTGTGTGGGGTTTTTCTCCCATGGTCGCTCTCGGTTTCCGAGATGGCCCCATGCCCTGGGGCTGCTCTTGCCAGCTGAAACTACACAACTCAGATGGGACTTGAACCCACTGTCTTTGAGTTGAGTTCACAAAACTGGCCTTAGGACTTAATGAAGCTCAAGTTCTTGATGTTTATCACAGAAAGAATTCAGTGAAAGGCAAAGTGATAGGTAAAAAGTAGATTTATTTAGAGAGATATACATTCCATAGACAGAATGTCTCAAAAGGCATGAACTCCCCTCCAGGACATGTGGTCATTTCGGAAAATAAGTCCTCAAAGAGCTATGTCATTCTTCTAAAGGTTGTGCCCTGCCCTGTCCCTCCTGTTTTACAAACACCCTGCCTCCTGAACGAGTTTGAGAACTGGTGTAACAGGGAACAGGGATCCTGCTTGTAACCTGTATCCAGGTCAGTTAAGGAGGGAATGGGGGTAAGACAGGAAGAGGGCAAGGAACAATCTTTAAAAGAATAACATAGTGGGAGGACAGGACATGAACTGGTTAGAACCAACTAGGCCCAAGATGGCTGGCAAATTGACTTCCACTGGAACTTGACCCTCACTGCAACACATCAGCATGCTAAATGACACACCCACAGGCACCATGACAGTTTCAAGGCTGACCATAAAAGTCAAAAAGTGGACAGTGGCCTCGATCCTGGAAATCTCCACCCCTTCCTCAAAGTAGCCGGAATACTCCTCGCACTCATCCTATGAAAGTACCCAGCCCTATAGAACTGACAACCCGTACTCCACTGCCACTCTCCCCTTTGAGACGGCCCTGTTTGCAGAGTAGGTTTCTCTCTAAATAATCTCACTTCTTACCTATCAGTTTGTCTCTCACTGAATTCTTTCTGTGATGACATCAAGAAACTGAGCTTCATTAAGTCCTGAGATGAGGTGTGTGATACCAGTTAAAAGACTGTGAGTTCAAATCCCAATCTGAGTCACATGGTTTCATGACCAGGGATTGAACCAAATCTGGGCAGTGAAAGATCTGAGTCTTAACCACGGGGCCACCATGGAATTCCCTGCAAAAACTATTAGTTACCTGGAGACAGTGACGTAACTAAGTCTCAAGAATAGTTTGGGGGTGGCAACTCCTTGCCAGTGCCAACTAGGAATTCAATAGACAGGGTCTAAAATGGATAAATCAAGAACTAGATATGCAAAGAGAAATGGAGAAAAGCAGCAGAAGATCCATCTAAAACCTGCTCCGTAGAGGTGCCTAGGCCCACTGAGCAGGCTCGGGAAGGCAGGCAAGGACCTGGTCTGGGGCAAGGAACTGCTATGAGTCCTTGTGTTTCACCCCATTTCATTTCACTTGGTACTATCTGAATATAAACTGCATGTAATACAATTTTTTGTTGGTTTTTGTTTATTTTCCAGTTCATTACTTGGTGACTTTTTTTTTTCCAATAAGAGGTATAATTGACAATTTAAAAATTTAAATCCATTTTTAAAAAGAATGGGACGTGGAATTCCCTAGTGGTCTAGTGGTTAGGGCTCCATTAGAAGGGTCACAGGTTTGATCCCTGGTCCTGGAACTAGGATCCGGCAAACCATGTCATGTGGCCGAAATGAAGAGAAAGAGAGAGAGAGAGGGAAGAAGCAGTTCCCTACTAAAGAGCCTGGGAAAACACCAGCTATTCCATTGTTGAAAGAAATGGTTGCAGTAATTATCTGTTTCATGATTTTAACCTGATGCCGAGTAAGAATATATCTGGGATCCAAAGAAGAAAAGATCTCACTCCGGCGCTCAGAAGAGCAGTGAAAGGCAGGGGCCTGACTGAATTGGGAAGGTAAGAATTGCCTTGGGCTTCCCTGATAGCTCGGCTGGTAAAGAATTTGCCTGCAATGCAGGAGATCCTGGTTCGATTCCTGGGCCAGGAAGTTCCCCTGGAGAAGGGACAGTCTACCTGCTCCAGTATTCTGGGGCTTCCCTGGTGGCTCAGAAGAATTACCAGAATTGTAATAATAATAGTCAGCTTTCAGTGCTTCCTACAGACCAGAAACTGTCTTAATGATATTATCTTATTTAATCTGATGTTTTTCCCAATTTACAGATGAGGAACTGAGGCTCAGCGAGTTTTAGGAACTTCCCTGAAGTCACACATTCCGGACCACTCTGCCTGAGGCTAAGGGGCCAGAGGATGTTGTGACTTACTTCTCTTTTCTAAACATCAATAAAACTCAATTTAGAAGTTTCATTTTCAGTGATATCTCAAGGGACCCATGAAAATTAACAACACTGTGGCAGTTGTCCTAGCTTCACACTCACTGGATGGCCCTGAGCCTGGACTGTTTTAGGGAAAGCTTAGCAAACACCTGGGCTTCCCAGATGGTTCAGTGGTAAAGAATCCGCCACCAGTGCAGGAGACACGGGAGATGCAGGTTCGGTCCCTGGGTCAGGAAGATCTCCTGGGGAAGGAAACAGCAATTTACTCCAGTATTCTTGTATTCAGTATTCTTGCCTAGACAATTCCACGGACAGAGGAGCCTAGCAGGCTACAGTCCATGGGGTCGCAAAAAGTCGGAGATGACTGAGCACACATGTCCATCCATTTACTATCGGCAAACAGTATGGGATTCAAAACTAAGCATTCCTGTCTCCAAAGCTCACTTGCTCTGCCACTGAACTATGCTTCCTCACCAACCAGAATCAGAAAGAGCTGGGTGAGAATCCTGCTTCTGCTGTTTATTCATTGTGTAGCCTTGGGCCCCAAGTCACTTAACCTCTCTTAAGCCTGTTTTCTTATTTGTACAGTTGTTAGGGGAAGCACTGACCAAAACCATCCTCCCTGGCCAGACCCAGTAATAACCACTTGCATGTGTTATCTTACAACAAGAGGTCCTGGGAAGGAACATGAAACTAACAAGCTACCACCAACCAGGAAGAAGTTGGGAAAAGTCAAAAGGAGAGAGGAGACGCCAGTCCATATGTCCTACCGACCTCCCAGAATCCTTCTCGGTGGAATCCATCTTGGCTGAGCAGTGTGCATGCCATCAGGAAGGACCCTGAGTCAGAATGATCAGCCAGAGGGACTTCCCTGGTGGTCCAGTGACTAAGATTCCATACTCCCAATGCAGGGGGCCTGGGTTCAGTCCCTGGTCAGGGAAATAAATCCCACATGCTGCAACTGAGATTCTGCATGCCACAACTAAAGATACCACATGCCACAACTAAGACCCAGAGCAGCCAAATAAATAAATAAATAAAAATAATAATAATAAAAAATGACTGGGTGGAGACAACCCAGAAACTAACACCATCACCATAGAACCTAAGACTGTGAACTGCATGGCAGAGTTCTCCTGGATTCTCTTACCCTACTGCTCTCTGCTGGAGCGCCCCTTCCCAATAAAGTCTCTTGCTTTGTTAGCATGTCTTCTCCTTTGGACAACTCATCTCCGAATGTTAGACAAGACCTCACTCTCAGGCCTTGAAAGGAGGCCCCCTTCCTGCAATACCATGGGCATACCAAGGACGCCTACCTCCCAAGGGCTTGGTAAGGGCAGATCACAATTCCATCCTGGCAAACAGTAGGAGCTTCTATTTTCCACAAATGTCAAACCCTTACCCTTCATCTCCCAGGTTGGGGCAAAGATTCTCACATTGTATTATGCTTCACATCCATCACAGGTGAGGGCAGAAGACAAGAGGGATGATCAAGCCCAAATTTTTGGACCCTGTCTTGTAGTGACTCTTTAGAGTAGGGGTGGAGTTCAGGATTCTATATGTTGGACCTGTCCCCAGGGAATTTGGATGGCTGCAGTTCTCCTATCTGGCCTCAGATAACTCTGGATAGTGCTAGAAATCTAAGCTTTCAGACCAGTAGGAGATGAACTGCCTTTGCAAATGTTTTGAGCCCTCCTTGCCCTGGTCTCCAACTGTGTCTGTGCCTCCTCCCTTTCTCTCTGGTGGAACCTATCTTTATCTTCCCTTTTATCCTGACCCCCTGCTCTGACTTTTCCCTTTCATTACTTCCTTGCTTCCCCTCCCCATCTTGGTCCACCCTCCCCGGAGCTCAGCTTGCATTTCTACCCACCAGCCATTTCTTCTTCTCCTTCTTCTTTTAATATTTATTTATTTGGTTGCAACAGGTCATTGCTTCAGCATGCGATATAGTTACCTGTGGTATGTGGGATCCTCTATTGACAAGAAGGCCCAGATCAAAAGCCACCTCCTCCAGGATGCCTTTTGAGCTCTCCTGTCTAACACTTTGTGGATGCCCTTATTATTGTTCAAATTACGTGGTGATGTGAGGCTCCTTTTCTGGCTGGAGCCTACCTGGTGCACTCATGGTCCACATAAAATCTTTTGTGGGAATGCACACTCACCTTCATTCTCCAACCCTCCAACAACCCCCCAACCCCTGCCAGGATTCAAGGCTTTATTCAGTTTCACAAAGGCTTGTAGAACAAGAGGAAGAGAGGAAGACAAGCTCGCAGACTTTGCACAGAGGCTGAGAAGCCTGGGAAGAAGGAGAGGACTGAGAGATGGGCGTGCTCCTGAAAAATCAGACAACAGATTATTCCAGGGGTTTCCCACAGCTTTTGCAGATGGCAGTCGTGCAAAAATGCACTGAAATTGAAATTGCTGGGTGGCATTTCAGGGGGCTTGAAGAGCTCTGGTTCTTTATGTCTCAGAACAGAAAGAATTCAGTGAGAGGCAAAGTGATAGATAAGTGATTCATTAGAATAGGGTGCTTTTGAGGTGTACAAGCGGGCGGTGAGAGGTTGCCTTGCCCCAAGAACTTAGTGGGTTACAGATTTCTAATCAAAGGAAAAGTAGGGAGGGGAAAAGACCATCTTCTTCCTCACTCATGAATAGACTTCCACCATTAGCTCCTCCTCTATCTCGTGGCGGGATGGGGGTGGGGCGGGAACATAGTTTTCTTGTCCCTGTGTGGTCAAGCTGGGACTGTCATGACTATGGTGAAAGTATTTCAGGTCTCATTACAATGAGTGCCTTTCACTTTGAAATGCCACATTTCCATAAATTCTTGTTTTTTTTTGTCTGCAGAGAGTATGTCCAGGGGTCATTAAATTACTGAGCCCACTGGGCAGGCTGCGGGTCGTCTGTCACCACTGTTTCATTGTTTGGGGCATGTCTTGTGCTTCTGTTGCGCGTTTTTCTTGCTCAGCGAGCCTGCTTGGTTTTGTGATTAAGCAAACCCCTGCTTTCTTACAGGGGTCTCCCATGCTATTCTTTCTCCTTACAATGCCCTAGTGGAAATAACTGTTAAACACCTATCTTGTCCCTTTACTTGTCCCTATCAGAATAACCAAGGGACACTGAATGCTCCATTTGAGGGGAGGGTATGCTTGACCAAAAATACTGCCCTTTGGCCAAGGTGACCAGATTTCCCTAGTAACTCTCTTACTTTCCACCTTGTTTAAAATGAATTTAACACTGGGACTTCCCTGGTGGTTCAGTGGTTAAGAATCCGCCTGCCAGTGCTGGGACACAGGTTCGATCTCTGGTCTGGGAAAATCCCCTGTGATGCAGGGCAGCTGGCCCCATGTGCTGTAACAGGAGAAGCTACCACAAGAAGCCCTCTCATAGCAACTAGGGAGAAGCCCTCGCTCACTGCAACCAGAGAAAGCCCGTGCGCAGCAATGAAGACTCAGCTCAGCCAAAAATAAAAACATTAATTAATTTTAAAAAGGAGTTTAACAGTGAGAATACTTTGCCTCTATATCCTTCTTTCTAATCTTCCTGATCAAAAATTAACTCTGGTGAACGCATTCAGCAGTCAGACTCATCAAGCCCAAAGCCAAAGATGGGGTGGTTCTCACTCCTGGACAATTTCAAAAGGGGCAGACCACAATGCCAACAGCCAGGTAGGTGGGTTATTATTATTATTATTATTTTTTTTTTTGAGAAGAGAATAGAGTTTTATTAGAGTTTATTAGAGTGGGAGACGCAATTAGAACAACAGGCCAGCTCAAGAGAGAGCTGACCCCTTTCAAGGGTTAGTTGCAAATCTTTATAGCCTTAAGAAGTGAGTGAAGTGAAGTCACTCAGTCATGTCCGACTCTTTGCAACCCCATGGACTGTAGCCTACCAGGCTCCTCCGTCCATGGGATTTTCCAGGCAAGAATACTGGTGTAGGTTGCCATTTCCTTCTCCAGAGGGCTTCCCAACCCAGGGATTGAACCCTGGGTCTCCCCCATTGTAGGCAGACACTGTACCATCTGAGTCACCAGGGAAGTTCTTAAACAGAGACAAATTCTACTGGAAGGGTGGTATTGGGATGGCTAGGATGTTACGGTGTGGGTGATCAGTGCAAAGCAATAGAGGAAAACGACAGAATGGGAAAGACTGGAGATCTCTTCAAGAAAATTAGAGATACCAAGGGAACATTTCAGGCAAAGATGGGCTCAATAAAGGACAGAAATGGTATGGACCTAACAGAAGCAGAAGATATTAAGAAGAGGTGGCAAGAATACACAGAAGAACTATACAAAAAAAGATCTTCAAGACCCAGATAATCACAATGGTATGATTACTCACCTAGAGCCAGACATCCTGGAATGTGAAGTCAAGTGGGCCTTAGGAAGCATCACTGCAAACAAAGCTAGTGGAGGGGATGGAATTCCAGTTGAGCTATTTCACATCCTAAAGGATGATGCTGTGAAAGTGCTGAACTCAATATGCCAGCAAATTTGGAAAACTCAGCAGTGGCCACAGGACTGGAAAAGGTCAGTTTTCACTCCAATCTCAAAAAAAGGCAATGCCAAAGAATGTTCAAACAATTGCACAGTTGCACTCATCTCACACACTAGTAAAGTAATGCTCAAAATTCTTCAAGCCAGGCTTCAGTAATACATGAACCATGGACTTCCAGATGTTCAAGCTGGATTTAGAAAAGGCAGAGGAACCAGAGATCAAATTGCCAACATCCGTTGGGTTGTCGAAAAGGCAAGAGAGTTCCAGAAAAACATCTATTTCTGCTTTATTTACTATGCCAAAGCCATTGACTGTGTGGATCACAACAAAATGTGGAAAATTCTTAAAGAGATGGGAATACCAGACCACCTTGCCTGCCTCCTGAGAAATCTGTGTGCAGGTCAGGAAGCAACAGTTAGAACTGGACATGGAACAACAGACTGGTTCCAAGGGAAAAGGAGTACGTCAAGGCTGTATTTTGTCACCCTGCTTATCTAAATTATATGCAGAGTACATCATGAGGAACGCTGGGCTGGAAGAAGCACAAGCTGGAATCAAGATTGCCAGGAGAAATATAAATAACCTCAGATACACAGATGACACCACCCTTATGGCAGAAAGTGAAGAAGAACTAAAAAGCCTCTTGATGAACGTGAAAGAGGAGAGTGAAAAATTTGGCTTAAAACTCAACATTCAGAAAACTAAGATCAGGCACCTGGTCCCATCACTTCATGGCAAATAGATGGGGAAACAGTGGAAACTGTGACAGACTTTATTTTGGGGGCTCCAAAATCACTGCAGATGGTGACCGCAGCCATGAAATTAAAAGACGCTTGCTCCTTGGAAGAAAACTTATGACCAACCTAGACAGCATATTCAAAAGCAGAGACATTACTTTGCCAACAAAGGTCCATCTAGTCAAGGCTATGGCTTTTCCAGTAGTCATGTATGGATGTGAGAGTTGGACTATAAAGAAAGCTGAGCACCAAAGAACTGATGCTTTTGAACTGTGGTGTTGGAGAAGACTCTTGAGAGTCCCTTGGACTGCAAGGAGATCCAACCAGTCCATCCTAAAGGAAATCAGTCCTGAATATTCATTGAAAGGACTGATGCTGAAGCTGAAACTCCAATAATTTGGCCACCTGAGGAGAGGAACTGACTCATGTGAAAAGACCCTGATGCTGGGAAAGATTGAAGGCAGGAGGAGAAGGGGACAACAGAGGATGAGATGGCTGGATGGCATCACTGGCTCAATTAGTTCCAGAAAAACATCTATTTCTGCCTTATTGACTATGCCAAAGCCCTTGACATCTCTTGGGCTGCAAGGAGATCAAATCAGTCAATCCTAAAGGAAATCAACCTTGAACTCAATGGACTCAATGGACATAAGTTTGAGTAAACTCTAGGAGTTGGTGATGGATAGAGAGGCCTGGAGTGCTGCAGTCCATGGGTCGCAAAGAGCTGGACATGACTGAATGACTGAACTGAACTGAACTGAATAGGGTGAGTATTTTACATAATGTGGGGTCAGGGAACTGCCTGGTTTAAACCAGGAGGATCATGGTAACAGTTGCTATGGGGCTTGGTTAATTCTAGACATTTTTTTCCTGGGACCTTGGTATAAGGCTCCACACCTGTGACCTTTGTATGCTGCTGCTGCTAAGTCGCTTCAGTCGTGTCCGACTCTGTGCGACCCCATAGATGGCAGCCCACCAGGCTCCCCTGTCCCTGGGATTCTCCAGGCAAGAACACTGGAGTGGGTTGCCATTTCCTTCTCCAATGCATTAAAGTGAAAAGTGGAAGTGAAGTCACGCAGTCGTGTACGACTCTTCGCAACCCCATGGACTGCTGCCTACCAGGCTCCTCTGTCCATAGGATTTTCCAAGCAAGAGTACTGGAGTGGGGTGCCATTGCCGTCTCCGGTGACCTTTGTATAGGGCTCCACAATTCCCCTCTTCATTTATGGGCCAATATCCTGCTCATGACTAAGACTACCTATCCCTATCTTGGCCCCAACAGCCACTTATAAGTGGGAACAGTCACCAGTGTTCCCTAAAAGCTGGGTTCACCTCTTGGGTGTTGAGCCAAAAGACACAATTATTATTAAGGCTGTTGCTCCAGATTCATACTGCTGCCTCTCCCTCAAATGGAAACTAGTTGCTCTTACCTAAGTTTCAGGAGAAAGTGCAAAGAGAAAAACAAGAACTAGTTATAACCAACTAGGTCCAAGATGTTGGAAGATTTGACTTCCAGTAGACTTTGAGCCTCATTATATACTCACTGTATGAACTATTATACTAAATGACACACCCATCAGCACAAGGACAGTTGACAACTGCCATGACAACTGGAAAAGCCATTTAAGGACTGAAAAGGAGCACTGCATCAGTTACTGGCCCAAACCACACCCTTGTACTGGATAACTCATGGCTATTCCTCCCTCTCTTTCCAATTTACTCCCTTTAAACTGGACCCTCCTATACATATGGTGTCTCCACCTGAAGTGGGTTGAAAAGGTGACTTGAGAACTAAGTTCTGCTTCTCCATTCTTTGTTGTTGTTCATGGCTCAGTCCTGTCCAACCCTTTGTGACCCCATTGATTGCAGCATGCCAGGCTTCCCTGTCCTTCACCATGTCCCAGAGCTTGCTCAAACTCATGTCCATTGACTTGGTGATGCCATTCAAACATCTCATCCTCTGTCATCCCTTTCTCTTCCTACCTTCAATCTTTTCCATCATCAGGGTCTTTTCCGACGTATGGATGTGAGAGTTGGACCATAAAGAAGGCTAAGTGCTGGAGTGTTGGAGAAGACTCTTCAGAGTCCCTTGGGCTGCAAGGAGGTCAAACCAGTCAATCCTAAAGGAAATCAACCCTTAATATTAATTGGAAGGACTGATGCTGAAGCTGAAGCTCTAGTATTTAGGCTACCGGATGTGAAGAGCTGACTTACTGGAAAAGACCTTGATGCTAGGAAAGATTGAAGGCAGGAAAGGGGGATGACAGAAGACAAGATGGTTGGATGGCATCACAGACTCGATGGACATGAGTTTGAGTAAGCTCCGGGAGTTGGTGATGGACTGGGAAGCCTGGCGTGCTGCAGTTCACGGGGTGGCAAAGAATCAGACACAACTGACTGAACTGAACTGAACTAGATTGGTCATCGTTTTTCTTCCAAGGAGCAAGTGTCTTTTAATTTCATGGCTGCAGTCACTGCCTACAGTGATTTTGGAGCCGAAGAAAATAAAGTCTGTTACTGTTTCCATTGTTTCCCCATCTATTTGCCAGGAAGTGATGGGACTGGATGCCACGATCTTCATTTTTTGAATGTTGAGTTTTAAGCCAGATTTTCACTCTCCTCTTTTATCTTCATCAAGAGGCTCTTTTATTCCTCTTTGCTCTCTGCCATAAGGGTGGTGTCATCTGCATATCTAAGGTTACTGATATTTCTCTTGGCAATCTTGATTCCAGCTTGTGCTTCATCCAGCCTGGCATTACCCATGAGGTACTCTGGCTCAGATCATGAACTCCTTATTGCCAAATTCAGACTTAAACTGAAGAAAGTAGGAAAGACCACTACACCATTCAGGTATGACCTAAACCAAATCCCTTATGATTATACAGTGGAAGTGAGAAATAGATTTAAGGGACTAGATCTGATAGACAGAGTACCTGATGAACTATGGACGGAGGTTCGTGACATTGTACAGGAGACAGGGATCAAGACCATCCCCATGGAAAAGAAATGCAAAAAAGCAAAATGGCTGTTTGAGGAGGCCTTACAAATAGCTGTGAAAAGAAGAGAAGCAAAAAGCAAAGGAGAAAAGTAAAGATATAAGCATCTGAATGCAGAGTTCCAAAGAATAGCAAGGAGAGATAAGAAAGCCTTCCTCAGCGATCAATGCAAAGAAATAGAGGAAAACAACAGAATGGGAAAGACTAGAGATCTCCTCAAGAAAATTAGAGATACCAACGGAACATTTCATGCAAAGACAGGCTGTATAAAGGACAGAAATGGTATGGACCTAACAGAAGCAGAAGATATTAAGAAGAGGTGGCAAGAATACACAGAAGAACTGTACAAAAAAGATCTTCACGACCCAGATAATCATGATGGTGTGATCACTCAGAGCCAGACATCCTGGAATGTGAAGTCAAGTAGGCCTTAGAAAGCATCACTACGAACAAAGCTAGCGGAGGTGATGGAATTCCAGTTGAGCTATTTCACATCCTGAAAGATGATGCTGTGAAAGTGCTGCACTCAATATGCCAGCAAATTTGGAAAACTCAGCAGTGGCCACAGGACTGGAAAAGGTCAGTTTTCATTCCAATCCCAAAGAAAGGCAATGCCAAAGAATGCTCAAACTACTGCACAATTACACGCATCTCACACGCTAGTAAAGTAATGCTCAAAATTCTCCAAGCCAAGCTTTAGCAATACGCGAACCGTGAACTACCAGATGTTTAAACTGGTTTTAGAAAAGGCAGAGGAAGCAGAGATCAAACTGCCAACATTCGCTGGATCATCGAAAAAGCAAGAGAGTTCCAGAAAAACATCTATTTCTGCTTTATTGACTATGCCAAAGCCTTTGACTGTGTGGATCACAATAAACTGTGGAAAATTCTGAAAGAGATGGGATTCCAGACCACCTGACTTGCCTCTTGAGAAACCTATATGCAGATCAGGAAGCAACAGTTAGAACTGGACGTGGAACAACAGGTCAATTCAGTTCAGTCACTCAGTCGTGTCCAACTCTTTGCGACCCCATGAACTGCAGCACGCCAGGCCTCCCTATCCATCACCAACTCCCAGAGCTCACTTAAACTCACGTCCATCCAGCCATCTCATCCTCTGTCATCCCCTTCTCCTCCTGCCCCCAATCCCTCCCAGCATCAGAATCTTTTCCAATGAGTCAACTCTCCGCATGAGGTGGCCAAAGTACTGGAGTTTCAGGTTTAGCATCATTCCTTCCAAAGAACACCCAGGACCAATCTCCTTCAGAATGGACTGGTTGGATCTCCTTGCAGTCCAAGGGACTCTCAAGAGTCTTCTCCAACACCACAGTTCAAAAGCATCAGTTCTTCGGTGCTCAGCAGACTGGTTCCAAACAGGAAAAGGAGTATGTCAAGGCTGTATATTGTCACCCTGCTTATCTAAATTATATGCAGAGTACATCATGAGAAACACTGAGCTGGAAGAAGCACAAGCTGGAATCAAGATTGCTGGGAGAAATATAAATAACCTCAGATATGCAGATGACATCACCCTTATGGCAGAAAGTGAAGAGGAACTAAAAAGCCTCTTCATGAAAGTGAAAGAGGAGAGTGAAAAAGTTGGCTTAAAGCTCAACATTCAAGAAACTAAGATCATGGCACGTTGTCCCATTACTTCATGGCAAATAGATGGGGAAACAGTGGAAACAGTATCAGACTTTATTTTTCTGGGCTCCAAAATCACTGCAGATGGTGATTGCAGCTATGAAATTAACAGATGCTTACTCCTTGGAAGGAAAGTTATGACCAACCTAGATAGCATATTCAAAAGCAGAGACATTACTTTGCCAACAAAGGTCCATCTAGTCAAGGCTGTGGTTTTTCCAGTGGTCATGAATGGATGTGAGAGTTGGACTGTGAAGAAAGCTGAGTGCCGAAAAATTGATGCTTTTGAACTGTGGTGTTGGAGAAGACTCTTGAGAGTCCCTTGGACTGCAAGGAGATCCAACCAGTCCATCCTAAAGGAGACCAGTCCTGGGTGTTCATTGGAAGGACTGATGCTGATGCTGAAATTCCAAAACTTTGGCCACCTCATGTGAAGAGCTGACTCATTGGAAAAGACCCTGATCCTGGGAGGGACTGAGGGCAGGAGGAGAAGGGGATGACAGAGGATGAGATGGCTGGATGGCATCACTGACTCGATGCACATGAGTTTGGGTGAACTCTGAGAGTTTGTGATGGACAGGGAGGCCTGGCATGCTGCAATTCATGGGGTCGCAAAGAGTCGGATATGACTGAGTGACTGAACTGAACTGAACTCTACATAGAAACTAAATAAGAAGGGTTGACATACTAAATAAGCAGGTTGACATACAATATATAGCCTTCACGTACCTTTCCCAATTTGAAATCAGTCCATTGTTCCAGGTCCAGCTCTAACTGTTGCTTCTTGACCTGCATACAGGTTTTGCAGGAGGCAGTAAAGTGGTCTGATATTCCTATCTCTTTAAGGATTTTCTACAGTCGTTGTGATCTATGCAAAGAGTAGACACGACTGAGCGACTGAACTGAACTGAACACAGTCAAAGGATTTAGCATAGTCAATGAAGCAGAAGTAGATGTTTTTCTGGAATTCTTTTACTTTTTCTATGATCCAATGGATGTTGGCAATTTGATCTCTGGTTCCTCTGCCTTTTCTAAATCTAGCTTGTACATCTGAAAGTTCTCAGTTCACATACTGTTGAAGCCTGGCTTGAAGGATTTTGAGCATTAGTTTGCTGGCATGTGAGATAAGTGCAATTGTGCAGTAATTTGAACATTCTTTGGCATTGCCCTTCTTTAGGTCTGGAATGAAAACTGACCTTTCCAGTCCTGTGGCCACTGCTGAGTTTTCCAAATTTGCTGGCATATTGAGTGCAGCACTTTCACAGCATCATCTTTTAGGATTTGAAATATCTCAGCTGGAATTCCATCACCTCCACTAGCTTTGTTTGTGGTGATGCTTCCTAAGGCCCACTTGACTTCACATTCCAGGATGTCTGGCTCTAGGTGAGTGATCACACCATCATGGTTATCTGGGTCATGAACATTTTTTTTTTTACAGTTCTGTTTATTCTTGCCACCTCTTCTTAATATCTTCTGCTTCTGTTAGGTCCATACACTTTCTGTCCTTTATTGTGCACATCTTTGCATAAAATGTTCCCTTGGTATCTCTAATTTTCTTGAAGAGATCTCCAGTCTTTCCCTTTCTATTGTTTTCCTCTGTGTCTTTGCATTGTCCACTTAAAAAGATTTTCTTATCTCTCCTTGCTATTCTCTGGAAGTCTTCATTCAGATGGGTATCTTTCCTTTTCTCCTTTGCCTTTTGCTTCTCTTCTTTTCTCAGTTATTTGTAAGGCTTCCTCAGACCATTTTGCCTTTCTGAACATGTGTATTTCATGAAGGGGCTTGGATAGTGTATGCACCTTCATGAAGGGGCTTCAGCAGAGGGATTTAACGTAGAATAAGGAAAATGTTGACAGAGTTCAAGTTTTAGTTGATTGAAGTCCCAAAGTCAGAAAGGTCAACATCATTCCTTATTTTTCCTCCAGGCTGGTAACTAAGCATGCAGTTACCACCCGCCACCTGGTGGGAGGGAGGGTGGGGATGTGGGGGGTGAGGGGGGCAAGGGAGACTTAGTTCCTGTAACAAAACTCAAAGATGTGTATCAGATTGTTATGTCCAGCCCTTGAGGAGGAACTAGGATTCTTGTTTCATAGCTGAATTATTGTTTCCTGATTGCAATCCTTTGTTCTTTTCAGATCATTAATTACTGAGAACTGTTCAAGGGCAAGCATTGTGGCCAGGCTTAGAGCACAAAACAGCTTAGGCCGAAAATGGCTTCTCTTATGTCAAAAAGCTATATTGAGTTCTTTTCCTCCTAGGACCTCCCCATCCCCCCATCCTATCTGCTTACACTGGGACCTCAACCTTCCCAGAGATATGAGGGACACCTTCCCTGAAGAGGTGGATGGAGCATAAGATTCCAGCAGGGATCAGTGGAGCTTCCTCCCAAGAACTGGTGTGTCCCCCATCCCCCAGTCCTGTGAAGCCACCCCAAAGTCCCACGGCCCTGCATGTAGTGGTACCTCTTCCACACGCAGGCCCTAGTCTCACTAGATCGATACCTGCGCGTGGTAAATGTCTCAAGTATGTCAGGACCCACCCCCCCACCCCCACTTTTGACCTTTGGTTCTCAATACCCCCCTTTTTTAAAAATATTTGGCTGCGCCAGGTCTTCACTGGGTTGTGGGATCTAGTTCCCTGAGCAGGGATGGAACCTCCTTAATTGGCAGCATGGAGTCTTAACCACTGCACCACCAAGTAAGTCCCTATTATGATTCCATTTGAAAGAGAAATATCGCTTCTACAACAGAAAGCAAACAACTACAAGGCTACGTGAGAATAACTGCTTGAGCGAGTGTGGCGCAGGCATGATGGTACGTTACTAGATAATGCCCAGGGGACCTCAAGGTGTTTCCTTGATACAAGCTGTGCTTAAAACACACTCTTTTCCTGAGAAACGCCAGGCGGGACAGAACCTCCAAGTTGGGCCTGGGCTCTGCCCATCTGGCTACACTGATGCCCTGGGGGAGGCAAAAATAGGGTAGGCGTTGGTCCCATTTTACAAACGGGGAACCTTCGCTGGAGGCCAAGTGACGGCCCCAGTTCTACGCAGATGAGGTCCGGAACTCAGAAGCCAGGATCTCGTCTGACACAGATCCAGCGGAAGGCGGGCAGTGAGGACGCATTCCGCCGGACGCCGGCGGCCTTGCTTCTTCGCGCCCCGCTAGGGTACGGTGACCATGAGCCTCCCAGACCACGTATCTACCTACACCTGGGCTGGGAATCCTCCGGCACCGGAGAGCGCTGGCCCCGCCCCGAGGCCCCTCCGGGCCCCACGATTGGCTCCACGGGCAGGGGCGGGACCGGACGCAGAGCTGACGTGACGGCGTCAGGCGCCGCGGGAGCCGCTTCCTGTTGTCAGTGGCCGGGAGGCCGCGGCGTCCCATCCGAGGCTTACGGGCTGCAGCGGCTGGCAGTGCCCCCGCCCCCTCGCTTCTCCCTTCGGTGAGTTGAGGATCCGGGGCGAGGCGGGCAGCAGAGGGGCGGCGAGGCCGGGACGCATATGGGCAAGGGGACACCAGCCCTCTCCGTGAGCCCAGACCCCTGGTTGCCTTGAGACTGCCCTGCTTCTGAGCCCTCACCCTTCCCAGCCCAAGCTCCGCGCCCCACTCCGACTGTAGCCTTCGGCCGCACTGCCGCTGCTGGCCTTTCCCCTCCATTTGCCACTCGTGACCTGACCCTAGGGCTTACCACCCCACCCCACCACCACCGGTCTTGCGTAAATGCAGCCTTATCCTTGACCTCACTGTAGCCCAGTTCCACCCCTGACCTTGACCACATGCCTCTGCTTACCCCCAACACATGTCGTCTTTACCTCTCAACCCCTTTGGCGATCCTCATACTGCACACTGGCCTCGATTCTGATTCGGTTTGCCCTTTTCCTGAGCAGCCTTCTTATCCTAATCTTCCACACCCTCTGCTCAGCTCCCCAAGGTATGCCCATCCTGAACACCCCATCTCTGTCCCACTGTCGTTTAAGACCCACCACCAAAGTAGATGCCCTGTTGAGCACACGCTTTTCTTTTTGATAACTCTGATCTCAGCCCTTTCTCAAATTTTACATGCCTCTTGTCTTCACAGACTCAACCCCTCACTTCTTAGCCCACCATAGACTTCCTATCCATCTCCAACCATCAGAGGACACTCCTGTCCCTAAGTCTTTGCTAAACTGCCCCCGACTCTTGGTGCTCAGTTCTTAGCATTCTCACCCAATCTTATTAAAAATGAGGTCTCCTGCTCTCTCACCTCTGCTGTCCCCATCTCAGTTCTACACCCATTTTTCCCTTAACCCAGTCCCCACTCAGTCTGAGAATTAGTGAAGAGTCCCCCCGCCAACCTCACTAGCTGCCCTTCAACAGCCAAATGTCACTGCTTGCCGGGAACCCAGCAGTTAGACACTGAGGGGCTTGATGGGTGCAGGCAGGGCCTCAGGTGGCAGGTAAGTGTGGAGAAGTAGAACTCCCTGCCTTGGGTCAGGGTCAGGGATTTTTTCCCAGATGTCTGGTCCCCTGGACTTGCCCCCTGAAATTGTATGTCTAACATTCATAGTAAATGACTTGTGCTGCCGCTGGAATGGTAGGTGTCACCAGATACCTGGAAGGTGAAGAATGGCCACTCACCTGGCTCCCACATAGCCTGGGGCAGTGGAAGCCATCACTTCCTGTTGGTTGGTTTTCTGGCCGGGAGTAAGCTCAGGGAGCACCACTGTGTGGCAGTGTTCACAGAGCCGTGTCCATGTGTGTGGTCACTTGTTATGCGCCCTCGCCTGGTGCTCCTGCCAGCTAGAGCTGAGAGCAGGCCTGTCCTGACACTGAACACAGGGCACGCAGTGGATGCCAGAGATGATGTAACACGTTGTGAAGAGCGTAGGTGAGAGGGCTCCCAGGAGGCTAAGGCTCAGGCGGGTATAGCGCTGTTGAATCACTTCCTCTTTCTGCAGGTGCTGGATCTTTGAGTTTGGGCCATTTGGTTACCCATGAACATGAGGAGCCCAGATATCTGAGTAGCTGAGGCAGAGGGACATTCCTGAGGCCCCACTTTCATCATTTATCGTTGCCTGGGCTTTGGGGATACACATTCTCTTCCCATTCTGACGACCTAGCTTTAGAGGCCATTTGGTAGCAATTTTAAAGGGTCCCCAGTAGGACCCTGTTGTCTTTGTGTGCCATTCATGGTCTCTTTTTTTCATATTTATTTACCTGTTTGGCTGCACTGAGTTCTAGTTGTAGCACGCAAGATCTTTTTAATTGTGGCATGCAGGATCTAGTTCCCTGACCAGGGATCAAACCTAGGTCCCCTGCATTGGGAGCATGGAATGTTAGCCACTGGACCACCAGGGAAGCCCTCTTGCCATTTATAGTCTTGTTCCTTTGAAAAGTTGAATGCTCTTCTCCCTTCAGTGTCTACGCCCCACCCTATTAAGGTGGGATATATTGAAATAGTTTTAGCCAGCTGGCAGGGTGGTTTAATGGAAGGTGTTCCATCCTGGCTGAGAACTGTATACCTCAGCTTCCCTCAGCCTGTGAAATGGAGATTCCTGCCCTGAGCCTTATTTTTGTTTTATTCTTCGGTTCATCCAGTAGATACTTTTTGAGCACGACTGTGTGCTGTGTGTTGCTCTAGGCACCAGAAATGCAATGGTGAATGAGTCAGACAGAGTTCCTGTTATCATTCATTCAGAGTTGGTCCTTGCTGGAATCCTAAGGATGGGACAAGAATATGGGGGAGATGGGTGTTATTGATGGAAGGAAGGAAGGAGGAAAGAAAACTGCTCTGTCTTCACTGACTTCACATTTCTGGCCTTACTCACTAGCCTTTGGTTTGGGAATCACAGGGCTAGAAATTTCTCTCCCTCTAGCTGGCATCTGGTGACTTCAAAGCCTGTTCCACTCCCTTCTCCTGCCTCAAGACACTTGTCCAGAAATTCAGCTGTCTTCAGGTGGAAAGAGGTATACTTTACTCACCCAGCACTCACATGTCTGAAAGATCAGCTGCCCTTCTGAATCAGAAGATATCTTTGTCCTTCTTTTCCAACTGTAAACCATGACTCATCAGTTCATACAGCAGCTGGATGGCTTAAATGCCAGACTGTTCTCAATAGCCCGGTACAGGGTTGGCTTCAGGCCGTAGAGAGCAGGCTGTTGGGAATAGCTGAGAAGTCTCTAAGGAGAGGGGGCTGCTGTTTACTGATGGATGGAGTGTTTCAGAACTGAAGAAGCCCAGCAGTTCTTTTCTTCCTTTAGTGTAAGTCTCATCTAAGCCATTCTTTTCTTTTCTTTCTTCCTTGGTCTCTGGAGGAAGTGATATTGGACATACATAGAAGGCCAGGCAGCATAAGAAAGAAAAGCAACCAGAACAATTCCTTCCTGTGTGTTGGAACATTTAAGAAAAGACAACTGTGAAACCTGGGTACCATGGAAAGGACTTGGCCTCAGCTGGTTGGGACTACAGACTTGATGGGTAAGATTGTTTGAGTTTCTGAGTGCAAAGTTAATTATTACTTCGTTCGAAAGTAATAAGTTTTGCCTGAAGCTCTTGAAATCAAAGACCTGAAACACTTTGGTGAAAGACACAAGACTTAGAATGAGGAAACCAAAGAGTTCTATCCCTACTGAGCCTCTGTTTTCTCCTCTGTAAAATGGGGATAATCACCCTTCTCTCACAGGATTGATTTAAGAGTTACATGAGATTAGAGAAGCTTGAAGCGTTGAGTCTGGGTGAATTGATACTTAGCGGGGGACATAGACTTTTCAAGGTTAGGATTTGCCTAAGGGGCAGACAGAAGTCATCTGTTCTGCCAAACTCCACCAGTGGTGTTTGAAGAACCTTTTAGCAGTGTTCCCCACATTATCCCCTTACTCTTTTTAGCCTAGGTCTCTTTGCAGCCCCGCCCCCGCCCTTTGGTTTGGTTTTTGGTGTCAGTGAAGAGTGTTCTGAGGACAGGAAGTGAAACCCGTCCCACGGGAAGGTAGACTGGGGGGGCCTGGAGAATGATGGAGTGCTGACCCAGCAGTCAGGAGACCAAGCCCCATTCTGGTTCCATCAGCAAGTTCTCATGTCATCAACCATCACATTCCTGCCCCTGAGCTGATTCCTGCCTCCCTGAGGCATGCCGGGGCAGACCCACATAGGCGGGGTGCTGTGGCTTCTTGCAGAGAAAGGTGTGCCCTAAAGTGTGGCATGAACCCCATAGCCTCAGTCCTGTTTTGTGAATTGTCAAGTGGCCATTGCCTTCTGAACTCCTCTGCGCTGTCATTCTGTAGCTTTTCTGACAGTTGGTTTTAAAAGCGACAGGTACTTGTCTGGCCCTGCTCTGACCTCAGCGTCAGTCTACTTGTGAAGAGACCCTTTCTGGCCTGGAGCACCTGCTTACTAACAAGGCTACCAGCCCCCCTCCCCGCCCATGAATATTATTTTCAGTTAATTCATTATGAGGTCTTAATGAACCCAGGCTATTGTTCGGGTTGCTGAGGCCTAAGCCTTTCCTCTCCCAACCTGTGGCTGGTTGAGGGAAGGGCAGCTGCGGGGCTTGAGGCTCCTTCCAGAAGAGGCAGGCCCGAGGGGAGGCCTGTGGCCTGAGGGGAGGCCTGTGGCCGCTGGAATTACTGAAGGGGATTGGAGCCCAGGGTCTTGGAGCCAGAACACCTGGATTTGGCCTCCTGAGCCACACAAGGTGTCCTGGAAGGAACGTTGTCCAGAGGGACTGTCTCTAACACCGGTCCTTCCGCCTGGGGTGCTGGTGGCCGGAGACTGGACGAGGGCCCGAGAATCCCTGTAGGTGGGAGGGGGAGTGAAGTGAGGGTGAGGTAGTAAGACAGTGCCTGAGGTCAAGGGTTGCATCCTGTGGTCCATCACGCCCTGACCAGGGCTGGCTCTGCAGGGGCCACCCTCCAAACACCCCCCTCACTCCGTGTGTCTTTACTGGGGGAGGTCAGCTCTGGGTCCTGTTTACCCTCTGCCAGCTCCAGGGACCAGGGTCTGAATCAGACCATCTCCCACTGTTAAGGCCACACTGCCTCTGTCACTTCCAAGTGTCGCGCTCCTGTCCTCCTGTAAACCTTTCCCACCAGGCTGACCTCAGTGTCCCACTGCAGCCCCTCACCTGGACCCCCAGGTCTCCCTGCCCCCTTGTCCCTCCCTGCCTCAGCCCTTGCCCACACCCACCTCTTCCAGAAGGGAGGTGATCACACTCCATCAGTCTGAGGGTTTCCCTTGAACAGGGGTGACCCTTGTGCTGGCAGTGGGTGGTAGAGTTGGCCACTTACCCGCCTTGGAATCTTGGGAATTTCCTTGACCCACATCAGCTTCTGTTTCTTATCTGTCAGACTAAGATAATGAAACACTCCCAGGGTGGTTATGAGAAATGAATGAGGCGATAAATGTAAAAGGTACAAAACCCCATTGAGCGTGCCTTGGTTTTAGTAACGTCTTTGGGCCGTGAGTTTCCGTTGATTGTTTTTTTGGCTGCGCCACATGGCATGTGGGATCTCAGTTTCCCAACCAGGGATTGAACTCACAGCCCCTGCAATGGAAACATGGAGTCTTAACCACTGGATTGCCATGGGACTCCCATGGGCCATGAGTTTTTGAGAGCAGAGACAGCAATAACCCTTTTTTCTTTTTTTGGTGTCCCCTCATGCTCAGCTGTGTGGCCACTCGAGATTTGTTTAGATGTGAGTGTGCCTCTCCGGGCCCGGTCTGTACAAATTGCTGTGGTGGGACCAGGCAGCAGCCCCCTCAGGTTCAGGCCAAAGTCCCCACCATCCCCCACCATGCCACCCTGGGCCTGGTTGCCTCAGGAGAAAGCCAGCTACCCCAAGAGATGTCTCTGTGTACTGACTTGAGCTGCCGTACACGCTTACTTAGGCAGTGGCATTCTTTGCCTGTAAATTTGGACGGCCACATCCACTAGGGTTAGAGATACCACTTACCCTTGGTAAATATCAGGCCCTGTGCTTGGCACTATCCACACTTATAGTCTCCATCCGAGAGGTCTGATACATGCCCCAGTGTGCCAAGTTGGTTAGTGGCAAATTAGGACTAGAACCCATGTTGTTACCCTTTAGACATGTGCCTGTGCTGTTCAGGCTGGACCCTCATGGCCTGAAGGAGAAGCAGCAGCGTGGCAGGAGTGCCATTCCTTCTGAAGCCATGTCAGTTGTACTTTTCCCCGCTGAGCTGGCCGAGCCTGGGCTAGAAGAGGAGTCAGGGGACAGTTGCAAGGCCCAGGCCCTGAATGTGAATTGTAAGCTCCTGTTTCTCAGCCCCTGTGGGTTCTTGGCGCCTTCAGCCGCAGCAGTCCCCTTGCACCCTCAGCTCTGTATCAGATCTGCCTTTCGTCCCCTGCCTTTTTGTGCCAATGTTTGGTGTGGCATGAAGGGCCCTTTCTGGGCTTCCCTGGTAGCTCAGCTGGTAAAGAATCCACCTGCAGTACAGGAGACCCCAGTTCGATTCCTGGGTCGGGAAGATCCCCCAGAGAAGGAATAGGCTACCCACTTCAGTATTCTTGGGCTTCGATGGTGCTCAGACAGTAAAGAATCCACCTGCAGTGTGGGAGACCTGGGTTCAGTCCCTGGGTTGGGAAGATCCCCTGGAGGAGTGCAGGGCAACCCACTTCAGTATTCTTGCCTGGAGAATCCCCGTGGACAGAGGAACCTG